>NC_072893.1:9375000-10000000 GCF_027943255.1 Anastrepha obliqua
TGATTTTTTTGCTTAGTGTTAGGTATTATTTTTGGAACCCATTCGATTTTTCCACATATCCACATGCATGCTACATAGACAAAGCATTTGGACTTCATAAACATAAAATCATTCTTATATCTTCTAGGTGCATCGATTCGCAAGCCATTGGCTCAGGCAGCCAGTAAAATCAAGACGGTGGCAGACAGTAAAAGCGAAGTGCTACGTGACCAGTAAAGCCAAATAAATATGAGACTAAAAAGGCAGTTACCTAAGAAAAATGCCATACGCCAGCAGACGCACCATTACATCTTTGCAGACGCTTGTGAAGGAAAAGAGAGACCGTCCTCCTGTTGAAGAAGAAGAAAAAGTGGAGAAGAAGAAAAAGAGGAGAGGAAGAAGGAAAAAAAGCAGAACTTTGTAGGTAAGTAAAGGTGATTTTTTACTTTTCTTTTATTGTCTACACTATTTCTTGCTATTGCCGAGTTGTCTCGTCTATTGTGGCGCAGACAGTACATAAAATGGAAAGTGCAAGGATTTTATTTTAAGCAATGCTTGGTGGATTTTCAAGTGTGCGACAAGTTGATATAACTTCAATTTCTTTAGTATTATCTTATCTTGCTCCTGAAGCAAGCGGTTCGGGTTAATCATTTCATGGCATATTAAAACAAAACATTTTGATATTACAAATTTCTGTTGACTGATTATTGGCAAAGGTTTTAATGCTGCCTAACTCGCACGTATTCGAATAAAATGTGTTACGCAAATCGCAGTATGAAACTTTCAGGGAATACTGAGAATAATTTCAGTGAAATTGAAGAAAAACAAAAATAAAAATTAAAAAAAAAATAAAAAAAAAAATCGCAATGAGATTGTTTCTCAAAAATGACAAAAAAAAAAAGAAAATTTTCTTCAACACTTTTAAAATTTTTTCCGGAATTTTTTTTTTTTTTTAAATCTCGAAATCGCAACCTACATGATACCACGTGTGTAAAATACATCAATGACACCAATGAGCACAAGCGAACACAAGACGCTGAAATATGAACAAGATGGGAGGAGCAGTGAAACTAGGTCGTGCAACCTAATCGAACGGCCCTTTAACGAAATCACAACTGACGAAATTTCTGCCTTCCAAAAGGAATAAAGCGCTTGGTCCAGATCTTTCGAGTTCTTGTCGAAGCAGGTATTCTCTGGCTCACATCTCTCTTTAACAAGGTTGCAGTGGAGGGTATTCCGGAAGTGTGGCATAATTTGGCTATCTTATCGCTTTATACAAAAACAAAGGCGATGTCAAGTGCTGTTCGAGCTAACGCGGAATAAAACTTATGTCACACTGCCTAAATATATGAAAACGAGTCCTCGATACACGCTTTAGAAGTATCCCTAAGATCACCAACAACCAGCTCGGTTTCGTGATTGGGAAGTCGACTGTGGATGCTATCTACATTCTTCGTACGATCATAAAAAAACAAACTTTATGGAACTCGAAAAGGCGTTCAACTGAGTGCTTAGAAATCTCGCTTGGATGGCATTAAGAAAGTACCTGATTCCGAAAACCATCATTAAACACGTCATTGACACCCACCTAACATGAAATAACTACCCAAGTAAAATGTATGAGTGGGCTGACCCAAAGCTTCAACGTTAATGTAGGCGTACATTGAGACTCGGCTTTAAATTTTCTTCTGTTTAATCAGGTGATGGACTTCCTTACACGTGAAATCCAAGGCAACCTCCCTTGGGCACTGCTGACTATTTAGCCCTTCTCGCAGGCGACAAAGCCATTTTCCAAGAAAACCGAACCGGTGGGTTACCATCCTTGAATCGAATGGGCTGATCGTGAACCGTACAAAGATCGGAGCAATCGAGTTTCATTTTGTCGCAGCGAGAGTCTTGCTCTTACAATATCGGATATCGCATAAAAAAAACACGAAACAAAAATTCAATTAAATTATCTACCAGATTATAATAAAAAACTTAATTCCAACACTATTTCTGTTTTGTATTATCATTTTAAGTTCTCATCTTCTTATCTTATCATCTTAATTTTTCTAATTTTGATATGAAGTTTTTTAAAATCAAATACCTTCGGTTTTCTTTAAATTTTTTACCATTTTTTTTAGAATAAAATATATTCTTTAAAAGAAATATTTTATTTTTGTAAATATTTTTCTCTCAAATTGTTGGGCTATTTTTTTTCTCTCTTTTGTGAAAAAACACCTATTTTCAGATTTTTCTCTTATTAGTAGCTGAGACTATGCCGCGTAATCTCTGAAAGTTTCTTAGTGGGATTTCATTAACTTTTCGAGTTATATTCAAATGTGGGGCGCTCTTCACAAATGACCAATAAAAAAATTTCCTGAAAAAAACTGAAAAAAAAAATTTTTAATTTTGCAATAAATTCGTAATAAGATTTCATTACAATGCCAAAAAAAAAAAAAAAAATTCCCGAAAAATTTTGAAAAAAAAATTTTAAATTTTGGAAAGATAATCGTAGTGGATGCTTTCCATTTCAATTCAACCGGGCTATTCGGGACATGTTCTTCGATTTCGATGTAACTCAAATATGTTGCTCTCTGGTCAAAATAATGAGACACGTATTTTTTTGTCCGCCCGAAAAAAATTGTTTTCAAGCTTTATCGGCAATTTTGTTTTTCGGCTCAAAATCGATTTTTTTTTAATAATATAAGAATTTTTTTTTCTTAATGCTCATAACTTAGTCAAAAATGAACCGATTTTAATAATTTTGGATTCAAAATGATCGTCATTACTTACACGAGCGACTTCATGCAGAAGCAATTGCAAAAAAGTAGTTGAACATTTTTTATTTTGCAAAAAACAAAAAGTGCGAAACAGGTTTTTTACTCAAAAACCCATTACTGAATAACAACTCATTTTAGCTACTGGGAATTCAGCTTAATTGAAGTTTGAGGTGTCCTCTTGATTTGGAAAAAGTTATAAAAAAAAAAAAATACGCTTTTTGAAATATTGAATTTCGAAAAAATTTCAATTTTTTTTTCTTTTTTGCTAAATAAAAAATGTTCAACTACTTTTTTGCAATTGTTTCTACATGAAGTCGCTCGTGTAAGTAATTAAGATCATTTTGAACCCAGAATTATTAAAATCGGTTCATATTTGACTAAGTTATGGGCGTTTAAAAAATTTTTTTTCTTATACAATTAAAAAAAATCGAGTTTGAGCCGAAAAACAAAATTGCCGATAAAGCTTGAAAAAAAATTTTTTCGGGCGAATAAAAAAATACGTGTCTCATTATTTTGACCAGAGAGCAACATATTTAAGTTTCATCGAAATCGAAGAACATGTCCCGAATAGCCCGGTTGAATTGAAATGGAAAGCATCAGTGGGATTTCATTAACTTTTCGCGTTATATTCAAATTTAGGGAAAATTTTTAGAAATGGCAAATGTTGAACAAAAAAATTTGAAATTTCGGTAAAAAATTCGTAGTGGGATTTCATTACAATGACAAAAAAAAATTCCAAAAAAATAAAAAAAATTTGAAATTTTGGAAAGAAATTCCTAGTGGGATTTCATTCCAATTACAAACAAAAAATAAAAAAAATTTTCCGAACATTTTTGAAAAAAGATTAAATTTCGGAAAGAAATTCGTAGTGAGATTTCATTAACTTTTGGAGTTATAGTCAAATGTGGGGAGCTTTTTACAAATGACAAAAAAAAAATTTCCTGAAAAAAAAATTAAAATTTTACTTTTCGAAATTATATTTTTTTAATTTTATCCTAAAAATACAAAAAAAAACCAATTATAAAATGTCAAAATGGGCTGAAGATATTTGACTTTGGAAAACTCCACAAGAAATTTTTTTAGGAATGAATAAATCTCAAAATTATTGAAATAAAAAAAATTAACTCCACAAAATAATCAGTTTTTAGAAAAATTTAAAACCCAAAATACTTGGATCACTTAACATGGACTTATCTTCTATAACTATATGTATAAGTGGCATTAATCCTTATCAACATTTCAGACTTATCAGCGGGTACAAAAATTTGTACTACAGAAGCTTTTTGATACAAACAACATTTTTAGCTTTGGTCAGTGAAATTTTCTGATATTCTCCTAGAGGCACCGAAGTACATTGAATATACATATAAAGACTTTGGGTCAGAAATAGTAACGAGCTTTTTAATTCTAGTCTAGTATTTCGTCCGAAGTAATTCTACCACTGCAGCCTAGCGTATTAATGTCTGTGATGCAGCTAATAAATCCAAATTTTTCTTCCAATAGCAGTAGCCGCCCTCCAGAAAATGCGTTTATCTGTATGATGGCAACATTCAGACTGAGAGCACAAAGTCAAATTTGAAGAATATCACTAAGCAGTGGCGCCCTCCACCCTTGCGCAAACTGATTAAGTCCTCACATGAAACTCTGAAGTCTGCTGCATGTCAAAGTAATTAAATATTAAAAACTATTAGAGCATGTGACCAAACTGGCAAGTGTTAATATCCAGGTGAGTTCTAAAAACTTTTTACTCCACTGACTTACTTAAGCGTCTTTGTTGTTGTCGCTGTTGATGTGAAAATACTAAGAACAACTGCTGGGTAATTTCGCAATCATCTTTCAAAGCAGGTTTCCCAGTTAAAAAAAAAAAGTATTATATTTTTCCCGAAACTCAAACTTAAATAGTAAAGTTTCAGTTGTTCCGCTTTAAATCTTATATCTGCGTCATTTACTTGTCATTGGCATTTCCTTTGTGAAAATGTAATTTTTCCCCTCCACAATAAACTCAAATTTAAGCATCACAAATTGCAATCAGCGCCGACTTATCGCAACTCATTTGTGTCAAAAGCTAGCTGACTTCTTTCGGCCTCTGGATGCTGATCACTGATTCAATGCGCAACTTGTGAGTACATCACGGAATCATTTCCTCAACGCGCAATGGGTTGCTGCTGCTGCTGCCATCGCTTGATGAACTTAAACTGACACACTGTGAATTAACCGACAATCCAAGTGGTCAACCGACCATTCACATTGCAACCAATCAGCCATTCGCACACTCATATGAACAGAGCAGCAGCAGCTCAATGCAGTCCATTGCCAGTAAATTCATTTTTGCTTTGTGAACTTCGCAGTGTGCTGTTGATGTGTTTATATATGTGTGTGTGTGTGTGCCAAACAAATGTGTGAATGCCTGAGTATTTGTACGTACATGCATGTATGCCTTCGCCGCGCTTCACTGCCTACTTGTGGGTTTGCGGTCTTTTGGGTCACACCAACGTCCGACAGTAATTGGTTCACTTTTTGACTTTTATTCTTATCTTTATGGTAATCGCTACCGGCTTTTCGACTTCTGTCTGACATTGAGCTAAAGTAGAATAGAGAGTAGGCAAATGTATGTTCATATGTGTATGTGTGTTGGTCTTGTGAGGGTCAGGCTATGAACAAATTATCGCTTCCATTAGGGGGAAATATTGAGAGTAAGCTGATGGCTGGAAAAAGGTACAGTGAAATGGGTGGTTTTGCAAATGTCAAATTCCAGATGATGGTAATCAGCTTAGGTGGCGATGAGCGTAGCGCCCAAGTAGCAATTTAATGAGCCCGTGATGGCATAGACATTGGACGATTTTTTTTGAGAGACCCATTCATATGATTTGCATGCAAATATTCTTAAGAGGAGTGGAAAGGCTTTGGAAGTATTATTTCTGTTGTAGAAAAAGCGAGCAGAAAACTAAAGTTGGATTTATCCCACTTCTCGTGCAAACCAAGTGACAGGCAAATTCAGCTATAACTAATAAAAAGCTACCAGATTAGAGCAAGCGAGAAACTCCAGGCAGTAAGTGTTTGCTCATGCCACACTCCTTCAATTTGCACCTTTTAACTGGTAGGTTAAAGTAAAATCTCTTGCAGAAAGTTTAGAAAAGTTCAGTAAAACCATCCATCCAAATATTTCCAGAAAAGCGTCTGCCTTTTCGGGTTTTCATTACGGTATCAGAATTTTCAGCGACTCAAACATGAGTAATGTAAAAATTATTGTAATAAAATCCATCCTCATCAGTAGAAGAGATATTGACGCAAAGGCGGTGGATTTCAGCATCATTCTGTAGAAAAAAAGATGTAAAAATCCCAACGGATTCGAAGATTAAATTGACTTAAAGTATTTGGTATATGCCATGGATAAAGCAGCTGCTCGTGTAGCATTTTCTAAACAGGAGTATCACTAATGAATAGACGTAGACTTGGTCTTCCGGACTGGTGGTGGCGGTGATACTGAGGGACAGAGCCCAGGGCCAATTAGCACAAAATATTCCTTTTAAGACACCACTTGCAGAACAACTGATATTTATTAGTCGATTATTACTAGCCTTGATTTGACTATGAATCTCAAGTTTATCATCGAGAATTCTCGCAGCATTCTATGTTGCAGAGCACCCAGACTTAGGCACTCTCACAGATAGTGAAAAGACTGCCTACCTAGAATCCTCCGGATTGCGGCTTCTACATCTATCATTGCACCGCCACCCCATCTTCCTGGCATGGTCTTCCAAAGGCCAATGGCCGGTTATTCTTGGCTTAATTCTGAAGATGTCTCGCCTTGGCTTTCTTAACAACTCAGATTTAGATTTGTTGAAATCTAGCCACGTTTGTTTAGTTATTTTGTTGGTATCCGTCTTAGTTCATCCATAAACGGACATCTGCCTTTTGCGCACGCCTTGGAGACAGCCTGCTTATACCGCTTCGGATGTGTTACGGGATATCCCCTGTGTTACCAGTCCAACAGCTTTCTCATTTCCTTTTATGTTCTTATAGCCAGGTACCCAGATGGGAGTGATGTCTGTCGTGCGCGCTAAATCATTAAGTCCTTCTTTGCATTATCTGATGATGGCTGCTTGTATATCTGGACAAATACATACTTCTGATAGATGTTGTGGATGGTTTCTAATTTTTCTGCAATCTTCCCATATCTCGAGAACTTCTGCTTCAAAAATAGTATTCCAATTTCGCAAGCAAAAAGACTTGGAAGTTAAAAAAGTCTTTCGAAAATGCACCGACGCCGACGCCGCAATCCTTAATGAATCCGTCAGTGTCAAGTGCAGTTGTATTTTCTTCGACAACTTAATTCAAATTCCATTCTTTTCGCGTGGGAAGCTTCACCTTAAATTCTATTCTAAGGGCTACGGTTTTTGTTTTCCTTGTTTACTCCTCTCGGAAGCATAGGGCCTCAACAACACTCAGTCTAGCGTTGGTTTCGTTAACCTATTTTGATTTTTGGGAATGCCCACCTGTCGTTGCTTAGGAACAATGCCTTCTTGCTGATTGGAGCGCCATCTGTGTTTCACATTTTTCTGCTAGAAGGATCGCACAGATGGTTGAGGACTTCGCTAAATTTTGGTGTGTCTGCGCTATTACCGCGACTGCCCGCGTTCTCTTGTTGGCGCCACTGATGAAATGTGTAACTGGGTGTGCTTCTTTGGTTTTGCTTGCGCAACTAATGCGCTGCCTATTGTGCGGGAGTGAAGATGGAAAGGACCAGTTTGGGTTTGAAAAGTGAGTTTTGAAAATGTTTTTGGAATAGAAAATTATTAGAAAGAGGGAAAGTAGGATAATTTGGAAAAGGGCGTGGACCGTGGACCGAGGACGCTGAAAGCTAGGGTAGGAGTAGTAAAATCAGATGAGTTGCTAGTAAGCTGTCTAATTGGCTGTCTAATTTGCCTGCTTAGCATTCCAAAAACCAGTCTTTTATTCTGAAGGCTGCCCGCTGTACTGTTTGATTAAGGGGTTATATATATTACCTTGTGTTTTTCAAAAAAATCAAAATAAATTTTATTTCTTTATCGTAAAGTACAATCCCTTGAGAACATTTTCCAAATTTCATAGAGATCTGAGCAATAGATCGAAAGTTACAGCGTTTTAAATTGTGCGTCGTCACGTCCTGAGCGTACGGCCTCATGCGGCGCGAAGTGGGCAGTGGCTGCGTCTCACTGCGTCTTTGTCGGCACCAAATCCAAGAAAATCTTTTCTCGGAATCGAAATATACAAGATGCGATGTTTTCTCAAAAACCTGCTGTATTTTAGTCATTGTGATTTTGAAAATCAGTTGAGTACAAGCCTCCGAAGCGTTAGCATAAAAAAATCTTGGAAATTTTTTCTGTTGCTCGTTTTGCCTTTTTTATTTAAAAAATGAATATTTCCGATAGTAAAGTTGGTCGCAAAATTCGTAAAAACAGTAACCTTCGAAAAGATCGACCGAAAAAAAAGGCGGCAGTCGTTTAATCCCAAAACTATTGAAGTGGATGAAAGTAGCTTCAGTTCGTCTCGCAAGAAATTGAAATTCAAAGATGATATTCATGTGCCGATTGATCAGTCAGTTGAATATCGGTTTATAAATTTCTTCCAAGTATTTACAGCTCTTTCTCAGTACGTAAAATGTAATACGTGTGATGGTTTCGTGAAATTTTCCCCTATCGAAACGCGAGGACTCGGATATAAAATCGCAGTGATTTGTGACAATTGTGAGCAGCGTAAAATAAATGCGAGCGCTGTTATTGATCGTGCATATGAAATCAACAGACGATTCATAATGACAATGCGATTGCTTGGTTTGGGAGCAGCGGGGTGTGCCAAATTTTGTGGACTCATGGACATGGCACCATTTCTAAAACAAAAATCTTACGATGCCATCGTAAAACACATTTACGATACCGTGAAAGAAGTGTTCGACCGTTTTACTAGTTTTGCTGTGCGTGATGAAATAAAACAAAACGTGGGGGTGAATAAGGAAAATTTGACAGTATCTGGCGATGGAACATGGAAGAAGCGTGGATTTACTTCCTTGTATGGAGTAGCTTCTTTGGTGGGATATTACACTGGAAAAATCCTAGACATTGTTGTTAAAAGTGCCTACTGTAAATTGTGCGAAGCGTGGAAGGAGAAAATACATACTGCCGAATATGAGGAATGGTTTGAAACTCATAAATCTCGGTGCACATCAAATCATTCGGGATCAGCCGGAAAAATGGAGGTTTATAGTATGCTCGAAATGTTTGGACGTTCTGAAAACCTGCATGGGGTAAAGTACGCCAATTACGTTGGCGACGGCGACTCTAAAACATTTTCCTCTATCAAAAATGCAGGGCTATACGAGAACCTTGTCGTCCAGAAAAAGGAATGCATCGGACACGTACAGAAACGAATAGGAACACGACTGAGAAATGCAAAAAAAAAATAACAAAGGTTTGGGTGGCAAAGGAAAATTAACTGGCAAAATGATAGACAAATTGAGCGTTTACTACGGCTTAGCGATTCGTCGAAATTCGGATTCAGTGGACAAAATGAAAAATGATATTTGGGCAACATTTTACCACTACGGTTCAACGGATGCTAATCCCCAACACGAAAAATGTCCAGCTGGTGATAAGTCATGGTGCGAGTGGCAGAGAGCCCTTGCCGCGCTTCCGAACAAGACATTGAAAAATAAAAATCAAATCCCTGAATTCGTCCACTCGTACAAACCTCTGCCCGATGATGTTTTGAAGGTAATGAAGCCGATTTACGAAGATTTATCCAGGAGGTGCAATGCCAGTGGGACTTGCAGCTTATACATTAGCCTGCATTTTTAATGTTTTACGTTGTTTAATTTTATATTATTTTATTTTAAAATATCTATCTTACTTCATAACATTTTATTTTATTTTGTTTTATAGTTTCTTTTATTGTTTTTTTTTTTCATTTAATTTTTTTATCTTTTTTTTATTAAATTTTTTCGTTTTATTTTTTATTACTTTACCTCATTACTTTACCTCATTACCTTATTATAACTCATTTTTGTTTTAATTTTTCTTTTTTATTTAATTTCAGTTTTTAATACAGTGGTTTATCTAAGTTTTTCATTTTGTTTTAGTTTAGTTTATTTTATTTCATTTTAAATTATTATATTTCATGTTATGCATTTTATATTCTTTTAATTTGTACCATCCTTTTTTTTATTGTATTAATTTTGTTTTAATTTTATTGTAATTAATTTGTTTAATTTAATTTAATTTAATTTAATTTAATTTAATTTAATTTAATTTAATTTAATTTAATTTAATTTAATTTAATTTAATTTAATTTAATTTAATTTAATTTAATTTAATTTAATTTAATTTAATTTAATTTAATTTAATTTAATTTAATTTAATTTAATTTAATTTAATTTAATTTAATTTAATTTAATTTAATTTAATTTAATTTAATTTAATTTAATTTAATTTAATTTAATTTAATTTAATTTAATTTAATTTAATTTAATTTAATTTAATTTAATTTAATTTAATTTAATTTAATTTAATTTAATTTAATTTAATTTAATTTAATTTAATTTAATTTAATTTAATTTAATTTAATTTAATTTAATTTAATTTAATTTAATTTAATTTAATTTAATTTAATTTAATTTAATTTAATTTAATTTAATTTAATTTAATTTAATTTAATTTAATTTAATTTAATTTAATTTAATTTAATTTAATTTAATTTAATTTAATTTAATTTAATTTAATTTAATTTAATTTAATTTAATTTAATTTAATTTAATTTAATTTAATTTAATTTAATTTAATTTAATTTAATTTAATTTAATTTAATTTAATTTAATTTAATTTAATTTAATTTAATTTAATTTAATTTAATTTAATTTAATTTAATTTAATTTAATTTAATTTAATTTAATTTAATTTAATTTAATTTAATTTAATTTAATTTAATTTAATTTAATTTAATTTAATTTAATTTAATTTAATTTAATTTAATTTAATTTAATTTAATTTAATTTAATTTAATTTAATTTAATTTAATTTAATTTAATTTAATTTAATTTAATTTAATTTAATTTAATTTAATTTAATTTAATTTAATTTAATTTAATTTAATTTAATTTAATTTAATTTAATTTAATTTAATTTAATTTAATTTAATTTAATTTAATTTAATTTAATTTAATTTAATTTAATTTAATTTAATTTAATTTAATTTAATTTAATTTAATTTAATTTAATTTAATTTAATTTAATTTAATTTAATTTAATTTAATTTAATTTAATTTAATTTAATTTAATTTAATTTAATTTAATTTAATTTAATTTAATTTAATTTAATTTAATTTAATTTAATTTAATTTAATTTAATTTAATTTAATTTAATTTAATTTTATTTAATTTTATTTAATTTTATTTTATTTTATTTTATTTTATTATTTTATTTTATTTTGTTTTATTTTACTTTGTTTTATTTTATTTTATTTTATTTTTATAAATTTAAAAAAAAATTTTTTTTTTCAAAAGCTACTCATTGCTGCCTACTTTACGGCTAAAGTTGATTAATGCATTCGCAAATATTTATTTTGCTTTTGTTGCATGAAATAAATTTCTTTGCAATCCTGCACCGCCACCACAACCTCACTCATGGGGCTATGTGTTTTTTGCTATTTTTGGGTCACACCAACGCTTGATAAATGGCGGACAGTTTCCCATTTCCATAATGATTTGTGAGCTCTGAGCTTTTACAGCGCGTTTACAAGCGCGTCATTAACAACGAGCGAATCGTAATGAGCGTACGAAGGATTACAACAATGCAACGACTAATTGCCAACTGCAGTGCACATAAAATTCCACGATGAGATTTTCGGAGCACCAATGTTGACAAAGCCATTATGAAAGCTACCAAGCGGCAATGAATTACAAATGCATTTTGACCAGCTGAACGGGCGAAAGAGGAGGAGTGCAAAGGGGGCAAGAGAAGTGCAAATAAGAAGGGGCTTCTAACCGTTCTATTATATTTTTGCATATAATTAACTCGAAAAGAAATACCGCCAACAAAATGTTTCATAATTTTCTAGTTTGTTTTGCAGGTTTTTAAGCTGTCGCATTTTCGTGCAAAGTCGCCGAATTTCATAGCATGGACTAAAATTTTTATATTTTCTAACAGTAGTTCAATTTTCACAGTCGGTTTTTCTTAGTGTTTGCGCTGCCTGATTTATTTAAAATTCTAGAGTGGTCCCATATCTCCAACCCCGATTCGGAAGCACTTGAAGTGCCATTTAATACTTTTGCGACTGTCTGGAGGCTTGTATTGCGTATGTTGGCAACATGAAAAGGCAAAAGAAATGGAGGCAGGCAGGCAATGAAATTTATGACAACATTTCCGTTTGTCGTATTTCCAGACATTGCCACCGAGACAGTTCACTTTGGCACATAATTTTTATGTGGGTAGACCGGCAGTTGATAGTTGGCCAACATCAACTTATAGCCCACTCAATGGGTAGAGGAAATCACACACGCACATGCACACACACACACATGCAAAATTTTAAATTTGTCATTTTGTCTCAAGTGTCCAAGTAACCGGTTAAAGGCACCACATTTGCTTCAATCGATTAATAGTTAAGGGTCCCTACTGCTCTGCTGGGCTTTTGCGTACTTCACTGAATCGCCTGTTAGGTATCGAAAATAAGAGTACATATTTTTTGTAATTTCCCTTCGTTGTCAGACTTCAACTTTCGCTTCCTGTTGCAGGGTTGTGCAGTTGCAGTTTTACTTCCATTTGTCAGGCAAATTTCCACTTACTTCTGTACAAATATGCAAAATACAAAAAATTTTACCTGCTTTTGGGGCGAACAGTGCAAATGAATTATTGAATATTTTGTACGAGTTTGTGCCTACATTCACTTGGATGTGTACTCGTATGTGTCTAAAAAAGTGTGCATGTGCCAAAAAAGTGAAATATTGGACTTCATTTATTGACAGTGTAAAATTTTTTAAAATGGCTTAATGTGTTTTGCAAATTTAATAGCTGCTTCAGATGGGAATTTTGTGGCTTGATGGGATTAGTGAACATAATAATGAATATGTTTTAAGCAGGGCAACCCGAAATGTGACTTAGAAAACTTATTTTAAGTACCTCAAACATGCCATAAATTCTAAAGATTTGCTCCAAAAAACTGTTGTAAAACCGTAAGATTTGCTTTTAAACATTTTGAAAATATGGTTAAGGATAAAATGTCCTCCAGGAAAAAAGGTTTAATTTCGCCAAATCAACATGATTTTATTTCTACCCGATCCACAGTTTCTAACCTACTGTTCTTCAAGAATACTGCATTGGGTCTTTCTCTCAGAGTTTTCAGGGCAATTTTTTAGATCTCTGACAAAGTATTGCTCTCTATCTTAGTTAATAAGTTAAGTAAAGTAAGTAACTCAGCAAAGTAACTTAAGTAATTAAGGGCTCCCATTCGAGTTTCTTGCAATATCTTAGTTCACAATTGGCTAATAGGCGATGTCACAATTGAAGGCATATCTTCTGAAGGATTCTTTGCCCTTTTTTGGGCTACCCAATTGAGTATTTTAGGCCCTCTTTCATTTTAGTTATTAGATTGGTGAATACATAAGTTCGTGGACTTTTATTTAAACAAAAAGCAATAATTATATTAATAAGTTAATCAATTATATTTATATTCACCGTTGCTGTTGCAACCTCTTTGCACCCTCGCCCAATTTGTTAATGACATTCCGTCAAAAATCGTACGGTCTGCTGTCAAAGAAGTTGTTGAGGCAGTTTTTAAGGAGCTCTTTGTAATCGAAGGTAACGCCCTTCATACGGTTTGACAGGGAGCGGAAAAGATGGTAATCGGTCGATGCAAGCTCCGGAGAATATGGCGGATGCTAAAGGACCTCCCAAACGAGAACTTAGAGTGCGGCTTTGGCGACTTGTGGAACATGGAGCCTGGCGTTGTCGAGAAGGAGTATGGTTTGACCATGTCGAGCAGGTCTTTTTAGTCGAATAGCCTCAATCGCGCGGTGTATCTGGGCAATGTACAGCTCCCTCGAGCGATTCCCAGTGCGCCATGCTCTTCCAGTCCCACCAAACACATTTCATGATCTTCTTTGGATGGAGATCTAACTTGACTCTCGGCTTTGGCGTATCTCCTAAAGCCAGCCACTACTTTCTTTGCTTCATATTGATGTATAGGCACCATTTCTCATCGCCCATGACGGTTCGGTACAAAAAGCGCTTTTTATGACCGCGTATTGCTCGATGGCGGGCGAGATGCTGAGAAGCATCTTTCTTTGTGTTTTTCGTTGACCTCGTGAAACTCCTGGGCTCCAAATTTTTCGCTAAATCCCATTGGATGGAGGTAATTGAGAATGGTATTATGATCGCAATTAATTTTTTCCACCAAATCACTACTGGTTTGGCGACTGTTCTGCTTCAAAAGTGATTTGAGACGTTCTTTATCGAATTCAGAAGTCCTTCCGTTTCGGTACATGTCATCGACGTCAAAGTCGCCATTTTTGAACTTTGCGAACCCTTTTCGTGCTGTAAACTCGCCTATGACACCTTCTCCATATACGCCGCAACTGTCCTGGGCTGTTTGGGCAGCTTTTTGACCTCGATGAAAAGCACGGAAGAGCTGGTGTAGAAAATTTTGATTTTTGCCTCCTGTGTATTCCATTTCTCAGCCTACAGGACGAAACTACCAACTGATTGACTAACCAGGTTGATTGACCGCGCCACCGCGCGTAACATGGTAGTAAGTAGAACCAGATTCCAGCATCGGTTCATCGAAAAAGCTACCTGGCTATCTCCAGATCAATCGATGCGATCAGAGATTGTCCACATTGTGATAAACGGTTGGCATTGCTCTAATGTGCTAGACGAGTGCACAATGCGAGGAGCCAACATCGCAACCAAGGTTCGCACACGCCTATGTGTGGTAAAAAATGCGCGTCAACGCACATAGTGAAAGCTAGACGTCGGAAAGCTAAAGTCACAAGAGATAACCAGAAATTTCGCAGCTCAACTCTCACTCCAACTCAACCAGAACAGTCACCAAACCAACGACGTAAATGAGCAGTCGACAATAATCGCGTGCTGAAACAGTATTTGGATTACACCGACAACAGCGTAAAACCTGGTATAGACGGCGTGTGCCGTCACGCCACTGCAGTAAAAGTTGCAGCATACAAAGCCACACTGCGGTCGGGTTTGAGGAGGGAAGAGAGGCCTATTTTTTGGCGCAAAAATTGGGATGTGGAAAGACAAGAGCTCGAAGAGTTTAAGATGCTAAGCGACAGGGAAATGACCAAAAATTTTTATCAAAGCGTCACGCACCGGACCGAAGGTTTTAAGATTGGAACCACTTTCTGTAAAAACAAAAACCACGATCTGGTGACGGCTGACCAAGGCACTCTTAGGCTTGGAGGAATCACTTCTCCCGGTTGCTTAATGGGGGATTTCAGAAACGTTCATCATTCCCTTCCTGTTATATGAGTCGGAAGAATGGATGATGTCAATGACAACAGATGCGGAAATTTTGAGAGCCTTCGAGATACAAATTCTATCTAAGCTCTTTGGCCCCTTCCGCGTTAGTAAGGTAGGGCACCTGTATGAGTTATATAAGGACAAGGACATAGTTACATCAATAGACTTGAGCGTATTCAAAAGAAATTTCTTCTTTTTGCACTCAGATCTTCGAACTTCACTAATCCGATTCCTTCATATAATGCAAGGTGTACATTAAAAAATTTAAAATCGTTACAAAGTAGAAGAAAGACTTTTAAAATTCTGCTCAGTAAGCTGAACAAAGTAAAAAATCTGATCAATTAAAAGGTGCTGTCAAAAAGTTTCTTCCCTTGAGAAAATAACCGATATGAGCGCGCACTGCTTGCACACCAGAGACAAGTTAATTGCGAACACAATTTCATTTAGAGCAGACACACACACACACACACATGCAATCACATGTACCCACATTTAGAGTCAAGGGCAAGCAAACTTGTGTACTTTTGCAAACGTGTGTTTTACTAATACATGCATGCATACTTATACAACAACTATGTATGTACTAAGGGAACTTATAAGTTCATACTGTATCCACACACACACACACTCACACACATACCAAATTCTTAGTGCAGCTATTGCTTGTGGTGTTCTAATGAGGTCAATGCAAAGAATGCAGACACTTGCAGCAAAAGACAAAACAGCGGAAAACAACAACAAAAATAAAAAAGCAATAACAACAGTGTTGCTTTAATTCAAGCAAAAAAATAGAAAATAAAAATTGTTTTCATAGTCTTTGTACTGACTGAATGTGGGCAAAGCCATAGAAGATGCCAAAATGTCCCGGCAAGGACAAAGCCATTAAATGAATTTGGCGAAGCAACGACACGGAATAATGTTGACAGTGGCGAAAAACGGAAGCAACAGCAAAATGCAAAAGTAGCAAAAAGAAAAAAAAAACTAACAACACCGCAGTCAAGTTAGCAAGGAACGATTCGCGCTTAATGTACGGAATGCCGTTATGGAATGCTAGCGGATGAGGGGAGACGAAAGCACAATCAAACGCTCGTGTGCACATCTCTGTATGAGCATTATGGTCGCAGTAGAGCAGGCAAAATACGCAGCCGCTGCTTACGGATTGCGGCTAAAGTCATGGCAGCCCATTGCAGCATAACAAAAATGACTCAAAAAGGACAATAAACACATGAAGGACACGGCTTACCAATACGCTTAGTGCAGCGCTGCTAATGCGGTTGACTTAAGTATACTTTGGTAAAATGAATACCAAAACGAAAGGGAGGATAGTTGCGAAAGAATCTAAAGTAGGGAGAGAAAAACTAATGCGCAGATCAAAAACTGAAAGTAAACCTATTAAACGGATTTATGTTAAGTCCTATTGTGACAACTGTAAGGTTCATTTTACTTTGATCGATTAAATGTGGCTCATTCGAAATCTATAATACTTGAGCATGCAATTTCAGTGTTGTAATGTAAATAGCGGTGGCTTTCCTTCAAAGCAAATGCATTAAAATGGATCATCTTGATTGTTAAAAGTTGTTTCAATTATAATGCGTTCTGATTTGTATCTAAAAAGCGGTTAGTTGAGAAAACTCGTATAAATGAGGAAAGAACTCTTAATTAAAAAATACAAAAATATGAAAAATTAAATGTGTAGGCACTCAATAGTACTGCTGAGTTTTCACCACTAATGAAGCACCCAGGGCAAAATGCAAAAAAGTAAGGCTTGAAATGTAGCGTTGCAGATTTTCATTGCTTTCCGAGGGAGCAAATACTACTGTGGGCAAAAAGTAAGGTGAATTTGGTTGTAAAATGAAAAATCTTCATTTATTCTTGTAAATCAATTTCATCCCCTTCAAAATAATCCCCTCTCGATGAAACAAGCCAAATAGTCCATTTCCGGTATAGCCATCAGCACCTTCTTCGATTCAGCTTTTATCTCCTCAATCGACTCGAAACGCGTTCCCCGGAGTGGTCTCTTGAGTTTTGGGAATAGCCAGAACTCACACGGAGCCAAATCAGGCGAATACAGTGGTTGCGGAACGATATGCGTGGAATTTTTGGCGAAATGCTCACGAAGAACGAGTGCAGTGTGAGACGGTGCATTATCGTGATGCAAAAACCAAGAATTGTTGGCCCATAATTCTGGTCTTTTTAGACGAATTGCTTCACGTAAACGACGCATAACGCTCAAATAATATTCCTTATTAACAGTTTGGCCAGGTGGAAGGAATTCATAGTGCACCACACCACGAAAATCGAAGAAAACTGTTATCATGACCTTTATTTTTGAACGACTTTGACGTGCTCTTTTCGGTCTGGCCTCGCCTTTAGCACGATATTCGCTTGATTGGTCGGTTGTTTCAGGGTCGTGAGCTTAAATCCAAGTCTCATCTCCCGTAATGATGCATTTGAGCTTGTCCTGAGAGTCTGAAAGCATTGTTTCACACACATCAACGCGACGACTCTTTTCCAATAAATTGAGAGTTTTCGGTACCAAACGAGATTTGACTTTTCGTAGGCCCAAATGATCTTTCATAATGGTTTTCACAGATCCTTCTGATATTCCGATCATATCAGTAAGGTCTTTAACAGTCAACCGACGATTTTTGAGCACTAACTCCTTCACTTTATTGACGTGTTTTCCATCTGTTGATATCGATGGTCGTCCGGAGCGCTCCAAGTCATCAACACGTTCTCGACCCTCTTTGAAGTCTTTGTACCACTTATAAACATTTTTCTGCGACATGGTCGAATCATCAAATGTCTTCTGCAACATGCTAAACGTTTCCGCAATCGAAATTTCATTCCGCAAACAAAATTTGATGGCACTTCTCTGCTCAATCAAATCAGACATTGTAAAAATCGAAAAATGCACTCTTGGTCGTTTGGTAAACTCAAGCGTAAATATATTACTGATAATGACATTCACATGAAAGTTGGCCCAGATATTATTAACAGTGCTTACAACTCATGATAAAAATAACTAGAGAGAAATTTTAATCCCGCGAAGTTTGACAAATAATTTCACATAATTTTTTGCCCACAGTAGTATCAAAAAGCAATAAGACATTATCCAAAATAACATTCGATATTTTACACTTAAACTTACTCAATAATAGATAGGCTATGCTTAAGAAAAGGACCTGTGTACTGGTGGAGAAAAGAAATCGCAAAGCTCAGACAAACCTGCTTCCGTAAGTGAAGAAGGTACACCAGAGCCAGGCGACACAGAGAAGCAGAGCCGGAAGCTGATTATTTCGGGCAATCCTAAAACCACTCAAACAAGCAATCATCGCTGGCAAGAAGGCAAAACGGGCGAACATCGAAGCGATCTAAATAGCAACTCTTGAGGACTGGGCTATAAAATTGTAGCGGGGAAGCTAATCGCCAACTCCACAGCCCAACATCTAGACAGTTACGTTATTAGCAAAATAGTGTATAAACTGCTTCCCACACACACGCTATGCTGTGCAGGAACTGAAACTTCCGAAGTGATGAGATGCTCGCACCCTTCACTGTGGAAGAGCTTAAAATCGCGGCAAGAAGCGTCAAAAGGAACAAAGCTCCAGTCCCAGGCGGCATCTCAGCTGAAGTTCTTAAACTTGTGGCTGAAAGTCGACCAGACGCGATACTTGAGACTTATAATGCATGCATTGCCCAAAGCATCTTCCCCAAGCTGTGGAAAATACAGAAACGCTGATCAGTAAGGTTAAAGCGGCGACCCAGTGCAACCGTCAGCCTGGCGTTCTCTTTGCATGCTGGACTGCACCGGGAAATTGCTTGAGAAACTCATACCGCGTAAGATTACAGCACCTGTTGAGAGTGCGAGAGGGTTGTCACCAAGGTAATCCGACGAGGAAGAATCTATTTTCAGTTCCAATTTCTGGAGTCTGAGCAGTGTGGGATACACAGGCGTGGAGTGGGATACGCAGACGCATGCAAATAGGCGACACGTCCGCTTATATGCGCGTGGGAGTGTCGATCTTTTTATTCCAAGTTTCTAAAAGTGCCATCAGATGTGGTAAGGAAAGTGCTTTCAGCAAGACTGAATTTAATAACTTCTGAAGATAAGTAAATGATAAGCGACTTTTTGTGAGTTGAAAAACAAAATATGAGTTTGGACGATTTTTCAAACAGTTCAGCTTTTGCGCTACAAGCTCCATAGCCATGATATCAATTTTCTTGGTGATATCGATTGGTCACTCTGCGGCGTCGATTTAGCCTAATTACACTTTTCTTGTAGGATGTTTTGAAAGATTATCGTAATACGAACAATTCAGAACTAGTCCGAGTTCAAATCATTCCTCCAAATGCTTTAAAGAAGTGAGTTCGGAGGGTTCGTCTTCTATGAACGTATTGTAACTTACTAAATAAATAATAAAAATAATTGTTCCTAAGCTTGAAATTGAAATTTGAAAAAGGTCGAGCCAAAAAGCACCGAGAGATTTGGTAACTCCTAAAATACTCGGGCTCAACAACTCATTGTATTTGAAGCTCCGGAAAGTGAAAAGGTTAATAGTCAAATAGGATACTAGAGAAGTAACTGAAAGAAAAAAGATAGGATGGAATTGAAACATTAGAATTTTCCTAAATTTTTGACAAATCTGAAAATATCCTCCAGTTTGGGAGACAAAATTTTACTCAAGCTCATGGCATTGGAATCCGGAATTCGCTGTAGCAAAAGCAGGACACTCACAAAGAAAGTACTCAGTGCCATCCGCCTCCTCTAAGCAAGATAGACAAATCGGAACCTCATTGAATGATAGAATGGTGGCCCTATGCTGACCCCTTGGGTTGTGTCCTGTAATAATACCGTCTATTAACCGAACGTCTTTTCTTTCAAGATTTAGAAGAAAGGTCGACATTTTTCTGTTCGGACTTGTCACAAAACACTTTGCAGTTCTGCAGCGCTTTCGACCGGACCGTCGCTCTTTGTGTATATTGCCTACATAATCGCTGATCCACTTCATGATTCCTGCAGAACTGATTCCGATTATTGGTTCTGGTCCCTGTAGGGTAACCGCTGATTCGCAGTTGGCCAATTCATCGGCAATTTCACTTCCTTGAACACCGCAGCGTACTGGAACCCATATAAGTACAAGCTTGTTCTGTCTTGCAACAGAATTAGGCTTCTTCTTACATTCTTGAACAATCTTTGAGGTTTGCTTTGCGTTCTTCGGAGCCTTTAGCGCCGCCTGACTGTCATTAAAGACTCTAGTCTGTTTCCCGCTCCATCACCTCTCATTTATCCCATCTGCCACTTTCAAAATGGCAAAAATGTCCCCTTTGGAAAACAGTTGAGTTCAAGTACCATCCGGCTCCTGAACTTATTTGAGTCTTGAACACATCGGTAAGGAAAATATCCGTCAAAGTGCTTTGAATGCACTCTGGATTAATTTGACTCAATTCGAAGTCCAATACTTTATAATATATTATAGGTTTCTACACACGGTCTGAAACCTTGCATTTAACTTTTAGAAAGTGGCGTGTTATCCCCAACTTGTCTTATGACAGGGTTGTTATTGTTAATAGGTGCACAGTAGGAGGCCTCGCTGCCATAGAGGCAGCCCCTGAAAAGACAGAGCAAGAACTAGGCCCTAACTTGGCCACAAGCTTCACTTCGCTCGTATGATTGGTATTTCTTATTGAAAGATCTGACCTTCTCGAGAGATTGGGTCTTCATTTTATTGTACCTTGGCTGTGCGAGGCTAGGCTTTTTAGTACGTGCTCATTTTCATAATTGTCCGCGCTGCTCGACGTGGCGAGCCTGGCGGACTAAAATTTTTAGTCCAAGAAAAAGGAAACGAGGACCGTGACAGTCCCCTCTACCACGGCAAAGTCGTTCTACCTCCTGAGGTGACCCAGTTTCAGGTGAGCGCCGTTAGAATACAGCCGGAAACCCCTAGCTGCAACCATACATTTTGCACGGTGACGCGTAACACTTTGGACTTCGGCGGAGGGCGGCAAGGAGAGGAGATGATGAGATAGCAGGCTAAGCAATAAAAGTGGGATCGTCGCCGATACGGTAATCTTCACATGGTGATTGAATGGCCACCGCCGTTCTGCGGATGAATGGCTAGCCAATAAATATATGGAGCTTTCCTCTTAGTTCGTGGCGAGTTAATTCCCATGATATGCGGCTACATCCAACACTTAATGCTCATCCCCGCGGCAAGGAGACTAACTTGATGAGGTAGAAACTAAAGAGTGGTTAAATTTCAAGGGCCGATGTTGAATGTGAACCACATCTAAACGTCAACGACACGGTTGGAATTCTTCATTTGGGGTTATTTGAAAGAAAATGTGTACGCCGATAAGCCAGCAACAATTCAGAAGCTAAAGGATGAGATAATTCGGCACATTAACGGCATAGAACCTCAATTATGCCTCAGCGTCATCGAAAATTTGGACCATCGGATGGAGGTGTGCCGCCGAGGCCGTGGCGGCCATTTGGCCAATATTTTGTTCCATACGTAATTGAGCCATACCAATATTACCATAATAAAGAGAAATTACAATAATTTCCTAAAAAAATTGTATATTATTCAAAATCAACACCTTCCCTTGAAACTTAACCACCCTTTATAATAATTTTTTTTTGTTTTTTTTTCAAACCTTTGTTTCATTAAATTCGCATCACAGATTTTTCCACTTGCCCTAGTCACATATCGTACTTTTTATTAGTTTGAATATTTTTTGCATTTTAATTTCTTTTTCTTTTGCTCTGGCGTGGAAGTAATGGCTGGTTGAAATTGAAGCAAACATCCTAATGAATATTAATTTTCAACCAAAATATTTAAAGAGCAGAGAAGAGCAGAGAGAAAGCACAAGTTTGTAGATGCAAACAAGCAAACGAAACAAAGGAGATACCCACTTTCAAGCCAAATATTATTTGTTTCAGAAATTTAGGTTAATATGCATTTAATTGCTCACTCGTTGCAACACACAAATACATGCAAATATTACACATACTCGCACACATATTTGTGTGTACGCATGCAAGTGGTTTTGTTTTCCAAAACACAATATTTACTCAGAGTACTACACAAATACTATAACAAATTGCTTTGCATAAAATAATGCAAGCAAAGGGTGTTGCTGTAAGTAGCATCTGCATTATGAAGAATAAGTGAGATATGCAGTGGAAAGTTATTCACTTGAAATGTATTACAAAACATATTTTTTTTTGTAATTCTTCCTCAAATTATTTTCTTCCATTTTCTCTTGAGCTTTGCTGTTCAATGTTAAAATGAGTGTTGAACTCTTAAACGACACCCTTTATGCATCCATGTAATGCGTATGGGTGTGTTGACGTCGTTTGTGCGAGCAGTTGCAGACAATGCGAGTAATGTTGTTGCTGTGTTGCACCTGAGTGCCAGGTATGCCAATAAAATTAAAATATTTTGCTCATATTTCAAATTAAAATTGAGGGCACATGACATTAAATGGGGTAATTTTCCTGCCTTGCAGGATGCTCAGGTGAAGAATGGTTGGGAAACAGACAAAAACGAGAACAAAAAAGGCACACAAATAAGCATATTTGGGGGTGGCAGTGGAGCGCGGTATCGAATGTTGCAGCAGCAGGCACATTTGCTTTATGATTAATATGAGCCTATGCATGTAAATTTGTATGGGAGTGTGTGCAGATGTATACATTTTAAAAGAAATAATTTGCTGCCCCATAAAATAATTAGTTAAGCTTTTTCTTTGGAACAAAAAGTACATAAATGGGTGCTAATTATTAATATTTTATCTCCAATTCAATGCGGGCAGTCAATTCATAAAATTTTTATAAAATTTAAGAAAAAAAATAAAATAGAATTTTATTCGAATTACAATAGATACTAAACTAATTTATAAAAAAACGAGTTGTTATATGATTGTTATTTGATAACTAAAAGCGCTCACAAAAAGTTTAAAAATCCATATTATTATATTGGGTTGGCAACTAAGTAATTGCGAATTTCAGTCATAGATGACTTCAGTTGAATTTTTAGGTTGACAGACGTAGTACAAAAGTAAAACACATTTTGTTATTTGAAAGTTGGCAGTTCAGTTGTCAATCAGTAAAAAAAGTTTTTTGATTGGTTGCGTAGTTTTCGTTAGGCGTTCGTTGAAAAATGGAAAATTAAAAGGAACCTTTTCGTCATATTTTGCTTTTTTATTTCCGCAAAGGGAAAACCGCATCACAAGCTCATAAAAAGTTATGTGCTGTTTATGGTGACGAAGCCTTAAAAGGGCGGCAGTGCCAAAATTGGTTACCAAATTTCATTCTGGTGATTTTTCCCCCCAAGATGAAAAACACTCTGGTCGTGCAGTTGAAGTTAATGATGCCCTAATCAAAGCAATCATCGATTCGGATCGTCACGGTACAACACGAGAGATTTCAGAGAAGCCTCATGTAGGTATTACATATGTACATTGAAAATCACTTAGAACAACTTGGCTATGTTACAAAACCCGATACATGGGTTCCTCACGAACTGAAAGAAACGCATTTACAGCTGCGATTTGCTAAAGAAACGCAATGAAAATGATTCATTTTTAAAACGACTGATAACTGCCGATGAAAAATGGGTTATTTTTAACAATATCAAGCGGAAAAGATCGTGGAGCAGGCTGGGTGAACCAACTCAAACAACATCAAAAACTGATATTCATCAAAAGAAGGTTTTGTTATCAGCTTGCTGGGATCACAAAGGAATTGTGTACTTTGAACTCTTACCACCCAACCGAACGATCAATTCTGATGTCTACATTGAACAACTAACGAAATTAAACAATGCAGTTGAAGAAAAGCGTCTCGAATTGACAAATCGAATTCCATCATGACAATGCAAGGCCACACACATCTTTAGCCACTCGGGGAAAATTATTAGAGTTTGGTTGAGATGTCTTGCCACGTCCACCATAGGTATAGTCCTGACCTTGCACCATCTGATTACTTTTTGTTTCCATCTTTACAAAATTCCTTGAATGGTAAACATTTCAATAATGATGATGATGTCAAATCGTACCTGATTCAGTTTTTTGCTAATAAAAACCAGAAGTTTAATGAACGTGGGACTATGATGCTGCCTGAAAGATGGGAAAAGGTCATTGATCAAAATACATTGCATTACAATATAAAGTTACATTTACATTACAGATACATACATTACAGAATAAAGTTATTTAGTTCCACGAAAAAATTGTCTTTGATTTTCTAAAAAAAATCCGCAAATACTTAGTTGCCAACCCAATATTTAATTTTTAAAAATAAATATTTTTTTTACTAAATTTTTATTTTTGTGTTTTTATAAAAATATAATGCATTCTGCGACGAAAATCTTATTACTAGAAGCTGCAGCCTTTGTTTAAAATTCACAAAAATTCACAAAACTTTAAAAATATTGTCATCCAAATTTTCAACTTGTTAACGTGAATCTATAGAAAACTTCTAGGTATCCAGTTTTATATCCCATTTAATTCTAGTATTGGGTTGGGGAAAAAGAAATGTCGTATTTGTGATCGAAATTTGACGCTTTATTTAACGTACTTAGAATTATCCGATTCAAGTCAAATATGCCCGTTTTGCTCGCAAACTTGTTGCCATTTAGAATGCAACTTCAGTATCCCCCCTTTATAAAACTCCCCCTCCTTATTTGCAAAAAACTCCGACAACCAGTTTTCGCAAGCCTCTTTTGAGGCCAACTTAGTATCACCAAGGGCGTTTTGCATGGACCGGAAGAGATGATAGTCACTTGGTGCCAGGTCCGGACTAATCTTCGACATCTACTACACTAGAACGAAATCGATCGAACCAACGCTGTGCTGTGCGAATCGTTACAGTATCAGGCCCATAAACTTCACAAATTTTTGCCGTCGCCTTCGTTGCACTTTTACCTCTAAGGTAGTAAAAACGTAAAATATAACGAATTTCTTGCTTTGGGGACTCCATCTTCGACGCGCTACAACTTAAGACTGAAACGTATGATCACAACACTGTCAAAGAGACACTTGTAGTACAGATTGTCGTCTTCAAATCGCAGTTTAGTGTGACCCGATGCAGTAAGCACAACGCAAGATATGTTTAAATGGCGCGCTCAATTGACAAAATACGACATTACTTTTTCCCCAACCCAATATAATAAAATGAAGGTCGCTCAAGTGCAGAAGTCGAGCCTATAGCATGGAAGTTGGCTACAAATGTGGTGGACCCAGACGTGGGTAAATAGAATTGGTTCTTTATGGATGCCGTTCAGGGCCTTTCCGAATTAATATAGAAAGCAGTTCCGGGAAGGGTGTCTCCCCAGAAGGAGAGGAGGGATCGTTTTAGTGGCCACACCACACGACGCAAAAATATCAAATTTTTTTGTATAGGATTTTGTGAATTTTTTTTCCACATAAAGCACTTATTTGGTAGTCTTTTATATGGAAGAAAATGCTCAACACCTTAGCGAAAAATCAACGAAAGTATTAAGACCCTTGAAACTTGCATAAAAAGTAATTCAATACACTCCCCTCACCTCTCTCTATAATGCTGCTTGAGAATCGTCCATTATTCGTAGCAGCGCTGGTTGCCGTTTTCTGGCAGCTCCTTCTGGACGCATGCCGCTATCTGTCTCACTGCATGGGCGAGCTAAAATATCGTTCCTTGTAATAAAAAGGTGGGATATGAGGTGGTGCATAGTCTTCCTCCATTGTTACTAAAAATTTTTCACGATGGCAGACAACATGCAATATCTGTCAAATTCTAGTTGGCTTCAAGTTGCCATTTACAGGCAAGGAAATTTTGCTAACTTTACGTCATGAAATTTTCGTAGTCAAATTGTTTATGCGAACGAATAAAGACAAACGAAGCGGTCACGTCAAACAGCTGACGGTCGCATGCGTTGGGCACATATGTAGTTCTATGGCAGCGTTAGTCATTATTAATCAATTATTGAGTAGCCACATTCTGTATTCTCATTATTTCTGGTGGCTGCGATTGTATAAAAAGGCATCTCCATTTTTATTCGTTCACTTTCACTTTCGAATTTTTTTTTTTGTGTCCATAAAGATTTCATTAATTTCAACGATGCAATATCGGGCAAACAGTTCAAAGAAAATTTTGACAAGTTTTGAAGACAGTAAATGAAAGTAAGAAACATTTTGAAAAGCCTGGCCAAGCACCCAAAAATGATGTGCGCGCAAATAATTTTTTTGAAGTGAAACTTCTTATTCGTCGATGGACGAGCGAGAATGGAAAGTAAAATTTTAAGGTCATGCAACGTTTAAGGCATTTTCGTTCCGCGAGAAAGAAAAAAGATATAATGTAGAGGAAAGAGAGAGAGAGAGAGAGCTATACCTTATATACATCTTAGATACACTTTAGGCTATTTTTACTGAGTTTTTCCTTTCTAGTGAGAAGTAACACTGCCTATTTTTTGGCGCTTGTTTGTTGGTGCAACTTGTAGGAAATATAGTTTTGGTGCCTACTTTATGGCGTTATATTTCCTTGGTGCCTACTGTTTGGGGCGCTTTTAGTCCGCATTTTTTTGGCGTTTTGTTTTTTTTGGTGCTTACTTTTTGGCGCTTATTTCCGTTTCCTGGCTAGTTCTTGTGCGTACTATAAAGTGCTATCCATTCCGGATTTATTGGTATTGCCTTGCGGTAATTTGTGCTGTTGCTGCGGTCCTGGAGTCGCTGCGTTTGTGCGGGTGATAAACATTCGGAGTAGTGCGCGTTGTTGCCACGATTCTCCGTTTTTTGTAAATTGTATCTATTTGTATTCTCTGCAACGGCCTACAGGGAAAAGAGATCGGAAGAGAGGCGCCTTTTCAGATGCAAGGAACGAGAACAGGAGAAGCATGAGCGTGAGCTACTAGAGGAGTGCAGGGGTAGGAATGATGCTGGAAAATTCTATCAACAAGTCAAGCGTCTGACACAAGGTTTCAAGACCGGAGCATCAGCCTGCAGAGATAAAAACGGAGATCTGGTTATGGATACACAGTCCACACTGGGCATATGGAGGGAACACTTCTGCAATTTACTTGCTGGCGATGACGCACACAATTCCGCCCCAGTAGAAGATGACCCGATACCACCAATCGACGATAATGTGGACGTTCCACCACCTAGTCATGCCGAAGTCAGAGTTGCCATTCAGTCGGTCAAGAATAACAAAGCGGATAGCGCTGACGGCTTGCCCGCTGAATTGTTCAAGACTGGCGGCGATGTGCTGATAGGAAGCATGCACCAGCTCATCTGCAAAATATGGCTAGCAAAATAAAGCATGCCTTTGTCCTGCACTGAAGAAGGGTGACCCGACGATCTGCACCAACTACCGGGGCATCAGTCTTCTAACCATCGCTTACAAGGTTCTGCCTAGCGTCCTATGTGGAAGACTTAAGCCGTTTGCCAACACACTGATCGGACCTTATCAGTGCGGCTTCAGAAGTGGTAAGTCCACCATCGACAAAATCCTGGAAAAGACCCATGAAAAGCAAGTCGACACCCATCATCTCTTTGTCGACTATAAAGCTGCGTTCGATAGCCCGATAAGGGATTGCCTGTACGCCACCATGTCTGAGTTCGGTATACCAGCGAAGCTCATACGGCTTTGCAGAATGACGTTTAGCAACACAACCAGCTCCATCAAGGTAGTAAATAACCTCTCCGAGCCATTCAGTACGGTTCGAGATTTCAGACAAGACGACCCACTGCCACTCTTCAACTTCGTGATCGAAGGGGTGCTCCGAAAAGCAGGTGTGTATAGTAATGGCACTATTTTCTACAAATGTGTCCAGCTCCTTGCGTACACCGATGATATTGACATTATCGGCCGCTGTAAGCGAGATGTCACCGCTGTGTTTTCTGCTATCGAAAAGGAATCATCAAGAGTGGGTCTGGCGGTGAACGAGGGTAAAGGGAATTATTTGATGTCTACAACGCGGAACGCACGGCGTGTAGGAACGCACGTCATTGCGGACAACTATACCTTCGAAGTTGTGCCAGAATTTATTTATCTTGGCACCGCCGTTAACAGCAACAACGATATCAGCCTGGAGATCAAACGGAGAATTACTCTTGCTAATAGGTGTTACTGTGGGATAAGTAAGCAATTGAGTAGTCGAGCCCTCTCTCGCATGACTAAACTGACACTTTACAAGATGCTCATCATACCCGTTTTGCTTTATGGCGCAGAGGCATGGGTGGTGTCACAAAGCGATGCAGCCTCTCTTGGGGTGTTCGAGAGAAAAGTGCTTCGTGTGATCTTCGGTCCTGTGCGCGTTTGCGAAGACTACCGTTCAAGAATGAACCACGAGCTGTATGAGCTCTACAACGATATTGACGCAGTTCAACGCATAGCCATCCAACGCCTGCGTTGTCTAGGGCATGTCGTGCGTATGGATGAAGAAGCTCCAGCAAAGAAGGTGTTCGAGGGCGAAGTCCAAGGGAGCCGACGAAGAGGAAGACCATTGCTCCGGTGGATAGACGAGGTGGAGGAAACCCTATGCTCGCTTGGTGTACAGAATTGGAGAAGGCGCGCGCGGAGCAGAGGAGCCTGGAGAGAGCTAGTGAGGTCGGCCGTAACTCGGTAACGGGTTGTTATGACCACCTAAGTAAGTAAGTAGTTCTTTGCAAATGTTGTGAATTTATTTAGATATATATTCTTTTTCTTTTTCTATCTGTCATTCTCTCTCGGGTCTCTCCCTCTTTCTTTGTCTGCCTTGAAAGTTTTACTTCTGTTACGTGTACTACGCTACACGCTCTTTTTTCATTTGTTTTTAAGAACAATTTTCAAATTTTTTACATATTCTTCCTTCATTTGAAATTTGTAGATTCATACCCGACATTTTCTAGATTTATAATAATTTTTCAGCCTCGGAGCTCTAATTCAAATTTTAAAATCCTTTCACGAAATCATGGAAAGAAATAAAAATGTAAACTTACAATAACTGAGCTTCAGCATAGGAAAGGAATTGACTTGCACTTGAGAGAAAACTTCTGATGTTTTATGCGCCGCTGAAATATTTTATTTAGTTTTGGGTACATTATTATGTTTCTGTAATGGCAACTTTTGTTACTCGCTATCCAATTCGCTAGTTACCAGAAGACAAATGTGAATACATTTTGTCATCCTTTAAATTTATGTTGTTTGCTGCTGAACCATTTTTTTAAACCATTCTACGCATTACTTAGCTTTCTTGTCTCCAAATATTTTCAAATATTTTTATATGTATACATCCATACATCCATATACACATCTATGGCTTCATTGAGCAGAAAGAAATGCTTAGAAATTAAGTGCGAGAGCCACAAACGATGTCTGCGTACAAGTGTGTCGCTGAAATGTGCTCATGTGTGTATGTATATTTTCGTTTTTCTCTTTTATGTCCTGCTGGTAGCTGCTAAATGAGGCGTTTTATTTTCTTCGCATTTATTTATGAGTACTTTTGCTTTCATTTTTTAGTTGATTATCAACATTCTTTGACTTGTTTACCAGACTTATTCGTTTATGTCATTACATCCCATATTTATATGAGGACATTTCAGCAAGCATTTTTTAGAGAAGGCAAGTCAATTGGAGTAATTTTTCGTTACCAGGACATTTTTTGCGGGGTTGGCAGTTTTGATATAAATGTTTTTGCATGCGCAGGGGAGTCCGGGGATTCAGCAGGGATGGTAAGGAACTTTATAGTATCCAAATATTTTCTAAAGCGATAGAATTCAATTAGTTCAAATAGAAAACCAATAGTTTAAATAATTTAGCGCCGATGAGATTTAAAGACAGTAAATATAGGTTGTCCCAATTGAAATTAAACAAAACAAAATGGTGTGTTAGGCTAGAGGATGCTGGTTGATCTGTAAAAAGATCTCACTTAGACCTTTAGGATCCATAGTGGTGCCAGTACTAAGTATTGGGAGTCGAAAATATCATTTTTTGTAATTCTTAATGCACGTTTTTGTGAGTTTTCACAAGCCGTTCAGCCTTTTGTCAACAATACCCTTGAATGATGAAAAATATTCTGAACCTGTTGGGTCCTACAAAGAGCAGGGCAGTAGCAAAGTAGGTGTTCCAAAGTACCCCTAGCATTCGACTCACTGTATGTGTTGCACGTATCGCTCTGGGCTAATCTCATCTTGGCTGCGTGATGTGTGGTTAGACAGTGTCCCGTCAGTACTGCAACGAATATTATACATTCTTTTCTAGAGAGTGGCAAAATATAGTTTGAAGCTTTCGTATTCCAAGTCCTAAGCATAATTTTGGCAGCTTTGTACGACGTTGAGTGTTGTCATATCGTCTGTGTTTCTGACGTGCCTAATCTCGGGAACAGAATACCTGCTTTAGAAAGCTCATCGGCTTCTATTCTTTTGTGTTCTGTTATCTAGTAAATAGTGATGTGACCATTTGCCCTATGTTCATCCACTTTGGATTTGCACTGTTGAACAATAGCCGCTTGGTTATCAATGAAAATGTTTATCCAAGTTTTTTTGGTTTCCTTGCTCACTCACGGGAGCATAGAGCATCAACCAGACTCTTCCGTCGTGCACGGTTCTGTGCTGTTGTTTTTGCTCCCATGAGATCGTGTTTTTTGGTCGATCTGGTAGTTTTTGTGGCCTATCGCCACTTTCTGCGCTTCATTTGCCATAGGAAGGGCTCCTTGTTCGTTAATCTCCACAGTGCGTCGTTACTGTTGGTGTTTGGCTAGAATATTCTGCAGATGGTGCGAAGGCATTTGTTGACGAAAGATTGTAGCCTCTGTGTGATGGTGTTAGAGGCGAGCCATGTTCCACTTGCGTAGAACAACACGGCATGAGCCGAATATTATTTTGTTTAGCCTGCAGTTGACATTTTCATCTGTTCCACCATCTGCCGGGATAATGCTGCCAAGACTTGCGTTATTGTGGTAACTTCTCATAGCCTTGATCTTGGCGCTGTTGACCTCCAGTTCGACAGTGCGTGCCAGCGCGACTTGTTTGTCCGCCTTCGCTTGCATGTCTCTGAGTTTGTGAGAGAGGAGGCAGATGTTATCGGCAAAGTCTAGGTCCTCAAGATGTTTGGTGAAACTCCATACGATGCTTTTTTGTGCAGGGCCAGTTGGCTCATGACGTCATCAAGGACGTTGGTGAAGAGAAGAGGCAACAGGGGACAACCTTGCCTTTCGCCTGCGTTGGTAGTGAATGGATCGGTGATATCGCCTTTGTGGAGCACTGCCAGTTCGGAGTTCTCGTAGAGGGCTTTGATGAGGAGGATTATATAGGCGGGAACTCCCTTTCTACTCAGTGCCAGCCAAATTGAGTCACTCAACTGATTTTTCTACGATAATCCGAAGTGTGTTGGCTTGGTCAACACAGCTTCTCTGAGGGCGAAAACCAGCTTGCTCGTCTCTTAAGGAGCGTTCGATACGTTAGTCTACTTCATTTTTGACAGGGTAGGTGATTAGGAGATTAGCCTGCCTCCGAGTTTTAAGAGGAATTAATTCCAGATCCAATTCAGCGGGTTCTATTGTGGCATAGATTTCAGCTACTACAATAGCCAGGGATACTTACAGACTTTCGGAGGTCAAATTATGGACAAAAGACAGCCGCTCCTATTCCTTTCGCCATTTCGGATCCATCTCTAAAGAAATTGTATGTATGGTATGTGGATTCTAGACCCTGGAGTGTTGAATTGGCTGCTTAAAAGATCCAAAACAGGTATCGCCGTTCCTCTAACTTTCTCTGGAAGTTTCTCATTTCAATTTACCCTTGGCGAGCTGACCACTGGTGGATTGGCAGCAGCTTCTAGTATAGCCAAAATATTTTTTAGTTGTGGACGCTTTAGCCAGATACTGTCTGAGGCGAATCCATTTGGTTAAACTCAACGTAATTCAACTGTCTTCAGCGGAATCGCTTACACGATGATCAGGTGGAATCAACTTTGCATCTATTTATTAGGTGATATGCTTTCCTTGAAGCTAATATTCACACATCTCGGCAGACGCTTTTCAACTACGCTTGAGAAGCTTAGCCTTAGCCTGCGAAACTTTCTTAACAAGCACGCAGCAGAGCCGATCATAATTGAGTGCATGAAGATTTTGTTATATATTTAAAATTTTTTGTAATTAGAATTTAGTTTTGTTATTTTTATATTCATTTAATATTGTTCATTCTCTAACTATTTCTCTCTATTTTCTATTTAATATGGGTCATTACCTAACCACATAAATCAAACTTTCCAAAAATTAAAAAAATGTTAAAAATTCAACACATTTGGGTCTGTAATTCCAAACGTCGTCATTCAAATAATTATTTTGCCAAAAAATTTCCATTTCTCTCAAACTACTCGTAACTTGTCTAAGAGCTTAATTTATTGCAGTCTGAATTCTATAAAATGTGAATAGTGAAATTTATAATTTAAGAATGCTTGAAGACCAAATCCACCAATTCCGACTGATATATTTAAAATTACTATATTCAATTGTTATTAGAACTCTCGAATTGTTCGCCCATTATGATTATGAACAGCCCGGGCAACTTGCACCTGTTCGATGCTCATTACTCGAAATTTTTTTTATCGGGAGCTCGAATATATCGAACTTTTTCAAGTTGGTTTCACTTTTTTGTGAGCATTAGTTTTTTATAAATTCTTCATACACAGTGCTTACAACGTTGGAATGCAAAATATGCAGACAAATAAAATTGACAATTTTCGAAAAATTGGCGAAAATTTTTAACAAACATTTGGGCTGTTAAGCATAGAACGAAACTCCAGCGAACTTAGTGCTACTCGCATTGCTGAACACCTGGTTACCAAGAGCTCTAACTGCTATTCGTTCTGTCAAAAAAGGTATCGGAAAGTGATCACTGATTGCTAATAGTAATTTTGAAAATTTGAAAAATGGTTGCAGAATAAAAAAATATTACTTAGGCTTTTGCTGTGAGTCATAAAATTGGGACAGGAAACTCTGACAATAAGCTAAGAAAGAGATATAATCTAAAAGATTCCATATTCAACTCCTAAGGATCTGGGTGACTTTTTCTCAGAATTCAAATTAGCATTTCGAACGGCCCTTTCCAGCCGATAAAGGTTAGGTAAGTTTACAGCGGTTGTCCACTATAGGACACACTCAGACTCATAGCCCATTGTGGTAACGCGTGAGGAACTTGTCTTTACCTCTGCTAAAACTAGTGTGAAGTTTTCAAAATTTTTAGAGGATCCCTGATTTCCACAATACTAAGATATTCCAACTCATTCAAAAATGTTCTACCTAAAATAATAAACCTACGTCTGCATAGAGGGGGACATTGTCAGAGAAGGAGCCATGAATATCTTCTCTTCCTCATTTAGATAACTTCAGCAGAAGTCACTATGCCCGCATATTAGCCAATAAAAAAAAAACAATAAAAGAAAATTTGCGGCAAGGGCTTAATTCTGGGTTTGAAAAATTGTTCGAATCTGAGGCCACTCCTCACATACGCGAATAATTTCAGTAGGAGTCTATTTTGAAGGTGATATAATAAATTTGTATGAATAATAAATATTCTGTCTTTGTTAGCAGATCAATGCTATTATATATAAATTCCAAAGAATGTATTAGGGGGGGAGCCTGTTTTAGAGGCTTAAAAAAATCCATTTTTTCGTGGATTTTTTTGGGAAGGAAAGAAATATTCGATTGAAACGAAACTTTCTGGTTTTATTTTTATATATTTCTACAGTCTTCCTAAATTTTTTCATTAAAATATATGTCATATTTTGCCTGGTACAAGCATTTTGCCGAGGCGCCTCGAGTGTGCATGTGCCGTGCGGCGGGAAAGATGCAGGTCGCAATTTTCATCAGAAACCAAAAACCCCCCAAAAAAAAAAAATGTATTTTAGTATAGTATAGCTTCTAGTTAAACCATGAAAATTAAACAAAAAGTGAGAAATTCAACAATTCAAAAAAAATTCATTTTTTTGGAAAAACCAATTCACTTGAGATTGTTTCAAAAGTGGGTTAATCATAACTTTCTTAAGGTTTTTGAGGTTCAACTAGAAGAGAATGTAATGTAAGAGTACAAGCAATGTTATCTCATTTCGATAGGACGTTTAACTTTTTCCCTATCTTTCCCGCCAATTAGGAAAAATCGTAAAAATAAAAAACCGAGAAGTCGCACTTCCAGCGATCCGGCCGCTCGTATACCTGCTCGACGCTTGCTCACAATTTCTTCTGTAACTCCGAAAATATTTTGAATTTGCTTCTGAAATTTTGAGGACACATTCTTGGATAGTTTGGAAAGACATTTATGCAAACAAAATCGATTTTTTAAAGCCTCCAAAACAGGCTCCCCCCATAACTTCCACAGTTGGTACTAAATGAAAACCAACAAACGGTCACCCTAAATTTCGTCATATGCTTGTATGTGGGGGGTATTATGGGGAGAAAAATTATTGCGTGAAGCGCTTTATTGTAGATTGGTGCGCTATGAAGAAGCTCTCGAGTGGAAACTATTACCAAATTAGAATTCTTTGCGTGCATGTTTTGTTATTTGTCATGACTTTTTTTTGACAATGGGACAAATATGCGTTAATAGCGTAGCAATTTCTTCATTTCTTTTCACAACATTGTGAAAATTGGGTTAAGGTAATGATGGACTTTAAAGAAATCCGTATTGGTTTTTACTTAAAATATGTTCCAGTATCCTAAAAATGATATACCCAAAGGATTAAATGGAAAAAAGTGTCTAAATACTTCGGCCTTGAATTATGGCGCATCCTCTCTCAGTGAAAACTATGAGCAAAAAAAGGCTACGCCAACAAGAATTTGTACAGATATTAAATTATTATATAACAGCAACACAATACAATTTATTTGCCAATAATTATTGAGTACTAACTCTAAATATTAAAAAAAAAAAAAACAAAAATAGTCTAAAATCATAATCAAAATAAATGGTTCAATCAACAGTTGAGGTATAAATCCGTTCCACCTATTCCACGTTTAATGCTGTTCATTTTTATATTTCCTTAACCGCAGCTTCACACTCAGTTTAACGCTCTTGCCACACGTGTTGTACGTGGCCACGTGGTTGCACCTTCTTCCTGCCAACTTGCACATAAATGAACTGAACCGAGTGCACTTCACTACTTTCTTCGCGCTTCCGCTCGAATGCCTTTTACTATGCGCTTCCGTATTTTATAAAATACGAGTTGTAGTTTTATTCGCTGCAAGTTTTCCCGATAAATTTTGCGCAAAAATTGAGTAAAAGAAGTGGATAGTAAAAGAAGCCTCGTAGAAGTGAACCACAAGAAAAATAAACAAGAGGATACAGGATAAATATTTCACGTACAAATATTAAACAAAAAAACAAAAAAAACTTGAATGAACCAGCGCACAACTACGGTAGACAATGAATGCCTTTAGCATTGTCTGCTGTCAAACTCTTTCTGGTTCCTTTGATGTGTTGTCGCTTCTCCTACTTGTCACGAAATTGAGAATATTGAGAGCCGGCAAATAAAAATTTTAGCTAAGGAAAATATTGCATGAAAAGGTATTGGTTACATTCGCGCTGATGTAACATTGCACTGTTCGACACTAATTGGGATAGTTTGTACAGGACCAGACGCTACTGGAGAATACAAAGTATATTTAAATATATCTGTACATCTTATGAAACAAAGTCCCAAAAAATATACACAAAAACGCGAAATTATGCGTGAATTGGCACGCAAGGCTTAATCTGTTGTGATACTTATTTGCCTTGGACAGCTCTCTTTGAGATAACTTAAAAAACTTAGGAATATGTCTTCTTTGTAAGCCGACATGTACAGTCTGTGTCAGAAAAAAGGAACCGCGATTATTCATGAAGTATAAAAGATATATGTTTAAAATTTTTTACATGAAACTATACACAAAACGACGAGTCGCAATTACTCTACTGAGTTTCCCATATTTGACTGTCCCATGTTTTTTTTTTAAATCAAAGAAAAACACAATTTTTTGATGTTGACGGTAATAATCATTTTATTTGGTTCAAGTAGTTTTTTTGACATCACTATTTGAATATGATATCTCTCAAATGGTCGCCTTGAGCCTGTATGGCGTATTGTGCCCGTTTTGCAGCATTTTCCATAGTTTTAGCTAACATTTCGGCTGGAATAGCGGCTATTTCTTCACGGATGTTGTTCTTGAGCTCTTCTATGGTCTTTGGCTTATTAATATAAACCTTTGATTTTAAATATCCCCACAAGAAGTCAGGTGGCGTTAAATCGGGCGAACGCGGGGCCAGTCAAAATCGCCATTTTTCGACATCAAAAAATCGGTTGTGGTGCGAGCTGTGTGTGGTGGAGCGCCGTCTTGTTAAAACCAGAACTGTTTCATAACGTTTCTTCTTCTTTTCACAATTGACTTCTTTTGTTGAATGTAAATTTCAACAATTTGGGAGCGCTCGTGTGGCGTGTACTGTTCCATAGTAAAAATCTGCTTGGACTGACGCTTCCAATGCGGTATGTCATTAAGCGATCTGACGTCTCTGTAAAAAGATACAGGATGGCCAGATGGGTCCGTCAAATATGGGCAACCCTGTATAAGCCGTGTAGTCTCCATCGTTGGAATATATCCCGGCATCTTCTCGGGACCAGATTTTGCGAACTTGAAGCACGAGTTGCTTTAAATTGGGGACTGGCTTTCCGGCAAGATGCGTTTTCATACTTCCAGACACATTTTCAGTGGGGTTGGCGTCTGGGGACTGGGAAGACCAATCCATTACTCTGACGCCACTTTTTTGTTTTCTTGTTTTTCAGTGGGTTCTTCTGAGAGCTATGGTTTTGACGTTGTGGGACGGTAGGATAAGTTCGCCTCCTTCAGTCGACGTTCGACGGAGTTGATACTCATATCTATTCCCTTTTTAGCAAGCACTAATCGTGCTTGACGTAGTCACAAAGAAGGGTCCCCCTTAAAAAGTTGGAGGATGGCTTTATCGTGCTTTTTTTGAAAAGTCATCAACATTTTTGTACACTTTATACCGCTGATTCCACATCACAACAAACATTTTCTTCGTGTACTTTTCATTCATTTTTGGTTGTCTGCGTGTACGGGAAAGTTTTGAACGACACTAACCTGAGTTAGCACAGGCGTCATAGCCTTTGAGTGGGATTATTATGCAGCAAGAAGCAGAACGAAATATATCTTGAAGTTTCAAGAAAAAAACCGGTTCTTTTATGCTGACACAGACTGTACTAAAAAATCATAAAATTAATTTTCAAATTGCAAGAAATCAAAAATGACTCAGCCGATTGGTATCCGGTTTTGTTTTTTATTTTTTTATTTTTGTTTTGCTGTAAGACCTCAATTTTCTACATTAATTAAATTTATACATTTTTTTTGGTCGGGATAGACCAGCAACTACAGCACTCAGACGCAATCAAGTCCATTGGACTACACTCGGGTTCCCTTTTTAATAGTATTTAAATCTACGCGACTTTCGAAGAAATCTGAATAGATCTTGTGGTCCCAAGGAGGCAAGGGGGCCGTTCCTTAACACATCAGTTCAAAGACCTCAAGCCTGATTCGAGCAAATGATGGGCAGACACATAGATAGTGGTCCGTCGTCTCATTCTCCTCCCCGCATGCTTGACACAGTGCACTGTCATCAGTCCCTTCTGCTTAATGTCAGGGCGATGACAGTCGGTCGGACTTGACAGGTAACACCAGTTTTGTCCATCTGCAGCCTCTCTCAGCATGCCAAGCCCGCTTGTGGGTTAGAGTAAGCTCTCTGATTTCTATACCCGCTGATTTCTTATTACTTTGCTTACTGTTCTTCTCTATTCTATTCTATTTCTTCTTAACGGCAGAGTAATTCACGTTGCATATTTTTTACCACCAAAAAACCAAATATTAACCTTCCACCGGAATACTCTGTGGGCAAAAAGTAGGGTGAATTTATTTGTCAGACTTCGCGGGATTAAAATTTCGCTCTAGTTATTTTTTTCATGAGTTGGCAGCACTGTTAATAACATCTGGGCCAACTTTCATGTGAATGTCATTATCAGTAATACAGCGTTTTTCAATAGGTGCGCTTCAACTTTTTTCCGATAGGGAGGGCGAACGGCGCAATATTTTTTATTTTTCGCTTGTCATTTGTAAACTTCATTAGTATACATTTCATCATGGAAAGCTACACACTTGAGCAACGATTGTAAATCGTGCAAATTTTTTATGAAAGTAATCGTGCAAATTTTTCATGAAAATTTATAAATTTTCCAAAAAATCATCTTCAGTGATGAAGCTCACTTTTGGCTCAATGGCTTTGTCGACAAGCAAAATATGCGTTACTGGGCAGAAAGCAATCCACACGTGATTCATGAGGCACCGTTGAATCCCGAAAAAATCACTGTTTGGTGCGGTTTACATGCCGGCGGCGTAATTGGCCCATATTTTTTCGTTGACGAGAACGATCGCCACGTTACTGTGAATGGAAATCGATACCGCGACATGATAAACGATTATTTTTGGCCGCAATTGAATGGTATGGACTTAGACGACATGTGGTTTCAACAGGACGGGACCACAAGCCACACAGCACACGCTACAATTGATTTGTTGAAGAGTAAGTTCGATGAGCGCATTATATCCAGAAATGGAGCGGTCGAATGGCCGCCGCGCTCGTGTGATTTGACGCCTCTAGACTATTTTCTTTGGGGTTATGTGAAGTCATTAGTCTACAGTAACAAGCCGGCGACGATTTGTGAGCTCAGAGCCAATATTGAGTGCGAAATTGCTGGAATTTCGGCCGATTTATGCAAAAGAGTGGTCGAAAATTGGGCTCAACGATTGGACTTCGTAAAACGTGCACGCGGTGGTCATGCAAAAGAAATCGAATTTCATACTTAAATGTATATGTTCAAACTCGATAATAAAAAAAAAATAGATTAAAAAAGTCAAACCGTTTGTGTTTTATTCAAAAAAAAGTTGAAGCGCTCTTACTGAAAAACGCTTTATATTTATGCTTGTGTTTACCAAACGACCAAGAGTGCATTTTTTGATTTTTACAATGTCTGATTTGATTGAGCAGAGAAGTGCCATCAAATTTTGTTTGCGCAATGAAATTTCGGCTGCGGAAACGTTTAGCATGTTGCAGAAGGCATTTGGTGATTCGACCATGTCGCAGAAAAATGTTTATAAGTGGTACAAAGTCAAAGTTGTTCAAAAATAAAGGTCATGATGACAGTTTTCTTCGATTTTCGTGGTGTGGTGCACTATCAATTCCTTCCACCTGGGCAAACTGTTAATAAGGAATATTATCTGAGCGTTATGCGTCGTTTACGTGAAGCAATTCGTCTAAAAAGACCAGAATTATGGGCCAACAACTCTTGGTTTTTGCATCACGATAATGCACCGTCTCACACTGCACTCGTTCTTCGTGACCATTTCGCCAAAAATTCCACGCACATCGTTCCGCAACCACCGTATTCGCCTGATTTGGCTCCGTGTGACTTCTGGCTATTCCCAAAACTCAAGAGACCACTCCGGGGAATGCGTTTCGAGTCGATTGAGGAGATAAAAGCTGAATCGAAGAAGGTGCTGATGGCTATACCGGAAGTGGACTATTTGGCATGTTTCGGGGATTGGAAAAATCGTTGGCATAAGTGTATTTCATCGAGAAGGGATTATTTTGAAGGGGATGAAATTGATTTACAAGAATAAATAAAGATTTTTCATTTTACAACCAAATTCACCTTACTTTTTGCCTACAGTAAATTGTGAAGTTCCCTCAACACTCATCAAAAATAAATTTAGATTTTAGAAATTTTCTACACTGACTTTTTAAATTCATTTCCGAGTATATTATGAAATGAGTTATCTGGCCTCACTGGCTTAAGCGTCATAATATACACACACGACTAAGCGTTATGTGTATGTGTGCGTGTTTGTATTTAAACTTTTTTGGCAGTACTTGCTTTTTCCCGATTCTGTGTTTACTCAAAGTGCTTGCAATTTTCTGCATAAACTTCCGTCAAATGCCATTTATTTTGCTTTAGGCTCTTAAGCCTAAGAATTTGTTGAAATTTATAGCTGTTCATTTTGTTATCTTTTGTTGTTGCATTTAACGCCCGACAATGCACATATGACACAAAGAGTATTTGAGTTGCCAAAACTTGTTGCTGGAATTCAAAATCTGTTTCTTGTACAAAGAGGCATGTCGTCATCGGCACAAAAAACAAGGGCGAAGTTTGCACAGAAATTTCTTAAGAAAGTGGGTCAAAAATTCAAAACATAGGAATGTTAATAATAATGGTGGCACAATGAAAGTTGAGTGAATGTACATGAAAATATCAGATGTTGGCTTTGACTTTGTTTAGAATATACACCTTGATCAAAAAGTTACCGGAACAATCGCCACCTGACGCTCGGAGCCCATTGATTTGATTTTCTTTTGTTTTGTTTTCCAATTCCGACTACAAACTATAGTCCAATGGATTCAGATGTGGACTTCCAGACGGCCAATATTCTGCGGCTATGAGTACAGGAATATTGTGTTTTAGCCTGGGTGGTTTTTGCCTTATGGGTTGCAGCGGAATATTGCTGGCGGATCCAACTGCCTCCATTGAATAGAGTACTGCTCAATTGCTTCACCACGCCTTCTAAGACATCCTCCTGGCACATTTTTGCCCCGGTCTTAACCTCTTTTTCGCAGAAATGAAGGGATGTAATTCCTTTACAAGACACTGCCCACCAAACCATTACGGAGAATGAAAATGGATGGTGGCCCCGCTGAAATAACCCTTTTTCCATTTTTAAAATAGATTTTGTCGTTTTGCTTATTAAAAACTTCTTCAACTGTGAACATTTTCTCATCTGTGAAAAGATGGTCAGCCACCAAAGAAGCTGATTGCATCTGTCGAGTCTAATTTTTTTCAAGTGCGTTTCTCAAAGATGACCAGTTGAGCGGCGCAGAGCTTGCATGTGGAGGTTATTTCCAATTACTCATGAAGTGGATATGATTTTCTGCCTTCTAAGTGGAGTTCTGCGAATTCTTTCTCGAACAGCTTTTATGGCTGCACTAGTATGAATTACGCGAGGACGACCATTTCTCTTTCTGTCTGTCACTTAGCTCCCCACTACATTGTTAACAAGCGAAATTTGCCACGAAACTGATTATTATTTACGAGTAAGCAATACACAACGAAAGCAAAAATAACGGAACCGTTTTCTGCAAATTTGTTCTCGCCGTATGCATTTTAAAATTTGACATTGAATTTATGGCAAAAGCCTAAGTATACTCCGAATTTTTACCAAAAGATCAGGCTGTTAATAAGGACTACTATTTGGTCATTAAATCGAGAATTTTGCATCATGGTAAGGTTTTTTTTCAGTTTGATCGACTCAAAAAATTACACAAAACGAGTAATAGAGTTCCAGAAATGTTTCGAGAGCTGGAATAAACGCCCCACCGAACGGTAGGCACGCACCAGCCCATTCGACTTTGGCGGCCGCTAAGTAATTTTCTTACCCTTTCTCTTTTTTCATTTGCAAGTCAAAACTTTTCGCAAATATTCCTTCCCTTGGATCCGTTGATAAACAGTTTTATGCTTAACGAAGTTGATTGTCTTGAAAAAAAAATATTATAATATTATAAAAATAATATTATTTTATTATTTATAAACGAATCTAAATTTTTTTATTTATTTTCAAAAATTTTGCAAAATATTTCGGTGAAAGTCTTAAAATAAAATAAATAAATAAAGTCTTTAAACAAAATATTTTTGTGAGCAAAAAGTAAGGTGAATGTGGTTGTAAAATGACAAATCTTTATTTATTCTTGTAAATCAATTTCATCCCCTTGAAAATAATCCCCTCTCGATGAAATACATTTATGCCAACGATTTTTCCAATCCCCGAAACATGCCAAATAGCCCATTTCCGGTATAGCCATCAGCACCTTCTTCGATTCAGCTTTTATCTCCTCAATCGACTCGAAACGCATTCCCCGGAGTGGTCTCTTGAGTTTTGGGAATAGCCACACGAAGAACGAGTGCAGTGTGAGACGGTGCATTATCGTGATGCAAAAACCAACAGTTGTTGGCCCATAATTCTGGTCTTTTTAGACGAATTGCTTCACGTAAACGACGCATAACGCTCAAATAATATTCCTTATTACTCGTATCAGTTTGGCCAGGTGGAAGGAATTCATAGTGCACCACACCACGAAAATCGAAAAAAAAACTGTCATCATGACCTTTATTTTTGAACGACTTTGACGTGCTCTTTTCAGTCTGGCCTTGCCTTTAGCACGATATTCGCTTGATTGGTCGGTTGTTTCAGGGTCGTAAGCATAAATCCAAGTCTCATCTCCCGTAATGATGCATTTGAGCTTGCCCTGGTAGTCTGAAAGCATTGTTTCACACACATCAACGCGACGACTTTTTTCCAAGAAATTGAGAGTTTTCGTTACCAAACGAGATTTGACTTTTCGTAGGCCCGAATGGTCTTTCAAAATGGTTTTCACAAATCCTTCTGATATTCCGATCATATCAGTAAGGTCTTTAACAGTCAACCGACGATTTTTGAGTACTAACTCCTTCACTTTATTGACGTGTTGGTCATCTGTTGACGTCGATGGTCGTCCGGAGCGCTCCAAGTCATCAACACGTTCTCGATCCTCTTTGAAGTCTTTGTACCACTTATAAACATTTTTCTGCGACATGGTCGAATCACCAAATGCCTTCTGCAACATGCTAAACGTTTCCGCTGCCGAAATTTCATTGCGCGAAAAAAATTTGATGGCACTTCTCTGCTCAATCAAATATGATTTTTGGATATTCCCATTGATAAAAGCATACACTGAAATATAAACTTGAAATAGCTTCTAAATAAAGAATGACATATTTTTTTAAATTTTTTTTTACTTTTTTTTTTATTTTTTTTTTTATTAATTAAAGCTAAAATATTAAAATTACGCACACATTTTTAATTCTCTATTGGTTTTCAATAATTCTCAGCCAGTCTGTATGCCATCAGTTATTTAACTGGGATATAACGAAGTTTTTTAATTGTAGTTGCCCCTCGGTGGGCAATGGCAAACCTCCGAGAGCATTTCTGCCCCGAAAAAAGCACTCATAAGAAACGATTTGCCGTTTGGAGTCGGCTTAAAACTGTAGGTCCCTCCATTTGTGGACCAACGTCAAGGCGTACACCACAAATAGGAGGAGGAGGAGCTCGGCCAAACACAAGTGCGTCAATTTTTTTAATTTTTGTTTTATAACAAAAAAAAACTGGAATTTTAAAACCTCTGTTCATGCGCTTATCACCTTAAACTCGAAAAGCACGCATTTCTCTGAATCAGATGATGAATAAAATATTGATATTTTACAAAACAGATAACAAAGTATTATTCGTTTTATTTTGCTAAAATAAAAGTGATGAAATTAGTTTTCTTCTAATCCAAATCCTGGTTCTAAGAGGAGTTTTCTATTATTTCTGAGAATTTTTAATTGAAAGTTTGCACTCCGCGTTTTTTTTTAGCTGTTGCTCTCTTACAAGAAAATTTTTAAATTGGGTGACATTTTGTCGTTATGAGCATGGTGGAAATAATTCAGAGGTGTGACCAACATTTAAGCGTTAGCCGACTGTCAGCAACTTCGAATCAGTCAACTGATCTGCTCATGTAACAGGGGATGTGCAAGGATGATGAATTACCAGGTGTGTCCTTTAGCTATGGTGAAAAACGAAATTGTGCGAGTAACTTCGTTTGCCACATCATCTCAGACTAGGCAGCAGAATTCTACCTGCTCATTTCACATGTATTCTTACACTTGTCCAAACAGCTGCCCTCACAGTCTGGGGTTAAAGGGTTTTCGAAATAGCACATGAAGAAATAGTTTGTTCAGTTCCCCTTTCACAACTGTCAGTGGGATGCCCATGCCCGGGTACGAGGTCTCTGAAGCCAATTTAGTCCCCTTCCGGGCAAGCTCATCAGCAATTTTATTTTCCTCTATGTCCTGGGACCCAGATCAGAGAAATGTTACCTGCACTCCCAAGAGATTTGATCTCCTCCTTACAGGAGCTGACTAGTTGTGTTCTGCACCATGGCGTCGTTAATATCTCCTCGCTTCTACGTTCCCTAAACATTTCTTCACCATCTTGGAACCGTCAATATAGACAGAGGTGCAAGCTTTGGTGCAGATTTTCCCTTCCCTTGTAGAAAATATGTACTGTTAAAAAATCTAAGCTAGTAGCAACGCCCTCTCTTATCAAACCGCAAAACTCATTGAATTAAATATAAAGGGATACTAATAAGCAATTTTCATTTGATATTATTGTATCAAAACATGTCGCTAGTGCGTATTGAAAGCTTTAAAATATTACCAAAATTTAACCGGGACTTTTGCATAAACTATTTATTTGTCGTCTTCTATACTTCCTATACCCACATATTCTTCCTCTGCTTCGATATTATCAAGCAAAATATTAATTTGGTTAATTTGCTGGACTAACAAAGAGCCATTTAATACTATATATACATACAGACTCGTATTATTTGTGTGCCTTCCTTTAGTATCAGCCTTAAGTGCAAAATTTTGCATGACAAAAAACTTGTTTGTATGTAATATAAGCTGATCGCACACTTTAATGCATTAAGCTGATGGAATTAGAAATTTGCTTTGAGTGAATGAATATTCATTAAAAATTTAACAAACAAATAGATTATGGCCCAAAGGCAAGATTATAGCAAACAAGCTCGAGATTACAAGTATATCAATTTAATTAATTAAGCAAAGAGTTGCAGCTTAGTAAAGCAGCAGACCAATTTAAAGCTGCATGGAATGTAAGCAAAAATTACCAATAAAATAAATTCATAAACTTCATAGATTTACTTCTCAAATTGCCTTTATACACTTTAAACTCTTCCACGCATTTTAAATTGCATCCTCCTTGAATATGTGTACACACATACATGGATACATATATGGACATTTTTGAAATTTCGCTTACTTGCCATTTGGCTCATCTTATCAAATATACTTGAACATCACCTTTTTATCTCTTTATGCTCGCCTATACAAATCCTGGTACGGTTCATTGCATTCTCAAGTTTTCTGTTTACCAATAAGACTGCCGCACGTAGTTTCCTGTTTTGACTGCCAGTCATCGGTTCACTGCTTTCGTTGGTTTCCTGTTGCTCGCTTTCCACTCAAAGCTGCCGCCAGCCGTGCAAAGCCATATGACAATGTGCGCAAATTCTCAATACAAATAAACACTTCAGTTAATGCATTTGTGGAGGTGTGAATGGGAAAAAATTGATGCCGGCGCTAAGGTGACTCAACTCATTGAAATATTTCGCACTCCAAATCATGCTTCATAGGTAATAGAAAATTAGGTTCAGATATAAAATTTAGTTTTAGGTGGGTGGGTAAAATGGTTGAAGTACCAGTCTGGCGCTCCCCAAATAGCAATAAAGCGCCGTTTTGTTAGCCTTATGAGACCTCTAACAGGCAGATATCTACAGCCAACCAGAGGTGGTGATGTACTGAAAAGGTTGATGGGATTTAGATTGGCGCACTGCTCCAGGCTGTCAAAGAAAGGAGTACGCAGTGACCTTAATCGTCTAGCAGCTAAACCCAAACATTTACAGAGAAAGTGTGCAACTGTCTCCTTCTCTGAAAGATCCTCACAGCTTCTGCAATGGAGATTAAATGGCAATCCTCGCTTTTCTGCGTGTGTAGCGATCGTCCAATGGTCGGTGAACACAGCAGCGTGTTTGGAAATTTAATGGCGTGAAGTCTCTAGGATTTTCTGCATCCTGCGTCTGTTGTACTGCGGCCAAAGGGTTTTTGAAATACAACACGAGCAAATGAAGCTTCATCTGTTCTGCGCTTTCCTGATGAAAAAGTTGTGCAACTCGCCTTTAATAACAGTCAGGGGGATACCGATGAGCGGCTACGAGACCTCTGAGACCGCAGTCAAGCCCGTACTGGCAAGCTCATCAGCAATTTCATTACCCTCTCTGTGTGTTGAATTTTACTCTCAACTGATGAAAGAGACAAATTGGTAAACATTTAAATTCAGCTGCTTGATTCGTGATGAAAATTCTTCACTAATCCGTCCTAATCTTTGACTTCTCCTTATATAAAGGTAATATTTTATTTAAATTAACTGATGAACGATGCATGAAAATTCCCAAAACGAAGTTTTTATATCCAAACCTCGCACTAAGAACTCGTTTTTCCTTGAATAAACAACCGGATCTTTCAATATTGGCCTTTAGACAGGTAGAGGAAGAAATTTTCATAGAGATAAATTCGTGCAAAAAAATCTACAGCTTATTTGAAATAAATATAATTTCAATCATAAGCTTCCCGAAGTCTGGTGACAGCCCTAGTGTATTATACCGAAATCAACTGTGTTTTGTTTAAGCCATCACTCTAAGGGTCAGTGTAGCGATAGTAGTTTTTCATTGGCGTTTTTTGAATTAAATAATTTGCTCTTCGTCCAGATTGGTACTTCGGCCTTTAACTTACATCTTATTTTTATGCGGAATCTATCCGAGGGTGTATTTTTATTATTATTACTATTAGGCTCCTGCATACTGTCATCAAAAGAGCTCAATTGTGCAAAGTCTGCTGGGGTACCTTATATTATAAGGCGACATTCTGGGGTTTATTGTTCCATAATTAATTAAGAGGCTGGGCAATATCACCCTTTCCTGCCTAGCGCATGACATTTACAAAAGATGTGTTCTGAATTTTCAGTGTCCATTTCAGAGAGACCAATTTTGTTTAAGTGGTATTCCAGGCTACAGTGGTCTGTAAAGTAATCAATTAGAAATCTTAAGTCTACTCCGCTGAGTGAAAGTAGCTTATCAGAAACTCCGCTGACCGGCATTAGAAATTGTTTCGCTTGACGCTGACCGATAGAATTTCGCCAGTATTCAACGATATTTTTCGCCTCCTACCTTCTGAGAAATTCGTTAGTGTGGCCTTTCAAATGCCCACAGAAAGGCCCGAAACCAATTAGAGGCATGTTTTCTGTATTTTCAGCTACATAATCAGCCATTTTATATCCCTTGTATGCTTCATGTCCAGGAGCCAAACCTAATAATATTAAATTTGAAGTTCCCCAACATGTTGAGAGGGTTTAGGCAGTTATGTACAATTTTTGAGGTGATTGTAGTTGATAGCAGGACTTTCAAAGCCACCTGACTAGCTGAATGTAAGTGTGGGCTCCTCTCATTTTTCTATGGATACATTTCTCACATATATCTCAATGGCATGTATTTCTGCCTGGAAGATAGTTGGGTAGAGACCCATTGGAATCGATTTTTTGCTATCCTGCCCCTGTTCTCTCATCCTCTAATTTCGATCCATCAGTGTACCATATCTGCGATCCGACACTGCTTTATGAACAAGTGACTATCTGGTGTGTTATGCGAATTTCAACGAAGACTCAGTCTAAAATTTTAAAGTTTCGAACAAAATATCATATTCGGAAGCGTTAAAACCGGTAGCGTGGCACAAACATTTTACAGCAGGCGAGGTTCCCTAGCCGAATGCGTTTGTGTATGAGTACTATTCGATAGCCTATGGGATCGAAACCCAGTGTGGACACGATGCACCAAATAAAACAAAAGATTTTTTAAAAACCGACCGTCGCAGTTGGCAGGCCATAGCCGGTTGGCAGGCAATGGCAAACCTTTGAGACCATTTCTGCCATGAAAAACTCAACCAATAATTGGTGGAGGTTTTACGTTCTAATTATATATGTACAGGGTTGCCCATATTCAACGGACCCGACGGATTTCCATGACTTTTTGGTCTAATTCTAATCGACGAGGCTGATCCGCAGGCAACAATCTTTGCGTCAATTGAATCTTATATGGGAATAAATGCAAATCAATGCGGATAATTCGTTGTAAAGTGGTCCGAGCAAAGCCCAACTGCTGAGAACGGCGATTTTGGGAAGTCCTTGGCGACGCCTTTGGGCGGTTTTGATTTGGCCTCTTTGGATTAAAAAGAGCATCACCAGTCGAAAATCTTTCGTACAAACGTTTAATGGTATTCGTAGAAGGCTCATTTTTCACATTATTTAATTTTTTATACGCACGTTGAGTTTTCACAATTGACTTCTTTTGTTGAATGTAAATTTCAACAATTTGGGAGCGCTCGCGTGGCGTGTACTGTTCCATGGTAAAAATCTGCTTGGACTGACACGCGGTATGTCATTAAGCGATCTGACGTCTCTGTCAAAAGATACAGAGTTGCCAGATGGGTCCGTCGAATATTGGCAACGCTGTATATCTCTATTTACTTTGATCACAAATTGTCATTCTTGCTCAGGACTTTTTATTAATACTTTTTACGAGGCTGCCTGCCCTTACATATGGAGCAGTAGCTTGCACGATGACAATATCCAATGAGGTGACCCTTGGAGCGTTTGAGAGAAATTTTCTGCGTAAGATTTTTGGACCTTTTACGTTAGCAACGGCGTATATCACGGGCGTCGGAATGGTGGGGTGTATGAGCTTAATGATCACATAGACATAGCGCAGAGAACAAAGGTCCAGCGGCTTCGTGGGTCCTGTGGTCCGAATGAATGCAAACGCTCCGTCTCTGAAAGTATTCGATGCGATACCAGCTGGTGACAGCAGAGGAAGAGGAAGACCTCCTCTGCATTGGAAAGATCAGGTGGAGAACGACTTGGCTTCACTTGGTGTGTGAAACTGGCGCTTGTTAGCACAAAAAAGAAACGATTGGAGCTTAGATTTAAGCTCGGCACAAATCGTGTAAACGGTTAATGCGCCAATCAAGAAGAATAAGATATAGCGAGGTTAAAGATTTTCCTTGCTCTCATTGTCCATTCACCTCGAGTGGTTTCTCCCTCGAATGGTTGCAGATAATTGTGCTCAATAATTGGGAATGAGGCAAAATGAAGCGTGACTTCTGCTGAGAGGACTAATTGTTTTGCAAAAATACCTTAATAGAGCTATCGATAAACAAACATTTTGTTTGGGACAAAATATTGTGTAAAGAATTTTTTGTTTTTTGGTTTTTGTTTACTTGTTGCTTCGATTGCCGTGGTGTGATTTACTACGAATTTCCCCCGCAAATCCAATAAGAAAAGTTTGAGGGAGTATGTGGTAGTTTTTTTTTTTTTGTTTTTTTTGTGGAGCAGGGGAAACATCAAAATCCTATGGCCGAAGCCGGGTGGTACGTGAGCGGAGCATTGTGAGTGTATTATCACTCAATCGTCTGTTATTGTCATTTTGTTCTGTACATTGCGTTAGAGAGCCCTTCCTAGGGATCTACCAAAATATTCCGCGTGTTGAAAATTCTTCTTGATACTTGCGGCTACATGTAATTTTCCAGTTTCCTTCGTTTTTGCACATATGTGGGACAGGATTTGACTCAATCATGTTTTCATCAAACGCTCTCTCAAGCATATTTCGCTCATTAATGTAGTACGGGTCATTCTCAAAATGGAACCTGTGTAGCTATGCTTTAGAGAAACCGTGCCCAGTAATCAACTGCGTGATACAAAAATCGATTCCTCGCACTGTTTGGAATCAGTGCAAAGGGAGTGTGTCGTCTTAACCCTTTCGGTACGGAAAGCCGCTAACGGAAATACAAATTATTTTATATGTTTAATAGTTGCAATGGGTGAAATAAAAGTCTTTTGTCCCATCAAAATTGTATTCGGTTAAAAAGGGGCGGTGGGAGGGGCTGGGACATATATGTCCCCTCAGTATTTTTATGGACGCATTTGTCCCGTTTAGTATTTTATGATCCAATATCGTTTTATATAAAAGTTTGTTTTATTATGAATTCAACATATATTTAGTTTCAGTAAAGTGAAAAGAAGAAAACAATGAGCAAGTAATACAGTACAAAAAAATTGGTTTTTACTTATGGTAAGGAGCAAACAAGAATACTGATGGGACACATACTCCCCACCAGGATAAAAATGCCAGTAACTTTTTATATAACATAAAAACTTTTACTTACTTACCTCAATATAATAATAGAGCACTAGCATAATAAATAAATAAATTTTCAGTAAACTTTGAAGAAACCACGAAAAATCGCAAAAAAACCTACCACTTGCAAAATTCGCGTCCACTTTTGCCTTTGTTTTTTGACTAATGAACATGTGTTTACCATTTAACTTCAAATAACGGAAGGAAATACCGTTGAAAATGGCATTAACTACGAAATGGGGTAAATAAAGTCCATTAAAATCGCTTAATTTCCAGGCTAGGTATCTTCAAACATGTGCCGGGACATATAAGTCTCGTTCGGACCGAAAGGGTTAAGAGGCACGAAAATGCACTGACTCACTCATTTTGTTTTTTTTTTTTTTGTTGACTATTTTTGGCTAACATTTGCCAAACCCATTTCTATATTGTAATACCCCTATCCACATGGCATGGCCTCGTGTATTGTTTGAAAATACTTAACCCCATAATTTAAATATTTCAGGTTAAAAAACAAGAATTGTTAATTACACTGGCACACAAAAAAAAAGTTTTTTGTACACCGGGTGCCACCTATCTACGGCCATGTTTTTCGACCCGCTGAATACGAATTTCAAGTCAGTTTGGGCCGTCCAGCCTTCAATTACGAGTAAATTGCAAAAAACCCCAAAAATTAGTGAAAATTCGAATAAAATAGCAAAAATAGCAAAAAATGGATAAAATAGCAGAAAATTGCTGCTGAAAAAATTGAAAAAAATCTTTTAAACACAATTAAATAAATTTTATTGTATTGTTTGTTAAAAAAAATACAAGATTAAAATCTGAAAATGAAAAAAAATTGTCAAATCTATAAAAATGACGCTTAGTATAAAAAGAATTAGAAGAACGATTTTCCTAACTTTCAAACTGTTGTCCGGTGGTATCGAACTCTTTTATTTTCAAATGATCTACGGAGAGGATTTCTCTTTCGTTTGTTATTATCTTTTGGCATATCTCTTTTGAGTGTCCAGCAATAGTCTGCCATCATGTTGATATTCCGATTTCCTTGATACCTAGTCTCATTTCACTTATGTCTTGATGACAGCGTTCTCCCTGTTCTTCACTGTACTCCCCAAGATTCTCAGGAAAGTAGTCGATGTGAGAATCTAGGAAGTATAATTATAGATTCATTAAGCACCCTGAGTTTTTGTAATTTGTCACTAATTCTTCGACTATTGTCCTGTAATTTTTACTTTTATTATTTCCTAAAAAGTTATGACACACATTTTTTAAACTTACCCAAGCTGCTCTCTCCGTATCATTCATTTTACCTATAAAATGAGCATCCTGAAATAGAGTTGTAATTTGGGGTCCATTAAAAATTCCCTGTTTTAATTTGGCATCACTTATCGCCGGAAACTTTTCTCTCAAGTACTGAAAACAATCACCATCCTTGTCCAGAGCTTTGACATATTGTTTCATGAGACCTTTTATGTGAAGTGGCGGTAGCAGATAGCTTGAAGGCTGAATTAGTGGTGTTCGTATTACATTTTGAGTACCGACATTTAATTGCTCTCTCGTAGGCCATTAATTCTTCACATAGTGATTCTTTCTGTCTCTGCTATCTCACAAACATAGATAGCAAGGATATTTTGTGAATCCTGATTGTTGGCTTAAAAGAAGTGTTGCGATTTTGAGATCCCCGCAAATTTGCCATTGGTGTTCTGAATACTTTATCTTATCCAATACAATTTCCAAATTTTCATAGGTCTCCTTAAGCTTCGTCGAATGGGCTATTGGAATTGGCGCTAATATGTTTCCAATGTAAAGCAAGACAGCTTTGAGACTTCTAGTTGACGAATCTATAAAGAGTCTTCACTCATCGTCTTTATAGATATTAGGTTTTAATTCATCAACCAAGCTTTTAACATTGGAACAGTACACTACCGAGTTATCATCGTCCTTTGTGAAAAACTTCCGGAACTCCTCTTCTCTATTCCGATAAAAATAAGTACGATCGAAATAAGTATGTAACGGATCAAAATACATAAAAAATTATGCTTTCCTTAGATCTCAAAATTTTTTTTTTGCCAAAACATCGAATTTTCGCTATTTGTTGGATTTGTTGGCAATTTACTTGAAATTGAAGGCTGGACGGCCCAAACTGACTTGAAATTCGTATTCAGCGGGTCGAAAAACATGCCCGTAGATAGGTGGCGCCCGGTGTACAGACAATTTTTTTTTGTCTGCCGGTGTTATTATTCTTTATATGTATCAAAACGGCGCTTTAGTGCTACTTGAGGAGTGCCAGACCGGCACTTCAACCATTTCACCATGTTTTATATGTTCTATCCAGCGAAGTTTACACAACAAGTGACTAAGGTACAATACCAAATAGTTGATCTATGAGCTCTCAACATACAAGTAATAGTATGACCTTACATTGAACTATTGCATAATTCCTTAATACGAGTTCATTTAATGTTGTAATGTTTCCTCTATAATCATTGCCTTTTTTCTTAATAAAATATTAATAAATTTGGCTAGTTTACTTTATGTGGCTAGAAGCTTTATTTATTTTCCAATTGGCTTTTGGCCATTGAATTTTTCTGCAATGGGCTCCAATGCTCTGCTTCGTAGTTATGTGTTTCTAGGTACATGTTTACATGTACAAATAAATATTTTAGCTTCCTGCCAATTACTAAAAACAACTTTTTGACCTTCCTGTAATGCCATGCGAAAGGAGCCAGTCATATATTTATTTAAATATATTGATAAATAAAAAGAGAGCGTCCATTACACTATGCACCATAGTGCCCTAGAGGCAATAGAGCAATAGAGATTTTATGAGTAATAAAATAGTCACCTCTCGTGAGGTTTCTGTAATCGGAGAATGTTAATGGAACATTCTTTACTGTAATGTTCCCCAATGCTAAATTTCATTAACATTCTCTGGTACTGCCCAATTTTTAACAGTAGATTTTCCGTTAATTTACAGAGACTCACTTCCATCAACATTACAGAAACCAGAACAGAGGGGACTGTTAAAGAATTTTACATTAACATTCTCTGTTAGAACAAATGTAAGTCGCTATTTTAAATATGTTAAAATATTTCACTGTTAAACAGAGGAGAGTAAATAATGTAAACTCATAAAATAATGGTAAAATATGCATTTTAAATGTAATATAAAAATAAAAAAATAAATAATAATTGGCGCGTTCGCTTCTGTTAGATGCGTAGCCGAGCTCCTCCTCCTATTTGTGGTGTGCGTCTTTATGTTGCTCCACAAATGTAATATAAATTTACTTAATTTCTTCCAGATTTCTTCAAGTTTCATTCTCACAAGCAGAGAAATTCTGTACAAAAAAAAAAAAACATTAGCAAAGGTCAAAATGAAGTTTAGCAGCTTTGGAGCTTTGCAAGGAGTCCATGAAACTTATTTCAAGTTGGCCAATTTGTATGCTGTGATGCTTATGACGATACGATAACAGTTTGCGTTGCTCTAGCAATACTAAGTTCATTTTGATTTTAGAATTTTTTTTTTGCAATTAGTAAATTCAATAGCTCTACAGTACTGATTGTGCGATTATATTTACTTATTTATTTAAAAAAAAATTTTTAATCTATTTATTAAACCAATGAATATATTAGATTCTTATAAACTTAGTAGCTATATTTGATAGTTAATAGGCACTAAAAAGAAAGTACAATTAAACTATTATATAATATTATAATAATATAAATATTCAAAAATTTCAATAGGCGATCTTTTGAAAATGAAAAATCTATCTCAATAAATTTAGAGATTTAAATAAACTCAATTAAGGCTCTAGAAATAGTAGCATTTTGACCAAAAAGAGATTTTCATAGACCAACATAGAAAAACTCCGAACTACGAAGAGCTCTGGCCGGAATATTAAGGGAGCCTGCTTTAGAGGCTTAAAAAATTGATTTTTTTTTTTTTTTGCATAAATGTCTTCCCAAACTATCCAAGAATGTGTCCTCAAAATTTCAGAAGCAAATTCAAAATATTTTCGTAGTTACAGAAGAAATTGTGAGCAAGCGTCGAGCAGGTATACGAGCGGCCGGATCGCTCGAAGTGCGATTTCTCGGTTTTTTTATTTTCACGATTTTTCCTAAATGACGGGAAACATAGGGAAAAAGTTAAACGTCCTATCGAAACGAAATTACATTGATTGTATTCGGAATTACATTCTCTTCTAGTTGAACCTAAAAAACCTTAAGAAAGTTATGATTAACCCACTTTTTAAAGAATCTAAAGTGAATTTGTTTTTCCAAAAAAATGATTTTTTTTTAACTAGCGAAAAATTGTTGAATTTCACACTTTTTGTTTAATTTTCTTGGTTTAACTAGAAGATATAGGTACTATACTAAAACAAATGTGTTTTTGGATTTTTGGTTTCATACGGTTGAAATACGGATTGCGTAGCGATATGTAAATGTGTAAAAATTTTATTATATGCAGTTTCACTCAATCCGTCGCACATGTCCAAAAAAAAAATTTTTTTTTCGAAATTTTACAGGTATGTATCTGTCCCCTTAATTCTAATAAAGTCACTTTTATTTTGGTATAATGAAGAGTGAATATCTTATTTAAAAACAACATAAATTAGATACTAATTATAATTTATTTTAGTAGTCCCTTTTCTATGACAAGAACAAAAATCACAAACTTTGCGCAGAGACCTTCAGAATATTGTATTTCCCCCTTTACGCTGCATCCATTTCAGTTGAGAGTGTCAAGCACATAATCAATGTGAATCATCATTAAAACACATACAAATAAATAACAACAACTACAACAACCGGAGCAGAGAGTCATTTCACAATTCGTTATGCATTCGATTATTTCTGCGTTTAATGGAGAAGGGGCGAAGTACGCATTGCTCCGTACGTAGAACAATGGATGTGTGTGTAGGTGTATGCATACATAAGAAATTTTCAAACCAAAGCATTTAAGATTGTAGGAGAGTCTCTATGCAAACTGATAGCGCATACATGTATATACACATGCAAATATATATGTATATACATACAGTGAAACCTCTCCCAACGGACGCCTCCATTAGGCGGACATCTCCTTTGGGCGAGCCTCCCTCCCTCCCTTAGGCAGCAACTCTCTTGATTGGACGCGATCAGTTATGATATTTTTCATAGAATGTACACAGAATCTCTTATCAAAGGACACTAAGATTTCTTTTCATAACAAAACAAATAAAAACTTGTGTTGAATGGACGCGGAATCCTCATATGAATCCACTATTAACGGCATACCTTCCTCTTTATAATGAAATACACATCCGATCATTTATGCACACATTTAGCTTGGCTTGCGCCGTGAGCATTAGCCTGTGGGTAAGTTTAACTAAACAAATCTTGCGAACATAATTTTTCCAGATAAAAGGGATTTTAATTTAGTATAATGCCTTCACGGTGACTTTGCATAATAAGTCCGATTTTCCTTATTAATTTGAAAATTGTAAAAACACAGGCTGGGCTCATCGTCAAAAATAAAGAAATTATTCGGTCAAGGGGGAAGAGTGGGGACATAGAATTTACTATTTTCAAATTCATAAAAAAGTTGAAAAACGATCTGGAAAATAGTTTCCTTTTGAAAAAATAAAAAAATGTATGCTAAGGGGACAAATAGCTGTAAACGGCCATATTTTCTCTGATTTCCATTAAAATTATTTAAAATGAAGAAGTCAATATATTTTTTTCAAAATTGGAATAAAATGTGACTTGCAGTTATTTATGCAATGGTTTTTTTCAGCGCCTCAAGTCTGATGAATCTTTAGTTCGGACCTTGCTCTCTACAATGGCCCAAAGAGAATAATCCATCGGATTCGCGTTTGGTGAATTTGAGAGCCATTATGCGGACGTTATGAAGTTCGGAACGTTGTTTTTCAGCCATTTTTGGTTCACTCGAGCTTTGTGAGACAGTGCCGAGTCCTGTTGAAACGTCCATGGCGTGCCACCAAAATGCTTGTCTGCCCACGGCCTTGAAGCAACTTTCAGAATACTTTCCCGATAATTTTTCGCATTTACCTTGACGCCAGGCTCGATGAAAACGATTGGAGAGCGCCCATCTGCGGTTACAGCAGCCCAAACCATTACCTATGACGGGTGCTGCCTCCTAGTGGCCAAGCGATGACTCAAATTCTCGTATGAATGATCGGCCAAATAAACACTATCGTTTTGGGAGTTTACGAATTGTTCAATTTGAAATTTTCTCGTCAGAAAACACAATGTTCGGAAATTGACCGCTTTCGGCCAGGCGAAGCACTTCCTTCGCTCTCTCAAGTCTGACTTGTTGCTGCTTTAATGTGAGTTCATTCGCCTTTTGGATCTTGTAAGGCTTGACTTTGCGATCATTTTCCAGTATGCTGCGGATGCTACGGTCAGATATTATCACTTCTTTTGCCATTTGATTTGCACTTTGTCGGGGATTTCGCTCAAGTCGCTTCTTCACTTTTTGAACCATTTCTCGTGACGCTGCAGTCTTTTGGGAACCACCTCCATGACGTTTCGCGATGCTACCAGTGTCATTGTAACGAGTAATGGTGCGATAAGCCAACACTTTATTTAATTTAAGATGCTCGAGCTCACGAACAATCGCTGGTTGAAATCCATTACTGATTTTCTTTTTTTGCGTTTACTCTTGGCAGAATGCTTCAGCGCGCTTGTAAACAATACTCTGGACTGTCATTTAGCCAACTAACAGAGGGTTGATACCCGTGGATCAGCTGCGCGAGCGGTCACACTTCGGTTGCCGGACTCTGTAGATAAAAATGAAGAAAAATAATTAATCCATGTTTGATCAGAGGTGGTTGGTTATCACTTCGTTTATAGGTTTCTTGAGGTTACGGAGCCAGTTCCAAATATTCTTTTATGCTCCATAAAATGCTCACAAAAACGTCCATTAATTTTAGCAATTTCAAGTCTGACTCTTAGCTTAAACAGAATATAAGTAAACAGATTTACAGATATAAATGTTCTTGTATATGGATTGGAATTATATCTTAGCATCAAAAGTGTTATATTTCGTCAGTACAACAGTTGATTTACTTGGCTTTCATGTTTTCAATACACTTTGATCATCGATCGAGCTATCAAAAGGCGGATCATCTGCTGTTGACCAGAACGATCTTAAGGGTTTTTGGTGGTTATATAAGCACCAGGATATAAAAAAGTGCTTTTTTTTGGATAGCTCTTTAACAAAACTAATGTAAACTGGTTGAGTAGCACCGACGGCAGCTTGCTCAAAAGTTACCTCATCGGCTATAACTGACTGCGGCCGCATCTGCAGCGTATGGATCTGACTATTGAGAAAACCGATTGCGCCTCAGCACTTGTTATGAATGAATTTGTTTCAAAAAAGTGTTTGGAATGCGATTATCAAGACTTTTCTTTAGCCTTCATTCGCGTGATTGCATGGACCTTGGATATTTCATCTGGGACTACAATGATGAGATAGAAAAGCCGTGAACATCATAGCGTTCCTCTCACTTATAATACCAAAGTAAATATTCCTATCTTAACTCCCACTCCATAACCCACGTAATGATTGCAATTATTTTCATGCCAGTGAGAATTGCCTTAACAATTCCACCAACAATTCAATAACAACAACTTTATTATCTCTAATTAAAACTCTTCAAAGTACGCATTTCATTAGTTTCTGATATTCAATTCGGGCAAAACTTAATTCTCTCGATTAATTTAAAATTCAATTATCCGCAATTAGCGCTGGATAAGCATACCTGTAAGCACTTGAACGAAATTAAATTGAAGAATTTCAAACTGAATATTTGTAGGCTGGTACAGGGTAGGCCATTTAAAGCGGGCCCATTTGTTTCTGAAAAAAAACATTGAAAAAAACATTTTTTTTTGTGTTGATATGAAAAATCATTTATTTTGATTCAAGGAGATTTGTTCCAGCTAGTTTTTGAAAATGATATCCTTCAAATGTTTGCCTCTGGCCTTGATGGCCAAATGTGTCCTTTTTTCGGCGTTTTCCATCGTTTTGGCCAATATTTCGGCCGGTATGGCGGCGATTTCGCGTCGGATATTGTTTTTAAGTTGAGTTAGAGTCCTTGGCTTGTTGATGTATACCTTGGATTTCAGATAACCCCACAAATAAAAGTCCGGTGGCGTCAAATCTGGTGATCTCGGTGGCCACGGAAAATCACCATTTTTCGAAATCAACCTTCCAGGGAACAATGGCTTCAAAAAATCGATTGTAGCGCGTGAAGTGTGGCATGTAGCCCCGTCCTGTTGGAACCAGTAGCCTTCCATGTCATTTTCTTCGATGATTGGCATAACAAAATCGCGTATCATGGCACGATAACGCTCTCCATTGATGGTGACAGAGGCTCCATTTTCATTTTCGAAAAAGAACGGTCCGATGACCATTCCCGCACAAACACCGCACCACACAGTCACTTTTTGATCGAAGAGAGGCTGTTCTTCAACTAATTGAGGATTTTCGGCAGCGTAGAAGCGACAATTTTGCTTGTTTACGCCTCCATTCAACTGAAAATGAGCCTCGTCTGACATGATGATTTTTTGCCAAAAGTCGGGTTCATTTCGAACGGTTTCGACGGCCCATTTGGCATAATCAAGCCGTTTCGGGTAATCAGCCGGGTTTAATTTTTGTGCCATTTGAATTTTGTACGGAAACATTTTCAAATCGATGCGAATTATGCGCCTGAGTGTTGTCCTGGCGATGCCTAATTCCTGAGAACGACGATAACTCGATGTTCGCGGAGCCTCCTCAACACTGGCTCGTACAGCCTCGATATTTTCAGCAGAACGTCGTGTACGTTGTCTGGATGCGTGGCTGGTATTGCTGAGACTACCGTGGTTAATAAATTTTGCGTATAAACGCTGTAAAGTGCTTTTGGATGGCGCACTTTTAACTTTATTTTTTTTTTTAAACGCACGTTGAGTTTTCACAATTGAGAAGTTATTTTGGATGTAAAGCTGAATTATTTCAGCGCGTTCTTTTGGAGTGTACTGCTCCATGGTAAAAATTGTCTTGGACTGACGCTTCCAACGCGCTATGTCATTAGTCGATCTGACGTTCCTGTCAAAAGTTATAGGGTTGCCAGATGGGCCCGCTTTAAATGGCCTACCCTGTATTATTTGTGGCTTTATAGCGAATTAATTGGTTAAAGTGCTAGACAAACGTTTACTGCGCGGAATGTGCATACCTGCAATAGTGCAATATTTTTATACCCACGCATATTAGAGCACCCAAGGGTATTGTAATTTTGTACACGCAGCAGTGGGCAAAAGGTAAGGTGAATTTGGTTGTAAAATGAAAAATCTTCATTTATTCTTGTAAATCAATTTCATCCCCTTCAAAATAATCCCCTCTCGATGAAACAAGCCAAATAGTCCATTTCCGGTATAGCCATCAGCACCTTCTTCGATTCAGCTTTTATCTCCTCAATCGACTCGAAACGCGTTCCCCGGAGTAGTCTCTTGAGTTTTGGGAATAGCCAGAAGTCACACGGAGCCAAATCAGGCAAATACGGTGGTTGCGGAACGATATGCGTGGAATTTTTGGCGAAATGGTCACGAAGAACGAGTGCAGTGTGAGACGGTGCATTATCGTGATGCAAAAACCAAGAGTTGTGGCCCATAATTCTGGTCTTTTTAGACGAATTGCTTCACATAAACGACGCATAACGCTCAAATAATATTCCTTATTAACAGTTTGGCCAGGTGGAAGGAATTTATAGTGCACCACACCACGAAAATCGAAAAAAACTGTCATCATGACCTTTATTTTTGAACGACTTTGACGTGCTCTTTTCGGTCTGGCCTCGCCTTTAGCACGATATTCGCTTGACAGGTCGGTTGTTTCAGAGTCGTAAGTATAAATCCAAGTCTCATCTACCGTAATGATGCATTTGAGCTTGTCCTGATAGTCTGAAAGCATTGTTTCACACACATCAACGCGACGACTTTTTTCCAAGAAATTGAGAGTTTTCGGTACCAAACGAGATTTGACTTTTCGTAGGCCCAAATGGTCTTTCAAAATGGTTTTCACAGATCCTTCTGATATTCCGATCATATCAGTAAGGTCTTTAACAGTCAACCGACGATTTTTCAGCACTAACTCCTTCACTTTATTGACATGTTGGCCATCTGTTGACGTCGATGGTCGTCCGGAGCGATCCTCTTTGACCTCCTCGACCCTCTTTGAAGTCTCTGTACCACTTATAAACATTTTTCTGCGACATGGTCGAATCACCAAATGCCTTCTGCAACATGCTAAACGTTTCCGCAATCGAAATTTCATTCCGTAAACAAAATTTGATGGCACTTCTCAATCAAATCAGACATTGTAAAAATCGAAAAATGCACTCTTGGTCATTTGGTAAACACAATCGTAAATATATTACTGATAATGACATTCACATGAATGTTGACCCAGATGTTATTAACAGTGCTGCCAACTCATAAAAAAAATAACTAGAACGAAATTTAAATCCCGCGAAGTTTGACAAATGAATTGTAAAGAATGCTCAGAGGAGTCGATTTAGCCGTGTCTGTTGATCGGCACATATGAACTTTTATCTGATGTATGTAGTTTGTTATTGAAAGTTGGCGAAATCGGTCTGTAACAATGCCTGCCTCCAATATAAGGGCAAAAAAACGAAGACAGAAAAAACTGATGGCTCTGTTGTGAACGAAGCAAAATTTCTCATATTTATTATAAAGGTTGAACCTAGAAAAGAAATAAGGCGAAAGTAAATTAAAAAATGGGCCGAATCGCGCATATTTTGTGGTAAGCGCCTGTAGCTCGATAGCGATTTAATAAAACTCGCCCAAACTCGGTACACAAATTGCCCCCCCTGATTTAGGTCTGACATGAAAACTAGTGTAACCACGCTCAGTTTTCATATGTTACAACTAAATTTGCGTCCGTTCATCTGATATTACAAACTATGAATTTGTTTGATTCCCAAAATTAACAGGCAGGCCTAATAAAATTTTGCCCAAATGTGCGCTGGTTTATACAGTTTGGTCCGGACAAAATTTCAGACTTCCTTACTTGCTGATATTGAATTTAAATTAGCGGAAATTTAAAATTTTTTCGAAGATTCAAATTATCTGTGATTGTAAATTATTTATCGAAAATACCAAATTCTTGTTCTTCGTAAAAACAATTCATGATCTAAAAACAAAAACTGAAGTGCTACAAAAAATAACTATTATTTTTGTCGTCATTTCATCTCGAACTGCAGATTTTTTTGTTTAATTGGTCAACATTTGTGCACACCCACTATCTAAATTTTGTGCTAATAATAACATAATACTTTGTGAAAATAATGCTTGATTCAACCTTAAAAAAAAAGAGTAAAACATTATTTTGTGCATGAGTTCGTAATCCCTCTGCTCTGTGAAGGCTTGACCGATTTTCATAAAATGTCTACCAGCGGAGTCTTGATTATTCTTTATCTTTGAGTGATAACCATTCGTATGATGCCACTAAATTTTCTTGTCTATGTTTAAGAACGTCTTTTCATACTTTTTGAGTGTGCTGAAATAATTCGTCGGGGTTTGAACTTTTATGCCAACGAGTTTTTAGCTCAGTTAGGCTGTAAGTGGTATTAGAAATATTAACAGAAAGAAAGGCTCGATAATAAATGGACAATAAATTGTTTATGACCTCAATATGGCCGTTGGCCACTAGGTACTCAAGGGGATGAACATATTTCTTTTTTGGGCCATATCGTAATTGAGTTTCTTTGGAAATCAAATACAGGGTGGCTCATATAGCGTTTGCTTTTTGAACCACCTATTTTTTTCAGAATGGTAACACAATTGACATGTAAAATGTATTCATAATTTACTTAAAAGTTTGAAATTTTCGAAATGGGACGGTATACGCTTGAACAAAATTGGAAAATATTGAAAACCTATTTCTAAAGTGGTGAGTCTTTTTCTTCTTCTCTGATTTTCACATCGGCGTGTATAAGGCGGTTATATGACCTATTTTAGCGTATGGTTCGGTAGTTTGATGGAAAGCTCTAGGGAGAGAGTACATTTCCAAATTACTCGGCAGAATACAAAGATCAACCTGTGCAATAACGGTCGGTGCAATTAGATCATGTCCTAAAGAGGCTCTCAATGCACTGACACACGTTATTCCAATAGACCTACATATTAAGAAGACGGCAACCATGAGTGCATTTAGGTTAAATGAAGCGGGTCACTGGAAAGGAAAAACTTATGGTCACGCTAGTCTGTTATCGCGACAAACTCAGTTAACCTCGGTGAGGACTGACTACATCGTCCCAATGGTAACGTTCAATAGGAATTTTGCCACACTCTTTCCATCTACGAAAGAATAGAATAAGGTATTTTCTCTAAACAACTTCGATGCCACAGTCTATACAGATGGCAGTAAAATGGATTGGGAAGCCTGTAGGTTACTAATCGCAGATTTCTCTTTTAAGGGGAATATCTCTATTCTTTCGGAAAGCCAAGCTGCAATCCAGGCGCTGAACGCGACTATAACAACCTCTAAAGTGGTGGAGCAAAGTAGGAATAGCCTTACCAATTTGAGTGAAAACCATAAATTAACCTTAATTTGGGTCCCGGGACACCGGAATATAGAACATAACGTTCTTGCAGAATCGGCACTCACACCATTAGGTGCAGTCAAGAATGCAATTTCCCTACAATACCTTCGAATCGCAGATTTTAGATGGAGAGACCAGACGAAATGCAAAATCAGCAGAACGTTATGGCCCACCTACAACTTCAAGCAATCGTCGACATTGATAAACATGAAACGACGGGACGCCTGTAGACTCACGGTAGTCATAACTAGCTTCTGGTCTATCGGAGAACAAGTCGCCAAAATGGGCATCCCTCACAATACATACTGTCACAGTTGCAAACAACCGGAGAAAAAAGAAACAATCTTCCATTTCCTCTGTGAATGCCAGAATGTTAACCCTGGGCAAACCGCTGTTCGAGAGTCTCGAGCAACTGTCTGGCTTAGATGTCAACAACCTGATAAGGTTCCTAAACCGCACAGACTAGATATAGTCTTGCTGTAAATAACTGTTAAACAATTTGTTAACGAGGATGTGGCAACAAATTGGTGCGGAAGCGCTAGTTGGATTCTGGGTGAATTACGACTCTAACCAACCAACCAACCACATCGGTGGCTACATCAATAAGCAAAATTGTCGGATTTGGGGCGCAGAAAATCCACACGTTACTGTAGAGAAGCAAATGCATCCACAACGAGTCACTGTTTGGTACAGTTTTTGGTCTGGCGGCATCATCGGGCCATTTTTTTCGAAAATGAGCGAGGAGCCGCGGTTACAGTAAATGGCGAGCGTTACTGTGACATGCTCAACGAGTTGTTTCCAAAAATTGAAGAGGATGACATGGACGACATTTGGTTTCAACAGGACGGTGCAACTTGTCACACTGCCAAAGATTCACTCGAACTTTTGGCTACCGTTTTTGAAAACCGAATAATCAGCCGAAATTCCGATATCAATTGGCCGCCTCGGAGGTGTGATTTAAGCCCGTTGGACTATTTTTTGTGGAGAGCCGTTAAGGACAAATGCTATGCGAACCATCCAAAGACGATTGATGCTTTAAAACACGAAATCGAAGTTGCCATTCACGAAATTGGAGCCCAAACAATCGAAAATGTGCTTAAAAATTGGGTTGATCGAATGGCCTACTGGAAAGCCAGTCGTGGCAGTCATTTGAACGATATTATTTTTCATTCATAAATGACAATGTTCAATCTTCAAATAAAAAAAAGTTTGAAAAAATATTGATTAGTTTTTTTTTATAGCCGTTTCAAAAAGCAAATTTTACATGGCCCACCCTATATGTTAGCTCCACGTGGTGACGGCTGGAAAGAATTGTGCATTGGATATAGGCGGGGATTGTTTTTCAAATAGGTCGTAAGGCCTGTCTGATGTACAATTGGCTAAATAGATCGCGCGGAGGGAGTAAATCCTCTTAATAAAATCCCCTCTAACCGAAGATGTCAAACGACCCGTGCCTATTGGGTGATTTGCAGTCAGGGGGTTTTCTCGACTGTATTTCTACGGAGCTACTTCGATAACGGGTCACCTCGGGGTATAACCAGGACCTTGCCGTGGTATGGGTCGGTGCCATGGTCGATCAACACCCCCAAATCTAGATCAAGCCAGATTTCTATCAGTACGACGGAAGCTGGGATAACTAAACCTAGTGGAAGTGCCAACGCATCCAAGCCCGTTACGGCTAGCCCATTTCGTACGACGGAAGCTGGCGCTGAGGACAAACAGGGCAACAGCAGAAGTGGCAGCACAAATAATATATCAACAAGTCAAACTCTTGTACCAGCCCTGGTAGAGGGGGCAAAACCGAGTCGAAAGCGACGAATAAAGCCACAAATATTTGATCCTATCATGGATGAACTCAAGGGTTACAAATTAAACAACCAAAATAGAACAATTATTTCCTATGCCTGTTTTAATAGCAGACTGCGAAGATAATCTGCCCAGACTTCTACATCGCTTCGTAACAACGAGTACATCATGAAAGGGCCTGCTGAAAAAACTAAATCCATGGTAATATCTAAAGAGTCCATAAGAGATTAACAGAAAAATTATAGATCAAGTAACGAATTTCAAATATTTGGGTGTCGAGCAACCTTAATATCATCACAGAAGTGCGACAAAGATGTAACAACGCCGCGAGAGTGTTGGGTTATTCGCGTGATATTATATGGAAAAATAAGTGCATGAAAGTTGAAAACGAAATGTGCGGATACAATTGCTATGTACTGCTGAAATGCACACATAAAGGACAATAGCGGGGGAACACAAAATGGGGATATGTTAATAATCAGGAGATAAGAAGCCACCGAGGATCTTGTAAAATTTACCCGGATCCAAACGGGACGCATGAATACGTGACAAGACGTTGAAAGACGACGTCCGGGCAGACCTCTCAAAAGGTGTGCGCAAAACTGGATATTAACTTCAACAGAAAGTTTATAATAACTATGTCGTTAAGATATAATTCAGTGTATGTTATAACAGTTTTTTTTTGTCTGGCGGGGTCAAATCGCATGACCTTGGTGGCCAATTCACATCTCCCCTGCGAGAGATAACCTTACCTTCAAATCGTTCATGCAGAATGTCAATCGTGGCGTTTGCTGTGTGGCACGTAGCGCCGTCCTGCTGGAACCACATGTCGTCTAGGTCCATATGGTTCAATATGGGCCATAAGAAATTGGTTATGATCGTTGTGTAGCGCTCGCTGTCGACGGTGACCGCCAACGTCGTTTTCAAAAAAGTACGGACCAATGACGCCGCCGGCCCAAAATCCACATCAAACGGTAACTTTTTGAGGATGCATTATCACCTGGTGAACCTCGTGTGGATTGGTGTCGTCCAATATACGGCAATTTTGTTTGTTAACACAGCCATTCATTCAAAAATGCGCCTCGTCACTAAAGATGATTTTTCGCCCAAAACGATTCGAAGCCCAGTCAGCGAACAAACGGCGTTGTCTATGGTCATCAACTTTGAGCTCCTGGGTCAGTTCGATCTTGCATGGGTGTAGGCCCAAGTCCCGACGCAAAATTCGCCAAATTGAAGTCTGCGAAAGGCCAAGTTCTTGTACACGGCGAGGAATAGACTGCCTCGGTTTCTGCTGTACCCTTTCACGGACCGCGGCAATGTTCTCGGCTGATCTTGCGTTCCTTGAACGTACGGGTATTGGCTGATTGTTTACTGACCAGGTCGTCTCAAATTTGGCCACCAAACGTTGAAGCGTCGACTTTGAAGGGCCACCACGTCTACCGAAAAATGGGCGCAATGCGCGCAACGTTTGCATTAATGAACACTCATTTTGATAATAAAGTTTTATCATTTGAACGTGCTGTTCAATCGTGTAACTTGCCATGATGATTTGGCATAAACAACTGAATAATAACAAAAGATTGGACAGATGTCACCAAAACAAAATGCCTGCCACAGGGCGCCAAAATCGACCCGCGCCAATTGAAAAACCCTTTAGGTGTAAAAACAATCAAAAGCCTTAGTCAGTGTGGAACTTTAACGCCACTAAAGGCACCTCAAGTCCGCCTGTTCATCCTACAAGGATGCAGTTTTGGCAATTAAGTAATTAATTTGGAGGTCGTCGTGAGCAATAAGCTCAATCGTCAGTTACATGCGTCTGCTGTCCGTCTTGCTGCATTTTATCAATACGGCAGTTGTTCTTGCTGCTGCATTCGCCTAACATCATTCCTTCGCCTCCAAACAATGTTGCAAAGTTCCACGATAATTCGTTTTACAAAAGCTTGCACCTTCCTCTACTTTTCATCCGACTCAAGCATTTGTAGAATTAGGTTATTCGGCGATAGAAATACACCAGTTTTGTTTGCTAGATCATCGCGAACCTGATGGAATTAAAGGCGCCACATGTTCGACTGTCTCCAATCATACTGAGGAATAAGGACTACCAGCCAAGTCTGGGCGATGCAGATATTTTTGGAAGCATTGATGTCCGCTTAATAGCTACAACAGAGAAAAATCAATAACTCCGTGTTTTCGATATATCCATTCATTAATCCGTGGGATCAACCTATGCGTCCACTGGCTTTTTAATGACTGATCCCATTTTGAATGCCCTTCAGCTATCGTGGTAGAACGTTCTCCTTGATAGAGTCCCTTTGTCAGCTTGGTACCTTGGGAGTAGTAGAACTTCCTCTGTACATGTGCCCGGCTGTTTATGAGCATTTTTTTAGCTATATCACAGATTGCATCGTCCGGCACTGTTCTATAGGCACATGCGGTCCTCAACGCACCTGCTCTACTCACCTGCAGTACTTCTTTAATTTGACACTTTTTTGGCTCCAGCCGAAATTGGAGAGGCGTACAGCATTGTAGAGTCTGTGGACAGTGGAAATAATTTTTCTGCTGGGGCCCCGTGGTCCTCCTTTGTTCGGTGGAATGCCCATAAGCGCATTGTTAAGCTTTGTCGCCTTCACACTAACAGCTGTAAAATGTTCCCTTAACGGTGATCTGGACAATGTGTATGGCAAAATATTTTCTACACTTCTGGGATTCTCGTGACCATCAACTGATATTGACATCTTTTATTTCTGTTTCTTTTGGTTAGCCCATTTTGGATACTTGTGCTCTTGCGAAGTCCACGCAGTAATGAAAGACTCCACAACATAAGCAAGGTATTAGACTTGATTGATATTAATTGGCCTTCTCCACAACTCCTCACGATGCCACTATTACATTTTGTTAAGGAATCACGGGTCTACTTTGGTATTTACAATATTCATAATACTACCAGAAACGGCACGCTCTGTTAAACTCGGCAAAAATTGCATGAGCGGTTATCGCTCCAATCAAGAAGAAGAAGTAGAAGAAATGTACCTAAATCCAAAAATATGTTCCAATGAGTTCTTACTCAATAATCTTTTAGGCATAAATATGGTACACGCCATCGAGATATGCGTGAGCGAATTTTTCCGTAAGAAAAATAGGAACCCTCATTTCCATACTTTCAGATAGTCAGGTGGCTTAAGGCTTTATCGCCTTTTAACAAAAATAATTTTAAAAATAAATTTGTTTTGTGAATCCCATTTATTTGATAGGAATGTACAGGATTTGATTGAAAAGTAATGAGCCTTATTTTTTTAAGCAGTTTTATTAAACCTTTTGGCTTATACAACTAATATTCTTCAAAATAGGACCCTTGAGCGTCAATACACCGCTGGTAGCGGTCCTTCCACTGCAGGAAATATTTTTTAAACTCAACCGCCGGAGTCGCGTTCAATTCAGCTGTCATAGTTTTTTGGATCGCCTCGATGGAGTCGAAACGCCTCCGCTTCAGCTTTCCTTTCAGGCGCGGGAACAAGAAGAAGTCCAGAGGGGACAGGTCTGGGCTGTAGGGAGGGTGGGGAAGCACCGGAGCCTCCATCTTGGCCAATGCAGAGGTGCAGAGGAAGGCGGTGTGCGCCGGCGCATTGTCGTGATGAAGGGTCCAATTGTTGACGAAGTCGGGCCGAACCCGGGCGACATGGTTTTTCAGCCGAAAGAGCTCTTCTTTGTAAAATGCCGCGTTTACAGTGCTTCCTGGAGTTACAAACTCCTTGTGGACGATGCCTCGAGAATCGAAAAAGATGATCAGCATGGTTTTGACCTTGAATTTCGACAGGCGTGCCTTCTTGGGTCATGGCGACTGGCTCGTGTGCCACTCCGCTCTCTCTCTTGCCCTCAGGATCGTACTCAAAGCATCAGGTTTCATCTCTTGTGATACAATTGTCTAAAGTATTATCCTGTTCGTCACTTTCCTTTACTTCACGACTCTTTTCCACACGCAATTGCTTTTGTTCATCAGTCAAAACCTTTGGAACCAATTTGGCACACACTTTGCGCATTTCAAGTTTTCCGGTCACGATTTCCCGCACATTGTAATAAGTTAAATTTAACTCTTCACTGATCTCAAGTAGACTAGCACGACGGTCAATGTTCAAAAATTCACGAACCCGGTTCACATCTTCGTCTGTTTGCGTCGTCGAAGGCCTTCCAGATCGCTGTTCGTCTTCGACGTCCTCCCGGCCTTCCTTGAACGACTTGTGCCACCGTTTTACCTGGGCACTGGACAGAGATTGGTCCCCGTAAGCCTCCTTGAGTAGCCCAATGGTTTCGGTAGTCGTTTTGTTTAGCTTTACGCAAAATTTGATCGAGTAACGTTGCTCCAACGATCGCTGCATTTTCGTCACTGCAACCGCCGCGCGGGAAGGCTCATTTCTTTTTAATCAAACCCTGTACTTTTATCTAGGATCCCATATACACCTTAAACATTCCAGAATATCTCTTACAGAGCTTGAGAAGGTATTTTCTCGCGCCAGGAGGTCAATGAATTAGTGGCAAATATTTCTAAATAGTAGCGAAGAATAGTAATAGAAATTTCTTTATTTCCATGCAAAATATATTAGACCTCACCCACTACATCAGACCTCCACAAACAGCAAACACTCACGCTTGCACTACAGATTAAAGTAAACATTGCTTTCCAGCGGTAGTCAAATATAATAAAAGTCCGTGAGCAAACATCATCATACTCACCTCAATTGCCAAGCGAAACGAAGCCAGTCAATATCCAATATCCACAATCGATTGCTCACTTTGCATATTTGACAAGTTCACCTTCCTGTTCCCATAACCTACATTGTCAGGCAAAGCAAACAACATACGAGAGCGGAGAGAGCAAAAACAAAAGCAATGTACAAAAAACCAAATGCAGGTGATAGTAACTGTAGCATTTGTGTGCATGTATATGTGTATGTGTGCGCATTTAAATATATCGGTACATTCATAAAACCATTGTATGAACAGTTATTTTTATTCTCCCTCACAGCCCACAGCCCAGTTGTGCGCAATGGTCACACATTGCCAATATCCGCGCCCAACTTTCGATTCTTGCTTCACAATTTCCTGCGCATTGCAGTTGCCGCCGGTTGACCGACTGCTGCTGGTGGCACGTGGAAAGTTGCTGTTTGCCAACAATGAAGGTAGCAAGTGTGGCCGTTGGGCTCATTGTGGAATAACCGCAGTGAAGAGTAAAACTTTCTTTTGGTGCAAAAATGTTTTATAATCCACAAACAAAAAAAGGGAATTGAATATTTTAAATATTGGTTTTTTTTTTGTAATTTTTGTGATTTTTATGAACAGACAAACATTTGAAGTATTTATTACTGGCATATAGGCACACGAAGCTATAATTCAAGATAATGCAAGATGTCGAATTTTCATCCTGGGTCAGCCTTGAGCTTAACCCTTTTTAAGGCAGAGGCGATATATTTACCACCAACAAAAACTTTGTTTATCTTTTTATGTAAATTATCAAAGGAATCCTAATTTGTTGCACTGGCAACTAAGGAGGTCTAGTTTATTATTATAAAAAAAAATGACGTTTGTGTGACATATTTTTTCTTCAAAAATTGCGGTAATTTTGAAAGAAAATTTGTTACTCCGTGAATCTTCATATTTTTTATTTGAAAGGAGGTAAGAAACTGTTTTTTATTATGTATTTATGTTTATTCTACAAGTTGTTTGCTATACCTTACAAGTTACTATCGTATTTAGATGTGAGAAGACTTTTTCCTCGGTTTGAAAAGTATTCCCGCTGCCCGTGGCGTGTTATGTACATTTGTTGAACTAGCTCCTTCTTTTCTCAGATTTTCATGAAAAATGCCGCGCTATTTGAATGAAAATGATATTGAGCAAATGTTGGACATGCCCGATGATGGCTCAGAAGACGGATTTGAGTCTGATGAGGCAGAAGAGTTCAACGTGAATACAATACAACGGTTACTTCAAGCACCTGATGATTCAAGTGACCTTTTACAAAATTCTCCCACTCATTTGAATTCTACACCTAACAGTTGTTCCAGGTCAGGTACATCTACAATAGCACTATGTTCACAATTAGATAATTCGCAGCCAGAAGAGCTTTTGATAGTACAGTCATCATCACCCTTAGAACAAGAATTGACTGATGAATCTGAATGTGAAGTTGAGTCATGGGAGAAAGTTTTCTGGACATCCAGGCCAGATCCCGATGAATTTGATAAGGTGACAATAAAACCTCGGTATTTATTGAATAGGAGAGCACGTCCAGTAGCGCATTTCAAAAAGTTTTTTAGTGATGAAGTCTTCGATTTGATTGTTACTCAGACAAACTTGTATGCGGAGCAGCAAAATATAAAAAATTGGCAGCCTGTTGACACACAGGAAATTAGTGCTTTTTTTTTCTTCCACATATCGATTTATATTGATCATCGGATCCTGGATTTCGTGTGAATGAAATAGCTGAAGTTATGCCAGTAAAACGCTTCAAGAAAATTTTATAGGCTTTGCCTTTGAACGATAATAGTCAGCAACCAAATAGAGAAGATGTAAATTTTGATAAATTGTATAAAATTCGTCCTCTTTTATCTTTACTCAGTCAATCATTTCAAAACAATGCCTTCAATTCCTCTTCCCAAAGTATCGATGAGAGCATGATACTATTCAAAGGAAGGTCCAGTTTGAAGCAGTACATGCCGCTAAAGCCCATAAAAAGGGGCTATAAAGTGTGGTGCTGTTGTGATAGTAGCACAGGATACTTGTATAACTATGAAATTTATACAGGTAAAACAGGACAAGGAACAGAAGAGGGTCTAGGGGCTAATGTCGTAAAGAAATTATCAAGTAAATTAGCACAAGAAGATTTCAAGTCTCATGTTACATTCGATAACTTTTTTTGCGATTTTTCTCTCATGCAGTACTTGTATGAAAAAAAAATATTTATGCCACTGGAACAGTAAGAAGAAATAGAGCAATTTTGAAAAGGTGAATTCATGTGGAGAACTAAACAAGATGTAGCATTTACTGTGTGGCAAGATACTAAAGAGGTTTTATTGTTGACAACTGCATTTCATCCTAAAGTGGAAGTAACAACTGTACAAAGAACGCAAAAAAATGGCACCAGGGAAGCTGTAAGTTGTCCTATGGTTGTGAAAGAATACACCAAAAGAATGGGCGGTGTCGACCGTTTTGACCAAGTGAAGGGGACGTATGCTGTCGGAAGGAGAAGTAAACGCTGGTGGCTGGGGATATTCTACTTCTTGGTGGACGCAAGTTTGACAAACTCTTTCATTTTAAATTCCCTAGCATCGAGAGTAGAACATCTTACCAACTTAGAATTTCGGGTGGCTGTTGCCAGAGGATTGATTCGTGATGCCCTCTTAGAACAGCTACTTTTTATTTCAAAGCAAATTTTAAAGAAAAAGAACTCAAGAGCATTTAAATGAAGACTTTTGCTAAAAAAGTTTGTTCATGTCCCAAAAGACAAAATGATAGAAAATATTGCATAAAATCGTGCGGCATTTCATTGTAGTCGGCGAAAAAGTTTGTGTATATCACTTTTCGGAACGCATTTCGATAACGAACCTGTTCGGAAGACGTCAAGTTATGCAGTGATGCTCGTCCGATGCTTATCGAAATTTTGGACTGCTGGAATGAGCCCGAGACGGCCCATTCTTTGGTTGATGCTTCTACGCAAGCAAAATAAATAACGAACAAAATATACGGTTTTCCAAACAGAGGTGTTATTTTGTTATTCAAGGAAAAAATGCTATTTTTTAATATAAGGTAGTAGTCCGGTATAATGACAGAAATTTCGACGTTTTTTCATGAATCTTTTTTAAAAATAAAATAAAATGCGATCGCCTTAAAGTTTTTACATGTGTTTATTGCTGTTTTGAAGTATATAAAAAAAATTTTTTGAGTTAATTTTATATTAATTTGTTTAAAATTTTTGACGTCAAAGTGGAGTCCTTAAAATAAAGATGAGTTGGTTCGGGGAAACACACAGCCTTCCAAAGTCATCTGAAATAAAATATTCAAAAGGATTATTATTCTGTAGACTTTATTTTAGGTCCTGAACCTATATAAAGTTCTCAAAATCTAATTTTTTTTTCTTCATAAATTGTTTAAATTAAATAGTTTATTATTAAAAAATTAAATGTTTTAAAGGTCCGGGATCTAGATATGTGTGTCTAGAATAACGGGTTAAATTTTTAGCCAAATCGGTTTAATAGCTTTGATTCTTGGAAGACAACTGGCAAACAAATGGTTGTGTACCACTCAGAATTTACTGTCCTGCGTTGTTCTAGTGGTACGGTTGTGACATGCGTTTATGCAATATTGAATGTATGCTGGTCCCACTAATGCCTAAGATTGTCTCAATCTCACGATAGCTCACATGACGATCTTGCTCTATCAGTTCGCGCACAGTTCAATGGTTTTCGGAACAACAACTGATTTTGGACGACCTTCACGAAATTCGTCTTGGAGTGAACTACGACCACGATTGAATTCACTATACCATCGATAAACACTGGTGCTTGATGGAGCTTCATCGCCAAAAAATGAATTAAGTTCATCCATGCAATGTTGCTGAGTTAATCCACGTCGAAAGTAGTAAAAAATAATCGCACGAAAATGTTTACGATTTAATTCCATTTTTGGACCGGGATGAATCTTTTAAGTTACTGTAAACAACACAAATAGTGCTGGTATTTCAAAACGTTCTGAGTACGTAAAAGCCAAAAAATGTCAAACTTTGCGATACAGCTGTCAATTCCCAGATTGTAACACCAGGGTTGCCAAATCCCGAAATATAAAAGGCACCCCTCGTATTTATACCAAAAATTGTTGTAGCTTATTAGACATTGGCTTGGGTACCTAACTTCAGCACATCCAATAAAAAATAAATAAATATTTGGCGCGTACACATCGCTTAGGTGTTTGGCCGAGTTCCTCGTCCTATTTGTGGCGTGCGTCTTGTTATTGTTCGACAAGCAAAGGGACCTATAATTTTAAGCTTACTCCGGAGGACCGCCGTAACCGAATGGGCTTGAATCTCCGTGCATGAAACAGCAAAATGGCAATTCAAAAAATTTGAGCAGTCATAAAGTAAGCTCTAATAGCAGTTGTCCCTCAGCAGCCAGTGACAAACCTCTGAGAGTATTTCTGCTATGAAAATGCTCCTTAACTCATCCAATACAGCTCGACAAAATCACACATCTTTTCACCTCCACAATTCTTCTATATTTCTTAAAGCTCATGTCAATTTCATTGCTTCAAAATGGCAGCCTATCAATGCCTGCTTCTGGTTTGCGATAATTGTTTCCGTTGAATGAATATTAAATATTTTAAAAGTCCAGTTTATATTGAGGCATAGGCATACCTCACTTTCTGATTAAATTAAAACTTTCGTTGTTTTTGCTACAGGCTTTTTCATTTCGGACTGACGGCTTTGAACATACACCCGATTTTAATTAAAATGCTCAAATATTTGCTGCGCTGCATCTGCTTCTTGATTGTCTGTTGTACACCTGAATACCAGTCCTGTAGGAAAAACGTTTGCGTGGGCGATCATTTTTTGATACAGTGATATAAGTCCGAAGATGGAAGTTAGTTTAGTAGTTGATACACTTTTCAAACTACTCATCAAAGTCGATTGTGTTTGTGCAGGAACAACTATGAAGTGAATGCCAATTATCAAAATTTCAAATATTTTATTAAAATTTCTTGGATTCTTTTTCGGAAATGCAATTTAGTACTCGTATATAACGTAAGTCATATTCGATTTTCCTGTTATTTGGTGCGTCCTTTGTTGGGTGTTTGGCCGAGCTTCTCTTCTTATTTATGGTATGCGTCTTGATCTTTTTCCACAAATGAAGCGGCCTAGAATTTCATGCCGCTTCCAAAAGGCAGATAGGTTTTTACCCGAAGCTTTTTCATGACAAAAATGCCTTCTACACTACATGCCTTAGCAAACCTACCGAATGGCGAGCTCTATTAGAGAAACATTTCATGATCGGGGATTCGAACGTATGATAGCCATACATCCACACAGCTACGGAGGCCGTAGCAGTTAATTCAAATATCTTCCTTCATTCATGAATTCGCATTTTAGTCATGGCTGGACATGAGCGGAGATAATGCAATACGCTCGCCGCCTATTCCACTGTTTTACAGCGACATAAATCATTTAAAGAAGTACCGTATACTTCCTGGGCATTTTCACTAAAAAATTTCCAAAAAGAATGCCTACTGAAATAGAGGAAAAGTGAAGTGAGATTGGAGTTTTAGAACTTTTTTCACTTACTTTTCTCCAAATATACCCAGTGACCTAAAATGTGGTAGGCCCTTTACTATTTACTAGTTTTAAGGAATGCCTTCTTAAGCAGATTTTTGATTGAAGGTAGAGAATACAAATTAGCATATGATTTATTGGGCTTATTTCTTTCATAGAAGATACCGCTAACTGTGAGGGAAGTAGGCAAAAAGTAAGGTGAATTTATTTGTCAAACTTCGCGAGATTAAAATTTCGCTCTAGTTATTTTTTTCATGAGTTGGAAGCACTGCTTATAACATCTGGGCCAACTTTCATGTGAATGCCATTATCAGTTATATATTTACGCTTGTGTTTACCAAACGACCAAGAGTGCATTTTTCGATTTTTACAATGTCTCATTTGATTGAGCAGAGAAGTACCATCAAATTTTGTTTGCGGAATGAAATTTCGGCTGCGGAAACGTTTAGCATGTTGCAGAAGGCATTTGGGAAGCATGTTGGGCATGTCGCAGAAAAATGTTTATAAGTGGAACAAAGACTTCAAAGAGGGTCGAGAACGTGTTGATGACTTGGAGCGCTCCGGACGACAATCGACGTCAACGGATGACCAACACGTCAATAAAGTGAAGCAGTTAGTGCTGAAAAGTCGTCGGTTGACTGTTAAAGACCTTACTGATATGATCGGAATATCAGAGGGATCTGTGAAAACCATTTTGAAAGACCGTTTGGGCCTACGAAAAGTCAAAGCTCGTTTGGTACCGAAAACTCTCAATTTCTTGGAAAAAAGTCGTCGCGTTGATGTGTGTGAAACAATGCTTCCAGACTATCAGGGCAAGCTCAAATGCATCATTACGGGAGATGAGACTTGGATTTATGCTTACGACCCTGAAACAACCGACCAATCGAGCGAATATCGTGCTAAAGGGGAGGCCAGACCGAAAAGAGCACGTCAAAGTCGTTCAAAAATAAAGGTCATGATGACAGTTTTTTTCGATTTTCGTGGTGTGGTGCACTAAGAATTCCTTCCACCTGGCCGAACTGTTAATAAAGAATATTATTTGAGCGTTATGCGTCGTTTACGTGAAGCAATTCGTCTAAAAAGACCAGAATTATGGGCCAACAACTCTTGGTTTTTGCATCACGATAATGCACCGTCTCACACTGCACTCGTTCTTCGTGACCATTTCGCCAAAAAATCCACGCATATCGTTCCGCAATCACCGTATTCGCTTGATTTGGCTCCGTGTGACTTCTGGTTATTCCCAAAACTCAAGAGACCATTCCGGGGAACGCGTTTCGAGTCGATTGAGGAGATAAAAGCTGAATCGAAGAAGGTGCTGATGGTTATACCGGAAATGGACTATTTTGCATGTTTCGGGGATTGGAAAACTCGTTGGCATAAGTGTATTTCATCGAGAGGGGATTACTTTGAAGGGGATGAAATTAATTTACAAGAATAAATAAAGATTTTTCATTTTACAATCCAATTCACCTTACTTTTTGCCCACAGGTATCTACTCGGATAGTCAGGTAGCTCTGAAATCATTGGAGTCCGCAAAACACTCATCACAAATGGTAGTTGAATGCCACAAATTATTATGCGAAGTACCACAATATTTTAAAATAAACCTGGTCTGGGTGCTAGTCGATAGAAATGTGGAAGGTATTTGCAAAGCAGATGAGCTTGCAAGAAAAGGTACAACACTGAATATTCACCCAGCTACGTGCAAATTATTAATAGATAGATACTCTATCACTGCTGCTAATTCTCATTGGAGGCAATCACCTTGGCTGTACAAAATTCCTACTGAATCTTAGGAGTCAGGATATGAGAAACACGGTAGGGGTACTATGTAACAGGGCATTGTCTAATTGGAAGGCATGCAAATAGACTGAAGGGTCCCCATAACGATTTTTTCCGAAGCTCTCAAGATATTGAAGAAACACAAACCGTGAAACACCTCCTGTACATGCATTGCTCTATATAGGAAAAGCCTTTCTACGTTTGGATTTGCCTTGAAAATTTTAATTGGTCGAGCCAAGGAGTACCAAGAGATTTGGTGGCTCCTAAAACACTCAGGCTGAAAACCCCATTATATTTAGATTTATTGGGCTTGCCTTTCTTGCCAACTTTGAGGAGGTCTCACAAATAGGGTTGCCGAAATAAACAAAATTCATTATATCCATAGGTTGATTCAGAGAAGAATCAGGAGTATGAAGACGAACTCCAGTGGTATCACAACGGAACTATTCAGGCCTAGGTAGGTAGGTAGGTAGGCAGGTGGGTTGGTTGTCGTAGCGACACACTTAGACCTTTCGCAGGTCCATTGTGATACCACTGGAGCTTATCCTTACCCTACGTGTTACTTTTCAAACCATCCGGTAGCTTTAATAAACAAGCAGAGCTTCGTTAGTTTTAGATGCGCTATGTCCGCTACAACGGTAAAAAACGCAGTTATTCAGGCCTGTGTCGGATGAAAGGCGCTCAACCTAACCCAACCTAACCCAACCTAACCTAATACAAAGTGTCCGAGCTGACCAGTAGGGGACAGAAGATTACAAAAAAAAAACCAGCATGGTCAAAAAGAGTCAATCGCCAACCAAAAGCGATCAACAAAGTGAACAAAAATCGAGACATTTTATGGTTATTTGTCTTAATAGAATTTCTATCTTCGTAAGAAAGATCCTCTATAAATGTTTTCACTCGTTGGATAAATTCTTTTCTGCCAGTTTGTCTACAACGCATTTTCAGCGAGCGTAACTGCATGATCATTTTTTTAAATAAAGGGTTTTTCAATAGGGCGGGTAGATGTTTAAATGGAATAAAACAAGCTGTATGTGAGTTATTGACAAAATTATTTTTTTATTTGAAAGGCGCATATATGCCATTAAGTGTGGAATATGACATCATTCAAATGTCCGCCTCGGCTTCTTACGGTGGAACGGATTCGAGTGGTCCAATTTTCAATGACTCTTCCGCATAGATCCGGCTGAATTTGAGCGATGGCCTGTGTTATGTTCACCTTTAGAGCATCGGTCGATTGTGGTTTATTTGCATAGACCTGAGACTTCAAGAAACCCCACAGGAAAAAGTCTAGCGGGGTCAAATCGCATGACCTTGGTGGCCAATTCACATCACCCCTGCGAGAGATAACCTTACCCTCAAATCGTTCATGCAGAATGTCAATCGTGGCGTTTGCTGTGTGGCACGTAGCGCCGTCCTGCTGGAACCACATGTCGTCTAGGTCCATATGGTTCAATATGGGCCATAATAAATTGGTTATCATCGTTGTGTAGCGCTCGCTGTTGACGGTGACCGCCTCACCAACGTCGTTTTCAAAAAAGTACGGACCAATGACGCCGCCGGCGCAAAATCCACATCAAACGGTAACTTTTTGAGGATGCATTATCACCTGGTGAGCTTCGTGTGGATTGGTGTCGTCCAATATACGGCAATTTTGTTTGTTAACACAGCCATTCATTCAAAAATGCGCCTCGTCACTAAAGATGATTTTTCGCCCAAAACTGGGGTTCTCTTCTAAACGATTCGAAGCCCAGTCAGCGAACAAACGGCGTTGTCTATGGTCATCAACTTTGAGCTCCTGGGTCAGTTGGATCTTGTACGGTTGTACCCAAGTCCCGACGCAAAATTCGCCAAGTTGAAGTCTGCGAAAGGCCAAGTTCTTGTGCACGGCGAGGAACAGACTGCCTCGGGTTCTGCTGTACACTTTCGCGGACTGCGGCAATGTTCTCGGCTGATCTTGCGATCCTTGAACGTACGGATGTTGGCTGATTGTTTACTGACCAGGTCGTCTCAGATTTGGCCACCAAACGTTGAAGCGTCGACTTTGAAGGGCCACCCCGTCTACCGAAAAATGGGCGCAATGCGCGCAAGGTTTGCGTTAATGAAAACTCATTTTGATAATAAAGTTTTATCATTTGAACGTGCTGTTCAACCGTGTATCTTGCCATGATGATTTGGCATAAAGAACTGAATAATAAACAAAAGATTTGACAGATGTCACCAAAACAAAATGGCTGCCACAAGGCGCCAATTTCTTATGGCCCATATTGAACCATATGGACCTAGACGACATGTGGTTCCAGCAGGACGGCGCTACGTGCCACACAGCAAACGCCATTTTATTCCATTTCAACGTCTACCTGCCCTTATTGAAAAACCCTATATTTACACCTGAAGAAATTATCAAGAAAATGAGGATAGACGAAGAAAAATGGAATGCCGTCGCTAATTTATATTATCCGAAAAAAGAAACGTGAAATGGAAACTTATGAGCTGAAAAGTATTGAGCATAGGTTTCTCAAAACAGGCGACCCTGGACGCAGGGTGAGTAAGTAAGTGTCCTTCTTAGGTCGCCGTCTTGGCCCTCTACCTCGAAGCAATGCGGAAGCAATCCCTTGGTGGAGGGAAAAATCCAATAGAAGAGGAGGGACATTTTTAGTGGAATCACCACAGACCTAGTAGCGACGGTTACTTTATGGTGCGAAGGCAGTTTTAACCCAACCTCACCGACAAAAAAAAGCTTATGCTAATGATATTCAATAGCATTTGTCCAGTAGAATTGGTCCCGTTGAGTATTTGTGTGTTAGAATTAAAAGTCTGCATTTTCCCAATGGACCCACTGTGTTAGACTAAATGCGGCCAAGTCATATGTACTGAGTTGTTTCTAAAAGCGGAGAGTCTTCGAGTATATTTGTGGTAAAAAATACAAAAACGGTTTTCATCAAATTTATGTGTCGCCGAGAATCTAAATAAATAAATATTTAAATATTTACATATGAGCCAAAATCGCACTACTTGTAAAATATTCTTATTGAGTTTTCCAATAAATTATTCTCTTAAAGCTCATATGAAGAAGTGTTTAGTTTTATAAATTAGATGAACGTTTCTGACTCCTATCTATGAAAACCATTGAAACCAAATTTAAGATATTTATTTTCTAGTATGCAAGAACTCACAATTATCGAAAGATGTTAAGATCGGAATTTATAAAATTAAATTAAATGAGAGGAACCGCAACAATTTTTTTTCCTATAAACTGATAAATTTTCCTGTAGGGTTACACTTGCATATGCTTGAATGTGCATTGAACCTTATTGTTTACGCAAGCCATGACCTGGACGCCGGCACAGACTTACGCAACTGACACATGAAGAGACATGTTTGCTAGCATTTCTTCACTACGATTTTCTTTCATAAATATTATATTGGCATGTGGCAAGTATATATGTGAACACACATATATATTAGGGTGGTCCAAAAAAAAATTTGTATGCTGCCGCCCCCCAAAATAGTAAAGAATGAAAAATAAAAAGACCCGTATTTTTTTTTTTTTTTAATCAGACCATATTTAATGGTGCCGCCGGGGCTTTGAAATATCCCATGGGAAAAAAATACTTTTTCGTAGATTTCATGTAAAAACCTGGAAAATGAATATATTTTAACCGGATACCTCAGTTTCTCTTCATAATTGGTCAGGGAATAACAACCAATTATGAAATAATTAATTTTTTTTGTCTTAACTATTTTTTATAGATATATTGTTTTTCGATTTTTTCTTAGATTTTCGTTTTATGGGGGCTTTTTGGGGTTCTATAAAAAATAGTTAATACAAAAAAATTAATTATTTCATAATTGGTTGTTATTCCCTGACCAATTATGAAGAGAAACTGAGGTATCCGGTTAAAATATATTCATTTTCCAAGTTTTTACATGAAATCTACGAAAAAGTATTTTTTTCCCATGCAAAATACATGGGATATTTCAAAGCCCCGGCGGCACCATTAAATATGGTCTGATTAAGAAAAAAAAAATACGGGTCTTTTTATTTTTCATTCTTTACCATTATGGGGGGCGGCAGCATAAAAATTTTAATATACATTTTTTCCCATGCATTTTTGGACCACCCTAATATATATATAAGTACACCTGAACGCTATTGTTAACACATACCAGCATATAGTACACCCACACAGCTACTTTGTACATACGAAGTCTTATTTATTTACTGAATGCATTGATGTACAATGATTTCTTGCATATAAATAGACGCCAAAGTACTCGTACATTATCAACTGCTTGTGGGCTTTTTAGCTGGTATTTGTTTTTTTTTTTTTTGATAAGAACATGCATTCTCATGTAGGTAATATAAATTCTGAATATGAGCACAACCGGACTCTAAATACGATTTTTCTTATTATCTGGATTATAGCATAGAGCTTAAAAAAAAGTAAATAAATACAAATAATGAATAATATTCGAAAATATTTCCAAATCATAATAGTAATAAGTGAACCAAATCGGACCATTAATAAGAACTTTTATCGGCATCTACCACGCAAAGCTTACAATCATTTGTTTACCGTTGTCTCGGAAAAATCCTGCGCATATGGCTGCCTGGCAGCTGAATTTGGAATGAACAACTCCACGCTAGAACCGGACAAAACCCAAGAGATTGAAATAGGGAACGTAAATGGAGTTGTATTTGGTACCGCATCCGCAAGCCGGCTAGTGAAATAAGCATAACGGCGTTAGACTGGAACCCCCAAGGACTTCGCCGCAGAGGACGTCATGGACATCAGAGGAAAGGCGACGTGGTCGGTTGGACAAGTTTTTAGGAGTCTGACGAAAACCTAGTTCCAGATCAAGGCAAAAGCGAATATCCGACAACATTGGCAATCTTTTGTTTCGGCACTATGGGCCTCTAATCGGCTCAACAGCAACAAATATTAATAATAATAAGAGTTTTAAATTTATTACAATATCGGCGTCGTGTAGTAAGAAATGCGGTAGATTCTCTATTGATTCTTCTATATATTCTTCGGACTGAATTAAAAACAAAAATAAATAAATAATAAATAAAATAAAATAAAAACAAAATTTTGTGACGCAACACGGAGAATATTTACACAGCTCCAATTTTGTTTTTAAATTACGTTATTAATAAATAAAAAATAATAATTTTGAGTAATGAAAATCTTTGTTTTTCAATTTGCCTGTCTGTTTGTATGGGGTGGGCCATGTAAAATTTGCTTTTTGAATCGGCTATAAAAATAAAACTAATCAATATTTTTTCAATTTTTTTTTTTATTTCGAAGATTGAACATTGCTAATTATGAATGAAAAATAATATCGTTCAAATGACTGCCACTGGCTTTACAGTAGGCCATTCGATCAACCCAATTTTTAAGCACATTTTCGATTGCTTGAGCTCCAATTTCATAAATGGCAACTTCGATTTCGTGTTTTAAATCATCAATCGTCTCTGGATGGTTCGCATAGCATTTGTCCTTAACAATTTTTCTTATTGACGTAGCCACCGATGTGAAAATGAGCTTCATCAGAAAAGATGATTTTTCGGTAAAACTGCTCATCTTCCGTCAAACGATTTTCTGCCCATTGAGCGAACCGAAAACGCATTGGATGGTCATTAGGCTTCAGTTCTTGCACCAATTGAACTTTGTAAACCTTCATACCGAAGTTTTTATGCAAAATTCTCCACAAAGAAGTGCGTGAAATGTTCAATTCTTGAGAACGATGACGAGTGAGGTTGTTGGATGTTCACGCACAATTTCGGCTACAGCTGTTTCCGGGTGTACGCACTGTAGACCACGTTCACATGTTGTTTTATCCATTAACGATCCACTTTCACGAACACGATTAAAAAACAAACAAACTGTCTTGTTGGCAAATCTTTTTTTGGATTTTTTTTTTTTCAAATTTCTCAGTTTGAGTAGAAGACTCACCACTTTGGAAATAGGTTTTCAATATTTCCCAATTTTGTTCAAGCGTATAGCGTCCCATTTCGTAAGTGTGAATTCTTCAAGTAAATTATAAACACATTTGACATGTAATTTATGTTACCATTCTCAAAAAAATAGGTGGTGCAAAAAGCAAACGCTGTCTAGTTCACAAGCCCCCATTCACAAAAATTAAAAATCTCTCGTTACGATGATTAAGTTTACGCCGTCTTGGAAGTATTCCAAAACAAAAAAAAACGCCAAATAATATTTTTTAGAAAAAGAAAATTTATGAGGTCATCCTTTCAAAAATTTTGAATTTGATATACTGGGTTGCGCATATTCGACGGACTCATGTGTGTTTTTTTTTAATCAAAGAAACACACAACTTTTTTGATGTTGACGATAATAATCATTTTATTTATCAACTAGATTTGTTGACATCACCTTTTGAATATGATATCTCTCAAATGGCCGCTTCGAGCCTGTACGGCGTATTGTGCCCGTTTTGCAGCATTTTCCATAGTTTTAGCTAATATTTCGGCTGGAATAGCGCCTATTTCCTCACGGATGTTGTTCTTGAGCTCTTCTATGGGCTTTGGCTTATTAATATAAACCTTTGATTTTAAATATCCCCACAAGAAGAAGTCAGGTGGCGTTAAATCGGGCGAACGCGGTGGCCAGTCAAAATCGCCATTTTTCGACATCAAACGACGAGGAAACAATTTCTTCATGAAATATCGATTGTGGTGCGAGCTGTGTGTGGTGGGGCGCCGTCTTGTTGAAACCAGAACTGCCTCATATGCTTTCGACGACTAATTGGCATCACAAAAGTGGTTATCATATCGCGATAACGCTCCTGATTGACGTTAACAGCTTGACCATCTTCGTTTTCGAAGAAAAAACGGCCCAATAATCGTTTTCGCACTAACACCGCACCACTTTTTCGTCCTCTTGAATTTCGTGAGGATTTTCAGTGGCGTAAATACGGCAATTTTGCTTGTTTACCGTCCCATTCAATAAGAAATGAGCCTCATCGGACATGATGATTTTGTTCTTCTGCTTCTTCTTTTGACTTCTTTTGTTGAATGCAAATTTCAACAATTTGGGAGCGGTCGCGCGTCGTGTACTGTTCCATGGTAAAAATCTGCTTGGACTGACGCTTCCAACGCGCTATGTGATTAAGCGATCTGACATCTCTGTCAAAAGATACAGGGTTGCCAGATGGGTCCATCCAATATGGGCAACCCTGTACAGTCACTCACAGCTTTTTTGATAAAGATACGAGTTTCTTGTAAAGTGTTCTTAAATCCATAATAGTTTTCTATTTCCTTCCAAAGTGTTGGGGTCTTATTTATTGGGTCTGAGAATTAGTTTCCTTCCTTTCTTAACAAAAGTTACGAATTATTTAAACAATGAAATAATAGATGACATTGCGCGAAGTATGTAACATTGGAAGCTATAACTTTACTCCATCTTTCTGGCAGCATGCGGACTCCTCTGACGAAAAATCGAGTTCTTTTGACTTCATCCATTCATTGAGCAGCCAGTTTGCGATGCTCTCATAAGAAGTGACTGCCTTGATCGAAACAGGTGGTAATCCAATGCATGTCTGGGTAATATGTCGGGTGGAGCAAGATTTCCCCCACGCAGTCCTTGTAAATATTTCTGGACCAATTTAACAACATGTGGCCTGACGTTGTCATGCAGGAAATCTATTTGTCATGCCTACCGTCTATCATCCCATTGGGGCCGCTTTTTCTTGAGAGCTCAATTCAAACCCATTAGCTGCAATCGGTAACGATCACCAGCGATGTTTTGAGATGGTGAAAGGAATTCATAATAGTAGAGGCAACCTTCTTATCCCACCAGTTTCACAACATAACCTTTTATTTTTTTTTCGCTGTCGATGGAGCTGCAACATTTTCGACGTTTAGGGTTATCATAATAGATCGAGTTTTCATTGTCTCATTGCTAGTGACGATGCGATGTAGAAAACCTTTTCTTTTCCGCCGTTCAAGAAACATTTCACACGTCACCAAACGTCTCTCGATATCCCTCTCTTTCAATTAATGTGGCACCCAGTTACCTGCTTTCTGGACCATTCCTATTGCGCGCAAACGTCTACCAACGGTTGATCTGTCAACATTCAACTCTTAGAACATATCATCAAGGGTTCGGCATGCGTCTTCACCAATAATTGTTGTAGTTGAGTATCTTCAAATATTTTCGGTGCTCCTTCCGATCTTTATCACTCACGTCGAAATTGCCACTTTAGAAGCGACGAAACCACTCTTTACAAGTTGCATTTGAAAGAGCGCAATTACCATAAACATTTGACAATATATGACACGTTTCAGCTGCACTTTTCTTTAAAAGGAAAAAGGTCCCGCAAGTGCTGTTTTTCTGGACGAACGTAGGCATTTGTGACGTCAGATAAAAAAGGATCTTTATGCTTCAAACGAATGTCAACTACTGCGATCGAGACCCTCACCTATACCCCTTAAAACCACCAGCATATAACTAGAGCGAACAAAAATAGTGCGACACCTCTTTTACGAGGGCGGAAACTTATTCCTATACCCAATCACTGCCATCTCTTACTTCTATTATTTGCACTTACGAAAGGCTTACTACGGGCTATTCTACCATTTAAATTTGTTTCCCTCAGGAACTTCTGGATAGCAAGTCTTACCTAAACCTCTTTTGGCCATTTCAGTTAACTTTGAAGCGTTTGTTGCTGGATTTTTCTTCACTAGGCGCACTAATCACTGACATTCTTTCTCTGTGAAAGTTTACTTTGGGGACTGTCGTCCCTTATTTACTACACGATTTTCATGCATAAAGCGTTATTTTTTGCATTACAGTGTATTTTGTATTTTATATGGAGAAATTAAATTTAAAAAAATAAATCAAATATCTGCATACTCTGTTTTCTGTGTGAATAGTATGAAATATAAAAAACTTCAAAACAAAAAATCGGATCTGTGTCAAATAAGGCATGAGTCACTGTACCTCCAATGCAATGTAAAAAAATAAAAATATTGCCCCATTTAAACGCGAAATGCATTCATTAAGCACTTAAGCCCTCTTTCCATCTTACTTTAGGTTTTCTGCCTGTTTATTAATTTTTATAATTTTTACTTTGTTTTACTAGAAACTTCTCCCCTTTACATTCAGTGAAATTATTAAAGAAATTAAAGAAAACATAAATTGCATCCGCAGCGCAAACGCGGATGGAAGAAATAAAAACTTTATTAATTCACTTTGTCATTCACCACTTCAGCAAAGAAGGAAGAAATCGCGCGTACAGCAAACTTTCTTGCACCCCACAATAAAACCTATCTCTATCCATTTGTATGAAACTTTCCGATCACTACTACACTTCTTTTAATCACCGCAGGCCGTGGAAGCAGTAGAACTCTGCAATCCTTTCGCACTCGTGGGCAAATCCGTAGTGGTGAAGATGATTGCCAATGATTAGGAGAAATTTTAATATCGCGGAGATGATTTCGCTGCGCTGCAATTAAGTTATGCAAATGCGTCAATAGTTTTGAAGCGGACGTCGATTGCTTGCACAACTCGGCAGGCAAAGGACTTGTGAAGAATTATGCATAAAGTTTTGCATAGTTTGAGGCGAGCGCGTACAGAAATAATTACCACAAATTTGTTGGGTTTTCGATGGAATAGTTTTAAGACAGAATTAGCGAGGGGCATTGCTCGTAAAGGGTGCTTTAACTGGACCGACTGTTTTGAAATAGAAAAAGGCAGTGTTTATTTGAAGAATTTTGCTGCTTTTATTATTAATCATTTCTTTTTTTTTGATTAATTGCTTTAGCTTAGTGTAACATGCAAAGGGTGTTCCATTAAAGATTAATTATTTGGAAATTACAAAAAAAAAGCTCTAGAAAATTTGATAATTTCCTTAAAATCAATAAAAAATTGTGTCTAATTAAAAATTGGTGAGCTTAAAAGTACACCCTTTATGTAAGATTTTTTTCTTAACAATTTGCAGGAAACGTATGATAAATCGAATAAAAATCTGCTACTATAATTTACACTTACTATAATTTTTTATCTTCAAAATTAATTGTTGTTTTGCATCTTTAACAGAGCAGCAAACTTACTTTATATAAAACTTTTTGTTGTATTCATTGTAAATGTAAATATTGCTAAAGTACTAAAGTGATAACTTCACAGCCGTGAGGTTTCACCAGCAACATACGTTTGGCTTGCCGTGAAATGTTGCTAGCAACATTGATTGTCAAATGAGAGGCAACGTCAAATATATTAGCATCGCCTCAGATGCGATTGGCAAATTTTGGTAAGAAAAGTGTTTTTAAACAAATTAACACACATATAACTACATATCTTGACACAAAAAATATATAGAGGATTTATAGTACTTACACCCTATAGTAGTGTAGTTTAGTAGCAGGAATAGTGGTGCCTAGAGCACACAAATCCCTAACACTAAGTGCAGATAACACGATTTTCCATGCGGAGCTGTTCGCCCTAATGGAAACAGTGGAAATCATATCCAAAAGAGGGTTCGAGAAAGTAAAAATTAAAATACTTTCGGACATCCAATTGGTTCTCAAAGCCTTGAATAGCTTCACATTCAAGTCAAAAGTCCTAACAGAGTGTAATAATTCACTCAACAAACTGGCCACTTATAATCAGGTTTCAATGATTTGGGTGCCAGGACATGAGGGACACGAAGGAAACGAGAAGGCAGATTTTATGCTAAAAAAGGGGCAGAAGGGCTATTTATCGGACCAACCCCATTTTTCGGATTTAGCAAAAACAGGAAACCAAAAAACGGATGCAAACCAAAATCAGGGAACATTGGAATGACACCAGCGGTTCTAATGACTCCAAAAAGATTTTTAACTTCAATGCCAACAGAGCAAAATCTGCTTGATTGTTTGATCTGCTGATTGTGAGGCATTCGGCCACAAGAGACACAGAATACAGGGCTCGTAGCTACTAGAGGAGGAAGACCTACAATTGCTTCCTTCTAAGGAGCTGGTTCGATTCCTCGATATACTAAATAATGAAAAATTAAAAGAGATTAGATCAATCTGGTCGCAGTGCATAAAGGCCTTAGCCTAACCCATACAACCATTACCATTACCTAATGTTTCAGAATCGAGTGCGGTTTCCTATACTCCGGCTAGATCTACTGAAACAAATGACCTTTTTTTACTTTAAATATGATAAAATGTGCAAAGAAATTTTCGTATGCGCAAATATCTGCTGTTGGGCACTCAGAAATTACAGTAGTCGAACTTTTAAGCCTTAACGGTTTAATTACCAAGATCCTTTCAGCATTCATTGGAGAATTTCAAAATGCTCCAGCTACCACCGTGAGGTAGCATGTACAAGCGTGCAAAGAACTTATGGCTGGTTTTTGATACATCCAATTTGCTCCTAGCGCAAAGTTTCTATATTACAAAGGAAATTTTGAATACTTCAATTGCTTTAATATAATTAACCTGCATGTACACAGCTATTTGAAAAAGTGAAACTTCATTTAAGTTCTTAAACTGCTATGAAACCAACTTTAAGCAATTTTCGGATTTCCCTTTTTCACCACAAAAACGTAGAAGAACCCAGCGCCAGCTAAATTGCAGAGAAGCCTACTCAACAAACAAGAATACACCGAAGTACTTTTTCATTGGCTCAGCATATGTGTCTGCCTGTTGTCTGCCACATGCCACTTGCAGCACGTTGCATGTGCACCTTCCGGCAATTCAAGGAAAAAATTCCAACTTGCACTAACAATACAGCTTCACGGCAAATGCAATAGCCAAGTTGTTGAAGCTGCGAGTCTGAATTGAGCTGAAAAGCGCGTTGGCGCCTAAAAAGCCACTATGAGTTCCATTCGAGTGTGTGGTGCTGCAATCACAGGTAAGCTCAAAAGTTAGCTTGTGGCTTAAGAATGGCATACAGATCAAAGAATCAAAGAGGATGCATGCAATGAAGGAGAAAGTAGACAGCATATGAGTTGGCATGAAGAATGGGGTAATGATTTGAGGTGCATTCATAAATACTAACTTTAATTTTTCAATGCGAATTTCAAAACGAGTGTGTTTTATTTATGACTTACCTAGAATTCATGCAGTCATGCAATTGCACTGCTTCAAACAAAATCTAAGGCACAGCAACTCATTGACAAGTTTTAACAATTTTTCATTTAATTTTAATTTTTTTTATTTTAATATTTTTCATTTAATATTACCTCATCCTAACCACCATACAAAGTTCCAAACTTTCAAATTAAAAAAAAAATAAAAACTCACATTTTTTACTACAAATTTTTTGAAAAATTCCGGAAGAACCTTTTCAGAAAACTGAATCTAACTGGTGTTTTTTTAGCTGCATCCGAGTTATCGATATCGACAGCTTTGGCTTGACAGCTGAGAATGTCAAACTGTATTGACATTTTCGTTCAGTATGGTTTGACAAGTCATCATGAATCGTTCCGCCAAAAATCTCTTTGTTAACAAAGGCCTTACCTTCATATGGTTTGACAGGGAGCGGCAAAGATGGTAATCGGTCGTTGCAAGTTCCGGAGAATACGGCGGTTGCTGAAGGATCTTCCATTCGAGCTCTTGAAGTGCGGCTTTAACGACTTGTGCAACAAGTGGCGTGGCGTTGTAGTGAAGGAGTATGGTTTGACCATGTCGATTAAGTCTTTTCAGTCGAATGGCCTCATTCACGCGTGGTATCTCTGCAATGTGGAGCTCCTTGTTGACCGTGGTATTCTTTTCGTGCGCTTTTCAGTGCACCATTTCCTCGCGGGCCCACCAAATACAAATCATGACCTTCTTTGGATGAAGATCCAGCTTGGCTCTCGGCTTCGGCGTATCTTCCTGAGCCACCCACTCCTTTCTTTGCTTCATATTGATGTATAGGCAGCATTTCTCATTTCCCGCGACGAATCGGTATAAAAAGCGCTGCTTATGATCGCATGTTACTCGATGGCGACCGAGATGCTAAGAAGGTGACTATCTTAGATTTTTTCGTTGGGCTCGTGAGACACCCAATGTTCCAATTTTTTGGTAAATCCCATTGAGTGAAAGTGATTGGGAATCGTTTTATGATCGCAGCCCATTTTTTTGCCAATGCACGACTGGTTTGGCGACCACTGCTTCAAAAGTGATTTGAGACGTTCTTCGTCGAATTCAGAAGACCGTCCGCTGCCGTGTCATCGACATCAAGGTCACCATTTTTGAACTTTGCAAGCCATTTCCGTCCTGTAGACTCGCTTATGACACCTACTCAACTGGTTTTTGTTCCTCCTCTCGGGTGCATAGTAGACCGGAGTGAAATACGTAAATTTTTTCAAATCATATCGTAATAGCAGGGAAAAGTTGCTACATATCAATACAAATTCAGGAAAAAAAAGAAATTTCAAATCGGTTAATATCTTCCGTTCGCGCATTGCATTTAAAATTTACAAATTTTATAATAAATTGAACAAATATTCGAAAAATTGTAAGAGGTGGAAATGATGTTAGATAAAGTTCATTTTTTGTAGACTATTACAACATCAGATATAGTTTGAAAAGAAAAACGTCTACCGCTCTATCAAAGCCCCTACAGCCCCTGAAAAGAAGTGGAAAATGTCATTTTTTGTATAAATTTACGTAATTGCGGGTGGTTAGTTTCTCTATTTTAATTTTTGTATAAGTCTTCTTGAGTATATAAGTAGAATAAACTATTCCCCTCTTAGCGCGCCCACTGACCACACTATCTTAAAGAAGTTTTGTACAGCTCTTGGCCCGCCCTTTTTGGACGACTCAGAACTCACCGCGTGAAGGTGACTGTACTACGAGTTCCACCCACTCCCTTCCCAACCAACCAACCAAAGATGAAAAATTATTTATTCGGGAGTGGCAAAGTCTGCTTTAGTGTCAAATTGAGGCATAACTGTACGAGAAGTGAGTGCTGCTCTTATAAACCCATCACGTCTCTCGTTCCCATACACTTTTGAGGACGCTTGAGTTACTAGTTTTACGCAACGCTCCACAGCTTGCGTATGGCATGGAATATTTGTTAAATCTATGGTTAATTTAGGTTTTTCTTTATCAGAAATTAATTGCAAGATATCTTCAGAAGAAAGGCTGTCTAAAATTGGGGGGCAGGTAAGTTTCATTTCAGACCAATTAATTAACTCAAAATGTTCATTTGCTTCAAAGTTCAGTTTAGGAACCAAAAAGTTTCTAATATTTTTGTCTTTTGAAGGGATTTCTTTTATTTTCAGAACTCGCCTCAATCCAAGATCGCGGACATGCTCTCTGTCATCTACCACCATAGAAATTTGATTTCTAATGGCGGTATCTTTCTATCTTTAGGGCATGTGCAGTTGATAGTTACCGGCCTGGGACAAATACACTTGTCAAAGCTTCTTTGACAAAAGCAATTGAGTGTCATCTCGCACTTGCAGGACGAAATGTCAAATAATGTACTTGAAGATTGTTCAATAAAATCATTGTACTTCTTTTGTTTCTCAGGTGTGTCTTTGTCCCTTGAATAAGATTTACGAAGAGTGTAGTATCGATCATGTAGATGTTTAATCTTTTGTACAACTCTTGTGTGGGAAACTATTGGAATCGAAGCCTTGGAATAAAGGGACTCAGTCTGATGAGCTACAGTATCTGCTACAACTGTGAAGCTTAACTTCTGACCAGAACTGGCAGCAGAAGATTCTACTGACATTTTGTACCTCACTTCTTGCCAACATTGTATAATGTCGGTATTAGTGGGAAGGACCGATGACAGCAGTGGTTTAGGTGCACCAAAAAATGGGCAGTGTATGTCCTTACGAGTAAGAGACATTAATAAAATGTTTCAAGAGATTTAATGTTAAGTAATTGTGTAAACTATGTAATTCAAAAGAACATCGAATAGACCAAACAGCGCTGTTCGACAAGAGTGAAAGCAGAACTGGTAATGACCAGAGAGTACTAGCTCTTCCGTGCACTTCGTTTATCGGTATGCCAGAATCAAAAGCAAAATGAAAAGAAAGACGATGGAATACAAGTAACCAAGTGGAAGACGATCTAAAGCACAGACGTGTTGTAGTAGCCGTAAGCCGCTTTCACGCAAGCCTCATTTGGCATAGGCTTCCTTAGTAGATTTGGTGTAAAATTGGTAAAAGTTAATCGCTCAGAACCACAGAAATGGATAGATTAGTAAATTAAAAATCTACTACTCAATGCTGAAAGTGCTATGTATAAAAAGGGAGCTCGATCTTTAATCATTTACCACTTCTACAAGTTTTCGTAAATCAGCTAGATTTGGGATAAAATTTGTAAATTTTAAATGCAATGCGCGAACGGAAGATATTAACCGATTTGAAATTTCTTTTTTTTCCTAAATTTGTATTGATATGTAGCAACTTTTCCCTGCTATTACGATATGATTTGAAAAAATTTACGTATTTCACTCCGGTCTAGTGCATATGGCCTCGACAAGACTCAGTCTTTCGTTGGTTTCGTTAATCTATATTGATTTCTGACAGTGTAGGAGATTAGCCTGCCGCTACCAATCCTATGGTAAATAGTGGCAATGCCCACCCGTCGTTGCTTAGGAACAACGCCTTCTTTCTGCTTGGAGCGCCATCTGTGTTTCACATTTTTCTGGCAGAAGGATCGCACAGATAGTTGAGGACTTCGCTAAATTTGGTGTGTCTGCGCTATTATAATTCTCCATACACGTCGCAAATGTCCCGGGCAGGACAGAGGAGGTGTTCAAAATATTGATTTTTGCCTGCTGCATATCCGATTTATAAGCATCAAAACTCATAAAAAATTAAATAATTCAAAAATACAAGTAGCATAGTTTTGTGGAGCAGAAAGAGTTCTATCGAAATAATACTAACCCTTCGCCAAACAGTAAACAAATCCTTGTAAAATAAAAGAAAATATAAAAACGCTATGAAATTATTCCCCAACCCAATACTTTGAAAACGCAAAAAAAAATCTGTTCGTGAAGGTCCCGGTGGTTTCTCCTGTGCTGAAGAAGTAAACACCCTCAGAATTTTCATCGGGAAATGTGGTGCATTTAAGTCTACTCTAAATCTATTGTTTATCGATTTTGAAAAGGTCTTTAACCGTGACAAGCGGGAGATCATCTGCGCTATGCTGAGGAGAAGAGGTATCCCTGAAAAACTTGTCGCACTTATAAGGGAGAGCTACAGTGACGTAAGTTGCTATGTCTTTCATAAAAAAAAAAATGTCGGATCCGTTTCATGTGCTAAATGGCTCGTGGGACCACAAATTACTGGCACAAGCCATACGGGAGAAGTTGGAACCAATCGGCCTCAAAGTCAACGTCAGAAAAATGAAAGCATCTCAATGACACCATATAGGAACCACTCATAGTGGGTACACAACAGTTCGAAAGCGTTGACAAATTCTGCTACCATGGCTGTATGGTTACCGCGGTGGCGTTTCTGAGGTGGATGTTGAGTATAGAATTCGCAAAGCTAAACCATCTTTTGACCTCCTCGCCGTATTGTGGCTAAACAACAGTATTAGCCTTCACATCACGTTGCACATCTTCAAATCGAACGTCAAATCCGTTCTATTATATGGTTGCACCACCTGAGAAGTAACTGCGAAGATAACGAAGCGCCTGAATACGTTCATAAATTGCTGCCTTTATCGGATTTTGCGAATTTTCTGGGCCCGGACAATAACCAACGCCGAGTCATTGGCGCAAGCTAACCAGGTCGTAGGTTGTATCCGATGACAGAAAAAAAAAACAGAAAATGGCAATGGATTGGCCACACGCTAAGGGAAAATGATTAATATGTCGCTAAACATGAGCTGCGCTGAGATTCATTTCAACAAATTGGTAGAGGAATTGGCAGACCACGTACCACTTAGCGGCGCTCAATAGAACCTGAAATGAAGTTCATTGGATAATCGTGGAAGGAACTAAGATCCCTAGCTCAAGGTCTTGCTCGTTGGCAAAGGGGAGTGGTTGACACCCAATGCCCCTTATAGGAGTAAAATGATCAGATATATATAAGTATATATTGGCTGGCGTGCCCATAAAATACAACTCATGCAAGAATTGGAGCCAATAGACTCACGTTTGCGTCGCATTTCCGCTGATTGGGGCCATTTGAATTTATTATTCAGATTTATTGGAAAAAGTAGTCAAAAATTTAATTGATATAATATCATGATTCACCGGATGGCATATCAAAAAAAATATATATCATGGAATTATCTACCAGATTATAATAAAGAAAAATCATTTAAAATCAATTTTATATTTTATATTACTATTTTAAGCTATCAAGCTCTTGAAAACACCTTTTGCTAGTCAGCCATAGCAAGTGCCAACGGTTGAAATAAAGTCATATGTTCATAGGATCGGAAGGAGTGGCGTTTTGAGGGTAAGGTAGGCGAGACCTCCCATTTCATTTTCTGTTAGCAAAAAGTAAAGTGAATTTATTTGTCAAACTTCGCGGGATTAAAATTTCGCTCTAGTTATTTTTTTCGTGAGTTGGCAGCACTGTTAGTAACATCTGGGCCAACTTTCATGTGAATGTCATTATCAGTAATATATTTACGCTTGTGTTTACCAAACGACCAAGAGTGCATTTTTCGATTTTTACAATGTCTGATTTGATTGAGCAGAGAAGTGCCATCAAATTTTGTTTGCGGAATGAAGTTTCGGCTGCGGAAACGTTTAGCATATTGTAGAAGGCATTTGGTGATTCGACCATGTCGCAGAAAAATGTTTATAAGTGGTAGAAAGACATCAACGAGGGTCGAGAACGTGTTGATGACTTGGAGCGCTCCGGACGACCATCGACATCAACAGATGACCAACACGTCAATAAAGTGAAGGAGTTAGTGCTCAAAAATCGTCGGTTGAGTGTTAAAGACCTTACTGATATGATCGGAATATCAGAAGGATCTGTGAAAACCATTTTGAAAGACCATTTAGGCCTACGAAAAGTCAAATCTCGTTTGGTACCGAAAACTCTCAATTTCTTGGAAAAAAGTCGTCGCGTTGACTGTCAGGACAAGCTCAAATGCATCATTACGGAAGATGAGACTTGGATTTATGCTTACGACCCTGAAACAACCGACCAATCAAGTGAATATCGTGCTAAAGGCGAGGCCAGACCGAAAAGAGCACGTCAAAGTCGTTCAAAAATAAAGGTCATGATGACAGTTTTTTTCGATTTTCGTGGAGTGGTGCCCTATGAATTCCTTCCACCTGGCCAAGCTCTTAATAAGGAGTATTATTTGAGCGTTATGCATCGTTTACGTGAAGCAATTCGTCTAAAAAGCACATAATTATGAGCCAACAACTCTTGGTTTTTGCATCACGATAATGCACCGTCTCACACTGCACTCGTTCTTCGTGACCATTTCGCCAAAAAATCCACGCATATCGTTCCGCAACCACCGTATTCGCCTGATTTGGCTCCGTGTGACTTCTGGCTATTCCCAAAACTCCAGAGACCACTCCGGGGAACGCGTTTCGAGTCGATTGTGGAGATAAAAGCTGAATCGAAGAAGGTGCTGATGGCTATACCGGAAATGGACTATTTGGCATGTTTCAGGGATTGGAAAAATCGTTGGCATAAGTGTATTTCATCGAGAAGGGATTATTTTGAAGGGGATGAAATTGATTTATAAGAATAAATAAAGATTTTTCATTTTACAACCAAATTCACCTTACTTTTTGCCCACACTTGTTTCTAATTGAAAGATGTCAATGCTATAGAAATCAGGGATTTTGTAAAATTTTAATTTTACACTGCTTTTTGATGGGCGAAAAACCCGTTCAAGCGATTTAATGGCTTGAGAAGGGTTACTGTACTGCGCTTCATCAGAATTAACAACAAAACGATGGTTTGCTGACGAACGAACTTCAAACGTGGTCGTAGAGACACCGATGATGCACAACGCAGTAGACCTCCAAATGAGGCGGTAACACCAGATGACAAAAAAAAAAATCCACGAATCCATAAACTCGTTTTGAAACATGGAAAAGTGAAGTTGCGTGAGTTAGGTGACATCGATGAAAAGATATCAAAATAATGCGTTGGCTTTATATTGCATGAGCATTTGACCAGCTCTGTACAAAGTAAGTGCCGCGTTTGCTCACTGTTACACAAAATCCAGAACGTGTTGATGATGGCAAAACTACGTGAATTGAGCTTCAAATTGCTTCCACATCCAATCTATTTACCAGATTTGACTCCCGCGACTACTGGCTGTTCGCAGACCAAAGTGAAATGCTCCCCAGTATGAAATTTCGCTTGAACGAAGATATTAGCACTGAAACTGAGCCCTATTTTGAGACAAGCGATAAAAGTGGTATTGGAATGTTAAAGCGGCGCTAGAATGATTGCGTTTTTCTTAATGGAGAGTTCGTTGGTGAATAGAGCTACTTTTGAAAAAACAAAGTGTTTTCTTTGTTAGACGCGTAACTTTTTCTACAAATCATTCATTCCATTCGATATCGATACCCAGTGATATATCATCAAGTTCTGCCTTGAGCTCTCAGCCTCTGAAAGTTTTCCACCTACCACCACTGTTCCGGCCTGCGAATTAGCGGCAGTTTTCTTGAAATGGAAGCGGAAAAGCTAAATTTTCAGCAAATGATGGAATATTTGGACGATAAGATATTAATGAAGCCAATTAACGCCAATTAACAAAGAAGGTTTTATTGTTATTTTGTAGTTATCCAGCTTCATTTTTAAATTGCTATCTCTGCCTATCTCGGCTGACATTCACCATTCCAGTCGTCTATTGGTAACCGGCGGAAGAATAGTTGTACACCTGGTATTTCATTCAAGAAAGTGAGCGATTCCTATTGCTACTAAAAGCTTTAAACTTCGCATACATTTTAAATTTCGCACATCTGAGTAATTCATGCTTTATTTATTATGATTTTCGTTGTATCCGAATTAAGTAATTGGCTCTCTCACACAAAGAAACATTTAATTGAGAAATACTAAACAAAAAAATTCCATTTTAACAATTAAAGTTTTCCAATTTCCTGCAATTCCTCAAAACTATATTTATTAAAGGACATCCGGTATTTATTCGTGGCGTCGTCTTTGTTAGCTGGCATTGTTAGCAACCTATGCCGGCTGATGGCTGCTGGCTGATGGCTGTCTGACTATTGACCGAGTCTATGTACTTTCCCGCTTCCTCTATTGAATGACACTACATGCGCGCGTTACTATGTCTGTTTCAGACATTCCCTTTTGTTATTGTTTTTACTGTCTGCTCACGTAATGTAGTGATGCTGTTGACCTAATGGCATTCGCTTTAACTTCGTACCTTCAAAAGGATGGCATTTTATGGCAAAAATAGAGAAAGTGGTTATTTGACGGCGAAAAAGACTAGCAGACATCAGACAATGAAGATCAGAGAGCTAAAAATAAGTACACGTGCATACCTGTTTAGTAGTGTAGGATACACTTTAAAGTATTGTAATTAAATTGCCATACCTGAACATGTAAATCATGCTATGTGATTCGGGTATGCGGTGCGTATGAGTGATTTATTTCACAACTTCATATATGCGAGCAGTCACAAGCAAAAGCCGCGTACTTTGGGAAAAAGCAGTTTATTTATATGTAAAGATGAGGCTGAGGAGCGGATGAGAAAGCTACACATCCTCTCTCATACTCTCTACTGTAATGCGAATAGAATAGAATAGAATAGAATAGAATAGAATAGAATAGAATAGAATAGAATAGAATAGAATAGAATAGAATAGAATAGAATAGAATAGAATAGAATAGAATAGAATAGAATAGAATAGAATAGAATAGAATAGAATAGAATAGAATAGAATAGAATAGAATAGAATAGAATAGAATAGAATAGAATAGAATAGAATAGAATAGAATAGAATAGAATAGAATAGAATAGAATAGAATAGAATAGAATAGAATAGAATAGAATAGAATAGAATAGAATAGAATAGAATAGAATAGAATAGAATAGAATAGAATAGAATAGAATAGAATAGAATAGAATAGAATAGAATAGAATAGAATAGAATAGAATAGAATAGAATAGAATAGAATAGAATAGAATAGAATAGAATAGAATAGAATAGAATAGAATAGAATAGAATAGAATAGAATAGAATAGAATAGAATAGAATAGAATAGAATAGAATAGAATAGAATAGAATAGAATAGAATAGAATAGAATAGAATAGAATAGAATAGAATAGAATAGAATAGAATAGAATAGAATAGAATAGAATAGAATAGAATAGAATAGAATAGAATAGAATAGAATAGAATAGAATAGAATAGAATAGAATAGAATAGAATAGAATAGAATAGAATAGAATAGAATAGAATAGAATAGAATAGAATAGAATAGAATAGAATAGAATAGAATAGAATAGAATAGAATAGAATAGAATAGAATAGAATAGAATAGAATAGAATAGAATAGAATAGAATAGAATAGAATAGAATAGAATAGAATAGAATAGAATAGAATAGAATAGAATAGAATAGAATAGAATAGAATAGAATAGAATAGAATAGAATAGAATAGAATAGAATAGAATAGAATAGAATAGAATAGAATAGAATAGAATAGAATAGAATAGAATAGAATAGAATAGAATAGAATAGAGCTCACAATATTTGCTTACATACTCAGAGCTACAATTTTCAAACAAATAAATTAAAATTCAAAAGGAAAAAATTCTTCAAAACTTCTTTTTTTATTTGCATTGACTTCATACAATTTTTGAAATTTTACGTTGTAAACATGTACGCCAATTCACAGAAATCATAAAAATGAAAAGTCGAGAAAAAAAGGTAAAGTTTGTTCTATAGCTGTCCGGTCACAGCGTAACTACCTAACGCTCGCCTACCTTTGGCTTTGTATCTACGGAAATATTGAGTATTAGGCTCTGTAACTTTGTGTGAAAATTCTGAAATATATTAGGAATCACTCCTTTTAAATTCTCTTTAAATCTACCCGATCTCCGAAGAAATCCGAGTCGATTTTGTAGTGCCAAGCTGCCAAGATGATCGCTTTTTAACACACCCTTGCCAAAGACCTCAAACCTAATTCGAGCGAAGGCGGGGCAGACACATAGAAAGTAGTATGCCACCTCATCCTCCTCTCTACATGCTGGACAGAGTGCACTCTCTGAGATGCCTGCCCTTTTCATGTGCTTCACCCATAGAAAGTGGCCCGTCATCAGTCCAACCAGCTGTCTGCAGTCCCTTCTGCTTAATGCCAGTAGGATTTGCGACAGTCGATCGGACATGACAGGTAGCATCAGTTTAATCCATCTGCAGCCTCTCTCAGCCTGCCAAGCTCGCTTGTGGGTTGTAGTAACCCATTTGCTAACCGTGGCTTTGATGGCTGCAGAAGGGAGTGGCAAAACGGGCCAAGAGCCACAGAAGTTGGCCTCAGAGCCCATCTTAGCTAAGGAGTCAGAGGTTTCGTTACCCTCGATACCCACTCGTCTCGTGATCCACGTTAGCATCAGGCTATTATGTCTACCGACATAGTTCAGCCTCGATTTACAGGACTCGACTACCCCTGGTATGGTTGGGGGCAGTCTAATGCCATGAGCGCAGCTTGGCTGTCGCTATAGACACATATAGATCTGCCTCTTCATCTGTTTTCCACGTCAAAGTTTATCGCTTCTGGATCAGCATATACCTCCGCTTGCAACACAGATGCATGAATTCCAAGAGCAAAGTGCAGTTTTGTCCTGCTGGGTTCCACATAGACCCCAGAGCCGGAGCCTACTCGGCCCTGGAGCTATTCGTGAAAATGCGAAACATTGTATGTCGGGCTCATTTGAGTTTGACTAGCCAGAAAGCTGTCAGTGCTTTGGAGGTCTCTGCTTCAACGTGTGCCTTCTAAAGAAGTTTACTATCGAGGATTACTCCAAGATATTTGATTTCTGTGAATAGCTGGATTCTGACTGCTTTTAGTTTAGGCAGAACGAATCCATTAAGCTTCCTCCTTCTGGTGAAGAGGACAGTACCAGTCTTGGTGGAGTTTGCCGATAGCCCATTCGCACAGCACCAAGTGTCAATCATATCCAGAGTTTTCTGCTCTTTTCTACAGATGTTCATAAGCGATGGGCCCGTTATTAAACAGGCAACGTTGTCCGCATATGCTTGTGTGTAGATTCCAGCACCATTTAAAGTGGTGAGTAGAGGATCGGTCACCATGCACCAGAGCAATGGAGACAGTTTATCACCTTGGGGGCAGCCTCTATTAACCCCGAACGACACCAGCAGATCTTCCTCCACCCGTGACGATTCTTTGGGCTAGCATTGACGAATCCAATTCACCAGCACCCGGTCTATACCATGTCTACTGGCTTATGGTAATTAAGCGCTTGCAGCATGGAAATATCAACTTCTCACGTGTCAAATTGAAAGTTGCAAGTATAATAATTTAATATCGGAAGTATAAATTAGATTCCACAAGCAAAAGCTGATTTTGTGGACCTCATTTTTAGTAAAGGCTGAAAAAAGATTAGAGTACCGCCATCGCTTTTTCACATATATGTACGTATATAATTAACTTTTCACAATTTCGCTGCATTATTTTAAATACTCTTTTTCACATCCACAACTTTCTATGAAATATATTTCTCATGGTTGCATACTCTCTGAAATAATTAACAAAATTTGCGTCCTTCCAACTTTTGAAAAATTGTTCAGCAACGGCACTCAGTGCAATTAACATTTAACTCCTTCAAGTGCATATTTATTTGCTTTCGGTGCTCAAGTATGCAACATGCACTTGAAGTTAAATGTAGTTTTGTATGAGTTTCAGAAAAAACAAAAAAACATCTCATTTTATACCCCGTGCGCAAACGGATAAGGGTATAATATTTTAGAGTATAGAGGCTATATGAGGATATGAATTAACCAAAACGATAAAGTTAGTGACTGGTTTCGGTTCGATTCGGTATCCATCGGTTCATTATTGTGGTCGTGACAGAACAAAAAAAAAACAGCCCAATAAATGCAGAAATACAAAGTGGCGCAAATTTGATCATCCAACTTTGGGTTTAACACTAGAAAGACTGAAAGTGAGTTTATACCTGTGGGCAAAAAGTAAGGTGAATTTGGTTGTAAAATGAAAAATCTTTATTTATTCTTGTAAATTAATTTCATCCCTTTCAAAATAACGCCCTCTCGATGAAATACACTTATGCCAATGATTTTTCCAATCCCCGAAACATGCCAAATAGTCCATTTCCGGTATAGCCATCAGCACCTTCTGCGATTCAGCTTTTATCTCCTCAGTCGACTCGAAACGCGTTCCCCGGAGTGGTGTCTTGAGTTTTGGGAATAGCCAGAAGTCACACGGAGCCAAATCAGGCGAATACGGTGGTTGCGGAACGATATGCGTGGAATTTTTGGCGAAATGGTCACGAAGAACGAGTGCAGAGTGAGACGATGCATTATCGTGATGCAAAAACCAAGAGTTGTTGGCCCATAATTCTGGTCTTTTTAGACGAATTGCTTCACGTAAACGACGCATAACGCTGAAATACTATTCCTTATTAATAGTTTGGCCAGGTGGAAGGAATTCATAGTGCACCACACCACGAAAATCGAAAAAAACTGTCATCATGACCTTTATTTTTGAACGACTTTGACGTGCTCTTTTCGGTCTGGCCTCGCCTTTAGCACGATATTCGCTTGATTGGTCGGTTGTTTCAGGGTCGTGAGCATAAATCCAAGTCTCATCTCACGTAATGATGCATTTGAGCTTGTCCTGATAGTCTGAAAGCATTGCTTCACACACATCAACGCCACGACTTATATCCAAGAAATTGAGAGTTTTCGGTACCAAACGAGATTTGACTTTTCGTAGGCCCAAATGGTCTTTCAAAATGGTTTTCACAGATCCTTCTGATATTCCGATCATATCAGTAAGGTCTTTAACAGTCCACCGACGATTTTTTAGCACTAACTCCTTCACTTTATTGACGTGTTGGTCATCTGTTGACGTCGATGGTCGTCCGGAGCGCTCCAAGTCATCAATACGTTCTCGACCCTCTTTGAAGTTTTTGTACCACTTATAAACATTTTTCTGCGACATGGTCGAATCACCAAATGCCTTCTGCAACATGCTAAACGTTTCCGCAGTCGAAATTTCATTCCGCAAACAAAATTTGATGGCACTTCTCTGCTCAATCAAATCAGACATTTTAAAAATCGAAAAATGCACTCTTGGTCATTTGGTAAACACAAGCGTAAATATATTACTGATAATGACATTCACACGAAAGTTGGTCCAGATGTTATTAACAGTGCTGCCAACTCATGAAAAAAATAACTAGAGCGAAATTTTAATCTCGCGAAGTTTGACAAATAAATTCACCTTACTTTTTGCCCACGGTATTATAATTTATAGAGTTGTGCAAGTCCAAAATAAACAAGACTGGTGCCATAAAAATGTTTGTTAGTGCGTTGGAAGTTACATCCCTAGCTGAAAGTGAAAGCTTGGTAACATTCGGTTCAGTGGAAGCGAAGTTATTACGACCAAAGTGTCAGTATGTTTGTGTCATCGGTATAAAAATGAGTTTCGAACAAAGAGCCAATATCAAATTTTGTTTTAAATCAGTAAAACGTTTACCGAAACATTTGAATTTATGAAAATACATAGTTTATGACGAACTCCATCGAAATTGTTCGTAAATTTATCAAAAATGTTGGCAGGCTTGTACCGACATCGTGAAGTATTTTAACTGACCAAAAATTGCTCGGAATCCAACGTTCGAAAGACCTCATTAAAGAGGCGAGAAAATACGTGAACTTCTCTTACAACATTGTAGCTGGTGATGAAACGTGTTGTTTCCAACATGAGCCTGAAAATAAGTGCCGATTGGGAGACCCCAGACGAGTTACCAACCAAAAATCATTTGTTTTTACGATTCCAAGGGAATTGTCCACAAGGAGCTCATGTCAACGGGCCACACCGTCAATGGATTTTTCTATCTTGGCGGTTTGAAGCGTTTGTTGCATCGCATTCGTCGAATTCGCCTTGAATACCGCGAAGGAGGAGTCTGGCGCTTATTGCATGATAATGCACCATCTCATCGATCCACCCTTGTGACCGAGTTTTTGACTAGCATTCGCATTTTGACCATCAATCACTCACCGTATTCACCTGATATGGGTCCCTGTGACTTCTAACTATTGGAAAAATTGCATTTGGCCATGAAAAGAAAATCTTTTGTGTCCGTAGAGCCGTAGAGGCCATCCAAGAAGCTTGTACCGACATCCTGAAAGACATTCCGGTTAATTATCTGAAACACGAAAACCTTTTAGATCGCGCAAAACAGTGTATCGAGGCTAGAGGGAACTATTTGGAATAAATAAACTCGAAGTTATTACAACGAAGACCCTGTCGTTTCTATTTCAGCTCAGTCTTGTTTATTTTGGATTTCATATATTTTCCTTTTTCCGACCGTTTGGTTTTTTCTCTTCGCTGCAGAAATCAGCAAGCTCTAGTTAATGATTATATGGGAAGAATTAGCTAAAAAATTTAAAAAATGTGAGCCGTCATGGGACGCCTGGCAGATGTGGAACATCGTGTGTGTAATATGCATATTTATTTAATAAACATTTATTTACATGTGATATCAAAATTCGATATTAATATCAAGCCACAATTTACATATTTTCATCTGTGACTTCAGTAATAATTATATTCGATATTTCCTCTGCCGGTATTACTGTGGATGATAACTAAAGTACGTTACAAAAGTATTGGATGAAATATTATATTATCAAGATATCTCACGAATACAGCATCTATTGTTGTTCCATATTTGGTAGTAGATTCTCTTGTTGTTGATTTGCAATTGAAATTCTTTTTGAATTTTCAGGTGGCGCAAAATTAATCATCCAGTTTTGTATTTGAAAATTATTAAATAAAATTAAAAAAAAATTAAATAAAAAAATGACTTTGGCTGCTGAAATTTTTTGAATTTTCAGGTGGCGCAAAATTAATCATCCAGTTTTGTATTTGGAAATTATTAAATAAAATTAAAAAAATAATAAATAAAGAAATTATATTGAGTGATGACTTTTGACCTTTACGTCCGCCATTGCTTGTCTGTTTTTATACAGCAGCTCTACACTTCACAACTTTCAATTATGATTGACGTACTGCACTATTTGTAAAAAATGTAAATAATCCGATAGCATGATTAATTTTGTGTCACTTTGTATGATAAGCAAAATGTGTCTTTAAAGTATGCCTTCCTCCATAGGCTTAAACTTTTTATTCAATTTCAACTTTTGCTCATTACGAGCTGGCATATCTCGAATTTGCTATTAAATAAGTTTGCACTTTTCATTTCGAATTAATAAAGCAATAAATTTGGCATTTTATTATAGCGGGTTCTTAAAGAATTTTAATGATTGTCTTCAGTCTTTCTTGTGCTTCTCCATAAAAATTTCATTATTTTTCTTTCACCATAGATATTAACTGTCATTTTTGCCATCGAAAATACTCCTAAGCCAATCAATGCTACCGTCGAAAATTCTCTTAATTCAATTAAATTATGAGAATTATATCTGGTCGTCAATCCTCATCCTGTAATTATTTCGAATTAAGCCGTTAGTCCCGATTAAAGCCACATGTGTCTAGCCTATAAGCGACCAGTTTAAGGCACTGGACAGCTGGAAAACTGTCCACGAATTTTACCATAAATTCAACAGCTGAGTTACCTACAATAGCTTAGGTGTAGAAGATAAAGATTATTAGTAAAGCAAAGGTAAATTTGGCATGCGTGCAACTAGAAGTCCCTCACCATACTATCCGACAAGCAGAAAATTTATTGAGTAACAAATTACGAAACCGTCGCCTGCAGAATTAGAGCTGCGCTACGCGTGCCGGATATTTTGCTCCTCGCTAAGCAAAGTCATCTTACTGAGTCCAAAACCGAATAGCCCATTACCTTCATTTGCAAAATTTCAAATTCCATAGCATAAAGATGCCGCGTTCCACTCTACACTGAACACTCGGCTTGCTTTTAATTACCGAACTTTGTGAACCAATTAATTAAGTTTATATTATAAGTTTTTGTGTTTCCTTAGGCTTAACTCCAACTAACTAACTTTATTCGAATTTCTTGCAATTAAATATGTATTTTTGGCAATAAGATGCGCGGAAGGCGTTTAACAGCTAATGACCCAGCGCATGTCATAATTTCCGTTGCAAGTCGAAACTTTACCATGCACTTAGCCAAGAAACTTAAGCAAATTTTTTCCTTAAGTCTACCGACCTGATTGCTGCTACTTTTGCTGCCAATTTGCGCGCAATGACCCGCGCTAAAAGGTAAGAAGAAGCTTTAGTCGTTTTAAAATTTCGCACTCACGTAATTATCGGCGGACGAGTGTCACAGCAATGGGAGGCCAACAATGCAAACAAAGGAAATAAAGTAATTAGTAACGCCAGTTTAGCTGTGTAAAAATAAAAAGTCCTGGGCAAGCATGACAATTTGTGATCAAAGTAAATATAGATATGCAGGGCTGCCCATATTCGACGGACCCATCTGGCAACCCTGTATCATTTGACAGGGCCGTCAGATCGCTTAATGACATACCGCGTTGGAAGCGTCAGTCCAAGCAGATTTTTACCATGGAACAGTACACGCCACGCGAGCGCTCCTAAATTGTTGAAATTTACATTCAACAAAAGAAGTCAATTGTGAAAACTTAACGTGCGTATAAAAAATTAAATAATGTGAGAAGTGCGCCGTCTAAGAACACCATTAAACGTTTGTACGAAAGGTTTTCGACTGGTGATGCCCTTTCTAATCCAAAGAGGCCAAATCAAAACCGACCAAGGCGATCGGATGAGAATATTGCTCTTGTACAGGCCAATGTTGAGACGTCACCAAGGACATCCCAAAATCGCCGTATTTACGCCACTGGAAATCCTTACGAAATTCAAGAGGTACCTCTTTACGACGAAAAAGTCACTGTTTGGTGCGACGTTAGTGGGAAAACGATTATTGGTCCGTTTTTCTTCGAAAATGAAGATGGTCAAGCTATTACCGTCAATCAGGAGCGTTATCGAGATATGATAACCACTTTTGTGATGCCAATTATTCGTCGAAAGCGTATGAGGCAGTTCTGGTTTCAACAAGACGGCGCTCCACCACACCCAGCTCGCACCAGAATCGATTTTTTTAAGAAATTGTTTCCTCGTCGTTTGATGTCGAAAAATGGCGATTTAGACTGGTCACCGCCACCGTTCGCCCGATTTAACGCCACCTGACTTCTTCTTGTGGAGATATTTAAAATCAAAGGTTTATATTAATAAGCCAAAGACCATAGAAGAGCTCAGGAACAACAAGCGTGAGAAAATAGCCGCTATTCCAGCCGAAATGTTAGCTAAAACTATAGGAAATGCGGCCATTTGAGAGATATCATATTCGAAAAGTGATGTCAACAAATCTACTTGAACCAAATGAAATGATTATTATCGTCAACATAAAAAAAATTGTGTTTTTCTTTGATTTAAAAAAAACCACATGGGTCCGTCGAATATGGGCAACCCAGTATACACATATGCTACATGTAAGTAGGTAAAATATTTTATCATTGGTGAATGGAAAATATGTAGAGTAAAATTCTTGCCTTACTTCGGATCTTTGCATGATCAATGCATTCTATTCTTAAAGCTCTTACTGGAGATGTTCCTATATATTTGAGTAAACCTATTCTGCGTAAATTAATTGTCATATTTACAAAAAAAAATGCAAGACTTTTATAATGTACGACGTGGTGTATGATTAACATTACTGACATGAAATGTAGTCATGTGGAATAGGTGGTGGTGGTAGATTAGTAAGCACTTCCACATTTTTGTAGAATGCGGAAAATTGCTGATTTGACCAATTGTCATATACACGAAAGATGGTTTGGTTAGGTTACTCTCGTTGTCCACTGTGAGACACACTCAGGCCCATAGCCCATTGTGATGCTGGATGAAAAACTTGTCTTTAGCTCTCCTAAAACAAGTTTGAACTTTTAAAAAAACTTCACAAGCTCCCTGATTTAGGATCTTTAGAGCAGGACATTTCTCATTCACTGCAATTTTCTCAAAAATAAGTAGCTTACAAATCTGTGTACTCATCAGTCAACTTGGTCTCAAGTCGCGCTAGTTCATTGATCATGCAGTTGCTCTCAATGTGGTTATAGCCAGGGATCCATAAAATATTTGGGCAAAATGAGTCAATCATCCCGTTAACAGATGCGGATTTAAAGGATTTTATCGCCACCTGACTATCAGTGAAAATCGACGGTGTATAGCCTTCATATGCCTGCAGGAGAGGATCCTGGACACAGGTACCTGTTGTGTCTTCGGACATAAACGCGGCTCTACCCAGAAGTTATACTTTTATGGTCCGAAGGTAGAATTAGTCGAGGTGCAGGATTGTTATAGTATTAGTGGGAGCGTGCCTCACCTACCATTGGTGTGACGGCATCTCTGAGATGTTTCTGAAATTGTGATTTCAACCTTCTTCGAAAAAAAAAAATATCTCCAATATCCCTTCTCACTGTAGTGGTACGTTACGGCTTTTATTACTGCCATCAATTCAGAATGGAAAACGAGACAGTAGTTGGCAAGCTGAAAGCTGAAGGGGATACGGTACACTGGCTTCTATTGTTTCTGCACTCAGTCCCCGGAGATTCCAGCATACCTTCTATATATCTGGTACTATAGCGCGAAGAAAGTTGAGACATCTCGACCGGATGCGGATAAAAGTACATTCGCTCAGCCCCACCCAGCTCTATCTTGGGTTTGTTAAGAGAAATGAGTTTGTATGAAGTCCTGTAATGAGTAGAGGGCGCGAAAGTGCAAACCTTATTTTCATTCATTCATTCATTCAATGCTTTCGATGGTGTGGTCGACATTGAAGCTTGTGAACTCTTTTAATGTTTAGACTCAAGATTTTGCATACGGAAGAAAGCACCCAACACCACAAAAAAAAATTTAATCAGCTCGGTGTTTGAGCCATTTCACACTTACACTTTAGAAATTGTTGATCGAAATTCTTCAACAAATTCTGACTCAAAGTTTAAGATTTGCTTCAGAATTTATTGAATTTTTATTTTAATTTACATAAAGTTGGAAACTTAGGTGTACTCGTATATGATTTTTGTAGGAAGGGAACTAAACTTCCATAGAAAAATTATTAAAATTAAATTATAAATCAAGTCAAGGAGTCTATCAGCTGAAGCTGTTTAACGCAGTGTATAAAAACAGGCAAAAAGTAAGAGGAAGTCTTTCTTGAATCCAAGGTATGTTTGAAATGAATCGCTAATTTGGTTGGTGTTTGGTGCCAGTCGAATCTTGAGATCGCAGAGATTGGATGAGTTGGGTTGTGACTAAAGCTGAGACCCAGAGATTTAAGTATGCCTCCGAGATTTACCATTTATACCGAGATCTCATTGAGAACGGTTGGATATTATACCATGATCACGACTCAGTCCGCGATGGTACCAGAGTCTTAAGTACAAAAAGGTCTCTTAAAATTGCCGAACTTAACTTAAAGGGGCGATATCACTTCTTGCTCCTTTTATATTCTCTAAGGTGAAATCCAGGCCGCCGTAGCCGAATGGGTTGGTCCGTGATTACCATTCGGAATTCACAGAGATGTCGTTGGTTCGAATCTCGGTGAAGGCAAAATTAATAAAAACATTTTTCTAATATCGGTTGCCCCTCGGCAGGCAATGGCAAACCTCCGAGTGTATTTCTGCCATGAAAAAGCACCTCATAAAAATATCTGCCGCTCGGAGTCGGCTTGAAACTATAGTTCTCTCCATTTGTGGAACAACATCAAGACGCAAACCACAAAAGGAAGGAGGAGCTCGGCCAAACACCTAACAGAAGTGTACATGCCAATTATTTATTTTTTATTTTAAGATGAAATCCCACCTCAAAGGAACTAATGCTCATGGTGATTCCAATTCTAGGAACAAAACTGGACTTATTGTGTAGAGTTAGAGAGAGACTGTTGATATTACTTGACTGAGAAGGTTGATAATAAAGTTTGCGAAACTTCTTTCGACTTACTCAAATAGATTTAAATTTTTTTTTCTAAGTAATCTTCTAAGGGGGTTTTCTTCTCAGGTGGATTTCTAGAGAAGTGTGTTGCTGAGGTCGGCAATGCCTGGGAGGGACTCTCGCCTAAGCTCATCCCTGCTTCGGAGATCCATAGAAGACCCACAGCCCGCATTTGGCTGCCGAAGGTGCAGCTGGAGGGTCCGAATATTCTGCATAGCCTCAAACTTCAAAACCCTGAGGTTCCTATGGACAACTGGTCTATGCTCAATTTGGGAGTCCTCAGAAAAATAGCTTCACTGCACTGCTGTTTATTTCTGAAGAGTCCCTGAAAGTACTCGAGGAAAAGAAGCACAAACCTCGTTTTGGCTTCAGGGTGGCCAAACTTAAGATCTTCCCCGCGTCTGGTGCTTCGGATGGCGACATGGACGGATTAGAGGAAGTAGCTAATCTGCTCGACGAACTGTGACAGCCGCGGTACCCGAAGCCAAGAGCTCCATGAAATCTTCGGAGCTTGGGCAGGCCATAAAACCGGCTAAGTTGAGCATGCTTTAACAAAGTAATCTTAAGGGTAACTCAGATTAATACCACGCTTGTTTAGCCAAGGATAACTTTTGTGTCATCCGAAACTAGTAAACTCCTGTAAGGAGGAGATCAAATCTTTTGGGTATGCAGGTAACATTTCTCTAATATGGGTTCCAGGACATAGGAACATAGAAGGAAATGAAATAGCTGATGAGCTTGCCAGAAAGAAGGTTGAATTGACCTCTGAGACCTCCTACCTGGGCATCGGCATCCCCATGACAGTTGTTAAAGGAGAACTGCAAAAATTATTTCTTAGGATGGACCTCCGTTTTTTCATGTGGTATTTCAAAAAACCCTTTGGCCCCAGTATAAAAGGCGTAGGACGCAGAAAGTCTTGTGGACTTCACGCCATTCAACTTACAAACTCGCTGCTGTGCTTAGCGGTCATTGGACGATCGGTACGCACGCAAAAAAGCTAGGGCTACCATTTAATCACCATTGCAGAAGCTGTGGAAGTCTGATGGAAGTCTCATAATGATATCAAAAAGGCGCTTCAGTGCTATTGAGGAGTGCCAGACTGGCAATTTCATCACGTCACAGTTTTAAGTATAATGCCAATGCAGATAGTCCTTATTTTAAATTAAATTAAGGGGGGAGCCTGCTTTAGAGGCTTCAAAAAATCGATTTTTTCGTGGTTTTTTTTTGGGAAGGAAAGAAATATTCGATTGAAGCGAAAACTTCAGGTTTTATTGTTATATATAATATTTCAACAGTCTTCTCAAATTTTTTCATTAAAATATATGTCATATTATGTCCGGTACAAGCATTTTGCCGAGGCGCCTCGAGTGTGCATGTGCCGTGCGGCGGGAAAGATGCGGGTCGCAATTTTCATCTGAAACCAAAAACTTAAAAAAATTTTTATTTTAGTGTAGTATAACTTCTAGTTAAACCAAGAAAATTAAACAAAAAGTGGGAAATTCAACAATTTTTTGCTAATTAAAAAAAAATTAATTTTTTTGCAAAAACAAATTCACTTTAGATTGTTTAAAAATGGGTTAATCATAACTTTCTTAAGGTTTTTTAGGTTCAACTAGAAGATATTAATTTAATTCCGAATACAATCAATGTAATTTCATAGAGCGTTTAACTTTTTCTCTATCCTTTCCGCCAATTAGGAAAAATCGTAAAAATAAAAAAACCGAGAAATCGCGCTTCGAGCGATCCGGCCGCTCGTATACCTGCTCGACGCTTGCTCACAGTTTCTTCTGTAACTCCGAAAATATTTTGAATTTGCTTCTGAAATTTTGAGGGCACATTCTTGGATGGTTTGGGAAGGCATTTATGCAAAAAAAAATCGATTTTTTGAAGCCTCTAAAGCAGGCTTCCCCCTTAATTGTTTTCTTCGAAAATGAACAGACTTGTGTAAACTGGTCAAAAAAATTTTTTTTGTATTCTTTGCGCATTTCAAATTACCTTATATTTCATCACTGTTACTAATTATTCAACGCTACAAGCAAAAATAATTCTTCTGATACTCTCATTTAAAGCTACCCACTGGTTTTTGGCTGATTTTTTTCTAAAGAGGTGTTTACTGAAGTGTTTACATGTGGCTACAATTTGCGCAAATTTTATTTTACTAAGCCATGCACGACTGACTGATAGACTGCATACTTGCACACAGATACGTTGTGGAAAGTAAATACAGCGAAGAGTAGCAAACTAGTTTTAATCTGCAATTGTAAGCCAGTGAACTTAGGGCAGGCAATCAAAACAGGAAACTACGTGACTGCTGTAGGTTGTAAACATAGAACTTGAACATTCAGTGACCTCCAGGACAGCCTTACTCTATTGCAGCCAATGAAGTAACAATGTAATATTATGTAGTCTTTAGCCGAAACAGAACAACTGTGAGAAGAGAAGCATAAAAGAGAAGATGAGAAAAAAAGTGCGAAGCATTTATCTTTGCCTCGAATGGCGGCAAAGTTTGCCGCTCAACTATTTACGCCAAGGGAATAATGAAATATGTCGATGCACAAACCGGATAATAGTGGGGTAAATTTATGTTATGGACTCAGGTTTATACAAAAACAACTCTGCTGAAGGTAAATAGGGTAATTGACTATAGTCGATGGCGGCACCTTCGAGAGTGTGGGTAACTCTACTACTGAACTTGGGTTAGATGCTGCGCTTGGTTATAGATATTCCAGTGGAAATCCCACAATTTTTATCGTGCGGGAAGTAGTAGTAGTAGTGGGGAGAGACGGATATAAAAGTTGATAAATGTAATATTAGGTAGTCGAAAAAGTCTTTTCGTATTTTGTCAATAGATGTCGTTGGAGTCATCTATATCCAGTGCTACCAATCACATTGTGTCATACTATGTGGTGTTAGAAAGGTGACATTTTAAGCTTCATTTAACCAAAAAAAAAAATGGAATTCGGAGAAGTTGAAAAAAGCTATACCTGTTCAAAAATGAGTGAAAATAATGAATAAATTCGATATATTTTGAAATTTTTGTATAAAAAAGGGAAGAATGCCACGCAAGCCACCAATGAAATTTGTGCAGTTTACGGAGACGATGCTTTATCAGTTCGTGTAGCACAACAATGGTTCGCTCGTTCTGGAAGTTTCGATGTGAAAGATGCACCTCGCTCCGGTCGACCTATCGTTGAAAAAGTCGATGAAACTATGGAAAAGATTGACCAAGACCGTTACATAAGCTGCCATGACATCGCCAAGGCACTAAACATTCATCATCAAACGGTTTTGAACAATTTAAAAAAGGCTGGTTACAAAAAGAAGCTGGACGTTTGGGTACCACATGAATTGTCTGTGAAAAATTTAATGGACCGAATTAACATCTGCGATTCTTTGCTGAAACGAAATGAAATCGAACCATTTCTGAAGCGAATGGTAACAGGAGACGAAAAGTGGATCAAATACGACAATAATGTGCGAAAAGGATCATGGCGCAAGGTTGGTGAAGCTCAACAAATGGTCGGAAAGGCAGGATTGACGCCTCGAAAGGTTATGCTGTGTGTTTGATGGGAATGGGAAAGGAATCATCCACTATGAGCTGCTCCAGACTGCTCGAACGATTGATTCTACACTTTACTGTCAACAACTGATGAGATTGAAGCAAGCAATCGAAAAAAACGGCCAGAACTGATCAGCAGAAAGGGCGTCGTCTTCCATCAGGACAACGCAAAACTCGGCAAAAACTGGGAGAGCTTGGCTGGGAAGTTTTGATGTATCCACCATATAGCCCTGACCTCGCACCATCGGACTACCATTTGTTTCGGTCAATGCACAACTCTCTTAATGGAGAAAAGTTGGCTTCAAGTGAAGCCTGTAAAAATTACTTGTCGCAGTTTTTCGCTGAGAAACCACAAAAGTTTTACACTGATGGAATAATGTCTCTAGAAGAAAAATGACAAAAGGTGGTCGACCAAAATGGTGCATATTTGGTTTAATAAAGTTCATTATAAGTATAAAAAAAATGAGTTGAAGTTTGATTAGAAATACGAAAAGACTGTCAAACGAGATTTGTCTTGACCGTAGGTTATGCGTTATGAGCCCGTGTGGCTTACATGTCAAAGATGTTTATGTGAAAGTTGTACTTTTTGCATTTTTTTCGAAATACGAAGCACCTAAACTACAAAGTTAGTATTGTGCAGGCAGTTTAGGTGTGTCATTCTTCAACAGACAGATTGTCATGGTAATGGTATAGGTAATCATTGTGTAAATAGGTTAGTCTCTAATGGGCTTCATTTCTGAAAATGGAGTTTCTGCCAGACGCAACATATTCAGCTTACAGGGGGAGAGGAAAAGGAAATGGGAAGGAACCAGTCAGGTGGCAGAAAAGGAAGAAGGAGCTTTAGCGAGAGGATGGCGACCAACAGTGGCTATTTACGTTCGTATTAACCGCTTCAAGGTGCTGATCAGTTTCACCAGGTGTAGGATATTTACACCCGCTGGTGTAGCGAAAAAGTGAAAGCCCAGCTGACTAAACCTTTGCCCGACAAGCAGAGTAGCTGAGAGGAAGATGTGGAGAAGATGCGACCTCATCTTCTGGACAGCTCCAGCAGAAAAGTCTTGAAGCAATCCGAAGTCTCATCGCCTGGCCACCTAACGGACAATGTCCGGTTAGGACAACTACAAAATTGAAGAGTTACGGCTTTGTTAGCTTTAGAAGTTCCCCCATTGCATTCTACCGGTGGCCAGAAGATCTCGCTACACGTTTGTGTACTAGCCCAGCGCCCGCTGAAATGACGCAAGGCCCATCTTGCCAGTGGCAGACCACAGGTTCTTAAGAGAACCTCAGGTAGGTAGGTAGTGATGGTTGCCCAGAGAGTAGGGCCCACTTGGACGAAAGAAGTTTGGTTCATCCTTTGTGATACCATTGCAAGAGGGGAAAAAGAGGTAAAGGAAAAAGGGAAGAAAGGGAAGGGATGGGGAAGGTTGAGTGTTTGTGGACTACAAACGGGGACTAGTCTGCGGTTGTGTTAACCTCTTTATGCTGCTGATGAAGTTCATCAGATTTTTGTTATCAAGCAGCACGCTATATCAGCTGGCGCGGAAAAGAAATGAGAAGCAAGATGCTTGAATCTTAGTCCCGCGAATGCTGGGTAGCAAAGGAGCAGGTGCTGAGATGATTCCACCTCATCCTCCATACAGCTGACGCAAAAAGGACTCGAAGTAATTCCGAGTCTCACGGCATGTATACCTCACGGACAGTGCCCCGTGAGGATGCCCACAAAACTTGAGAGATGAGATTTTGTCATTCCCAGAGTATCCCTCGAACGCCTCCTATCTAAACGTGGCCAGAAGGACTTCGCGACACTACACGTTCGTGTACTTGCCCAGTACGCTGAGTTGGTGCAAAGCCCATCCTTCCAGGAGTAGAGCGCAGGTTGTCAATTCCTCGGGGGCATTTGTCGCATACCCAACATGCTTACTGTAAAGGCAGATCTGTGGAATCTGCTCAGCACACAATTGTTAAAGATATTGAGGAATCCCTATATAACAAAGAACTCGCAGTTGGCGCCTTCCTCGGCATTGAGGGGGCTTTTAATAACGTTCTCCCGGAGGCAATCACTAAAGCTCTGGGTAGGCTGGGGGTTGGAGCCAACCTTTCCAGGTTTATCTACAGAATTCTTAGCGAGTTCTTCGATGGGCACCAGACTGCAGCTTATCGGTGAATCCTCTTAAGACGGAACTCGTCCTTTTCACTAGGAAATATTAAATACCCAGAGCTCAACTCACCTCGATTGTGGGCGCTCCGCTGGTGCTTTCTGACAAGGTGAAGTACCTAGGTCTAATCCTTCACAGTAAGCTAACGTTGAAGCGCAACATTGAGGAGAGAGTAAGGAAGGCAACAATCGCCTTGTATGGGTGCAAGGACGCTATTGGCAAAAGATGGGGCCTCTCGCCTAGAGTTGTATTTTGGCTCTATAATACCATAATAAAGCCAATCTTGTTATATGGAGTCATTGTCTGGTGGAACTGGAGAGAACGACATCAGTTAAAAAGCTAGAGAGAGTCCAGAGGTCTGCACTCATTGGAATCAGTGGGGCGCTTCGAACTACTCCTACTCTGGCGCCTATTGAAATATTAAATGTGGTACCTATAGACATCGCAGGCAGAATTGCCTCAGAAACTTTGAGTTCATCCCCTCGTCGACGGATCAGTGTGTGCCCTCGCTAAGTCCAAGCGGAACTTTCTCCACCCATATTCCACCAAGGGAGGAGTGGACCGGAGCCAACACTTAAGGACAGGGCCTCGTTAACCTGTTCACGGATGGCTCGAAGCTGGACGGTAGGGTTGGAGGAGGAGTATTCTGCAAAGAGCTCCCCATCAAACTCAAATTCAGGCTACCGGATCACTGCAGCGTATTCCAAGCAGAGGTGGCCGCAATTAAAGAAGCAGCTGACTGGCTACTTACTTAGGTAATAACTTATAAGAAGGTAAATATTTACTCCGATAGCCAAGCGGCCATTAGGGTCCTATGCTCTATTATGGTGCATTCGAAGCTGGTCAGGGAATGCCTGGTCTCTCTCTCGATTGCATCAGAATTCTTCGGTATAAAGATAATTTGGGTACCTGCTCAAAGTGGCATTGCAGGAAACTGCGAAGCCGACGAGCTGGCAAGACAAGGGACCTGTGAGGTAATGTGCCCGCGAAAGGAGAGTCCCTCTTGGAGGAACTTATTTCGGACTTATAAATTCCAAGCCCTACTTTATACAGTTCCCATCCTAAGGGAGACTTAATTCTTTTAGCCCTATTAAAGAGGCGTCTGCACGAAGCCCTAAGCTCAGAAAGCTCTGCTGTCCACCAAGGTGGTTTCTCCTTCGTAGGGAGTGTTCTAAGTGGACAGGAGCTTTCGAGAGCCTTATTACGAGCTGAAGTGAAGATCTCCACCAGATCATCGATCGCTTCCTCCGAGAGATCTAAATTCTCCCTGGGTGCTTCGGAGAAGAGAACCGTTTGCGATGAAACCGTCTCCAGGGCCCCCTGTTTACTTGTACTTGTATGAGTACTTGTACTTGTACTTGTACTTGTACTTGTACTTGTACTTGTACTTGTACTTGAACTTGTACTTGTACTTGTACTTGTACTTGTACTTGTACTTGTACTTATACTTGTACTTGTACTTGTACTTGTACTTGTACTTGTACTTATACTTGTACTTGTACTTGTACTTGTACTTGTATTTGTACTTGTACTTGTATTCTTATTGAGGTACTGTAGTTTAAAAAAATTTTTGACTTTCGTTTTTAAATAATCTAAGTGAATTGGAAATTCATGTATGGGTGAAACATAAAGAGCCCCTGCAAAAAATTAATTCCAGTAGCATTCTCTTCCTATAAGCACAAAAAAAAAATTTTCTACGTCAAGCCTAAGAGTATTAAAAACTTAATTAAAAATGTAATTAGCTCAACTAGTGGAAGTGAGTGGCTGCTCTTTCCATTCCATTCAAGAGTATTATGACATACGTATCCATGCTCCACTAAAAGCGGATGTGACATACATTCAGGCGCATGCCAAAATATTCGCAAAAACAAACGAAAATAAACTTCTATAAAAGAAATAAAATAAAGCGAGCACAAATACTAGAAAATATATAAGATAGGCTGCAGTGGAGCTGCGCACCAGCGCCAGATGATGTCAAATATGCACAGCGACTTTACGCAAAAAAGTATGCTACGAAAGTGGTGTGCCGCAACCGCAGCACCACCATCGCCATCAAAACAGCTGCAGCTGACACATTTTCCTGTTTCCTGCTACGAATTTTACTTGATTTTTGTTGAGTTGCCGAGTTTTGCCTACACGAATTTGAACCGCTTGTCTCCATTATGTTATTTATTTACAACAGAGCGGCACAAATGGCGTTGAAAAGCAATTATGTTAGACCGGTTCTTTGTATGAAATTAAATTGATTGGTTTTTAAAAGTGCTACAAGTTATAGAAGAATTCGAGTTTTTACGTTTTGTATAGAAACTTAAAATAGAGTTTTTTTTATTAAATTAAGAAAATAATAACTAATTAAAAGGTAGCAAATATAATTCGAGCTGGTCAGAGCTAAATAAGGTTCATATTTGTAATCCTAGAAAGATAGAGTATTAATTAAAGATTAATAAAAGTCTGGTAAAAAAATGGATAGTAAATATGTGTGAACTGCACTGTTAATGTTTGTGGAGTTAACTAATATTTTGGGTATAATAAATATTATAAGCCCATACAAGGCAGTTCGAAGCGAATCGAATTGGTCAAACGAATTCTAAGTGAAGGCGGTCACGCTTCTATTAGTTGGACTGCCTGTACATCCATTATAGCATATAATTATTTCAATCAATTAAACTCCTTCATATACACTTATTGTATCTCTTATTCTCTCTTATTATTTCTCCACTCATGTGAATATTCCTCATACTCGGCCGCTTCTCTTCACTTAAATATATACGAGTACTTTACTAATTTTGTGCCTACTACTAATATCCATACATAAATACGCGCATGAATAGAAAATGAAATACAATGTGTGCTCATATCAGCAAAGGCCGTTATACTCACACCCTATTCGAATGCATTCATACATGCCTACATTTCCGCCCGTGCGTATGATGAACATCCAAGCTATCCCCACGGCATTCATAATCCCCTATCTGTCCGTATCCAAGTGGCATTTCATTTGGCTTACGGTGATGGTCTTTTCGAGCGTTGGTCATTTATTAGTTTATGTCGCCTCTTGGTCTGGTCCGGTCGGTCAATCCATAGCTGCAAAGGCTTGTTGCTAAATTTGTCTTCCGTTGTGTGCTCGTGCCCTCAGGCGTCTACGTATTGGAATGGACATAGATTTACTCTCATGAATTCCCTTATGACCTAACTGAGATTTGTTTTGGTGAGGCTTTTCATCCGTGATTTTACCGTTACTTGAATGGGGTGAAAGTGTCAGTGTTTATATTGTTTTTATGTTTATTTGTGTTTTGTATTAAAATGAAGAGCGTATTTAAGGGACAATGGAATAAAATGGCGTAAGTCAGCGTTAAATTGATGTTATTAGATGTGAGTGTGTATGTGCGCACACACATAAATATATTCTTTGTAAATGATAGGTTGTTGCGTAGCTAAAATGTCACTTGAATATTTCATTTTTGTCGATGCCTTCAAGCAAGAGAATATGCCTGCACACTCACTCTACTCGGACTTGGTTCTAATCTTCGATAAAATCTTTGGCATTTCACATATACACAGAAGTATGCATGTATTGGAATTGACAAAAAAGCTTTGCATGCAATTTGATGAAATGAAGTTATATTACTAAGAAAGAAGTGAAAGTTTGTAAAAAAAGAACAACAACAAACCTTATTTGTTAACAAACAACTTCACAATTTATCACACCGCATTTCAGTGCAGTTCACTGTGTCACTAATTGGGGACTCCCTTTTAATGTGGTGTTGGCTTAAACGACTAGGTTAAGTATGGAAAAGTTCAAAAGTAAACTTCCCGTGGTTGCAAGAAGAAGGAAGGGCGACACATTTCATTCAAGGCCACTCACTAATTCAAGTTTTCAAATTTTTACTCATACACAGCCAGTTCTCATTAATGAATATGTACCCTACAAGACAGTGCTGAGCCCTTTCGACAAAAATTCCAACACATTTACAAGTATTTTATTAGTCTCTAATGCATGTGCATTATCAGAATGGCATATACGACATTTTTTAATGGGGAAATCAAATATTTTATTTCATATTATTTGCCCCTGTTCGGTGTGAATTCTATCTCTCTTTTACCAATAGCAATTTCATATAAGTGAAAAATATATCTACTGTACTTTAAACGCCAAGGCAGCTCATTTATATGCTTATAATGTGGCTGTTCTGAAAAAAGTTCTAGTGTGAAATTTGGCTGTTGTTGTTGTAGGGTCGCCATAGCCGAATGAGTAGATGCTTGGCTAAGACTTGAAAATTCGTGAGTTCGGATCTCCGTAAAATATAAATTTTATAATTTCTCTAAATAAAACATTTTAACGAAACTCCTCATTCTGATTACTTTTTAACGCAAATGATGAGTTATTGAGGAGTTTGTGCTGATTATTTTTTGATTACGAAAATGAGCAGTTTAGAGCATAGCAGATATATTTTTCAGTTATAAGAAATTTCTATTGGTAAAAGAGAGATAGAATATCACACCGACAAGGGGAAACTTTCAGAACTTTCTCATGGCTAGAACAAAAATGTGTAGTTGGATGAGGATAGTGATGATCATAATATGAGTGCTTATATAATAGTCAGCTGTCTTGTAGGGTAAAAGTGACAAACTCATTTACAGAAAATATTTCGCAACAGCATTGGCAGTATGTAGTAAAACAACTAAAGGGTGGTTAAGTTTGAAGGGCCGGTGTTACAATAATTTTGAATAAAATACAATTTTTTTTTTAAGTTATTGTCATTTCTCTTTATTATGATAATATTGGTATATCTCAACTACGTATGTCACAAAATATCGGCCAAATGGCCGCCGTCGCCTCGGCAGCACACCTCCATCCGATGATCCAAATTTTCGATGACGCTGAGGCATAATTGAGGCTCTATGCCGTTAATGTGCCGAATTATCTCATCCTTTAGCTCTTGAATTGTTGCTGGCTTATCGACGTACACTTTTTTTTTTTCAAATAACTCCAAAGAAAGAAGTCCAACGGTGTCAAATCACATGATCTTGGCGGTCAGTTGACATCGCCGCGACGTGAGATTACTCGACCATCAAATTTTTCGCGCAAAAGAGCTATTGTTTCGTTAGCTGTGTGACAAGTGGCACCGTCCTGTTGAAACCACATATCGTCCACATCCATGTCTTCCGATTCTGGCCATAAAAAGTTCGTTATCATGCCACGATAGCGAACACTATTCACAGTAACTGCCTGACCGGCCTCATTTTGGAGAATAAACGGCTCAATGATGCCGCCGGTCCATAAACCGCACCAAACAGTCACTCTTTGTGGGTGCATTGGGTTTTTCGGCAATCACTCTTGGATTAGCATTAGCCCAAATGCGGCAAATGGCAATTCTGCTTATTAACGAATCCACTGAGGTGAAAATGTGCCTCATAACTAAAGATGATTTTCTTCGAAAATTGGTCATCCACTGTTGCCACTTCCTGCCACCATTCTGACCACTGACGACGCTTGAAATGGTCAAGAGGCTTTAGTTCTTGAGTCAATTGCACCTTGTAAGTGTATAAAAGCAAGTATTTATGCATAATGCTCATCCACGACGAGCGTGAGAGATGTAATTGCTGGGCACGACGACGAGTTGAGGTGGACGACTCTTCAACCACACTATCGCGAACAGCAGCAATATTTTCTGCAGTACGTGCTGTACGAGCATGCACTGGTGTTTTCATATCTCCTACAGACCCGGTTTGCTCAAACTTTTGCACAATTTTTCCGATTGTACGCACATTTGGACGATTAAATTGACCGAAAAAATCACGAAGTGCGCGATATGCGTTTTAATTTGAACGCCCGTTTTCATAATAAGCCTGAATAACTTTAACGCATAGCTCGAGTGTGTATCTTTCCATGGTTCAAATTGAGTTAGTCTTAAATTAAAAAATGTCAAATGAAAGGTAGAAAAAAGATTGACGTTTAGGTGTGGTTTACATTCAAGATCGGCCCCTGAAATTTAAGCACCCTTTATAATGTAGTGACATTTTTCTAGTAACCTAATCAGTGTAAGAAAACTTAGAGGTATCTGAGCCATTACTCTAGCGCCCCGCCATATTGTAGCTCTTTTGTTGGGTTTTAAACGCATTTGTGTGATTCTAGTTGGTGGTAATTTTTGATATTAGAATCAACTTTGATTAAAAAGCGGTTGTCTGTAAAGTCGGTTTACTGACGATAGTTTAACGTGACAACGTCATAAGAAGATACTGATGTAAGGGTTGCAGTTTTCAAAACAAAATTTTAATTTTGTTTGTTTGAAAGATATTTTTTATGGATATAGAGGAGGAGGTAAATGGAATTGCAATGGAATAGGTCAAGTTACATTTACACAAACGTGAAAAATGACGAAACATTTATCAAATTCATGAAAGGTATGTGCAATTTCGATTGTGCATCAGATGTTTACTTCGAAAACCAAACTGATGTGTTGGAATTATTTTTTTTCGTTCTATTATTTTATTGAGTCTTTCAATCAACAGTTTTTCAAACAGACAGGCTTTTGGATGCTTTTAGGTGAAAGCTGCTTGAGTATTTCTGCAGTGATTATATCGAAACCAGGGGATCCTTTATTTTTTAGCATTTTAATTTATCTTTTTAGTTCGGCGCTTGTGACTCATGGAGGTTCTTCAAACTCTTGGAGCACGGATGTAGACAGGCTTTCGGATGCTGCTTCATGAGGTGTAAAAATATCAGTTAGATAATCTGCATATAGTTCTGCTTTCTGGGAATTGTTATTAGCCCATTTTCCTTCTTTTATCTTGAGAGGAGAACAGTGCATTTGTGGCCTTTTTAAGTACTTTGTGCATTTCCATAAAGAGTAATCCACACGACGATTGTTGGACAATGAATGCAAGTAACGAGAAAAACCATCATTTTTAAATTTCTTTATTTGCCGACTAAGGTCTTTGGTCATTTTGTTTAGCCTAGTTTTATCTATTGGTGCTCGTGTTTGATGCCACTTACTGCGAAGTTTTCTCTTTAGTGAAATAAGATCTTTGATGTCCTTGGGGTATTGAGTAATGACTGCGGTTTTTTTAATAGTTGGAGTACTTTTCCATGCGGCAAGTTGCACGTTGGACGTAAAATTTTGAACTTCACTATCTAATATTTCCTCATTAACTATTTGTGCTGCATTATTTTTGCAATTTTTTCCTTAAAGTAATGCCAAGCTGTGAATCGGTTACTCAATTTGTCCATATGTTCTTTAAAAATGATATGCTCGCTGAGAGACAAAAATATTGGTGAGTGATCCGAGTTTAGATAATCACTATTTTCAATTTCTAGAAAGTTTCGAGATATTTTGTTAACTATGAAGAAATCGATTAGGGCAGGCATTTTTTGGAATCAGTTGGCCAGTACGTTGGTTTGCATGTTGTGACCGCATCACATCCAGCAAGTTGCATTGCCTTATGTAATTCTCTTCCTTTCGTTGTAGTTAATCTTGAACCCCAGTATACGTTTTTAACGTTAAAGTCTCCACCCATGATGAATCTATTTTTATATCTTTTTAATAGTTTATAAAATTGTTCACATTTGATCTGGTGTCTTGGGGGCTGTATAGTGCGATAAGCAAAAGGGGGTTTTGATCTTCATTAATGGTTACTGCTGTAACTTGAAAGTCAGCATCAGAAACTTTTTCTTCTTCGAAGTGCTTGATGCAGCTTTTTATTATTATTGCACTACCACCTCGGGCACAATTGCTTGGATGAATCACATGATAGGTTTCATAGTTTTTAATTATTATGTATGATTGCGTTGTGAAATGCGTTTCAGATATCACACAAAAAAAAATAAATTGAACAGCTCTGTACTTTTGTAACAAAGTGTTCGTGTCGGCTTACACAATCGTATCTGCTGGTCCTGCGTTTGCCTTTATCTTCCTGCCTACTGAACTCAATACATGAACAATGCCAAGTTTGCCGCCGTTTTTATTCTAATTTATAACAGATTGCACCTCCATAATTAAAAACTGGTATTCTGTTGATATCCGTCTTTAATTGCATTCTTCATTTATTTATAAAAATAAAAAGCAAACTGGCCGCTTTTTCGCCTTTTCTCTTTTTTCTCTGTTTTTTCAGTTTCTGTATGCCGGGTATCAAAATTAATATGAAATATGTTCCACACTTCAGTACTAATGCCTATTCCTACCAACATATTTATAAATTCCCCTTCGCTAAAATTTTGCTGTTATAAGATGCCATAAAAAAAAGAAATATATACATTTATGTATGTCTGAATTTGCACTTTTTGTGGTTTCTTGGCAATTGGCTACCTTTCAAGGAATATTGAATTGACATCTACTGCAGTAATACATTAAACTGAGGCATTACGTACGGAGAAAAAATTCAACGTATCTGTCGCAATGCTGTGCTCGTAAATCAAGGTGTCTTGATTAGTGTAATGCTTAAGGGAAAATATGATTGCTTTGCCAAGAAAATGCTTGAATTTTTTATTGTTTTTTAAATAACTCTGTAGTCTGCTGCGAAAAATACATGATAATAAGTGCAATAAGAATGATTTTATTTGTTTGCATAACGTCAATAGTTATGCTAAAAGCAATCAAGTAACAGCAATTTTAATGCGATACTAGAAAATCCATATAAATAAAAAGGAGAACGATTTTTATGAATACTTAGGCAAAATTGAACTTTTTGTTTCTGAAATCAACAAACTTATGCAGAGCACTTGCTTAGAGTAACATTCGGCTGTTAATGTTAACCCGCTGAATATTTTCAGTAATTTTAACAGCACAAACTAATTTACTATGTTAATATGCTTACAGTAGTAATATATACATGACTATGTTACTTGCGTACATAAGCTTACATAAGCATGTAAAACATATTGAATTGACCGTGAAAATAATACGGAAGAAAATTCGCTAGGAAAACATAAATACCGGCCTAGGCAAATGACTGTTAAAAATTAACAGAAAGATTTACAGTACAAACTCAGTAAGAGTATTGAGAGCCAATCACATTTTTGTTCTTGTGCATATGCAATGAATGCTGAAATATAAACGCGCTCATACCAGAGAATGTGATTAACATTCTGTGCTCATACTATCCACTCTCTGCTGTCTTATTTTTCAGTTATACGCGTCACTAACTGCCAAGCGAACTATGCAAATGAAATGCATACATACTGTTACTGCTACAGGCTGCTGTTAATACTACTAACAGCCATCTGTATTAGAAATAGCCTCCCAATGGAGTGGAGCTCTCTCATTTCCATTTTCAGTGTGCATCTGATAGCATAAAAATGAAAATATCTGGTAGCACCTCATCTCTCACAACTGGCCAAATGCTATGGCATACGAAGTATTCGTTTGCCGAAGTGAATGAGCTCGCAACTTAAATCATTCGCCACGGCAGAGTCAATCGGTGGCTGTTGAAGTGCACTGTTGTTTAATTTGGCATTTTTAGAGCGCTCGTCGCCGTGATACGTACGTGGCGCGGACAATCAAAGTGAGTTGTGTTCTCACATACAACTTTTAGCTTGGCCAATTTGTGAAATCTGCGTAAAAAAATAAAGACGTAAGCGTTTTAATTTATTTATTTACTAAGTGTTTTATACATCAGCGTTGAGTGTGTGTGTGTGTGTAGAAGTGAAAAATAATAAATATAAATATAAATAAAAATAAAAATCAAATTCAAATACACGTTTCATGAGATATTTTTTATTGAATTATGAAACTGACAAGGAGGCAGCACAACGAAAATACGCAAAGTGTAGTGCAAAAATACTTGGAATTCAAGAAAATAAGTGATAATAAATTCATTTCTTTTGAAGCGTATTTTTATTATATTCTCTTAATGACGAATGTGGAGAAAAAGCTCGAAGAAACAAATGTGTATGGCATGAAACCTTAAATAAAATTCAGTGGATTCGCAATTTTAAAATGCGGCATATAAAGTACTGGCATATAAATATATGTATATATATATAATCTATTTTTTGAATCGAGTTTAAGCATTGGAACCGAGCGGCATTTACTGAAGCTTCGCAAATAATTATATCGCCACTGTTGAATATTTTTCGTTGTTTGATTGTTGATTTTCGTGTGTAGCTGAAAGTGCAGCACTATTATTGTACGGCGACGTCACTTATTGTTGTAGTTGTTTGAGCTTTGTTTTTTTTTATTGTTTTTTTCTTCTTCTTTTTGTTATGTTTATTGCTTGTATAAGCTGCCATTGTCTACCTTTATTGGCTTCAATTACCATTCGCGCCGCAACTCTCACATTCTCACATTCAACTGGCGTTAAGTGGCGGTGGGTGGTGTTCGGTATGAGAAAAACTACAGGGTGACATATTTATATATTTATGCGCGGTTACTTATATATAAGCAAGGCATGAATTTATGAATTTGGATGTTGAAAAGCGCAAAAACAGAATTTCATGCAAAAAATAAAATAAAAATGTTTGCGCGTGTTGAAAAAAATTAAAAAAAGAGAAAAAAAAATCAGAATGAACTTTGTCTAACGAACTTTTGAAGTATTGTGGCAATTTCGGAAAATTAGTAGTAACAGTTACTGAATGTTTGTCTAAATTTTATTTTTTTTTTTTAATTCAAAATTTTTAGTAGGATTGGCAACTACTCAAGCCCAGTGTGTGTCGTAAATTAAAAAATACATAAAAATCAGAGCTCCTGAACCTCTAAAAGCTAAAGTCGGCTCTTTCTTCACTCAACTTTAATAAAATAATCAAATAACTTTAAATTAAATATAATTTTTCTTAATATTCTCTCAATAACAGAAATCGCAATTTTTGTGAGCTTCGCTGCTGAAAGCCGTGTATAAAAGTAAAAAATTTTAACAAATAAACTTTTATCGCAATTTCGTGCATATTTTTCCAGGGTGAGTAATAGTTTTTAGTATACACTCAATACCAAACAGAAAAAAATGTTTTAATTAAAAAAAAATAAAATAAATAAAAACGAAAATAAATTAATAAATAAGAAACATAAAAAAGTAAATAAAAAAAATTAATTTAATAAATATAAATAAATAAAGGAATATACAATATAAAAAACGAAAAAATAAATAAATAAGAAAAATAAAAAAACAATCTTTTTTTTATAATTTTTTTAAATTTATTATTAATATTATTTATTTATTTATTATTATTATTATTTATTGTTATTATTATTTATTTATTATTATAATTTTTTTTAATTGAAACGTAACAAGAGATAGCTTAAATTTAAAACTTTCCCCAAAGGAGTTTTCAGCTTTTAATGTGGTGGCGACGTTATATTTTGTAACAAATATTTTTATATTTTTTTATAATTACTATTTGTCATTTATTAGTATTTGTATATTTGCCTTTTCGCACACTTTTTGAAGTGATCAAAAAGGCTAACTAAGTACATTTTACGCAGTTTTTTTTAGGGCCACCATCCTAGCAGCGGTTTCGATGGATTTGCTTGATTTATGATTTTTTCTCTTCAGCGCCGAATGAAATTTCATTAATAAAAATATTAGTTACAGGAAAAATAAATTAATTTTTTTTGCGCAAATGGTTTAAAACTGTTTCATGGTCGATCTGTAGCTTCCGAACGAAGCTGCGACTACTAGCGTGCCGGTCAACTTCGATTATTTAATGATTTTTTTTAGTGTGGAATGCCACCTTGACAACGCGCATAAACTTTAAATTATTTGCTCGAGACTTTACGAAATATCGATCAATACAGCCATCTACCGCAAAAATAATGGTTTTCGTTTCTCTCAAGCTAATATAATAGCGAAGGTCAGAAGGTCAACTTTGCAATGAAATAATTTCTTCCTTTTTCTCAAAAATTCGCTGACTTGGTCGCCTGCCAGTTTTGATGGCACAATTCTTGAAATGAGTTTGGGGATACATAAGAACTCAATCAAAATATGATACACACTTATTTGAGAAATACTCATTTCCAATTCAATGACAGATTATTTTAATAATTGTACCGAAAATTTTTGATTTCTCTTCCAAGAAACTGTTCCGTAACTTTTCTATGATCTATAGGGAGATTTCAGTGCGGTAATTTAATTATGCGCCAGTTTCATGTTAAGGTATATACATATTTTCCATTGATGTATTCTATAAGACCATAATATAGAAGAAAAAAACGAAGGTGCTATCTTCTTCCTCTTCTTGATTGGCGCAATAACCGCTTAAGCGATGTTTGGCCGAGTTTAACAAAGCGCGCCCGTCCTTTCTTCCTCGTGTTAACCGACGCCAGTTGGACACACCAAGTGAAGCCAAGTCTTTCTCCACCTGATCTTTCCAACAGAGAGGAGGTCTTCTTCTTCCTTTGCAACCACCAGCTGGTACGGCAGCGAATAATTTCAGAGCAGGAGCGTTTATATCCATTCGGACGATATGAACCAGCCAGCATCTTTATTCGCTACGCTATGTCTATGTCGTCGTAAAGCTCATACAGCTCATTGTTCCATCACCTACGATACTCGCTGTCGCCAACGTACAAAGACCCAAAAATCTTCTGCAGAATATTTCTCTCAAACACTCCAAGGGACGCCTCATCGGATTTTGTCATCGTTCAAGCCAAAAAAGTATTAGAAATTGTGAATTTAATTTTTTTTTACTTGAGACATAAACTTCAAACCTCGAAACATTTCCAGCCTGGAAAAAGAGCTGTTCAAATTTATATGAAAAATACTTATAGTCAAATCGCCTCTTGTAGCTTCCAGCCTTCTTCTTATGTGTTCACTTAAGGTGACAGAAAAAGTGAAACAAAAAAATTGTCAATTTTAATGCTTGATATTCTGTAGCTTCCAGCCTTCTTCTTATGTGTTCACTTAAGGTGACAGAAAAAGTCAAAGAAAACAGTTTATCAATTTTAATGCTTAATATTCTGTATGTTGCACGCAATCATATTCGGCTACCAGAGCTGCCCTCTATAGGAAACCCAATGGAAGATCCTCTTTATATCTTTGAATCATTTTACACTTGAAAATTATTTAAGTAGCGAAAACAAAGCTTTCAAATTAAGCAGTGCAATTTTTGTGTTTGTATTTGTGAACTCATTACTTAAATTATTGAAATTACACTGTACAACAAAATCCATTTTTTTCAAAATTTCAATATCTTAATATTTCGCAAACAGAATATGGTAAATGGGCTTTAGGAATAATATCTCTTTCACTTAACTTTCGAAGTCGCAAAATAATCGTTTGTGAAAGACAAAGTGAAAAGTGTCTTGGAAAACGAAAATAAAAACTTGTTTCCCTTCACATTTACATAGAACCAGGATTGACTCCCAGATCGGCGATCGCTCAGAAATCAATCTATACCACTTTCACACCGTTTGCTAGCCAAAAACCTGTCTGGAATCGGGTGGAGATTTTCGTCAAATCCACTTAGGCACTTAATGTGTTAAAGGTGTGATATCCGCAGATCTTCCACAGTCAGTTGATGTAGATTTCAAAATGACTTGCGTGTATATATTACATACATATATACACACATACATAAGTATACACGTTTAATTAGTACGATTAAGAGCTCATTATTAATCACAAACAAAGTAATTATTATCAAAATTGCGCCTTGCCAAGCTACTTAAAACAATTGCATTTATTATTGTGTATTTGTGATTTTGAATACAAAACTGCGTTGAATGTCACGGAGTGTACTCGTTCGAAATGAAAATGAGCTGTCCAAAATTAGTTAAGGCCCCAACGAGGCAGCCAACAAGTATTTAACGTACAAACAATCAAGTGCTGTTGCGCGCGGAAATGTTTGTCATAGACAAAAATTATAAGCAGACAAATAACTCTGTTTATACGAATCCACTTTGTCGCTTATGTGGATTAGAATATATTTAGGCACGTAAGTAAGTAACTCAGGTTGTGAAGTAGTCGCATTTGCGCGTTTAAAGTGCAGCGCCACCAACAGCTCATCGTTGGCACCTCACGGCAAATGCGAATGCTGCAAATGAGGTCAATGCGAATAATGCGCAGAATGCCGTTGTTTACGCTAAAACAAACTGATAAGAACGGTTTAGTAGAAGAGCAGGTATTGCAAGGAAATGGCATTGCTAACGAGATCATGCCGAAACAAAGCCTTCTTACAAGAAAAATATGACTAACCTAAAGTGCACCTATGAATTCAGGCGCGAAAGGCATTAAAGCTAAATTTGAACACTCCTGGATTAGGTAGGTTAATGCGCCTCGTATTTCACATTCTCCAATTCTTCCTAGTGTTTTTTTTCTGCTACAAATATCTTAACGAGAAATCATGATTCATGAGATTTAGGCAACAAACCCTAATTATTCTGAAATATTCTTACTTGTCCTCATCAAGGCCTTTCTTTATTAACGCCGTGACTAGGCCTTTCTTTATTAGATACTATGATTAATGGTAACTAATAAAAGGAAATTCGGAAATATTGGGTTGGGGAAAAGTTATATCGTATTATAAATAGGCAGGTAACTTTTCTTGTAAATAAAAAAAATTCTGGCTAGTGAGTCATTGATAGTTTTGTTTTTTGGTTTTTTAACGGTCGTATAATATAAAATAAGTTCTTGTTTACTGTTCGTCATATACATGTGATATTTAAAATAAAAAACATATCAGTGCATTTACTACCCTGCATTTTTTATGGATTTCAAAAAGGAAACAACGCATCGGTTGCATTTAAGATTTGCGTCCGGTATTTGGGAAAGATATTATAAATGCTCGTACTTGTCAAGGATGATTTAGCAAATTTCGTTCCAGGGATCTGAGCCTCCAAGAAAGGTATGTGAACGACCATCTAAGATAGATTATGATATTTTGTGACCCTCTTGGAAAATAATCCACATTTAATGGATAAGTTCGTGCGGTTTTACAACAGATGGCGTAACTTGATTATTATTCCATCGATCCACATTTCCAAACATTCATTGGAGAGCTACTGTCGTAAGGCACAAACGTCAGTATAAGTTTTTTATTTGAAGCGTAAACAACAATATTTTTACCACACTTGAAAATGTCGAATTTCGTGCCAAATAATGTGTTTTTGCGGGGAATTCTTCTTCATTATTTTAATATGAAGAAAAAAGCAGCCGAAAGTCATCGTATCTTGGTGGAAGTTTATGGTGAGCATGCTCTAGCTGAGCGAACGTGCCAGAAGTGGTTTGCACGCTTTAAAAGTGGTGATTTTGGCTTGGAAGACGAAGAACGCGAGGGTGCGCCGCCACAGTTCATGGATACCGAATTGGAGGAATTGCTCGATCAAGATCCGGCTCAAACGCAAGAAGAGGTTGCAAAAACTTTGGGAGTTGATCAATCAACCATTTCCAAACGTTTAAAAGCCATGGGAATGATCCGAAATTCAAATTTCGAAAAAAAACCGCACGAACTTATTCATAGACCATTAACAAGTCGAGAAACTGCAGAAGAGTATGGCATTCATCATACAACTGTAGGAGATCACATTAAATCTCTTTTGGTTCGTGCGAGAGCAAAATGTTTGGGCTCCACATGAATTAACGGAAAGTATTTGTTCGCCACATCTGATAAGACACAATATGGAGCCGTTCTTGGACAAGCTGATTACTGGAGATGAAAAGCGGATTCTTTACCTAAAATATTAAGAGAAAAAAATGTTACTGCAAATTAGGAACATCATCAGCAACAGTTTCAAAACCAAGTATGCATCAACTGCTTTGTTTGTGGTGGGACAGGAAAGGTCCAGTGTACTACGAGTTGCTCAGACAGGGAAAAACCATCAATGTCGATCTAGACTGCAATCCGTTGGATAAATTGAATGCAGCTATCGAAGAAAAAAAGGCCAGCAATAGCGTCCAGAAAAGTGATGGTGACGCAACAAAAACTGAATGCTTTAGAATGGGAAGTCCGTCGTCATCCACCGGATTCACCTGAAATTAGACATACACACATAGACATAGCAGAGCCGGTGGCAGTTTCCACCCCATTCAATACTATAAAAGCATCCACTGCTTCACACTATCATGCTTTAGCCGAAAGAAGGGGGAAGCAATTAAGAAAAAACACGTGGCCGTCGTACAAAATCCAAAGGAAGAATTACCTATTAGGATGCTCTCGACCAAACATTTCACGCATCACTGCAACCCTTACAGGTCATTGGAAGGTAAGTGATCATGCTGCCAGACTCAGTCTTCCCTTCAATCCTATCTGCAGAAGCTGTCAAGCGGAATGGGTGAAGGAAAATCTTTTCCACTACCCATGTGAATGTCCAGGGCTAGCTATGGCACAACTTCGTTCCTTCGGCAAGCCTTTCGTACAGCAAATTAATGAGATCTCAGACATCGAGATAACGAATTTGTTGCTATACTTGGACCTCACTTAGAACAAAAAAAAAAAATGACATCATCACATGAGGGCAGTGGTAGTAAAACGGTGCTCGTGGCTAATTAGGATAGGATTTCAGTGGAAATACTCAACCACTTCAGCGACAACAACAGCACCTGACATTACATCCTCTGATTATTACCTGTTCAGAGCTCTGCAAAATTATCTAAAAAATTTCAACTTTTTGAAAGTGTTCCTAAGGCAGTTGCTGACTGTTTTAACTCTAAGGACGAGAACTTCTTTAAAATACGACAGAATTTTCCCTCCAACCCAATATTTAAGTTCTATAAATTTAATGCGATTGCGATTTAATTGCCTTGATTTGTCGATCTATCTATTTATTTTTCCACTGCTTTGTATAAGTATTTATCTTGAGAGCCTTACTCTTCTCAACACTTGCCTTCAAGTCTTAAATATATTTCCAAGAAGCTTTATTTAGACTTACCGCCTGTATCTATCTGACTGTTTTAGATTTAAGTTTACATTCTATTGCTGTTTGATTGGCTGTAGAGGTGAGTCTGCATGAATCCAATCCAACAAGTTATTCTTCATTGAAAAGGTTGTTTACGTTCATACCAGCCAGTTCTTCGAGGTTTTTAAAAAGCGGTTCGGCAAGGGTTAACAACCTCACCTTCCATAAGGCAGTGTATTCACAAAGGAAGTGGAAGATAGTTTCATTTGTCTCCGGTTGATTACAACTATGACAAAAGATATTGTAAGGAATACCCATTCTGGCTTCTTATTCTCCTATGGGCAAGGAGTTATACACAAATTCTATTGTACTAAAATTAGATCATCAAAAGTTTTGCAACTTTCATTCTGTAAATATTCTTGAAAATAAACCTTGTCCAGATCATCTCTAGAGGCGCAACCCATTCATTCATAACACCTGTTATTGAAAACTCGGGTTGCGCATTCTCTCCAGGGCTATGCCCAACCCAGGGCTATGGCCAACCCTAAATAATTAGTCCAATAAGCGGATAGTTGAAACACTAAAAAACTGAAGATTTAGTGATAACGAAATCCTTATTTTAACTAAAAAATTTACTAAAATTAGTGGCAGCGAAATTTAATGGGAGTGAAAAATGCCTAAACCTGCTTTCCTCCATATAAGAGAGCACGACATTTTTTTTGTTTTGTAATAATGAGCTGTAACACTGAATACAAAGTTTAAAATTTTGATGAAAATTTGTCGAAAAGATTTTCAAACCTTTTTCATTTTATTTAATTTAATTTATTAACTCTATAGGACGTAAAACTTTACACATTTGTGGTTCAAAGTGACTTCAGTATAGGACTTAAAGCTAAGATTTAAAAGTAATTTGATACCTTCTAAGACTCGAATATTTCATATATACAGTGGGCAGCAGACCAATGAGAGCAACTAAATGGTCGAAAAAGCTGGCTCAGCAACAATACCTGGTAGAGGCTCATTCTGCAAAGTTGAGTCTAATAGGCTCCAACTAAGGCAAGAAAACTGAGTAGAATAAAAACGGACTTAACTGCGATCGATTTAGTAACCTCCTCTTCATCTTTATTGTGCATATGTATTTACCAATACGTATACATATACATATACTTGTGTATATATAGATTGTGCACTGAATATCCTCTTTACAATGGCATGGAACAATTTCGTCATTCACTACCAACGTTTATGTCTATATTTATAAACGATGTCAACTTGTGTTTTCGAAGGACGAAAATGTTGCATGCACAACAATATACCGAAAACAATACACACACACACACACTACTTTACAAGCAGATGAATAACACTAGAAAATGAGATAAAGTAGAAGAAGAGCGGCAGTAAAAGGCAAACTGCCATTTCAGTCAACAGCAGCAGCAGGGTGAAAATCTCTATAAAATAAAAACAAAAAGGTTGGTAAACAAAGCAAAATGTATACTCATATATGCCAGTATAAGTATTTTAGTTTGTGGTAAGTAATGCAAGCGAAGAAAAGTGCAACAAAGCGCACTCGAGCTATCCTACACTGCCGGTCAAAGTGCGACGCAACTTACGGAAGTGACATGGAAAGACAATAAAAGGTTGAAGGACACGTAGTAGAGAATGAATATAAATATGTATATATGCATGTATGTATGTATGCATGTATTCGGTTATAAGGCAGTTACTGCGGTTGACTTGCACTGTATTACATTAAAATGAAGCAGAGAAAAGGACAATAATGCACACACACACGCACACACATGCAGCTAAATAACCTACCCTCACTCGCTATTGTCTGTCACTATTTTTTGTGACCACAAGGACACAAATAATGGCTGAAGGATGTGCGGTTGCATGAGTTGTGAGCAGCATCGAGCTCCAATGAAAAATTACTATCGGCAGTTGTGTTGGAATTTTGTGGTAAATTTTGTTGCTTAAAACTTGAAGATTTTCTCTATCGATAAAATTACAACTGAGGTGTGCAAAATGATATACGACAGCTGATGAAAAGGATTTTAATGGAGCATGCGAAAGGCGCAAATGTGGTAATAGCGGGCTGTGGCTTCAGGTAGTATTCTTGTTAGAAGGAAATATAAATAAAGGAGATTTTAACAAAGATTTTTAAAGAATTTCCACTTGCCAATATCAATGGACAAATTAAGATGAGTGAATATTAGATTTACTTAATGTCATCAGGAAGCCAGGCAAGACGTCCATAGGCACTATAGCTTTGCATTCCAGAAGAAGGTGTATTAGAGTGCCCTGATAGTGGACGCAGAAACCAGAAGAGTCCGTAGACCAAATCCCGATAATTTGCAAATGAACGTAGTCATAAAGTGGCCTGTTAGAATGCCCGTGAGCATTCTTAGTTTATCCTTGGGGAGGGTTATGAGTTTTTGTAGTTTTTGTTATACCCTCTCGATAGGGATTTCACCTGGCGTAGCCGCGTAGTTTGGTGTCAGCAAACTTCTTTTAGCTTTAGCTCTTCACTCCGGAGCTTCGCCGTTATAGGGTTTTGTTCCATAGCAAGGAAACGGCCGATTGCCATTAAAGGCGAGGCCGCAGCGTCGCTCACCAATACGTCCGCTATTTTGTTCCCAGTTATACCCCTGTGTCCTGGTACCCAAATTAGTTGGATGGGATTTTGTGTTCCTAGTAAATTAAGTTTCTCGACACACCGAAGGAGATGTGAGGATTTGATCTCAAAGGTCGATAGGGTGGGCCATGAGTGCCACCTGACTGTCGATCAGAGTTGCAATTCGCTCATTCCGGAACTTTTTGTCTAAGTTTATCTTTGCATAAAAGCAGATGGCATACATCTCCGCTTGGAAGATGCGCGGAAAATTGCCCATCAGCACAGAACGCTTGGTTATTCTGACCGTAAATTCCAGCGCCTATATATTCTCGGGTCTTCGAGCCATCTGTGTACCAGTACAGGATACATACACTCTTGGAGTTTCTTTTCCTATTCATTGTTCAGTTCAATTCTGAACTTTCTTTTCTTTCATCTCTGGGTTGTTGGGTAAGTGAGAGTTTCAGTCCCAGCACTTTCGAGTTTTTAGATGACATAACTTTTCCTCTCCCGCAACCTTCCCCGGTAATATTCAGCAGAGTATGCTTGGCTGATTGCTGCATAACTATAAAAAGCGGTGTCAGTTCAAGCATCACCTATATCGCAACTATAGGACAGGTCCGTCTCGCCTTCGAAATGCACACGCATATTAAGCGCTGAAGCTAGTTAGCGCTGCCCGCACCGTTGAGATAGTGGCTCTCGATGCCCAAGCGACCGCTTCATATGTCACCATTGATGTTTTTAACAGGATGTTCACTATCTCAGAATTCTTGGGCTGCACCTCAGGATTTTCCTGCTAGGTGTTTGCAGATCAAGACAGTTTTTGCTGTTTTGGACAAGGTTGCACTAGCTAAGCTTGTCTTCCTTTTTGTTGACTTTTTTGTTTTTGCTACAGTTATTACTCTTCTTGAAATTTTTACACTTTTGGTTAGCAAATATGGCTTCTTATAATAGTTTATCATTTGGTCTAATGTATCGCTTCCAAATTATGGAAATTTCCTTTGAAGAAAAAAAAAAACTAAATCTGTTCACGAAGTTCATAGAGCCCAGGCGACATCATCGGTTCATATTTCTTTCGAAATGAGGAAGGAGCTGCCGTTACGGTGAATCGCAAGCAGCGCTATTCAGCGCCGTGCAAAGTGAACCTTTGTTTTCAAAAATTAATCAGCTAAACTGCGATGGCAACAATTCCGATAATATGGCGCAACTTGCCGCACAGCTCGCTTAGCAATCGATTTATTCCAATATTCAAGCCACCGTTGACGTCATACGGCCAGATCACTAAGATGCTGCCAGCAGTGTTTGCTAGTCGATTCTAACGTAACCTTACCCAAGTGAAACAACGTGCCAAGATTGGTTCCGTCGCTTCAAAGACGGTGATTCTAATGTTGACGACCGTCCGCCGTCCGCGTAAAGGAAGGCCAAAAACCTTCGAAGACGCTGAACTGGAGGCATTGCTTCAGTATTAGGAGTTACCCGCCAATCCATTAATCCATTCCCAAGAGATTGCATGCTTTGGGAATGATTCAGAAACAGGGGACTTGAGTCCCTTATGAGTTAAAACTAAGGGATGTTGAACGTCGTTTTTTCGACGTTTCGCCTGTGAACAACTGCTCCAGCGGCAAAAAAGGAAGGATTTTCTTTATCGCATCTTGACGAGTGATGAAAAATGGATTCATTACAGCAATCCAAAGAAAAGAAAGTCATGGGGACTGCCCGATCACCCGGTCATGCTTCTACGTCGTCGCCTCGGCCGAATATTCACGCTGCGAAGGTTATACTATGTATTTGGTGGGATCCAGTTGGTGTTATTTATTATGAACTGTTAAAACCAAGCGAAACCTTCACTGGGGACCGGTATCGACTTGAATTGATGCGATTGAGCCGAGCACTGCGCGAGAAGCGGCCGCAATACGCGGAGAGGCATGAAAGGGTGATTCTACTGCAAACCCGTTAAAACCTACCTGGAAACACTGAAATAGGAAATCCTACCCCACCCGCCATATTCTCCAGATATTACGCCGTCCGATTATCACCTATTGCGATCGATGGCACATGGTCTAGCTGACCAGCAGTTCCATTCATATAAAGACATCAAAATCAATAAAATGGCTTGATTCGTTGATAGCCTCAAAAGATGAACAGTTTTACCGCGATGGTATACGAGATCTACCAGTAAGATGGGAAAAACTAGTTTTTGTAATAGCTTGAAACTTCGCGGGAGTGTAATCATAACTCGGGCGGTGAGGGACGCGTGGTGTTGTCTACGTGGGTCCTGCTGTGCATTCCGCAAAAGTTGTTGTGGCCTGACGTTGACGGGCGGCCGCGCCACAGGGGCCGGTTATGGGTGCAGAGTGTCCAATCACGTGTCCACTCACGGGTGGTGTGCAGGCCGGAGTACCTCCGAAAGTGGCCCCAGCCACTGCAAGAATTGCACTGGACTGTTGTCAAGTTCCGAGGAACTACGGTCTGACACACGGAGCAGACTGTGCGGGGTGCCAAGAGCTGAAGGTTTGTCCCCGCGCTGGGATAGGAGCAGGAGGATTGTGGGTCAGTGAGGGAGTTGTGTTGCTCGTGGGGACTCCTTACCGTTGTGGTATTGTGAGTGGCGGCAGTTTGACGTGCCGGCACTGAGGCGGTATCGCCATTGAGGCAGGGGCCACCTGAGGGCGGGAGCAACTCGTGGCCACATACCTTGTGGACCACTCCCTATGAGTCTTAAGGCCTGAAAAGGTCTTAAGATGGCACCACCCGTTGCACTTATTACACCTAACCCCGAGGTGGAGTTCGGGTGGAGCCGTTTGTCGCAGATGCAGCAGTAAAATACTTCTGGTCCAGGGTTGGGTACGACGCCAGCCCTGAAGAGAAGTATTTGGAGCAAACGTGCTGCAATGGATTGCTCCTGTGACGAAAGATTGGGGGTGGGATACGGTACACTAGACGGGGCTAGTTTACTGGGGCGGCAGCCCTTGGTCGGGAAAAACCCGAGTCATTCCGGTAACGTAGAACCGGCTGCCATGGGAATGGGAAAAAGTAGTAGCCAGCGATGGGCAGTACTTTCAATGATTCACTTGTAACCATTTTTTCAGAAGAAAGTTGTATTTTCACCCAAAAAAACAAAAACAGCGAGAACTTAGTTGTGCACCTATATATTTCTTTTTTTTATTTTTATGTTTATTATATTTAATATTTTATATTAATTTTTTTTTTATATATATTTTATATTATATTTATATCTTATGAGTTGTCACATTTCCCAATCATTGCCATTTAAGTTTCATATTTCCAGAATTAAAGTAATAAAATCATGAATAAATGAAGCAAAATACATGTAAGCACAGCCATAAAAGCTCTTATCAAATTCAATATTTTCTAATGGCTAAGCACGTGTCACCATACCCAGCAACAACTCTGTTGTTGGCTACATTCCACGCACAATGGACACACACTGAGTGCGCACACTGTAAGGACATTTTGGGTTGCGCATGAATATCCAGTTGGCAAATAGGAGCTTCCAATGTCCAGCTCAGCGGGTATGAATAACCAAACAAACAAAAAAAAAAACACCAAAAAAACAAAACAACAAAAGCAAATAAGAAAAAAAAAAACAGTATGTTTACTATTCCTCTTTTCGGTCTTTTTGATAACTTAGCTGAGGCCATCAAAATCTCAGCAGTTGCTGATTCAGTTGTTTGTTGCTACAAGTAGTGTTTTTGTTGTTGTTGCCAATATTTCTGTTGCTGTTTGAGTGTGTTATGGTTGGTTGGCTGGCTGCGCAGCGCAGTCAATGTCTGCTGTTCGAAATAATTCTTCGCAAATGGCAGTGTTCGGCATTGTAGTTCGATGGCTGCGATGACTCTACTGCGTATGCACTTCTATAGACGGCTATATATGTATATGTGTGTGTGTATGCATGTGTGCCTATGAGTCAGCATAATATTGTGCTTGTAAATACCCTAAATACATGAAAGCAACTTTCAAAAGATATTTAAACTCTCTTAGTTGAATCCACTTATTTTGGGGGAAAATAGGCAAAATGCGGTCAGAAGGAATTCGTAAAACCAAATAGTGTGCACAGGTTAGTCATTTGGAAAGATTTGCATAAGGACGAATATTTGTATATGTTTACAGATTGCGTTTTATGTTGCACGTTGATGCTTTCTAATAGCTTTGAAATGAAATGTGGGTAAATCTGGCGTGCCGCAGTTAGTTTTGTAACGAATAATGGATTTATGTATGTATGTAGGCCTCAAGATGTTTGTCTATTTTGCTTAAGAATTCTCAATCTAACAAAGTTAGCAGTGTAGTAATGAAAAAATTTTCATAAATCATATAAATAGATTTCTTTAAGGGAAAAATTTAGATTTTTTTTATTGCATCGAATCGAACGAACTACACTCAAACATAACATCTGCGTTTCACGAAAGTTGTCCAGTAAAAGTGAAAAAGCCACAAAGAAATGTTCCTGCGTAAAGAAACAAGAACCTTATGGAATAGAGCTAAAGCAACGGGGGCTGGTCCTCCTACTCAACAGCCCTAACCAACTACAACAAAAAATTGATGAAATCTAAAAGGGCTTCTTGAAGGAATCATTGGGAAAAGATTTGTAGTCTTCCGAATGCTATTCGTATCAAAAAAGCCCTACATTAGTACCCTGAAAAAGCCAGATGGAAGCTACACAAGGAATCCAGAGGAAACCAGTCAACTTCTGCTGGACACTCACTTCCCTGGATCACTTGTGCTAGACGAGATCTCTGTGCTAGCAGAAACTACTACATCTGCGAGTTCTGAGAACTTAAAACTAGCAAACAAGCTATTCCATGAAAAGCGGGTACAATGGGCGATATCAACATTCAGCCCATACAAATCTCCTGGACCTGGTGGGATATTCTCCTGTCTTTTACAGCAGGGTGCACCCCATATTATCCCTAATTTGACCAGACTATACAAAGCAAGCTTCCTGCTAGGATATTTGCCTACAAAATGGGCTGAGGTTAATGTCGTATTTATTCCAAAGGTAGGGAACAACTGCCTAAATCATACAGACCAATTAGTCTCAGCTCATTTTTCCTTAAAACAATGGAAAAGATAGTTGATCAGTATGTTAGGAAAAACAATCTAGCTAACTTCCCACTGCATCGACTTCAATTTGCCTATCAACAGGAAAAATCCACTGAGACTGCAATACACAGCCTGGTAACAGTTTTGTAAAGGCTATTGAGTCCAAATAGATAGCTCTATGTGCATTTATTGACATATCAGGAGCTTTTGATAACACTTCCTATGAGGCAATCTATAATGCCCTAAATGCCCTCTAAAGGAGGTACCTGAACCCATCACTAGATGGATAATATTCATGCTGAAATCTAGGACGATCAGCACTAAACTAGGAGAAACAATCAAATCTATCAAAGCTACAAGAGGTTGCCCTCAAGGAGGCGTACTCTCTCCTCTTTTGTGGACTCTAGTCATAGATGAACTTCTCCACAAATTGTTCTAGCTTTACACACTCAGGGCTACGCTGATGACTTAGTAGTTTATGTATTAGGCTGGAGTGAGGAAACCATTTCGGATCGCATGCAGGAAGCCCTTACAATAATAAACAAATGGTGCACGGAAAAAGGGCTCCCCATCAACCCATCCAAAACAGCACTTGTACCGTTTACTAGGAGAAGGAACATAAATTTCAAATGTCCGATCCTTAATGGAACAACACTTCAACTCTCGACAGAAGCGAACTATCTTGGCGTCAGTCTTGACAAAACGCTTACGTGGAATTCCCATTCCCATTCCTTAGGAAATGGGAAGAAAGAAAATTTGCTGCACACTGGCTAAACTGTGCCGGTCAGCGTCAAGCCAAACTATTCTTAAGTCCCAACAAAGGAATATCTGACAAGCTTCTCTCACTAAGCAGAGCAGATCTGCGTCTTTTAATAGGATATCTTAAAGGTCACTGCAGCCTGAGGTATCATCTAAATAATATTGGTCTATCTGAGACCAATGTCTGCCGCTTTTGCGAAATGGACATAGAAAGCTCAGAACAGATCTCTCGTACAGATCTCTCTACCCGCAAACTGGAATTTGGCAAGTCCTGTCAGGGCAATCTTTCCAAATAGGCAGGTTTGGAATGAGGGAAAAATCTGCACCGAAGCTTGCACCTCTGTCTTCCGTCTTCACTGACGGCTCCAAGATGGAATCGGTAGGCGGAGCAGGGATTTTCTCTAAATCAGCCAATTTAGCTATTTCCTTAAAATTTCCTAATACTGCTAGTCATGGCAGAAGCTTTTGCGATCCTGCAGGCATGTAAAGGTCACTGGACCTTTCTTCGACAGCCAGTGTCAGTGCGCTAACCTAAATCCCATCAATCTTCTTCATTACATAAACAGCTTTGGCTGGCTGCGTGTTGGAGGTCTCATAATGGTATCAAAACGGCACTTTAGTGCTCCTTGGGGAGTGCCAGAGTGGCCATTTCACCTGTCCTGCCTACCTACGAAGCTAAACTTTATATTCCTATTTCATAAGTTTCTCTAAACACAAATTATTTGAGCAGCTGTAATATATAGCTGTCGCATCTCGGCCTCTAATCAGAACTGTTTTAGTCACTTCTGCTTTATTTTCATTTCGTTTAAGGTTATTTTCCATTCTAGCGCATCTCAGCTTCTAGTTAGTCTTACCTCTGGACACTTCTGGCTCTGGTCATCCCGTTTCTGGTCATTTCCGCTTATTGCCCAACACCGTATCAGTTTCTTTGGTTTTCTGGTCATTTTCGGTTCTCGTCATCTGTCTGCTGTCAATCTTCATTTCGATTCACTCCCGCTTCTTGTCCTTCTCGGGCTCTAATCAGCCGTGCACTTTAGAAGTAATATATAGCAAGCCGATGCCTTTTTTTCTCTCTGCTGGTCTGTACCTTGCCTTAAAATATTATCAGTCATGCAGCTTCCTGCCCTATGACACTGATATATATGGTTTTAAGGAGAAAAGTGAATCTCCCTATAAGCGAAAATAGCTCTTCCTAGAGGTTCGGCTTCAAGTTGCTTTACAGACCTTAAAGTCGCTTAAGTCTCGCCCTGGAAGACTCTTCAGTCATCTAGCAACCGAAATGGGAGACTTCGTGAAGAGTCAACACCTCTCATCGTTCCGCTTTAAGTCATATGTAACTGCCTCCTTTTACTCTTCCCTATTTGTAATTACTGCCCTAAATTTGCTTTCAGATCAGAATAATCTGCGTTGCTTATAAGAAACCTAAACAGTAGCTTTAGTAGCTTAATAATGAATGCATATTTAATGATTTCTTTATTTCAGAAAAGATAGTATAAACAAATTAAATACAATTTTTGTTAGAATAAACAAACTTCAACTACATTTAAATTACTAATCTTTACTTATAAGTAGTGGACGGAATATATTAAGTTTCTCATTTAAATTTATTAACATTTTTTTCTCTAATTATTCAAAGCCTCCAACAACGCAACGTAATTCTACTAAAGTGAATTGATCAACAGATTCATCGTCTAAAAACTGGTTTCCACTTCTAGCTAACTAATTAAAGTAATTATTTAAAGATAGATTTCGAAGAATACAATTTTTTGTATACTTTTTTCATCGATATGCTAATTATGTATAATACAATGAGCGCCACCAAAAGCGTGACATGAATGAACAATGAACAGGTTTTCGTTCAGGTATAGATTAGTTTGCTATGAGAAGTAGAGTGCAGTGCTACGCGAAGCCGTTGAGTTCAATTGAAGGCAAGTATGGGAAGGTGTTCTGGTGTTTAAGCGTAAACTGATTAGTTCGCTTATTAAAGCTTATTTAAAAATTGCTCATGCCAATCATTTGTACTTCTGAGGTGGCATAGAATTATAGTTCACTCCATTTGTAGGGCAACATTAAACCGCACAGCATAAATTGGAGTAGAAATTTTGGGAAACACGTAAATCTATATATATAAAAATGAAATGATGTTCGTTCGTCCGCATTTTTTTCGGCCGATACGAGGCCAATTTTATTCGTTCTTTTTTCATATTATAGGGATCCACTAGGGGAAGGTTTTTAGCAAAAAAAAATTTCTTTTAAATATTTTCTTCATATAAAAAAAAGAAAAAATCAAAATATTGTCCAAAACAAAACTTGCTCGATTGTTAGATTAAAGTAAGTTTCGAATCGACATTCATTTTATGTGTACAACTTTTTTTGAATTTTTTGTATTTGTATTGTGATACAGAAATGTATTGTATACAGAAATTTCAAATGATTCGAATGAAAATTTTTTTTTTTTTTTTTTATTTCTTCCATAAAATATTACACCTGTCGTTAGACAATAAGTAATTTGATTTACAAAAAGATGGAATGAGAGTGATATTGAAGGGCCAATGCCCCCAAGCTCATTTAGAAGAAATATATACATATTATTTAAAAACAAGTGGTTAACAAACAATGATATATACGATTAGTTGACAATTGATTACAAGGATTTTGCAAGATCTGTTGGTGTTTGACGGTTAAGCCGACTTTGGGTAGATTTTTCTTTATTTGGTAGTCTTCTCATCATAGGATTTGTATGCCTTAATAGTCTATTTATGTGTCTTCTGCTAGCGCTTTGTATTGTTTCATCAATAGTATCGATGTCAAGGTCGCGATGAATATCTGCGTTAGGTATGTACCAAGGTGCATTAGTTAAGGTCCTAAGTATTTATGAAAATAATGTTTCAATTCAATTGAGCAATGCTTTCTTTGACCAATTCTATATGGAAATGAATGCGTTTGCAAACGATGTTTTCGGCTATGAACAAATGTTGGAATCGAATGAAAAAGGAAAGAAACGCGAAATGATAAAAAAAATTCTTGGAAAATTTAAAATGAATGGTGCTTCATTGGAAAAATTCAAAGGTAATAAGAACATACACAAGATAAAGTTAGAATTCGAATTTTTAGATTTATTTTGTTTATTTCTCATTTTTTTCAGAAGTACACCACACAACAACTCATTCCAACTCTGATTTTGAAATCCTGTTGGAATTGGTGATCGATAATTTTGTCACTATAATGGTCAATGGAAATTTGCGAAAAAATAATTTAGTTTTGTTTTGATTTTTTGCAACATTTTGGTTTTCAGTTAATACAATAAAAACAATACTGTTTTTTCGTGAACACAAAATTCTAAATTTATTACGTTGTTTGTTTAGAATTTTTTTAGAAAAAAAGTAAATTTTTTGGTTTTGAGGAAATTTGTTTATTGTTGCTATTTGTGAAAGCGTAGATATTTGTAAGTATTTGACTATAATCCTAAAAGTTAATGGAATACCACTATGACACATAGAAAACATTTTTTCAAAGGGGTGTTTTTCGAAAATTATAAAAAAAATTGTTTTCAAAAATTTTGAAGAAATAAAGTAAAATAAAAAAATTTCGAAAGCATGAAATTTTTTCAGAACCAAATTTTCCTCAAAAAGATAAAAGAAATTTCTTCGAAGAGGTGTTTTTCTAAAATTACAAAAAAAAAAATTTTAAACAAATAAAATAAAATAAAACTTTTTCAAGGGTATGAAATTTTTTCAAAACAAAATTTTCTGAAAACCAAACAAAATTAAAAAAAAAAATGGTGTTTTCAAAGCATTTCATATTCCACTATTAATAGAGAATACATTTTTTCGAGGGGGTGTTTTTCAAAGCGGGAAAATTTTTTTTTAACAAATCAATTTAAACTTTTACAAAAGTATGAAATTTTTTCAAGAACAAAATTTTCTCAAAAACGTTAAATTAAAAAAAATAGTTTTTTCAAAATATTTAATTTTCAGCAATTAACTGAGAAGAAATTTGTTAGAGCGAAGTGTTTTTCAAAACTTCAAAAAACACTTTTTAACCAAAAAAAATAAACCTTTTTTCAAAAACAACAGGAATGATAACATTGCCTAACAATTTCTGCACTTTTGCACAGTCTAAAGAGGCATTGATACAGAGTGTATTTCCAAACATAGTTCAACATTACAAAAACCATGATTGACTCAGCGAAAGAGCAATTTTAGCTGGGAAAAATAAGGACGTCAATGATATAAATTCAGCTATTTTAGATCAAATACCTATTGACATAGTTGCGTATAAGTCAATAGACACTATTACTGATCAAGATGAGGTCGTAAATTATCCAACTGAATTCTTAAACTCACTCGATTTGCCAGGCTTACCACCTCATAATTTACGATTAAAAATTGGAGCACCGATTATTATGCTGCGCAATAGTAATGTGCCCCGACTTTGCAACGGTACCAGACTCGCTGTGAAGAAGCTAATGGGTAACGTTATCGAAGCAACAATTTTGAAAGGGAAGTACAAAGGAGAAGACATTTTGATACCCTGAATTCCACTGATTCCGGCGGATTTACCATTCGATTTCAAACGTTTGCAGTTCCCTATTCGCCTTGCCTTCGCTATGAGAATTAATAAGGCGCAAGGACAGTATCTACAAATGTGCGGTATTAATTTAGAATACCCAATTTTTTCTCATGGACAATTGTATGTAGCTTGCTCACGAGTTGGCAAACCATCGTCATTATTCACGCGAAAGATGAAAAAACCAAAAACGTTGTCTACCAAAAAGTGTTACAATAAAGTTCGAATGAAATTGTATCAAAGAATTTGCTTTGTTTCGTATTAATTTTATTCTCTTTCAGCAAATCATTGAATTTATCGTCTAGCGAAGCGGGCGAGGGTACGCTAGTAGTTTTATATATACGAATATTTGGTTATATAACAAAACAAAACAACGATTATTAAGCCTTTAAATTCGCTTCTTTCCACTTATCAAAACATTCATTTACTCTACTTTGTTGAAACCGAATTTTGGTCCCATCAATTTGTCACACAGTGTTTTTAATTAAATGCAAATAGAGTTAATCCCATCAGCATAAAATAATTTGTAAATACCCTACAGATTTGCATTCACTTAAGATAATAGTAATGTAGAAGTTTTCATACGCGTTTAGTGAAGAAATTATAGAGGTATTATATATTAGGTATAAGAGAATATTTTTGATTGATTGATAAATTTTGAGGTGTGGCACTTATTAAAAATGAAAAAATTTCTCATATTTCTAAGCAAATAAATCTAATTTTGTATTCTTAGTTTAGGTGATCTAATAGTTTACTTCAACTTTTATTGTCAAGGATGGCAAGTGCATTTGAGATATCCCAGGTAGGTGAAATGGTTGAAGTGCCGGTCTGGCACTCCTCAAGTAGCACCAAAGCGTCGTTTTGTTACTAGTATGAGACCTCCAACAGGCAGATATCTACAGCCAGCCAGAGCTGTTGATATAATGAAAAAGATTGATGGGATTTAGGTTGGCGCACTGCCCCAGGCTGTCGAAGCAAGGAGCACCCAGTGACCTTAGTCGTCTAGCTGCTAAACCAGGACATTTAGAGAGAAAAGGTCCCTACAGCTTCTGCAATGGGGGTTAAATGGTAACCCTAATTTTCCGTGTGTGTGCCGATCATCCAGTGACCGGTAAATACAGCTACGAGTTTGGAAATTTAATGGCGAGGAGTCCTTCGTATATCTTATTGGGGCTAAAGGGTTTTCGAAATAGCTCATGAAGAAATGGAGCTCACTCTTTTCTGTGCTTTTGCAGTTCCCCTTTAACAACTGTCAGAGGGATGTCGATGACCGGGCAGGAGGTATCTGAGGACAATTCAGTCCCATATCTAGCAAGCTCATCAGCAATTTCATTTCCCTCTATGTTCCTATGTCCTGGAACCCAGATCAGAGAAATGTTGCCTGTACCCAAATATCCTAAAAACCCATCTTTTGTTCGATTTATCCGTTACACAGCCAGACGAAATCGATACACGGCAGCCATATTTACATAAAAACACCAAGCCTTCTCATCACTTTGGAAATGTTGGTGTACAGATGCCTATACCTCGCTTAATTCTTTTGGGTCGCTACAAATAACCGTTACGCAAAAAATGGAGTTTTAAAGTTGTGAAAAAAAGCTGCAATAAATTTGAGCCGGTTTTCCGTGAGCGAATGTAGTGAATGTGATATTAAACTTTTTATTTCCACTTAATAAAAAGTTGGGTTTTCGTTGAAGTAATTTATTTTATTTTACTTTTTTTTTTTTTTTAATTTTTTTATTATATTTTTTTATTTTTTTTATAAGTGTCTAATAATATAATGATAACATCTTATCGAATTTTACATCTCTAAACACCTGCCGCAAAAAAAAAACTGTGTAACCTGAACAAGAACTATTGGCGAGTGATTTATTTTTTTAATTTTTTTTATATTTTATTTATTTTTTTTAATTTTTTTTAAATTTTATTTATTCTTACTTAAATTTTTTTTACATTTTTTTTTTTAGTATTTTGTTCTTACTTCAGATATATGTTTCATATACAAAAATGTGGTGTCAACGCAAATGTCACGACTTGCAGGAGGTGGTTGATCTATTCCAAAGTCTGAATCTTACTTCTCTAAGCATCCACCAAAAAGAAAAAGCAGTGCAACCTTAACAAAAAACATTGTAAAATTGTTGAGAAAAAGCAAAAAAAAGATATATACCTCGGTACTCCCACATTTTCATCAGAGTAATCATTTTCTTATTCCTCTACAACTCACGCACTTTCAAGATCTCATAATCCACCTAATCACATTCATCACAAGCATATTAACTCAGACAAAAAGTCTGGCGGTAATCTTTATAAATTTCTCTTTTATCAAAGCTATTTGTAAATATGATTTATTTCATGCTCTTCATCTTTCACCAGAAGCAATGATTAGCTAGATTAATTTTATTGTTTCACTAATGATGGCAGCATTGATCTCCATAAAAAATCATAAATAGCATTAAAGCGCGCATACAGAGGCAATGCATAGCCATATAGGAGTAGTATGTAGATACGGCAGATAAAATATTACAAAGCTGCTGGCTCAAACTCCGACCTGCCACAGCTGATGAACCATATCACTGACAATTCCTCCCTCTGATGAACATTGCTGTCAGAGCAGCAACTGAGGCGAGAGCAGAACAAATTGTGATGAGAGCGATTATGGTTGAGTGATAAGCGGGTCGCACAGCCACCGTTGCTGTTGTTGTTGTTATTGTTACGACTTATGCCCATTGCTGCCGCTAAATTTCAACGTTTTGTTTTTTTTTTCTCTTTTCATTTTGAAAATGATATTTAAATGACAAAGTGGAATGAATTGCTTACATACCGACAAACATATGCTCCAACTCACAACCTCACTATGTAGATATACACACACACACACACACGCTCTACTAATATGATAAAGTGTAAATGGCGGAAAATGCTCGTGTTGTCATTTGAATGGAATTGTGGAGCAGCGAAATGGAAGGCAGGAGGGGACTGGTCTTTTTGATTTCAATTCAAATGTAAATACAAAGCGAGGTATCTGTGAAAATGAAAATTTAATGCGCATTGAAATTTGTGCGCTTTTCATTCACGCTTCTCTTATGTAGAGTAGGTGTGTTTGTGTGTATATACGAGTGTGCTTCTGTATGTCAGTTCAGAAGGTTTATTCAAGGGCTTAGTGCAGATCAAAGCGCACACATCAATAATGAGTGTTTTTCTTGGCATGTAAGGATTTTTAACGTCATTTATTTTAATGCCAAAAGATTAAAAATTTATTTAAAAAATGTTTAAGCACTTCACATCTTAGTATGATTTACTTAAAACTTTGTAAGTCTTCATTAATAGTATTTTGAGCTTATTCAATAATAGGGTAAAACTTAGAATAATTGAGTTTTTCGTTATTTTTGTAACAGCATAAAATTCTGTCAAGTAATGTTTGGGGAATGCTGCTGAAGCGACAGTTCTTAGCCAAATTTAAAACCAAGACACTGATTTGCAATTTTAAAAATAGGCTAATAATCCATCCATTATATATATACATACGTATGTACATATATAATTGGTGCGTATACCCCTTCTGGGTGTTTGGCCGTGCTCCTCCTCCTATTTATTTGGTGTTCTTCCATAAATGGAGGAACCTACAGTTTCAAGTCGACTCCGAACGCCAGATATTTTTTATGAGGAGCTTTTTCATGGCAGAAATACATTCGGATGCTTTCCATTACCTGCTGAGAGGCGACCGCTATTAGAAAAAACGTTTATTCATTTTAGTGTTTCACCGAGATTCGAACAGACATACTCTCTGAATTTCGGTAGTGAAAGTAGTCACGCACCAACCCATTCGGCTACGGCGGCCGCCATCTCTTAATTACGAGTAAGAGTATATTGGCCTCTTTACATATTGCTCCGACTCGAGTGCAAAATTTGTAGTCAGAACGAGTTCATAGTTAATGGCCTCATCTCCTCTCTGCAACTCCTAATGTTAAATGGCGTAAAAAGATCTGGCCAACAACCAACCTCCATTGGTTATCTCATAACTCTCAAAAAGTATAAAAGAATGCTTACGAGCATTCTCACGTACCATTACAGACGACGTAGTCATCTGCTCAAGATCGGGATATGGTCCACAGATTCTTGTCGTTTCTGTGTCCAGTCCCAGGAGACTTCAATGCATCTTCTCCTTGAATGCAGTGCTATCGCACGGAGAAAGTTAAGACATCTCGGCCATTTGCAGCCAGAAGAAAGGCACAGCTCTATCTTAAGTTTAATAAGAGAACTGGGTCTGGATGAAGTACTGAGATGAGTAGAGGGCGCAAAATACCATAAGGCCGAAGTGCGAACCTCCAATATATCTAAAATATACAAAGTAAAAAGCGAAATGTTGCTTATTTGATTAAAATCGGATAATCTTAATCTTGGTACGGTTATCGCTTGCAAGACATAGGACCGCTGATATTTGATCTCATCGTAGTTGTAGTCGTCGCTGATGTCAGTTCGCCGGGGGTGCCATAGGGTTATCGTAGTGCAGCCATTTATCCTTCTCTACCCTAAGCTGATACAAAAACTCTCTTATTTTCTTCGCGTGTAAGCAGAAATTCGCATCTCAAAAGACGCTTTTCAAGATCCCTCAGCATTAGTTGGTAAAATTATCACTTGCAGATGTTTCTGAATTATTCCTCGTTTGAAACGGCTTGATTCCTGTATAACTGTTAATGAATGGATGATATTTTATGCCATTTGATGCTCCTTTTCCATAGAAAATTCTTGGCTTCTAAATAAATCTAACTATTCATGACATTTTATATCACTTGAATCACTAAAAACTTCCCTATGCATTCAATGACTTTCAAGCAGCAAACCAACCAAAGCAGCAAAGGTCACGGGAATGCTAAATAAATTAATGACAAACATTGGTGGGTCAACACAGAGCAAATGAAGGCTAACCATGGCGGCCAAAAACTCAATTCTCTTGTACAGCAGCGAAATATGGGGAATCGCGCTAAACTGCAAAGCCAACCACAAAGCACTGAAGGCTGTGCAGCGGCACTCAGAGTTGCTTAAGCCTACCGTGCGTGGAACTCCAGGAAGAAACACGTCATCACTAGCGTCTCAGAACAGACATGCCAAACCATGATCTTGTAGCAGAACCAATTGCACACTGAACCGATTAGCAGATGAACTTCGAAACTTATTCCATTAATAAGCAAATGCGTCCAAAATAACTTCGAGGCAATGAATTACTTCTTAGCTCAGTTCCTCCCGGGCCACGGATACTACGGAAGGCACCTATACCGCATGGGCAAGGTAAGCGATCCCAAGTGCACACACTGCGAAGCACCAAGCGATGTCGCTGAACACACGTTTTTTAGTTGTGACAGATGGCTCATGGAAAAATATGCTCTGAGGAAGAAGATTGGCGACATCGCACCGAGCAACATAGTCAGCAAAATGCTCGAACGCGAGGTCAACTGGAATGCAGTAAAGAGATACATCGGGACGTACTACGGAAAAAAATGGAAAGGCAATTTAAACGCTACCTCTTCTAACAAAGCCAGTTGTTTCTTTCTCGTACTAACCGGCGCCAATTGGACACACCAAATGAAGCCAAGTCATTCTTCACCTGATCTTTCCAACGCAGAGGAGGCCTTCCTCTTCCTCTGCTACCACCAGCTGGTACCGCATCGAATACTTTCAAAGCCGGAGCGTTTGTATCCATTCGGACGACATGGCCCAGCCAACGTAGCCGCTGGATCTTTATTCGCTGCGCTATGTCTATGTCGTCGTAAAGCTCATACAGTTCATCGTTCCATCTTCTGCGATATTCGCCGTTGCCAACTTGCAAAGGTCCAAAAATCTTACGCAGAATCTTTCTCTCGAATACTCCTAGCGTCGCTTCATCGGATGTTGTCATCGTTTACGCTTCTGCGCCATACGTTAGGACGGGCATGATGAGAGTCTTGTAGAGTGTTAGTTTTGTTCGTCGAGAGAGGACTACTGCTCAGTTGTCTACTTAGTCCAAAGTAGCACTTGTCGGTAAGAGAGATTCTACTTTGGATTTCAAGACTGACATTGTTATCGGTGTTAATGCTGGTTCCTAAATAAACGCATTTTTTTACAACGTCGAAATTATAACTGTCAACAGTGACGTGGGTGCCGATACGCGAGTGCGCCGACTGTTTGTTTGCCAGCAGGAGGTACTTCGTTTTGTCCTCGTTCACCACCAGTTTGGAGAAGGCAGAACTAACAGCGCGGAACGCTACCTCACCCACCAAAAAAAAATGACTTTCAGGCTCCTTCAGTTCTTTAAACTAAAATAGTGAACTGACACATCTTTGCTGCCGAACAACTCAACACTTTCGTGAAATATGGAAACATATATAACATCCCTTAAATATTTTTAACTAAAAATAATGCTAAATCACAACTCTTATGACTCTCAATACGCAGCCTCCCAAGCATGCCTGTGTTTTACTATCAAAGGCAGACAAACTGTCACAGCCCAGCTCATGCACAATTGGAAAACCCTGTTAAGTTTTCAGCTGTAGTAGTCTTCCAGCATCTTTCAAATAAATTAAAAACTGCACGTGCACATTCCCACCAAAAGCTTTTACAAATTTCACTCGTGCAAGCAGTTGGGAGACCTTCACCCAGTCACTGGCTGCAGAACTTCTTTCGAACCACTTCTGCCCCTTATTCATCCCCTTTAGTAGGTTGTCATTTTAATTTGCTCGATTCTCTTTCACAGCTGATATCGATCTGTAAAAATTGCCGCCACCATACACACACACACATACCCGCTCACACATATTTGCAAACATTTGTCGTCGAACGCAGCATCCGTTCGTCGCCTTCGTAAGGTTAATGAGGTCTCGCCACTAATGGGGCGCGGCTGTGTGGCGGCATTGCGGCCCGACGTTGAAAAAACGGAATGTCAATGTCGGTGGTGTCTGGTGAAAATGACACTTTTCAACTATTTATTCATTGCTCGTAAATGTTGTTGCGAATGGAAATGGCTGCAAATGTGCGATGTTGCCTGTGGCCAACTTTATCGTTTGCCAATCTTGTAAATGAATGAATGCTTTTTATTATTATTTTTTTTTATGAGTGAACAAAAAACAAAATTATATTTTATCAAATACATACAAACATACGTATTTATTGTATGTTAAATGATGCCGTAAACGAATTTGCTCATTCACTTGTGCATTTCGCTTAACAGATGGGCCCCAAGAGCAGACCAACAATAGGATAAAAAAAATTACATAAAAAGTAACAGAATGTTTTGTTGTTCAAGCCTTAAACACATACATAGACATACATATTTGTATATAATTTCATTTTGTATTGACTGTCTTAACCGCTACGCGCACACATCTATCGAGTCTTCTTGGTTGCACGGGGTGTCCACTTTTCTTTTGGGATTTAAATTAGCTCCGTTATGAATAAAATTCCCATGAATATTTTTCAACTAATGGAAAGTGTAAGCCTTGCTTTTAATGATGGATCGTAACTTAATTCAAATGAGTTCCTTAACTGGCTTTGCAGTAATCTTAAGGCGTATCTGTTCGAGGGTTCTTGAGGTTCTTTCTTTTACTGATTGGTGCCTGATTGTCGAATTGAGAGTTTTTATTTCCTATTTTCCTCTTCTGCCTTTAACTAAAACTTGGCAATAGCGCTCCACATTTTTGTATTTGTGAAGGATGCAATTGGCGGCTTTGCAGCCTTTTATTTTATGCCCTGGTTTCCCACATCTGATGCACATATCCCTTTTATCAGGGCCAGTGCAGCTTGAATGTGTCTGCCTTGTCCCAAGGCAGCGACAACATCTCTTTATTTGTTCTCACGCTCACATCTTCGTCTATATTTGCTCTTCTTGGTTGGTGAACAGCTTCCACACTTCTGTTTCCACTTCCGCATGGGCTGGCAAGGAGTCGAGATCTCGTATCTGAATCGTGGCACGTGACTTTTAGTCCGTGATGCAGGTCTTGTCTTGCCTAGTGCTTTTCAACTGATGTACGGACTCTGGCTTAACCTTGTTTTCCCTACCAAACTCCAAAAGTACAGCCCCAGCCTTCTTTTTCCTGACGGACTTTACTTTGACTGACTCATCAGTTGTAATCTTTACGCACAAGTCCCATAGTTATGTCCTTCTGCGGGTTTTATCACAATCCGGTTTTACATACTGTGCCCGCGGCTTGCTTCTTTTGTTTGGCTCGACTAGCTTATCCTTCGACTTCTTTTGGTTTCCCCTTCTATTAACTGTCTAATAACTCTCATCATTCTTCTCAGGGAGTCGTTTTTTGTTCCCGCTGCGTTCATTAGCCCTGGCCTTCTTACAGCTCTCAGAGCCAGCCGGACTGGTTGACGTTTGATTCGGGTTTGTCGTTGCAGAGGTGTGCGTATCTCCTATTAGCTGGGAGACAGTGTTCCTACCAGGATTCGCGAGCGCCTTTCCTCCCTCTGCTGTCTTCCACGAACGTCTGTAGTTCAGCGTTACACCCAGTAGCTCAGCCATTTTGGATACTCCAACCATGATTTCCTTACTGATGTTCTTTTGACGCCTAAACGCTGGCTGAATCGAACTCATCACCAGCTTGCATTGGAAGATCGCATCCATCCTCCTTATATTCTTAATCAGCTCTAGCCGAGAAACATTTCAATTGTGTCGATTGATGCGCTCTCGTTTGTAGCGTTCGTTAAAGTATATGGCTGTGGTAGGAGTGACGAGTCGTTCTGCCGCTGCAAGAGTACTGGTTGGCGTGAACTGCGCTGGCTGCAGCCCTTCAATGCTGGTACTGGAGACATCGTTCCACAGAATGCTAATGTTACTGTGTTCATTGCCCTTTGCGGGGCAATCAGATTTGGCATTTTTCAACGCAGTGCGGGCTGGTCCGCTTCCAGCTGCATTTAGAGTGGATGCGTTCTTTCACCCTCCTATTCACATTCAGAGCAGAGTGCTCTGTCCGAGGTGCCTAACTTTTCCATGTGCTTCGCCCATAGAAAGTTGGCCGTCATCACTCCAATCAGCCGCCTACAGTCCCTTCTGTTTAATTACGGGAGGATCTGCGATCCCTTCTGTTACAGTCCCTTCTGCTTAATAACAGGTATCATCAGTTTTCTCCATTTGCAACCTCTCTCAGGCTGCCAAGCTTGCTTGTAGGTTGAAGTAACCCGTTTGTTAACCGTGTCTCCGATGGGTGCAGAAGGAAGTGGCAGAACGGGCTCCGGGCCAAAGGAGTTGACTTCAGAGCCCATCCTAGCTAAAGAGTCAGAGGTCTCTGCACTCACGATACCCAAGTGTCCCGGGACCTATGTTAGCATCGGGACATTATGTCTGCCGACATAGTTCAGGGTGTTATGTAAAGTCCTGGATCTCTTCAGTTAAGGAAGAGAGATGCCCACTGAGGTGTCTGGGAGGTAGCTCAACCTGAAGCAAGTGTCTGGAGGGGTACATAAGGTATTATCCCAGCTGGAATTGATTTCTGAGCATCCTAATATGCTCCTTAACTCCTTAACAGAGAGCATACTAACCTCATCGTGAAGATTTTGTAAAGGATGCATCATTGCTTTTTTGTTGCTTTTCATGTTTTTAATATCTCCAACAATCACAAAAAGCTAGTTAATGATAAAAATGAATACAAAAAGTGCGTGTAGCGTAGTACATATAACAGTAGTGAAACTTTCACGGCCGGCAAAGAAAGAGAGAGAGATACCCGAAAGATATTGAGAGAGAGAGAGATAAAAAGAATCTAAATAAATTCACAACATTGGCAGAGAATACAAATAGACAAAATTTACAAAAAACGGAGAAAGGACGACCAGTGAAGGTAAACGCCGGACCCAAGCCATGGCAACAACGCACACTACACCGAGCGTTTATCACCCGCATAAACGCAGCGATTCCAGGACCACAGCAACGGCACAAATTACCGCAAGACAATACCAATAAATCCGACGCCGGAATGGATAACACTTTATATTACGCACAAGCACTATCCAAGAAACGGAAATAAACGCCAAAAAGTAGGCATCAAAAAACGCCAAAAAAATTCGGACCAAAAAACGCCCCAAACAGTAGGCATCAAAAGTATATTACCTACAAGTTTGCTCCAACAAAAAAGCGCCAAAGAGTAGGCAGTGTTATTTCTCACTAGAAATTAGCATCCACAAAGAAAAACTTAGGAAAAATATCTTAAAGTGCATCTAAGATGTATATAAGATATAGCTCTCTCTCTTCTTTTCCCCTACGTTATATCTTTTTTCTCTCTCGCGGAACGAAAATACTCAAAACGTTGCATGACCTTGAAATTTTACTCTCCATTCTCGCTCGTCCATCGACGCCTTAGAAGTTTCACTTCAAAAATTTCTTAAAATTTTAAATTTCGCAGTTAATGAAATTATTTCATACTGAATTATATTTAAATTTCGTTGAGTGCAGATATTTTAAAAAGGAAAAAGTTTTTTTGATCTGAAATTTTGTAAGAGAGTCCTTTTCATCAGATAATTGCACACCACCTACGATTTCTCAAAAGCTGAACCAACTGCTTAGATTGCTTTTCTAAAACAGTTTGATGAACCTGAAGGACGCAATTGTGAAAAGGAATAAAAATTATGCGACGTTAATTTAATTAATCTCGCCATTGCAACGACATTTCTATGAAAATATATATGTTTTTTTTAATATAAAAAGTTAGTCTATGTTGAATTTCGTTAATCTTACGAGTGCTCGTCCAATAGCAAAAAGTAAATGCTTGCATCCGCCACAGCTGATAATTTTGTAGCCACTGACTAGAAAACAATTTCTGTGAACACAATAACGACTTTGACCCAAACGAGAGGTTATCTAAGAATGACGGATTTTAGTACTAAATTTCTGCATACAAACGCGCACATTGTAAGGCAATATTCGTCTAATTATAACAGCGAAATATTATTTGTGCATTGGAGGTATGTAAAATATAGATTGAAGTATTTTAGAAAAATATTCAGAGTACTTACAAAATTCATATTAATTCCTATACTCGTGCGTACTAATAATCTGGGTTATTATCATATTGCACACATAACGGTTATTTGTAACAGCGTAACGGTATTAAGTAACATATACGAAATGTTTAGAATTATCAGAGAAATCACCAAAAGTGCCCTTCAAACAGATGTGGCCTTAGTGGTGCTACCTAAGGTCGTGTTTTTTAGCCGGTAACGATAAAAAGTATGTTGGAGGTGTTTTCTGAGTGAGACAGCCCAGACCCAATTAGCACAAAAGATGCCACTGCTTTGTACAAGAAGAACCATCTTGATTTGACTATGAATCTGCCTATGTCGTCTATTTTCCTTTCTGCAATTTCTACCAAGTTGTTCGTTGAGAATTCCCGCAGCATTTTATGTGGACACTCACACCGACAGTGAAAGACTGTTTCCTTAGACTTCCAATCTTCCTGGCATGGCCTCCCAAAGGCCAGTGGCTGGTTATTGTTGACTTAATTGTGAAGATGTCTGTTCTTGGCTTTCTTAACAACTCCTCAGTTATGCTTTCATTGAAATTGTTTAGTTATTTAATTGGTATCCGTATCAGTTCATCTGTCAACGACCTGCTTCTGGAATAGCGAGAAGATCTCCCTATTATGTACGCCTAGGAGACAGCCTATTTCTCCGGCTTCAGATTCATTATAGGATGCTCGCTCCTGTCTTGCCGGTTCATCAGCGTTCTCATATTCTTCTTCTATGTTCCTATGGCGAGGTCTCTAGCGTACGCACTAAAGCATTAAGTCCTAATTTGCATTGTCTTCGATTGGCAAACTCTTTGACTTCAGAAAGAACAACAAAAAAAAATTGAATAGTGGACACTGAAACAGTTTTAGGTAAACCAAGCTTTTACGCTCTACCAGATTTGGTATACTCCTATACATTAGGGAAGTTCAAAATGAAATGCAAATGACCTGACATTGTGGAATTGCCAAATACCATGACAAAGCTATTTTTTGTATCCAAAACGCAATTATCTTCATCACTTTTTATTTTTTATTAAATTATTTTTATTCATTTTAATGCCTGTAAGGGGTTAGTGGTAGTCCGAATTTTCAAAAAATTTACTTTTTTTGCATTTTCTTAAAGTATAATATCTTAAAAAAATTGTGTGAAAAATTTAAGTGAATCTGACAAATATTTTTCGAGTTATTCAACAATTAACAACGAGCACTCGGCCGCTCCGGTTCGATAGCAAAACTTTAAATGCATTTTTCTCAAAACTATGTTTTTTGAACTGGTGGCCACTGTAACTTGAAAACCGCTTAGTAGATTTCAATAAAATTTATACTGCTTTTGAAAAATATAGAAAACTCACGCCTGATCGAAGGATTTTTTTTTTTTAATTTCGATTGTTTTAAACAATTAATTGTCGGTTTTTTTTGTCGAAAATCTGCAAAATATTTCCTGAGGCCGCCATATTGTTAATTTTGAAATAAAGCTTCGATCAGGCACAAGATTATCAATTAATAAAACTAATTTATCTTGTCCGATTGAATTTGGATGATTCTCCAAGGACTGAGATGATCACTGCAAGGGTCTTCTAGAGAAACGGGCTCCACTAACTTTTTAAATTGTAAATATTTATTTTTGAAATTTTGCTAAAGTCAAGTCGAAACACGATATATTACTGCTATGCTTTTATTTTTGTAAAATAAAGCACAAAAAAATATTGAAAATCATAATTTTTTCGGGCCTCTGATAACTTCGTAGCGGGCTCGGGTAGTGCGGACACATCGATAAATCCGTGCGACAGTAAAATGAATGCAAGAAAATTAATAAATAAATTTAAATGCTAATCCCACACTATGCAGATTTAATTTCGAAAAGTTCGAAGTTGCCAAAAAGTTCTTTCAAAAAGTTGTCTTGCGAATCGCTTTCTGAAAATATTTTAGAAATTTCTGCAATTGTTGTTGTTCTTTTATCAATTCCACCTGTTTGCTGTAGGAATTCTTCTTCACCCGTCTCCTTGCTCTTTACGTGAGAAATTCATAGAACTGTAACATAAATTAAAAAAAAAAAATAAAAAAACAAAAAAGGAAACACCTGCGATTCAACAGGAAATAAACAACGTGGAAAAATAAGCAAGTAAATATTTACATGTTTGTTCATACACGTAAATATATACATATGTACATATACGCAGAGTGAATTTTGTTTATTTTTTATGAGAAATTCATACAAGGTGGCGCAAAATTAAACGTCCACTTTTTTAAATAATTTTTTTTAACTAAATAAAGAAAAATGATTTTGAGTGATGGAATTCTTTATTTTGAGCTTCTTTATTTTCAGCTCTCTAGTTCACAAGTGTCAAATACGATTGAAGTATGCCACAGGACAGATGGCCACGGTATTCCTTACGGAAGTCTATACCATCTTGAATGTGGCGTACTGGCTAATTGAGAAAAAACGGCGGGTCAGCAGTATTGGAATTTGTAGTGACAGTCAAGCTGCACTGAAAGCCCTTGCTAATCCACGCTGCTCCTCGAAGTTAGTCGGTGAACAGTGTTGCAAAACCCAACAAAGTTAGTCTTATTTGGGTGCCTGGACATTGGGTATTACAAGGAACGAGTTAGCTGATAAACAGGCTAATGAAGGCTCTGCAAGTATGCCACTAGGCTCTCAACCCCCTCTAGGACTCGTGCAGAGTAGCCAAGTGCTTTGTGAAAGAACCAAACAGGAAAACGGTGACCTTTCTCCTAAAACTCAGTACAGAGGACCAGAGAGTACTGATGGGTGTAATCACAGGGCACAACACCTGTAGTCAGCATATGACGGCCATGGGGGTCGTAGACAGCCCGATATGCCTATCCTGTCTTGAGAATGACGACACTGCAAAGCATTTTCTCTGTAGCTGCCCTGCATTTTCCAGAATCAGGCTTAGGATATTGGGTTGCGATATACTGAGTATGGATGAAGTTCATACTCTTCCTCTTCCGGATCTCTTAAAATTTATCAATGAATCCAAAAGATTTGTGGAAGAGTGACCTCAAACTAATTTATCCGTCTTACCACCCACTCTTTATCTCTCCTATCCAAGAATGACAGAAAGAAGATTGCACCCATCAGAGAGTACGTGACGTCACGTTTTTCCCAGTTGTGCAGTATTGCCAACCATTTGCTCTTCGCAATAAATTTAGTGCTTTTTTATACCAAAAATGCGAACATTTTGAAGTTTCGTGTTTGTTTCTTTTTTTTTAATTTAAAGCTACCGAAACTTTAAGTTAAAAAAAAACTTTATTATTATACAAACGAAGGTTAAAAAAGGCCACTCTGAGAAGATTTTATTGCTAATAAAAATTAGTTGATTCTCATAAAATTTGATATTTTGAAAGTGTGAATTTAATTTTTTGCTCCTTTTAAGGTTATGCATGAATATTAAATGCCCCTCTCTCAGCTCTTCTTAAGATCGAAAACCTTTTTACAAATTTTAGAAGGCGTTTGAATTTACAGAATGCGGATTAAAACCATAGAGGTGTACTTGTTTCTTCCGGCCATCAATCCTTAGTGGGACATAGGGTATCAAGAGGTGTATTCATTGTAAAAATAAGCCACAAAATACCAGAAAATACTAAAGAAACCATCCTGACATTCTTACAAAAAGAGTACCTTATCTAGTTACATAACCTCAAATATAGCAAAAAAGTCGTTCCCTTAACAAAATAGTCTCGCTTAACAAAAAAAGTTCATAAATTAAATTGTACATAAGCATAACACATTTATTTAAAAAAACGCACATTTTAAAGACAATTTGTCACGCATACAAAGTTCTTTAAGTGATTCAATAAAAATTTGGTATTTTATTTTCTTTAAATGGTTATTTTAGTGCGTTTTTATATCCAAAGCTAGGCAACACTGCAATAGCGAGAGAGAGAGATGTGATTGCCGAAAGCAGAAGAACACCAACAACACCTGCAATCACGGGCAATGCCACCAGATGTTAAAAAAAAAGTAAAGCTAAATAAAACTGAGTGAATTATTGAACTAATTATTAAAAAATGTATATTTTACAAAATTATAAACATTACATTCTAATTAGAACAGGCTAGAAAAATGGCATGAAGAAAGAACTAAAACGCCGAGACTAAATATAATAACAAAAAAAATGCTAAATCAAGTTACGAAAATGGTTATCTGGCCATACTGGAGCTAAAATCACGTAACTCATTGTCAAATTCGCTGAGAGCACAGTAACGGGACCGCGATAGGCGCCATCTCATTATTCTTTCCATCATCTCTCCTATCTCTATACTTTCTACTGAAATCTATCCGGCTGTACTACAATGGTCTACTGACTGAGTGCTTGGACTTGTCCAACCCCCCACAAATCTAATCTATCTAATCTAATGCCACGATTTGTAAAAACTGTAAATTTTCCTATAGGATGATTAATTTTGCGCCACCTTGTGCTTAGCTTCCATTATATTATACATATACGTATGTGCCTTCACTGCTACTGCATAAGAAAGTGTGTATACATGAACTCATGTACTTTTTATTTATTTTTTATTTTTTTTGTTTTTTGTTGTTTTTGAGCAATCATCTATTTTTAATTTAATTTGCTAGGAACTCAACAAGCAATAAATTGATAAATTAGTTGGAATAAAAAACTAGACATGTGCTGGCATTTCAAGTACATGCGCCAGTGCTGGACATTGACTTCTAAGCAGCAAATATTCGTCAGCAACAATTGAGCCAATCATGGACTCAGTCGTGAAACCAATTTAAGTTTTGGAAGGGCATATGCAACAACATACACAGAATAGGCACACATACACATATTCACAACTAATTAGCTCGTAGCTATTGCAAATTCGCAATGATTATCACTTATTTTTTTCCGGTGAAAGTTGTTTCGCGCGCAGTATCAAATGCGGAAATCTAATTTAGTTCTGTTATGCGTTACTTTGAATATTGATTGCGCTCGAAAGGAACTTTTTTACTTCACACATTCATACATATGTACGTATGCATGTGTGAGTGCACATTGTATAGCAAATTCAGCTACTACTACTAATGTTAAACGAATTTAGCAAAGTTTCACACCCACCCTTGCCAGCATAATAAATATATGTAGTTCAGGCTAAAGGCGCATGCACTGTTACGTGATGTTTTTAATAGACCAGCAATACGACAGTAAATCAGCAGAAAACGTAAAGAATCTGATTCATCACAAAATTTGTAATTCGCGCTAATTATTTTTGAGAAAATATAAAAATGGGAAAAGGTTGGAACTCCTAAATGGGATAGCGGTAGGGGGTGATTGCATAGTCGGCTATATGAGCTCTCATATATTACTATTTTACCAAAAACTGCTAAAATGATTCATGTCATGGTTGTCATATTTTATTTCATACCAATGAGTTTTGACTTTAAAATCGATTAAAAAAGATACGAATGGGTGTGCGGCCTACGAAGTGAGAAAATGGTATCAGTAAACCTAGTCAAAGGAAAATTTTTGATTTTCTCGAATGAACTGGCAAACGAATAAAAATTGTTAAAAGCCAGACGGCAGAAGTTGTAAATGTTGTCTATTGTGGTTTAAAATAAATAATTAACTATTTTATAAATCGAATAATGCCTTGGATTTATATTGAGTTTCTATAGTGCGGAAAACAACGGCTTAAGGGGACAGATACCTGTAAACGGTCATATTTTCCCTAATTTTCATTAAAATTATTCAAAATGAAGAAGTCAATATATTTTTTCAAAATTGGCATACAGTTTCTTTATTCGTACTTTAAAATAATATAATTTTTTTTTTTGCTTTAACAATTAAAAATGGCGGATGTACTATACACTCTATTCTTACAGGAAGGTCGCAGCGGCGCTTCTCAATCGGCGGGCATTGTAGCATCGGCGTCAGTGACCTGAATACAAAAAACTAAAAATTTTTTTGTTTATTAATGTCGTAATTTCTATATGAATTCAAAAAAATGGAAAAAAATTCGCTGAAAAAAATGTTTACAAAAAACAAAAATGAATTTTGGGGCGAATTTTCCTACTATTTTTGCTTTGAAAAAATTATTTTTTCGAAAAATGTTCGAAAACTTGTAACTTATAGAAAGTAAAATCATAAAAAAGATATGTGCAAAATTTCAGGGAGATCGGTCAATAAGTTTTCGAGATATCGTTTACGCGTCTAAAATTTGAATACAACGTAACTATACCTCTCCCAGCGCTCAAACGCAAAGAATAGACTCGTCACGGTTGATTATCTATAATATAGGAAATCCTTAAATTTACGTTCTAAAATTTTTTCGACATATTCTTAAAGGATTATATAAACATTTTATGAAACAAAAATTTTTTTTTTTCGAAATTTTATCTGGTCCCTTAAGACATCTGAAATGAGCAATCAAAATATTACATAGTGCACGCGGAAGCAAAATTCGAGCTTTGTCAGAACTAGTCAAGATTTGTTAAACACTGCTCAAAAGTGCATGCAAACCTTGATAACAAACACTGTTTAGATTTAGATGAAAAAGTTTGTAGAAGATATTTGTTTTACCGAAGTCATTTCTAAGTAAAAGTTTTAATTCGTCATCATTTGTCTTCTTCATCATCAATAAAATACAATGCTTCATACACTTATAATTCCACTATATAAAATAATTGGTCTATCGATAAGTTCGTGCGGTTTTACAACAGATGGCGTAACTTGATTATTATTCCATCGATCCACATTTCCAAACATTCATTGGAGAGCTACTGTCGTAAGGCACAAACGTCAGTATAAGTTTTTTATTTGAAGCGTAAACAACAATATTTTTACCACACTTGAAAATGTCGAATTTCGTGCCAAATAATGTGTTTTTGCGGGGAATTCTTCTTCATTATTTTAATATGAAGAAAAAAGCAGCCGAAAGTCATCGTATCTTGGTGGAAGTTTATGGTGAGCATGCTCTAGCTGAGCGAACGTGCCAGAAGTGGTTTGCACGCTTTAAAAGTGGTGATTTTGGCTTGGAAGACGAAGAACGCGAGGGTGCGCCGCCAAAGTTCATGGATACCGAATTGGAGGAATTGCTCGATCAAGATCCGGCTCAAACGCAAGAAGAGGTTGCAAAAACTTTGGGAGTTGATCAATCAACCGTTTCCAAACGTTTAAAAGCCATGGGAATGATCCGAAAGGTAGGCCATTGGGTGGCGTATGAATTGAAGCCAAGAGACGTTGAACGCCGTTTTATGGCATGCGAACAACTGCTTCAACGGCACAAAAGAAAGGGTTTTTTGCATCGAATTGTGACTGGCGATGAAAAGAAAACGTCGGGCAACGTATGGATACCCTGGCCATGCTTCAACATCGACGTCGGCGCAGAATATTCATGGCCTGAAGGTTATGCTGTGTATCTGGTGGGACCAGCTGGGTGTTGTGTATTATGAGCTACTGAAACCGAATGAAACGATTACGGGGGATGTCTACCGACGACAATTGATGCGTTTGAGCCGAGTACTGCGAGAAAAACGGCCGCAATACGCCGATAGACACGACAAAGTTATTTTGCAACATGACAATGCTCGGCCACATGTTGCACAAGTGGTCAAAACATACTTAGAAACGCTCAAATGGGATGTCCTACCCCACCCGCCGTATAGTCCAGACCTTGCGCCATCCGATTACTATCTCTTCCGATCGATGCAACATGGCCTGGCTGACCAGCACTTCCGTAATTACGATGAAGTCAAAAAATGGATCGATTCGTGGATTGCGGCAAAACCGACCGAATTTTTCACAAAGGGAATCCGTGAATTGCCAGAAAGATGGGAAAAAGTAGTAGTAAGCGATGGACAATACTTTGAATATTAAATTTGTAACCATTTTACGTCAATAAAGTTTCAAATTTCGAAAAAAAACCGCACGAACTTAAACATAGTCCTATTAATAAGAAGTTTTCCGCCCACATTCCAATAAATCCAAAGCTATGGTCAAATTTTCTGTTTTTTAATTAAAAAATAATAATAAAAAATGGGACTGTATTCGGTACTTTACTCATCTCTCTTCTCAGTGCAGGTGAAATTACAAAATAAATAAAATAAACTTATATAATATACATAGCTAATTTCTAGGAAACTAACGTCAAAGCTTTTAAAATTTGACTTGAAATTTATAATATGTGAATTTTTTTACGCAACTTTTCTGCGTAAAGCTAAACAAAAGCCGCTCCGCTATTACGTCTGCACATACATACATATGTATGTACATTAAGACACTCAGAACAGCTGGAGAATCACAAGTCACACAATGCCGCTGTTCGAACTTCCACAGAAACTGGTTATTATACTGTTTATTTAAGTTCGCAGTCAGCGAACGTCATCATGGGGACGTGATCACGCATATACCTATTAAATGTATATACATATATTGTATGTATGTATATAACTATTTCATCAAGAGCAATTTTTTGTATACTTGCGAATATGCACACAGGTATGTATTTTCGCAATTTCAAGGTCTGCCGGTTAAATAGGCAACAGTCATATAGGAAAAATGGAATACCACATGATTTTTATTAGAAAAAAAGTTTATAATTATAATATAATTGACAAACTTTCTATAAAAAAATACAAAAACCCAAAACTGTATCGTTCGTTTGTAAACTGAACACAGAGCGTTAAGCCAACTGCTGAGTTCCAGTTTACTGCTCTCTCTCTCTCTCTCCCTCAATTATACTGGTTTGCAATCGTAAGCTCAGCGTTGGCAGTGTTGATGAAGGGAGCGAATTAGCAAACAGGTAATTAGTTATTGACTCAACTAATTATGCGTAGTCTTTTGCTCTGAGTAAGCACAACTCTCTAAATATTACAGATGAATCTTCTTAAGCTCATGTTTGTTCAAGCAAAGCATTTGGAGGTAATAATATGGGATTACACAAAGAATTGCTTTGATCTTGACAGCCGTTTCGTTATTTTTTTTTTAATTAGTTCAATTGTTTTACGCGATGAATAAACGTACGTATGTATGTATGTATATAAAATATGTATGTAAGCAGGTTTGATTATATTTCCATTTTTCAATATTTGACCAAAGAATATTCCACCATCCGACGCATGTTGCAAACGCGAGAAAGACCTACTGAAAGTAGGACTAAAAAAGAAAACAGTGTCTGTCTGTTTTTCTAGATCAACTCTTCAGTTACAAATATAAATATGCTAGTATAAAATTGCCTCCCGAATCCAAATATTCATATTAAATTTTCATTTTCACAAGGAACTCACTTTCAATTTAAATTTGAGTGGAAATTAAAAAGACCAGATTCCTCTCTTCCATTCTATTTCTCCGCAGTTGCGTTTAAACCAAAAATCCTGAATCTTTCATACGTTAGAATATACATAAGTCCAAAATTTATAACAAAATAAAAGCATTTGTTATATTATCTATACTTTCTTTACCTTATTATACTGGAATTTCGAAGGAAATTTTGCATTTGAATATTTACGATCTTGGCCAAAGAGGAAATTAACCGAATAGACAGCTCTGATTTAGTAAAAAAGTTATTCAAAAACAGAATTCATTATTAATTTTGTGCCATTTAAAATTTTTTTCAATACAATTCTTTTATTTAGTAAAAATAAAATTTTTTGAATAAAATATTTTTTTGTTAAATTTTTTTAAGATACATTTCTTTAATAATTTGTTTTAATATGTTTTTACTGAATTTAATGAAATAAATACACCTTATTGTATTTAATAAAATGTTCTTCAAAAACAAGTGATGTCTAGTTTTGCGCCATTTAAAATGTTTTTGATAAAATTTTTTTAATGTACTAAAAAATTTTTTTAATAAATTAAATTTCTTTAATATAATTTTTTTTAAATAAATATATTTATTTAATTATTTAATAAAATAAATATTATATTCAATAATTTTTTTTATTCGCAATAGCTGATTTTTTTGCAATACAATTTTTTTATTTGCTAAAAAATTTTTTTTGTATAAATTTCTTTAATAATTTTTTTTACTATATTTTTTTAAATTATTTTTTAATAAAATAAATATATTTCTTTTAGAAAAGAAAACAAATTTTTTTTTTAAATGTCTATTGTGTTAAGTAAAAAAGTTATTCAAAAACAGAATTAAAAATTAGCCATTTAAAATTTTTTTTAAAACACTTTTTTTATTTAGTAAAAATAAAATTTTTTAAATAAAATATTTTTTATAATATTTTTTTTAATACATTTTTTTAATAATTTTTTTTTTTAATTTACAATAACTAACTTTTTTTTAATACACTCTTGTATTTAGTACCAAAAAATTTTTTTTAAATAAATTTAGATTTAAATAAGATTTTTTTTATATATTTTTATTTAATTTGTTTTAATAAAATAAATATTCTTTCTTAGAAAAAAATAATATTGTTAAAAAAAATGCTTATTGTATTTAGTAAAACAAGTTCTTCAAAAAAATTTTGCTTAATTTTGCGCCGTTTAAATTTTTTAATTTAATTTTTTGATGTAGTGCAAAATTTTTTTTAATAAATAAAACTTCTTTAATATAATGTTTTTTATTAAAATATTAAGTTTTTATTTTATTATTATTTAATAAAATAAATATTGTATATAATATTTTTTTTATTTACAATAACTAATTTGTTTTATTAAATAAATTTCTTTAACAATTTTTTTATATATTTTTTAATAAAATAAATATTTTTTTAGAAAAATAAATACTTTTTTTAGAACATTTTTTTATTGTATTTAATAAAAAAGGTGTTTAAAAACAAGTGATGCTTAGTTTTGCGCCATGTAAAATTTTTTTGATACCATGTTTTTGTATAGTAAAAAGTTTTTTTTACGAATTAAATTTCTTAATATAATTTTCTTTATTAAATTACATATTTTTTGTATCGGAAAATCATATTCCTAATACCCTCTACCGAAGGCTAATACACACTTTCAAGTTCGGTAATAAAGACCAAAATGTACTTTGCTGCCCTATTTCTAAGATGAAAGGATGATTCATACATTTTGTGAAAGAAATGTGTCTTGGCTGAACAAAGGCCGCTTATTCCTATGCAATATATTGCGACATCTCAATCTCCTCTAAACTTAGTCGGTGTTCCTCAGTAGTTACGCTCATCACAACCAGACGTATTGCAGAATACCCTGCTTAAGTTCAAGACAAATCGCCATGGAATATCCATTATGCGGGCGATATAGTCTTAATTAATGAGAACCTCGCTTGCTTGGAGGGAAATGATGACAAGCAACGGAATGCACATAAATGTGAAGAAAACCTACTCCTACCATTTGCTAAAGACGAAACAGAGCAACGAAAGGCTTCCCGTATTAGTGGGCAGCCAATAACAGCAACTATAAGTTTCAAGTTCGATTCAAAGCGAAAATGGAAACATAGATGAAGTTGAGACACAAAGGGGCATCTGACGGGCATCTTATGTGACCGGGAAATGCCATTACGATTAAGGGAACGGTGTACAAAACCTGCGTGAGCCCAGTAATGCTGTACGGGAACGGAAGTTAAGCACAACCAAAACATGCGCGTGACGGAAATGAGAATGCCTCACTTGGCAACAGGAATAACGCGCGTGGACAAGGTCAAAGCACGAGAAGATGTGAAAATTGCAAAACTCGCTAAAAATGAGCCCTATTTTGAGACAAAAGATAAATTGGCTTTCAAAAGTGATATTGAAATGTTAGAGCGGCACTGGAATGATTGCGTTGCTCTTGATGGAAATTACGGTGATGAATAAAGTTAAACTTGAACAAGAAAAAACGTGGTTTCTTTGTTCGGTCCGCGACTTTTCAGCCCATGTGTTACATACATATTTTTTTAACTTAATGCAAAGGCTTCTAAGATCGGAATTCAGTGCAGAGTGCAGCATTTATATGGACGCACTATGGTTCCAACATAGGTTGGCTTAGAATTTTGGTTAGTTTGCTGTAATTTTTAATAGAAAAAAATACGGAGTTATCGATTTTTTGGAAAATTTTTCAAAATTCTTAACAAATTCATAAATAGTTCTTACATCGAAAGTCTCATTGAAAAATGTTGCATTCAAATTGAATATTAAATATATGTTTTTTTTCGTTTTTCCTTGTTCACTACACTCGGGAGCATAGGGCCTCGACAAGACTCAGTCTTGCGTTGGTTTCGTTAATCTATTTGCTTTCTGACAGGTTAGCTGATTAGCCTGCCGCTACCAGTCCTAAGTGGTGGGAATGCCCACCTGCCGTTGCTTAGGAACAACGCCTCCTTATTGATGGAAGCGCCATCTTTGTTTCACATTTTTCTGGTAGAAAGATCGCACAGATGGGTGAGGGCTTCGCTAAATTTTGGTGTCTGCGGTATTACCGCGATTGCCCGTTTCCATTTGGTGGCGCCACTGATGCAATGAGCAACTGTGTCTTTTTCTTTATTTATTTTTTTTTTTTGGTTGTTTTAGCAGCCACAATGCAAGTAACGCGCTGACTTTTTGTGCGGGAGTAATGATTGGAAGGATAAGGTTGTTGGGGTTGAGGAGTTAATGTTTTTTTTTTTGTTTTATAGAAACTAGAAGAGTATGTCCTCTTGGGATGGCAGGCTAGAGCACTTACGTTAGACTACCGAGGCCGAATATTAAATATAATTATATTTAATTTCATAAAAAATACTAATCACATTCAAAGACAGGGCTAATTACGTGAATTAACTCATTTTTCAGTACTCAAAAAATGTAGTTGTGCCTCGAAAATTATTCAGCTTTTTTAATATATGACTTCATGTTCGGATGCAGCAGCAAATTTCTCTTAAGCAATGCTAGTAAAATACCACAGATAAAAGTCATTGCAAGCTGGTGTTATTTGATAGAGAAATTTACGCCTCTGCATAGCGAAAGCCAATTATTATACAAAAACAATTCGAGATACTTCAACAAAGCCTTCCTCAGATTAGTTATGAATGCAAAGGTTTGTCAAAAATTGTCAACAACATCGGGAGCGTCTGTCAGGTGCCTCTTATTGGACGTTGAGTGAAAATGAAATTTGTCAAAGCGCCAAATATGGGTAAAATACTATTTTTTTATTTGTTTTTTGACACACTTTTGGCTGGATTGCGTAAATAATGCTTTATTAAATGTTTATGGATCGTAGGTGTTGATTGAACTTTCGCTTTTGCGCACACACGCAAACTTATGCATACTTTTGAATATTCATAGATGAAAATATTTGAAGTGGTAAGAAAAACCGCAGGCAGGAAACCATTTTACAGCCAAATAAATCAATTCCGGTGAAAAATAAAATAAAGGCATCACTTTTATGTGCGTTCCAAGAAGAATTTGCACTATCAAAGTTCGCAAAATTCAAGCTCGAATGTAAATATCATCACCGATAAATGAATATTCCGACTTAAATTGAAGTGATATTCAATAGCCACAGCCAGCCGTTTGCCTGCTTTGTTTGCATATTTGCTGGCTTCACCTTCCTGTTCCAATAACCCAGATCGCAAAGCAAAAGAACAAACACACACACACACACACATACATATATATATTTGCAAAGTTGCATCTATGTATGCACTTTTGCGTGTAAGCTATAGTTGATGGGGGGGGAGGGGGGGGGGGGGGGGGGGGGGGGAAGGGGGGGGGGGGGGTTACAGCAACAATTTCTATTCGTGCCACCTCCCCTGGCCGCCTGTCGGTCATATATTGCCAATATCCGCGCTTGACTTTCATTCATCCGCCATCCCCACCCTGTTGCCACCCAACAATTTCTGTTGCATTGCAATTGCCACCATCGATGACCGACTGCTGTTGGCACGGGGCATGTTGCATGTTGCACGTGCCAACAATGTCTGCAGCATGGGGACTGGCCAAGCAAAGTTGTTGTAGGTAGCGCAACCGCAGTGCAAGGCGAAACTTTCTACTGCAAATTATACAAACAACAACCGCAAACAGCAACAAAATTCAAACAAAATTGTTATCTTCATCGTTGTTTGATTTGTTGCTTTTCATTGGCGCCCCTATTGTTTAGTGCAACTGTTGTTGCGTTTATTTATTTATTTACTTTTGTTGCTGTTGTTGTTGTTGCAGTTATTGTACAAAGTCAAATTGCATGGCAAATTGTTCGCATGCAAAATAATTAAAACTTTTTCTACGGTTTACGCTTGACTGAGCGTTGTTAGTGGCACAGTGGATGCCAAAAGTAGCGAAACAAAAATATTAAAAATTAATTGAAATGCATCGGCAGTAAACTTAGCTTAGACACTATTTTCCAAGCATAAAATTCATTTGGATATATGAAAACTGCTTCACTCTTTCTCAAAAATTTTGCTCTGTGAGTTCCAACTCAGCCTATGAGATCCAGCTCCCACGCATAAATCAATAGCGAGTTAGGCACTTTTTGTTCTAGAAGTTATTATCACTAAGCGCTGGGGGAAACCGTACATGGAACTTCAAACTGGTTTCTTCAAAAAGGCTTTTCCTTAAGATGGAAGCTTCAGTTCCGTGGAGAATCAAAGAAAGATCATTTTTTCGGTCAGAATCTGTTATTGTCACAATTAGGGTTGTAAAAGATCGGATTGAAAGCATGGCAGAAATAACACCAAACCAACGCGGATTCGTAGCCGGAAAGTCAACTACACATGCGATACAGGCAATTAGAGTACGAACGGGGAACTACCGCAGTAGGAGGAATAATCTGCATAAGGTTTTTCCAGGTCTAGAAAATGCACTCGATAGGATACCCAGGCAATTAGTATGGCTGTCCTTAAGAGCCAAAGGAATACCAGAACATTACATCAAACTGATTCAAGGCATGTACGACACAGCCACCACGCAAGTATTTACACTTGGCGGACTAACGTAAAAGCTTCCGGTAAAGGTCGGTGTGTACTAAGATTCAGCAGTCAGCCGTTTGATTTTTAACGTTGTTATGGATCATCTGACAGCTAAATTTCAAGACATGCCACCATGGAATATACTTTATGCGTGCGACATGTCTTAACTAATGAGGACCTCGCTTGCCTGGAGAGCAAACTGAACACTTCAACGGAATGCGCATAAGTGTGAAGACAACCGAAAACCTGCAACTGCCGTCTTGTGAAAAGGAAAGTGACCAATGAGAGGCCCCTAGTTTAAGTAACAACAAGTTTCAAGTTCATAGGAGCCTGAATGAAAATGGAAACATAGACGAAGATGTGACACACAGAGTTATTGCCGGACGGGCGTCTTATGTGACCGGGAAATGCCATTCACGATTAAGGGAAAGGTGTAGAAAACCTGCGTCAGACGAGTAATGCTGTATGGGTCGAAATGTTGGGCAACGCAAGCTAAGCGCAATGAAAAGATGCACGTGGAGAAAATTATAATTCTCAGTAGGCAACAGGAATACCGCGCATGTACCCTACAATCTTCGATTCTTCGATTGCCAAGGCGTAAGGCACGATGAGTACCTTCCATCGAGCCAGACAGTGTATGAAGAATATTATTTATCCGTTTTGAAGCATTTGAGAGATGCTGTTCGTCGCACATCGTCACGACCGGAAATGTGGATAAACAATTATTGGATTTTGCATGATGATAACGGTCCATCGCATCGAGCCCAAATTGTGCTGGATTATTTGACCAAACACCATGTAAATACCATCGTGCAAGCACCGTATTCACCTGATATGGCCCCATGCGACTTCTTTTTGTTTCCCAAGTTGAAGTTACCACTTCGTGGAAGGAGATTTCAGTCGATAGAGGAGATCAAAGAGAATGCGAGTAAGGAGCTGAAGGCCATCCCTTCGTCGGCCTACCAGCGCTGCAAGGAGGACTGGGTTAAACGTTGGCACATGTGTGTTGCTTCAGACGGGTCATATTTTGAAAGAGATACAATAAATTTGCCTGAAATTTAACTCAACTTTGTTTTATTTAAACATTTCCGGTACTTTATGATCATAGGGTATAAAGTGAAAACCATGAATCTATGAGAAGATATGAAAATTGCACCAATTTCGGATAAACTGAGGAAAGGCATACTAAGATGTTACGGACACGTAATAAGTAGAGACGAAGGCCACATCGTCGTCAAACTTGACATGGACATAACTGAGCCAACAAGAACTAGAGGAAGACCACTATCGACCTGGCTAAATACGATACAAAGGAACATAAGAGAGTAACACCTTGATGATATGATGACACCGGATTCTTGATTTCATCGAAATTAAGAAGAAACTGTTATTAATATAGATGGGTTGATAGTGTGACATGTAACGCTACAAAAAGAATTTGGTTAGAAAGGAACGTGAGGCGCTCAATGATGCTACTGAATCGATCAAGAAAAAACGTCGCTATGTTCCCCTCCCTTTAAGCTTTACCAAAATTATATTTAGTTACATATTTCTTTATACAGGTATATTTATTTTTACATTTTTTTAGACTCAAGAAAAGGGTTTCAGATTAACGCCCAATACATACATAGTGTCGATAGTGGGTGTTATTTTATGATGGTTTTGTGGTGATCGATACTATCACGCCAAATTTCTTTATTTTTTTCATCACTATTGACAACAATTTTAAATGCATGCATCTCAAGCCAAATGATGACCTGCATCACTATTAGCGTCGAACTAAATTTTATAAAATTTTAACAGCTGTGGTGTTAAAGTTAGTACAAACTGCAAAAGAGGCCTGCAAACTAGAGCCATCTGTGTATGAGGGCCTGGACTTTTCAGCCCATGTGTTAGTACGCCGTAGACGAAGGGATGATGCGTGGCTACCATTCGATATTGCCCGCTCATACCAAAAATTAAAAAACAAAAATTAAAAAAAAAATAAAAATTAAAAAAAAATGTCCACCATTCGCTATATGGAGAAAATTGGCAACAACGTCAGAAAAAAAGGTTAAAAATCAAGGAAAGTTTTGAGCTTTTTCAAATTTTCACTTTTTTAGGCTAAAATTCAATGGACTATAATAAAACTGTGTAGTAAAATTTTTTTTTAATTTGATTATAGATTTTGATAAAAAATTTGTTAAAAAAATTTGATCAATAATTTAAACATTATTTCTATAAACTTTCAAATTTTCTCTATAAATTATAAAACATTATACAATTTTGACTATAAATTTTGAAATTTGGTTAAATTTTTTTCGCTACTTGCCAACGCTTGATGAAACGAGGAGGCCTAATATATCTTGGAAACAGTAATATGGGCCCTCCACGCTCTTATATATCATGCTCTTGGAGGATGGTGAGGGTCGCCTTCATCCCTAAGGTTGCGAAAAATGACTAGGTACACCAGCCCCAAAGGCTATAGACCCATCAGCATCACCTTTTTCATGCTGAAAAATCTCGAAGGGCTAGTGGAGTTGCATATGCATCAGAAGTCGCGGAAGGTTCACCCACCCGTTCCATTTCAGCACCATTTCCTATCAAAGCGTGTCGACACTGCAAAATCTTGTTTCTAGAGTAGAACAGGTCAGCGACTGGAGGGACTACGCTATGAGATCTTTTTGGATATAGAGGGGGCTTTTGATAATGCCAGTATGTACTGCTCTGCCAGTAGACATGCCGTAGACCGGGCGCTAGTGAATTTGGAGGAAGCCAAAGCACTGGGGCGTTTTGGGAAAACGTGGGTTCTTTCTCCTAGTAAGATCCTATGGATCTAAACGACTATGATAAGACCTATTATCATCTGTGCATCAGTGGTCTGTCCACCTTGGCTCCTTGGCTCCACAAGATCTACTCAGATTTAATTGTAGGTCGGGTGGATTTAAAGAAAATAAAAAAGGGGAGCCCGAGTGCAGTACGATGGACTTAATTGTGTCTGAGTGATCTACCTGCTACTTGTCCCGACAAAAAAAAAACAAGTGTATGTACACATAATAGAAGTGAAACTTTTAAGGCAGACAAAGAAAGAGGGGGAGACCCGAGAGAGAATGAGAGATAGAGAGAGAGAGAAAGAAAGAATGTATATCTAAATAATTTCACAACATTTGCAGAGAATACAAATAGACAAAATTTACAAAAAAAGGAAAGGGCCTACCGGTATAAGTAAATGTCGGACACAAACCGTGGCAACAACGCGCACTACTCCGAGCGTTTATCACCCGCCCAAACGTAACGATTCTAGGACGGCAGCAAGCAACGGCACCAATTACCACAAGGCAATACTAATAAATCCGACGCCGGAATAGATAGCTTTTTATAGTACGCACAAGCACTAGCTAGGAAACGGAAATAAGCGCCAAAATGTAGTCACCAAAAAAAAACGCCAATAAAATTGGGGCCAAAAAACGCCCCAAACAGTAGGTACCAAGTAAATATAACACCAAAAAGTAGGCACCAAAAATATATTTCCTACAAGTTTGTACCAACAAACAAGCGCCAAAAAGTAGGCAGTGCTATTTCTCACTAGAAATTAGCAACCACAAGGAAAAATTCAGGAAAAATAGCCTAAAATGTATCTAAGATATATCTAAGGTATAGCTCTCTCTCTCCTTTTCCTCTACGTTACATCTGCCCAAACCGTTGCATGGCCTTGAAATTTTACTTTCCTTTTTCGCTCGTCCATCGACGCCTAAGAAGTTTCACTTCAAAAATATGGGCGATAAAGTGCGTGATTGCGAAGGTTATGTGGATATTTTATTTCATTTACCACGAAGCAACACAAAAGACTGAGCTAGAAGGGCCCAAGTGTCAGTGTATCATAACATTAAAAGTATAAAATATGTTAAAATGATAGTATTTCAACGTGATTAGTACACACATACCTATATTTCTACATCAATATTAATATGTATGTATGTATGAATATTAAAGCTCCAATTTGTTAACCTCCCAATTTATCATCAAAATTCTACGCCCCTACCTCAGCTAAGATAATATCGATTCACACTAAAATTCCATCCAAAGCCAACAAATGGCCTCTGATTTAACCTCTTCTCTCTTGCGTCTGGCCACTTTGGCATTTCATAGTTCGTCGTGTTGCTGACCACTTGTGCGCCCTTGGCAAAGGTGACATCACTTCTAAGTGCGACATTTGGAGTAGGAGAAGAAGAAAGTGGAAATTGCGCGGCGATGAAAACAATAAATTCATTTCTGCCGCCATGGCTATTCATTTCTCCACTTCTCACTCGTCTTTTGCTGCTGCAAAATGCAAAGCAAAACGAGAAAAACACAATCCATTAAAACAAGGATCAAGCGAGTAGCAGCAACAAACATAGACAGAAATATGGAAAAAGTGGCGACAAAAACTACTTTTTCCAAGGCAGACTACAAAGCGAGTGCTAGAATAATGAGGACACCAGCACGAGTGGTGAAGCGCCACCAATTGACCATTGTTTTAGTTGCTGCAAATTATTATTGTATTTGTATTTGTTAAACTCTGTTGGCTACCGCCTCGATGGTGACGCGGCATGCCAACAGCACGACTTGTGTGCTCGAATATGCCGAATAGGCAACCCTGTGGAATACGAAGTGGAGTAGAGCAGTGCAAAATCAAAAAGGAAAAAAATGTGGCAATTGTTATGGGGCAAAATGTTGCGGCAATTACTAAGAGAATGAGCGCAGCAGCAAAGGGACTGGGTGACCGGTGGGCTATTGCCAACAAATTTTACTCGTATACTGAAATTTATGAATTGGGAAGGATGATGCCGTCGAATGAGTCGAGTGTAGATGGTTTGTGGTGAAAGTGTCGTTAGGGCATTAGTGCCATAAACTTTGTTGGGTAATATGAGGTTAGATTAAGATTGTGACGCACCAACTGAGATATTCTACATTTGCATGTTTTATGGTTTTTTTTTCTTTTTTTTTTTTGTGGATGAAGGGGTACGTTCGAAGCGAATGTGGTGGGTTAAGGAGTGCTGGTCTTAATTTATGAATTTTTTCATATAAATAAATGAATTAAAAACATAAAATATATAAAAATATACAAAATCATAAAAAGTATTAAAAAAATAAAAAAATATAAAGAAAAATCATAAAAGTATAAAAAAAATTTAAAACAGTAAAAATAGTCATAAAAAATATAAAAAATAAACATAAAAAATCATAACTAAAATATAAAGAATAAAATGAAATATAAAAATTAAAGAACAAACGAAGTAAAACTATATATAAAAATCATTTAAAAAATGTTTAAAAAAGCATAAAAAAATAAAAATAAATATAGAAAATCATAAAAAACATAGAAAATATAAAACATAAAAGAATAAGAAAATATAAAAAAACATAAAAACATATAAAAAAAAATTTTAAAAATTTAAAAAATAAAAATATGTACAAATATAACAAAAACATAAAAAAATGAACTTAAAAAATCATAAAAAATTATAAAGAGTAACAATAAATTTAAAAATAAAAGAATAAACGAAGTAAAAAAATATATAAAAGATCATAGAAGCATAAGAAAATATAAAAAAAAAACATAAAAAATATATTAAGAATAAAAATTAATATAAAAATAAAAGAATAAACGAAGTAAAAAAATATATAAAAAGTCATTAAACAAATTTTTAAAAAAGCATAAAAAAATAAAAATAAATATAGAAAATCATAAAAAACATAGAAAATGTAAAAAAGCATAAAAAAATATAAGAAAAACATAAAAAAATATAAAAAAATTTAAACAGTAAAAATAGGCAAAAAAATATAAAAAAATAAACATAAAAAATAATTAAAAAAAAATATAAAAATAAAAGAATACACGAAGTAAGAAAATATATAAAAAATCATTAAAAAATGTTTAAAAAAGCATAAAAAATTAAAATAAATATAGAAAATCATAAAAAACATAGAAAATGTAAAAAATCATAAAAGCATAAGAAAATATAAGAAAAACATAAAAAAATATAAAAAAATTTAAACAGTAAAAATAGGCATAAAAAATATAAAAAAATAAACATAAAAAATAATTAAAAAAAATATAAAGAATAAAAATAAATATAAAAATAAAAGAATAAACGAAGTAGGAAAATATATAAAAAATCATTAAAAAATGTTTAAAAAGGCATAAAAAAATAAATATAGAAAATCATAAAAACATAGAAAATATAAAAAATCATAAAAACATAAGAAAATATAAAAAACACAAAAAAATATAAAAAATTTAAACAGTCAAAATAGACACAAAAAATATAAAAAAATAAACATAAAATTTCATAAAAAAAATGTAAAGAATAAGAATAAATATAAAAATAAAAGAATAAACGAAGTAAAAAAATATATAAAAAATCATTAAAAAATGTTTGAAAAAGCATAAAAAAATAAAAATAAATATAGAAAATCATAAAAAACATAGAAAATATAAAAAATCGTAAAAACATAAAAACATAAAAAAATATAAAAAATCATAAAAGCATAAGAAAATATAAAAAGCCATAAAAAATATAAAAAATTTAAACAGTCAAAATAGACATAAAAACTATAAAAAAAATAAACATTAAAAATCATAAAAAAATGTTTCAAAAAGCATAAAAAATTAAAAATAAATATAGAAAATCATAAAAAACATAGAAAGTATAAAAAATCATAAAAGCATAAGAAGATATAAAAAAATATAAAAAAATTTAAACAGTAAAAACAGGCATAAAAATTATAAAAAAATAAACTTAAAATTTCATAAAAAAATGTAAAGAATAAAAATAAATATAAAAATAAAAGAATAAATGAAGTAAAAAAATATATAAAAGATCATTAAAAAAATGTTTCAAAAATCATAAAAAAATAAAAATAAATAGATAAAATCATAAAAAACATAGAAAATATAAAAAATCATAAAATCATAAGAAAATATAAAAAACATAAAAAAATTAAAAAAATTTAAACAGTAAAAATAGACATAAAAAATATAAAAAAATAAACATAAAATTTCATAACAAAATGTAAAGAATAAAAATAAATATAAAAATAAAAGAATAAACGAAGTAAAAAATATATAAAAAATCATTAAAAAATGTTTGAAAAAGCATAAAAAAATAAAAATAAATGTAGAAAATCATAAAAAACATAGAAAATATAAAAAATCATAAAAACATAAGAATATATAAAAAAACATAAAAAAATATAAAAAACGTAAAAGAAAACTAATATAAAAAAAAATTTTTAAATTTAAAAAATAAAAATATTTATATACAAATATAAAAAGAAATAAGAAAAATACACTTAAAAAATCATAAAAAATATGAAGAATAAAAATAAAGATTAAATTCATAAAAGCAAATGTAAAAGAAACTTTTAAAAAACATTAAAAAAATATAAAAAAGCATAAAAAATTACAAAAAAAAAAAATAAATATAAAAAAAGTCATAAAAAGCATACAAACTATAAAATTATAAAAAATCATAAAAACAAAAAAATATAAATAAATATAAATAATACAATAAAAAATTAAAGAAAAACATGAAAAAATATAGAAATATATAAACAAATATAAAAGAAAACCTTAAGATATTATAAAAATAAAACATAAAAAAATTAAAAAAAAAAAATATAAAAATATATAAAAAACATGTAAAAAAATAATAAAAAACAGAAAAAATATAAAAAATATAAATAAATATAAATAAATAAAATCACAAAAAATAAAAAAAATATATAACAAACATAAAAAAATAAAAATAAAACAACATAAAAACATATAAAAAAAATAAAAATAAATGGAAAATGCCTGATTGGCATTTGTACAATGTGTGGAATTATTTTATATTTATTCTTATTCCTTTTATTGTTTGTTAAAAATTGTTGTTTTGTTAAATTTAAAAATAAATAAATATAAAAGCAGCTAAGGCAATTCGCGCAATTCTTAAATTAAGCTGGATATGAAAATATGAATATCAAATTACTTTAATATGTCATTCACACCTTTTATCACATATCCGTAACGCCCCTGTCACGGGTAAGTGACAAATAACTACCTTAAGCAAGTCATATTGGAGAAATACATTTATGACGAATATCTTCTGCTACAGCTCATCTCTATATTAGCGCATAATATTCAATATGAAATTTTAAAACTCTTTTATTGCATAAAAACAACTTTAACTTATCGGTTTTCTTTCTTTACAGCCTCGTCCAAGCCAAACTTCCAGAAATATTCATTCTGCAGGAACTCTGTGAAGGTAGGTTACCAATGGAAAAATTTAATTAAAAATCCAGCAGAACGCAAAATGTTGCATATTTGCTGAAGGTTGTACGTGTGAATGTATGTGTGAATGTATGTAAGAATGGATGAATGTATGCGTGTTTATACAAGCAAAATGAATTCCTCCTGGCACACCCATATGGAATCGATAGCATTGCATCAATGATTTGCAAAGATGTATCAATAAGCCAAATATCAAAAGTTATTTGTTTTTATGGGAATTAATTAAATTCTCGACATATCAACTAAAAGTGTGTTGGGAAAGTGATTAAAAGTCATCAAAATATTATGATAAATTTGATAGAAAAGCAAAATAGCATTTGAATTGATACACTTGCATGAATGTTCATAATGTTTTGAAGTTAAAAAAAAAAAAAAAAAATGAATTCAAAGTTATTTGCTCTTTATTTCATTAACATTGCCGGAGTACTGAGATAATTATGAAAGCATTTGGGGCACTCTTTTATTAACCTAACACTTTTCTAACTGACATATTTTTGAAGAGCTAGAAGGTTTTGAACGCTTCTTAAGAGACGAGAGAGCTGGATTTCACCCTCAACGAAACTGCGTTGACCAAGCCAATACTCTTCGTATAATAATAAAAGAACAATCAGTTGAGTGGCGCTCACCGCTTTACATGTTGCTCGTCGACTTTGAGAAGGCATCCGACTCAATCAAACGCGACTCAATATGGCAGGCATTGAGTAGAAAGTGAGTTCTCGCTAAGATAATCTGCCTCATCGGAACCCTTTATGAGAACTCCGAGCTGGCAGTACTTCAAATGGCAATTTCAGCGACCCATTCACCACCAACGCAGGCGTAAGGCAAGATTGTTCCCTGTCGGCCGTTCTCTTGGCCATCAATTGGGCCAATTGACCCAGCCCAAAAGAGACATCGGCTAGAGTTTCACCAAACATCTTGAGGACGTGGACTTCGCTGATGGCATCCGCCTTTACTCGTATTACTAGTACACACTCGGTGGCATGCAAGCAAAGGCGGACATACCAGTCACGCTGGCATGCACTGTCGGACTGGAGGTCAACATCGCCAAGTCGAAAGCTATGAGAGTCTGCGCAATAAAGCGAGGCAGATAATGGTTGACGAGTGCCCGGTGGAATTTGTCGAAAGCTTCTGGTACCTCGGTGCACTATTACGACTGATGGCTGAAAAAATGAAGATGTCAACTGTAGGATAAACAATGAAATGACGACGTTCGGGCGAATGCACACAGTAAGGGCGAGTTCTCAAATCTTTAGGTGATCTGAACTGCTAATATTAGGCTCATGTGTGTAGGCAGTATTGTTGCATAAAAGTGAAACGTGGCTGGTTTAAAACATCATCACACAGAGGCTACAATCTTTCGTCAACAAATACCGCCGCATCATCTGTATTCTGGCCGAACACCATCAGCAAGGACGCGCTGTGGAGATCAACGAATGAGGAGCTTATCCTATGGCAGCAAACATGGCGATGAGTAGGTCAAACACTTAGAAAACCACCAGATACCATCACAAGAATGGCCCTGGACTGGAGCCCGCAGTGGAGCAGAGATCGCGGTCGGCCAAATATGAATTGGCGAAGGTCGTTGCTCCGCAGCTAACAAGTGCCGATATCACATAGAATGGCGCAGAAACAAAAGCACAGAACAGTAATGATGTATGCATGTTCGGCAAAAAATGCGGTCTCAAGCCACGTGTCGTACTCTGAATGTACAACTTGGTGGTTCTGCCAATTTTGACCTACGGTTGTCTAGTTTGGTGGATAGCTCTTCGGAAGGGCCATCAAACCACAAAATGTGAGAGAGTACAGAGGACTGCAAGTACTGGCTTCACTGGGACATGTCGAAGATGCCACCCTTAACGTCATTCTGCACTTACTTCCCGTTGATGTTCAAGTTCAAATCATTCCTGCTCAGAACGCTAATAGGTTGAAGGAAGTTGACCTCTGAGGCAGATTTCTTTTGCCTTCTCTGTATTTTGTACAGATATCTCCATTCGCAAAATGGAGTTTGAGGGTTGTGGGAGGGAAGAGTCTGCACGGACATAAGTATTTCTAAGGATTCAAGATGGAATCTGTAGTGGGAGATGACTTTAAACTGCTGAAAGTTAATAGTGTTTTTTCAAGCAGAGGTCTTCGTGTTCCTTCAGGCATGCAAAATATTTAGGGATTGTTGTTGGGGGGAGGGGGACATAGATATCTTTTGAAGCTGTGATCAAGGCCCTGTCGTCAGCAAATTACAGCTCTCTTCTGGTCAACTCCTGTAAGGAGGAGATCAAATCTCTTGGGTGTGCAGGAAACATTTCTCAACAAGAGATAAGAAGCAATACAGGTGGAGTTCTATCTTATCGTGCGCTATCTCGAAAACACTTAGGCCTCAGTACGAAAGAAGCGAATGTTTAAGATGCTGAGTATCCCCGCCATTCAATTTCAAACTCGTAGCAATATTCACCGGTCCTCGGGTGATCGGAGTAGCTGGGACTTCCGTTCAACCCGCATTGCAGCAGCTGTGGGAATCCTGCAGAAAAAGATACTGTTGAACAATTTCTTTGCAAATATCTACGGTTTGGCGCTTGAAGTTCTGTAGTGTGCCTTTTGGAGATAGCCTGGGGCAGTTCTCCTCCACTACATCAACAGCACTGGCTGGCTGTAGATAGTTTCTCTTCCTTTAAGTTTTCTATCTTTTCGCAGGCAGTGGTCTAGTGTTAATGTGGCAGTGTAACCCTCGTTTTTTTATCTGACTTATCCGGTCCTTACGGTTGCTCTGTCTGACGGTCCATCAATCCCCATAACCTACGATTACAACAGGCGAAGTAATGGGGTTTTCCCCGGCAGCGCTCCATACTGCGGTATGCGATTTTAAGCACACCTTGATTTGGGAATTGGTTGGTGTGGTACTCTCTGTATAGATAATTGAATGGTCACCACATAAGCCGTTTAGATGGATGGAGGTTTAGCCAATCCGCACACCCTTTTGAGATTGAAATTTGAAATTTGAATAGGTCGAGCCAATTCAAGAGATTTGGTGGCTTCTAAAACACTCAGGCTAAAAATTCCATTGTATTTAGAGCTCTGGAAAGAGGGTAGATAGTCAAGGTGGAAAGGAGGAAAGTATCAGAGAAAGAGATAGGAAAGAATGGAGACAGAGATAGAGGTAGTTAGACCTGTGAGAATTTTCCAGATTCTTTGGCAAATCTGTAAATATCCTCCAATTTTAGAATATTACTCATTCTCATGACATTGGAACCCAAAACTCGTAGCCGTGCTCTAGCAAAGGCAGGACACTCACAGAGAAAAAGTGCTCAGTGCTACCCGCCTCCTCCAAGCAAGACAGGCACATTGGGTTCTCAATGCTTCCAATGGTGGTCATATGCTGACCCCATGAATTGTGTCCTGTAATGATGCCGACCATTAACCGAATATCTTTCCTTCTAAGTTTTAGTAGAAAGTTTGACAGTTTTCTGTTCGGACTTGTCACAAACCACTTTGCAGTTCTCCAGCGTTCTAGACCGGACCATCGCTCTTTATGTAGGTTGCCTACATAATCGCTGATGCAATTCATGATTCCTGCGGAACTGATTCCGATTATTGGCTCTCGTTCCTGTGGGGAACTGCTGATCTACGGTTGACCAATTCATCGGCAACCTCGTTTCCTTGAACACCGGAGTGTCCTAGAACCGATATAAGTACCAGCCTGTTTTATCTTGCGACAGAATTAAGTTTCTTCTTACATTCGTGAACAGCCTTTGAGGTTTTCTTCGCGTTCTCTGAGGGCACTCAGTGCAGCCTGACTGTCATTGAAAACTCCAATCTGTTTCCCGCTCCATCTCCTCTCGATTATCCATTCAACTACTTTCAGGATGGCAAAAATTTCCGTTTGGAAAACAGTTGCCATTTCCCCCATAGCACTGTGATAATTATTACTTCCCTCTTAGTTCGTAGTGACGATCTAACCACCACTTAAGCCTCCTCTTCGGGGAAAGGAGACCAACGTGATAACCGACATTCCTACCTATAGTTTTTAACTCATGTCTTTATCTGCATAATAAAGGGTGGTTAAGTTTCAAGGGCCGGTATTGATTTTGAATAAAATACAATTTTTATAAAAAATTATTGTCATATCTCTATATTATGATAATATTGGTATGGCTCAATTACGTATTGAATAAAATATTGGCCAACTGGCCGCCGCCGCCTCGGCAGCTCACCTCCATCCGATGGTCCAAATTTTCGATGACGCTGAGGCATACTTGAGGTTCTATGCCGTTAATGTGCCGAATTATCTCATCCTTTAGCTCTCGAATTGTTGCTGGCTTATCGACGTACACCTTTTTTTTCAAATAACTCCAAAAAAAGAAGTCCAACGGTGTCAAATCACATGATCTTGGCGGTCAATTGACATCGCCGCGACGTGAGATTATTCGGCCATCAAATTTTTCGCGCAAAAGAGCCATTGTTTCGTTAGCTGTGTGACAAGTGGCACCGTCCTGTTGGAACACATATCGTCCACATCCATATCTTCCAATTCGGGCCATAAAAAGTTCGTTATCATCTCACGATAGCGAACACTATTCACAGTAACTGCCTGACCGGCCTCATTTTGGAGAATAAACGGCCCAATGATGCCGCCGGCCCATAAACTGCACCAAACAGCCACTCTTTGTGGGTGCATTGGTTTTTCGGCAATTACTCTTGGATTATCATTCGCCCAAATGTGGGAATTCCTTCTTATTGACGAATCCACTGAGGAAAATATGTGCCTCATCACTGAAGCTGAAGTGCGCGATATGCATTTTGATTTGAACGCCCGTTTTCATAATAAGCCTAAATAACTTTAACGCGTTGCTCGATTATGTATGTTTCCATGATTGAAATTGAGTTATCTGAGATTGAATAATTTCAAATTAAAGCCAGAAAAAAGGTTCACGGTTAGTTGTGATTCACATTCAATATCGGCCCTTGAAATTTAACCACCCTTTACAAGAAAAAAAAATGGTTTCTAGCTCCAACAGAACTGGTTATGAATTTCCGGAGATAAATCTTCAAGCCAAAATTCAAGAAACTCGCAAACAAAAAAATATCAAAAAATTACTTTCATAATGTGTTTTCTCATAAACATAAAAAGAAGTTCAAAAAAATCGTTCCGTTTTTCCCCTAAATCTATTCAGTCTGCAAACGAATGTCCCATATACGGAAGAGAAATTAAAGTATTCTACTTTTTGTCCGACTACAGTTCGAAGCAACAGCTGCTTTAACATGAAATACTTCAGTTTTATTACTCTACTGCTTTGGTTGTCGCTTACCGCCACCGACTTGTGTCAATTTGCATATTTATTATATCTCTATGTTGCTCTTTTGTGTGAGAATGTATTAACATGCACGCAGCCACGAACACACACACACATACATAAGCACACACACGCAACCGCAAGCACCCTCTACAACTCTACATACATCCTATATGTAGTTTAACCAGTTTCTGGAAAAAGCAATTCATTTAGAAGTTGAATAAATTAATTTACAACAATTTATTGCATATGCATAGGCGCATCTACACATTTCTACTGACAGCGCAAAATAAACAAACGCTTCCGTATTTGGGCTTGCAAAAGCTGGTGAATGCAGAGTATATGTTTGTTCGCTTTGTATAGCTTTGCGTACAACTACATCCAACTACTACTGCTTGGTTGCTGGTGAATGCAATGAAAGCACTCATATGCGAATGTGGGAAGCTACAGCGGCACGAACATACACATAAATGTACAAATGTGAATGTGTATTTGGATGTGAGCAAATGTGAATAAAAACCACGCAGTCCACAGACAGCCAAAAAGGGGAAAGTGCTCAGGCAGCATTTAATAAGCCGCGCTTGCAGGCATCGTCTCGTCAAAAGCATACTTTTAGGCTGTGTATGAGTGCGCTGTATGTTGTAAAGCATTCACTAGCATAACAAGTTGCGTACAATGTGTTTACCTATGTAAATGAACAACAAACGCTGTCGGCTGCATTTAGAGAATTACTTAGTATAAATGTGTGTGTGTGTGTAGAAGAAGAAGAAGAGCTAGAGTACCGCCTCTAATCTTATCTAAAGCACTTGTTGTTAATTATACTCAAGAGAGTGAATGCATGAGACCGCATGTTGTGCATAATCTTTTCAATGAATGAGCGAATGAGTCTCGCATAGTCGCGAAAAATATGTTTACCACGTGAATACTTAGTCATAATTATGCAGTCATTTGTATGAGTAGGCAGAAAAGCCCGTGTAAAAGTCAAGAAGCACAAATCACTAGAATTGTCTAGGCGCTTGGGAGCAAATGTGAATGAGTTACGTACGCTGCTGGACTTGGGCTTGCTACAAGCAGTGAATTTTTGTACTTTAATATAATAAACTTGTATAAGTACCTAGAAATTTTGCATGCTTGCGCCGAAAGTTAGCCATTGCTATGTAATGTCTTTGGCAGCTCTTTCTTTAAATTCTTTTAAATGGCTTGAAATCGGTTGGTGCGTTATGATCAGATTTCGTTCAGAAATTTAAGGGCTATCTAAAGCTTTCACCAATGTATAAGTGTGTATAGCGTTCTATTTATAACACTTATGCACTTATTTTCTTCTTCATCGTGAAATATCATTTAAACAAACTTGATTTGTAAACCAAAATACACTCCAATCCGGAACGGAGCAATCCAGAATGCATTCAGTGAGGTTTGACGAATATTTTCCTTACCGATGGGTCCAAAAATGAATGATACTTAAACGATAGTAAGAAGTTTCACTATGCTATGGGGGAAATGGCAACTGTTTTCCAAATGGAAGTTTTGCCATCCTGAAAGTAGCCGAATGGATAATCGAGAGGAGATGAGGCGGGAAACAGATTGTAGTTTTCAATGACAGTCAGGCTGCACTGAGGGCCGTCGAGAACGCGAAGAAAACCTCAAAGGCTGTTCACGAATGTAAGAAGAAACTTAATTCTGTCGCAAGACAAAATAGGCTGCTACTTGTATGGGCTCCAGGATACTCCGGTGTTTAAGAAAACGCACTTGCCAACCGTGTACCAACGGTTCCCCCACAAAGGCCAGAACCAATAATCGGGTCCGGTTCCGCAGGAATCATGTATTGGAACAGCGATTATGTATAGGTTAGGTTAGGTTAAATGGCAGCCCTAGCTTAGGGCACACTTGGGCAAATATTGAAAATCCGTCCGTTGTGATGCCATACATGAGAGAGAAGAAAGAAGAAGGGAAGGAAGAAGGAGCCTTGGGATTAGAAACGATGATGACCATGCATTTACGACGACGCCGACGGTGGCTGATTTGCGTTCGTAGTTAGCCGCAACAAGCTACTAATGAACTTCACCAAATTTATGGTATTTACACCGGCTATATCCGCAGGCGTAGCGAAAAAATTAGAGCCCAGATGTCTAAATCTTTGCCAGACGAGAGCAGGGCGTAGCGAAAAAATGAGAGCCCAGATGTCTAAACCTTTGCCAGACGAGAGCAGGGCAGCTGAGAAGAAGGTGTTGAGATAATTCCACCTCTTCCTCAAGACAGCTTCTGCAGAACGGACTTGAGGCAATTCTAAGTCTCACCGCTTGAACACCTAACGGACAATGTCCGGTAAGGATACCCATTAAATTCGAGAGCTGGGGCTTTGTTTAGCGTAGGAGTTCCCTCGAGCGTCCCCAATCTACCCGTGGCCAGAAGGATCTCGCGACCTTGCACGTTTGCGCACTAGCCCAGCGCTCGCTGAGTTGACTCGAGGCCCATCTTTCCAGGAGCAGACCATAGGTTCTTAAGGGAAACCCAATCCTCTCATTTTGCAACGAAACTATCTCCAAAGTTTTCTGTCTAGCCAGCTCATCAGCCCAGCAGTTTCCCTCTATGTCGCTGTGACCGGGAACCCAAATGAACCTAATATTGAGGTATTCAGTTGAGAGAGAAGCCAGAAATTCACCAACTAATCTCGAACGCACAAACAACGAGCCCAAGGCTCTAATTGCCGCTTGGCTATCGAAATAAATATTTACTTCCTTAACGGTAATTACCGAATTAAGCAACCAGTCCACTGCTTCCTTAATTGCGGATACCTCCGCTTGGAAAACACTACAGTGGTCCGGAAGCCTGAATTTAAGTTTGATGGCTTTGAAGCTCCTTACAGAATACTCCCCCACCAACCCTTCCATCCAACTTCGAGTCATCTGTGAAGATGTTTCCTTACCTTGCCGCCAAATGTTGCACCCCGCCCACTCATCCCTTGAGCGATTATGTATGCAATCTACATACATAAAGAGCGACGGTCCGGTCTAGAACGCTGCAGAACTGCAAAGTGTTTTGTGACAAGTCCGAACAGAAAACTGTCAAACTTTCTATTAAAACTTGGAAGGAAAGACATTCGGTTAATGGTCGGCATCATTACAGGACACAATTCATGGGGTCAGCATATGACCACCATTGGAAGCATTGAGAACCCAATGTGCCTGTCTTGCTTGGAGGAGGCGGGTAGCACTGAGCACTTTTTCTCTGTGAGTGTCCTGCCTTTGCTAGAGCACGGCTACGAGTTTTGGGTTCCAATGTCATGAGAATGAGTAATATTCGTTCTCTAAAATTGGAGGATATTTACAGATTTGCCAAAGAATCTGGAAAATTCTCACAGGTCTAACTACCTCTATCTCTGTCTCCATTCTTTCCTATCTCTTTCTCTGATACTTTCCTCCTTCCCTCCTTGACTATCTAACCCCTTTCCAGAGCGCTAAATACAATGGGCTCTTTAGCCTGAGTATTTTAGAAGCCACCAAATCCCTTGAATTGGCTCGACCTTTTCAAATTTCAAGGACCCATGTCTGGGTCCACGATATTTTTACCCAGCTATCATGCTATACGCTTGTCTTCTTGTGTCTCTATCTGTGCGGCTTCGAATTGTTGCACTGTGTGGACGCTTATCTTTTTTCCCGTAGTACGTCCCAATGTTTCTCTTTACTGCATTCCAGTTGTCCTCGCGTTCGAGCATTTTGCTGATTATGTTGTCGGCGCGATGATGTCGACAATCTGCTTTCTCAGAGCATCTCTTTCCGCGAGCCATCTGTCGCAGCAAAAAAAAAAAAAACGTGTGTTCAGCGTCATCGCTCGGCGCTTCGCAGTGTTTGCATTTGGGATCGGTTACCTTGCCCATGCGACTTAGGTATATCCGGAAGTATTCGTGGCCCAAGATGAACTGAGTTAAGAAGTAATTCATTGCATCGAAGTTACTTTGGATCCATTGGCTTATTGATGTAATAATTCATCTGCTAATCTGTTCGGTGTCATATCGGCATTTGAGCAACCAATCAGCTGCCTCCTTGATTGCGGCTACCTCTACCTGGAACACACGGCAGTGGTCCGGTAGCCTGAATTTGAGTCTGATGGGGAGCTTCTCGCAGAAGACTCCTCCGCCAACCTTTCCTTCCTCTAGGCGAGTGGCCCCATCTTTTACCAATGAAGTATAAGCGGCATGTAACATTTAACGTTTATTTAAAAAAATACAATAAAATTAAATTAAAACAAATAAGAATTAAAAATTAAAAAAAATTAAAAAAACAAACAAAATTTAAAAAAGAATAAAAAACAAATAAAACTGGAAAATTAAAAAATAATAAAAAAAAACAAAAAATAAATAAATAAAAAACAAAAATTAAAAAATTTCTAGGGTTTAAAAATACCTACCCACAAAAAAACACTGCTACGTATGAAAGTGAATACCACATCAAGGTAACGACAACCTCTCAATAAGCATGCAACATAAACATGAACACTAAAAAGTAAACTGGCGCAAAAGGACACAAAACAAAATCTGATTTAATAAATCGCTTCATTTAAGACAGATAAAGAAGGCATTTCGGCGAACCCAACATATTTGTCAAAATACCGGAATACTGAATTTGCTCGCATGAGGTCCCACTTACTCTCCCTGCTCGCTTCACTATTCAACAACCACAAACAAACAAGCAAATAAATAGTATTAAAACTAGTAAAAAGGATTTCATAAAAAAATAAAATAAAAATATTTTACTATCCCAAAATGAATGAAAGGCCATAGCAACGATTATATTGTATATGTAGTGGAAAGGGAGATAAAAGCAGCAAAAAAAGAGAAGAAAAAACAACACGAACACAAAAAAGGCCGAGTCAACAAAATATGATTAAATTTTATGTAGCATAATTTTGGGCGCACAGAACATGAAAGAGGCACGATAAACATATGGTTATGGTGGCATTTGGGCGACCTATGGGTGTATTTACTGGGGTGCACACAAACAGATGCACTGCAGATGAGAAAGATAGGCGCGTAACCGCTACAGAATAAATTGAAAAGGAAACCAAATAACTTAAGTTTTTTTTCAAGGAAATAAAAAAAATATATCATGAAATAAAAAAAAATATATCATAAAATAAAAAAAAATATATCATAAAATAAAAAAAGTATTTATTTGTGAGCACAAAAGTATCTGCATTCACTGTGCCTGCCCGCACATACAGCCAACCTTTTACGTGCACAATTACGGCTTCTGAAAAAAATACTTTAATGAAATATAAAATCGCAAATAAAAATCTTTTTTTTTTTTAATTGCACAAAACAAGAAAAGCATATAATTAATGAAACAGTATTGAAAAGGGTGAGGCTGAAGAGAACCCATTCATTGTTGGCAATGCCATTCGAAGCGCGTACATGCAAAATACGGACAATGCCATGTGAAGGACAATATCGAAATGCAATAAATAATCAAAGACAAATTAATTTTCACGGACATGTAAAAAGTAATTTGCTTGTGTGCATTGATCCGCGTAAAGCGTATAAATATTATGTCATAGTATTGGTATCGGGTATTAAATGGCAATAACTGTTTGGATGGCGGATAAGCAAAACAAAAAAAGTACACAAACAACACGGGCGGCAAAATTGACGGTTCATCACAACTATCGGGTGGAAACAAGGCGAAAACCTTTACGAACACACGTATGCACACACACATACATACAAATATGGTATGACATGCATGTGTTTGTAGACATTTGTGTTCAACTTGTCCTATCAGCGTGGCGTATATGAATATAAAATAGTTTATTATTTTAAGGGATGTGTTTATGCACGAGTTTATTTACAAGCATCACAAAGGACAGCGGAAATTCAGCAGTTAGTGTTGCATGTACCGTTAAGTAACCTGCAAAGCAATTCAGCGCGTTTGAACTGGCGAGATTCTGGTGAATTTGGAGTCATTACTAGTTGGTGCTAGTGCTCTGTCCAGTTCATCGTGAAAAAGATTAAAAAACAAGTACTTCTTCCTCTTCTTAGAGACGCTTTGTGACGGTCTTCCACTTTAAACCAACAAACGTACTTAACGACTTGCTGGATGAACTGAAGAGGAGGGGCTGCAAGGTGGCACTTATTGTCAGAGGGAAGTTTTTAGGTACTCTGATGGAATTGATGCCGAGTATCTGAATCTAGTTGTGAACTGGACCGCAAATTTCGACCTTTCGATAAATCCTCTGAAGACGGAGCTCGCCTTATATGCGAGGAAATATAAAATACCCAGAGTTTTTCTCCCCTTAATAGCGGGCGCTCCGTTGGTGCTCTCTGACAGGATGAAGTATCTGGAACTTATCCCTTGACAGAGATCTAACGTAGAAGCCAAACATTGAGGAAAGAGTTAGGAAGGGAACAGTCTCCTGTATGATTGCAGGGGCGCTATCGGCAAAAGAAGGGGCCTCTCGCCTAAAGTCACTTTTTGGCTTTATAACACGATTATAAAATCAATCTTGAGTCCTTGACAGGTGGAACTCGCTGGAAAGGATGACATCAGTTAAGAAGCTGGAGAGGGTACAAAGGTCTGTCGTCATTGTAATCAGTGAAACGCTCCGTACAACTTCTACTCTAGCGCTTAACGCTATGCTGAATGTGGCGCCCGTGGACATTATAGGAAACACTACCGCTGCACGCGCCGCAATCAGATTAAGGTGTTCGGGCCATAAGCTAGACTTAAGCTACGAATACTCTATCATTCTTAAAAATTTTGAGTGCTGTATCATTGTACACCCACGCCAGGTCCAAGCGGACCTTTTTCCACTCATATTCCCTGAGTGGCTGGGGCGTAACATTTAGCGGCAAGGCATGGCAAATATGTTCACGCTGGTGGGGCAGTATTCTGTGATGAGCTCCCCATCAAACTCCAATTCAGGTTTCCGGACCACTGTAGAAGTAGCCGCAATTAAGGAAGCAGTGGACTGGTTGCTTAGCTCGGTATTTACCGTTAAGGAAGTAAATATTTATTCCGATAGCCAAGCGGCAATTAGGGACTCGTTGGGCTCGTTGTTTGTGCGTTCGAGATTAGTTGGGGAGTTTCTGGCTTCTCTATCAACTGCATCTGAATACCTCCATATTAGGTTCATTTGGGTTCCTGATATGCTGGCTAGACAGGGAACTTGGAGACAGTTTCGTCGCAAAATGAGAGGATTGGGGTTCCCTTAAGAACCTATGGTCTGCTCCTAGAAAGATGGGCCTCGAGTCAACTCAGGGAGCGCTGGGCTAGTGCGCAAACGTGCAAGGTCCCGAAATCCCTCTGGCCACGGGTAGATCGGGGGCGCTGGGTGTCCTTACCGGAAATTGGTCGTTAGGTGTCCACGCGGTGAGACTTGGGATTGTTTCAAGTCCGTTCTGGAGAAGCTGTCTTGAGGATGAGGTGGAATCATCTCAACACCTTCTTCTTAACTGCCCAGCAGTCGTCGTCAGGTATTCGCTGGTCTGCTACGTCTGCGGTTTCTTTGGGGTTCCAGTCAATGGCGGCCTTTGTTAAGTCACGATTTCCTCTGCGTAGAACATGACCGATCCAGCCCCATAATCGCTTTCGGATTTCTACTAGTATTGGCTTCTGTCCTATAAATTAATATTTGTCCATAATATATTGAAAATTTTTCGAAGGCATCTGTTTACAAAGACTTGTAATAAGTTTTGTTTAGCTATTGTCGCATTCCACGTTTCACAACCATAAAAAAGTCGACTTTGCATTGGAGTTAAAAATTCGCAGTTTTGTGCGCCGTGCAATATGTGATGCGTTCCAAATTGCTTTCAGAAAGCCAAATGCCGCCACAACCTTCTTTATTCGGCTTTTGATATCATCGCGCAAACCTCCAGAGATCGATATAACGCTGCCTAAATAGCAGAAAGATTGTAAGTCTGCGAGAGCGATACCATCAATTGAGAAACTTTGCGAATTTCCTGTGTTAATACGCATGACTTTGGTTTTCTGGATTTTGATCTTCAGACCAGCTCTCTCAGCTGATTCTTGCGTTGCTCGAATCTTCGTTGCTTGAATTTACATGTCAAGATAGTTGTAGGACAGAAGACAGATGTCATCTGCATAGTCAAGATCCGCTAGGCGCCCTTGCAGTCTCCTGGTAGTACCGCTTCCATCTGAAGAGATGTTTTTCATGGCGATGTACAAAAAAATGTTAAAGAGAAACACATCCCTTTCGTACACCTGCTAATATTTGGATTTTATCAACCAGAAGTTTTTCATGCATTATCTGACAGCTTGCGTCCGTGTAAAGTGGCTCGGCGAGATGAATCAATTTCGATGGGATTCCTTTGCTCTCGAAGGCGTTACGAATAGCACCATGATGTAAAGTATCGAACTCTTTTCGGAAGACTATAAAGACGAGACTGGGCGGGGTCGTACATTCAACTGTGACTCTTCAACGATAACTCGAAAACTGTTGATGTGGTCGATGCATGAACGGTTCGCTCTGAAGTACGCCACTTCCTGTCTGAGTTCTGATATAATTGTGTGGTCTACTTATATATCGGGTGCTTTTTCAGTTTCATGAGACAGTTTCATGAAATCGATATCGAGAATTATGGTTCCACAGCTCAGAATGGGGAGCTGTATTTATATTTCTATTCAGTAAGGTTTCGCAAGCCATCATGAATCGCTTAGCGACAGAACAACGCCTCCGAATTTTGCAAATTTACTTGAAAAAAAAAGAGAACAAATCCGTTCGCAGAGTTCATAGAGCCTTATTTATTTCGCAGTGAGGAAGGAGCTGTCGTTACGCTGTATGGCGAGCGCTATCAAGCCATGCTGCTGAACTTGTATTTTCACAAATTAATCAACATTTAGTTGCAACAAAACGACGTCACTTGCCATACAATGCGCTTAACAATCGATTTATTGCAATATTCAAGCCGTCATTGACGTCATTCGACCAGATTTAAAAAGTAGTCAAAAATTTGACTGATCGCCCGGTCCATATAACTCGTAACCCCGGCGAACATATGCCGGCTTTCATATTCACATAATAAGTGCCATGAAATTATCTACCAGATTATAATGAAAAAAAAAAACAATCATTCCAACAATATTTCTGTTTTGCATTATATTTTAAGTTCTCAAACTCTTAAGAAACAACCGATATTAACTAGATTTTTACATGATTTTGCTACGAAATATCAACAGTGCCAATAACAGTTCGAAAAAAGCATAACATTTATTTTCGCCTTTTTGAAACTAGGGACGAACTAGTTACTACCGGACTAGTGACTAGCGGACTAGTTACTACCGGACTAGTCAATAGCGGACTAGTTTGTATTTGGCCATATACAAGTAATTCTAGTACTCAACAAGAAACTTCTTCCAAATTGTCCCTACAGATTCACAGACTTCAATACCGAACTAGCCAATACCGGACTAGTTATTACCGGACTAGTAACTAGCGGACTAGTTACTACCGTACTAGTCATTACCAGCCTAGTTTGTATTTGGTCATATACAAGTAATTCTCGGTTTCCACAAGAAACTTCTTCCAAATTGTCCCTACAGGCTCCCATACATAGCCACGCTTCACACATTCACTAAACCAACGACAATAGCAACATCAACATCAATATCAACACCAGCATCAGCACCCGCTCTTTAATCCGCAACGCACACATAATAAACAAAACGGCCATTGTGGGAATGAGTTGAAGCGTTAAAGGAAACAAGTCTGTTTGTTGGAGGAAGTGTCACACACACGCCCACACGCACGAACAAACAAAAACGTGGCTTGGGTATTGTGCTGGCGCTTTTGTAAACAAGCCTCTGTAATGCGTTAAGTGAGCGAAGGATGCGTACGAAATACTCAACGGAAATTTAATTTTAAATGTGTATGTATGTGTGTGCTTGTTTAAGTTTGAACAAAGGAAAGCATTTGTGAGACAAATTCAAAAAAGGAATATTACGAAGTAGCTATGAATCACTTTAAAAGGCAGAAATATTAAAAATTTGCTTTTAATTATAAATTAATCGATGATATGAATTTAAGGTGAAAGAATTAATTAATTTATTTTTTTAAATTTTATTCGAAAGTAAATTTAAATATTTTAACAATTTTTTTGAAAATTATTCGTATCAGTCTGCCATATCTAAAGGTGATGAAAAATTAATCACTCTATCGGAAAATAAATTTCAATAACTAAATAATTTTTTTCAAATGGCGTCGCACGCCTGTCACTTATGATATTTGTGAATTACACAGCTGCAGTGTATCAACGAATAAGTAATGGAGCGCGTAAAGGTCAAAATAAAGATTTTCGTCATATATATTTTTTAAACATTAAGTAAAAAAGTTATTCAAAAATAAAATTGGATGATCATTTGTGTGCCATTTAGTGTCTCCAAAGAAGTTTTCGCAATTTTTACCTTTTTATGGGGAAAACTTTAAGACTATTCGTAAATTTGGAGTAATGCACCCATTCCTCGCGCCTTTGGACACTATAACTCATTATCCAATTTCAGCCTGCTTGATTTTGCTTTATCTAGAACACATTTTGTAAAAAATTTAAATTTAGTAAATATTAATAATACATTGATTGATTACCAAATTTGACTTTTTTTTCTTAATATTTTTGTCTTGTCTGTAAAAGAATTTTTACTGTAGATTATTAAAAAGTAAAAATAGATAAATATTTAACCTCTGGAACTGCATAAAATTTCATGTGAGTTTATTTTTGAAGTGCAACAAAATTAGTTCCGAAGTAGTAAAGAGTTAATGTTCGGCATTTTTTGGCAAAATTTTGCAATGGCAAGTAGTTTATTTTTTTATTGTTGCCAACTTGATTGCCCTGCTGATAATTACCCCTTAAGAAACTTTGCGAAACAAGCTCAAGTTCAAGCAACAGTAACTTCTAAAATATGTAGTAAAAATAAAGTATAAAGTTTGATGATGTTCTTAAGACTAAGTAATCGGCTATTGATAAATATGAAAATATTTCCAAGTTATGACTTAAGAAAGGTAACGGCTAAGTTAGGCAGCACTACCAAATGGGGGCTAACACCTCGTATTACGCACTATCTCTATACTTCGGTAGTTAGGCCAATCTTAATGTATGGAATACTTGTATGGTGGCCATCTGCTCAAAAGGCGACTTATGCTAAAATCATGAGTAAGGTTCAAAGAACAGCTTTTTTATGCATCTCTGGCGCTTTAAGGACTACCCAAAACAAAGCGCTCGAAGTGCTAATCAACTTACCTGTCCTAAATCTGGTAGGGAAACACGTGGCCGCCGCCTCGGCGCTTAGACTCAAAAGTATCGCGCTATGGAAAGACCGGCGGTTTGGCCACGCTTCTACTTTGCACTCTCTGAATAGTCACAAACAAGAAATAGACCACGCTATCCCTAGACTCACCGTTGAAAGGCTCTTTAAGACGAGTATACCGTCAAGAAGTGAATGGCAGACACCAAGGCCATGGAGAAGGGGGAATTAAATTTTTATACAGATGCTTCCAAGCTAGACGATAAGGTTGGCTATGGAGTTTTCTCGAAGGAATTAGGACTGGAACTATCCGTTCGACAACCAGACTACTGCAGCGTCTATCAGGCAGAGGTTCAAGCTATAAAAGAAGTCGCTACATATCTAAATACGCACGCCGTAACAAAAACGACTATAAATATATTCTCGGCTAGGCAGACGGCCATTAAATCAATGAATGCGGCTATACTAAGATCAAAGGTTGCACAAGAATGCCGGCCAGCCCTAAATGATATTAGTGACGTATTCAAGGTCAGCCTTATTTGGGTTCCGCGGCATAGAGATATTGAGAGAAACGGTAAAGCTGATGATCTAGCCAGAAAAGGTAATGCTCTTCAACTGTTTAGTGATAAACGCACCCATGGCCACGAGTAAATGAATAATGAAAAATAACATTATCTAAGAGGCCAATAGGTCATGGAGAAATGAAGATACGTGTCTAACAGCTAGGCTACTTTGGCCGCAAATAAACAAGAAAAGCACAAAGGAATTGGTTAGTCTCTCAAAAGAAGATATCTCGAAGGTCGTGGCTTATTTAACCGGTCACTGGCTATTTGGCAGGCATTCCTTGAGTCAAGGAGTATTCTCCCATAAATATTGCTATTATGATACTACTAAAATGCCAGTCAACTTCGATTATTTCTGTGATTTTATAGACTTTATGGAGTCCACGAAACTTAAATTGCTCGTAATTAGCTGTTACACCATCGGCACCATAAGTAGCATTCACAATTCACATTTTCAGCGCCCTGGCCTGCATTTTCGACTTTATCAAAAATCAAAAAAGCTGTAAAATGTTCCAAATTTTTTCTTCGTTGACTTGAATTGCTGACAGCCTATAACTCTCAACTGAATGGAACAGACTAAAAACAGCAAAAGAGGTTTTTTAGTATGAAATGCGAAAACAACGAGCAGTCAGCATCTTAACAGTTGGTAGATGATTTAAAGTACCGCACCAAATTCAATAGACACTCGAAATGGCTCATGTGCGGCTAGCGAGCTAAACTGTGGCATCAAAATGCATCTCGATTTCAATGCTAGTAAGCTGTTATTTTCTTTCGCAACTATTTCAACCTTGGTTTATTTTCGATCACTTACAAAAAATTTTTGTACAAACTATTTAAAATATTTGCAGAGCAATTAGATTTAAAGGCGGCCGATACACTTTGCTGTATCGCATAATCGACATCCATTTCCTAAGAAATTTACTTTACTAATTTTCCACCATTTACAAACGACCACTCCTGCTGTTTTCTTATATTTCCAATATTATTTTTGTTATCAAGATTGCCGTATAAACTCATTGCCACTCGTCACGTTGACAGCTGGTGACAACAAGTCGCCCCCCATCTGAAATGCCTGCACAGTTAGCGACCTACTCATAAACGTTTCGTCCTACGGCTATAAAAAGCCACTTTACTTAAGTGTACTTCAAAATGAAAGCCCGTAAGGTCAATAACATCATTTCCTTTAGCAACAAACAGGAAGCAACAACAACAGGAATGCCCAACTAAATAAAGCAATTGCGCCGTTTTCAACAAGCCTGGAGAAGTGCCTCAATCACAAACACAAACCAAACAGACAGCCAAAGAACAAGCAGCGCAGCAAAGAGAGTTAGAGGCGAGACGGACGATGAACGAATGAACGAACAACAAAAGAAACTTTAACAACAAAGTCAATAACGACGATGACGATAGCGCGACGACGACGGTGCTAAAAATATAACAAATACAACAGACTCTTTCGTGTATTGGACATTCCGCTCAGAAGGTGGGCGAACTTACCGCACACAAACAACTATGTTATGCCAAGCGACTTGATGGGGGAGCACCGATGGTTTTCGAAACATTTATTTCCTATTTTACTGCTTTTTTGCGCTTAGTTGAAGCTTTGTAATTTATTTTATTAACCACTTAATAGAGTATAATTAATACAGGCGTGGAAAAACCAACTTTTATAGGTAGCAAAGGTAGTACGTAAAAAATTTGGATGTTGCTGATGTGTTTCCGGTATTAGTTGCCTTATGAATGACAATATTTGCAATTTTGGCCATTACTTCACACACTCCAATTCAATGAGGAAATAGAAACTGAAGCGGAAATGAAAATAAAAATTAAAACCGTAAGCAACTAAAGCTGCGTGGACAAGATACGAGTATAAAATAATAATTTTTAATTATATTAAGAACGGCTATGAAATTTTGAATAAGACATGTCTGTGAAACGTCTGGAAAAATTTCTCTGATCAATCTGTGCCACAGTGTTCCAATAATTTGCGCGTCCAGTTTGAAAGATCGGGCGTTTAATGCTTCATGAAATTTTATTACTTACACAAGGTGGCGCAAAATTAATCACCTTATTAGAAGGCCATAGATCATCATCATTGTTAGCTGAACAACCCAGGTCGGGTCTTCGCCTGCAGTAGCGTATGCCTCCAATTGTCTCGGTTTCGTGCCTGTGTTCTCCGTGCCCGAAACCCCAATAAGCTTGCGTCTTCTTCTACACCGTCAGTTCATGTAAGCGGCTGTCTGTGGCACTTACCGAAGAGTGCCAGCCCGCAATACGTGACCTGCCCATCCCAATCTGTTGATTATGATTGTGGTTATCACAGATGGTTGCGCATAGAGTTTTTCGAGTACGTGATTGTAGCGTTTCCGCTACTCGCTTTTATCGCATATCGCGCCAAAAATTTTTCGCAGAGCTTTCCTCTCGAAAATCAGCAGCTTCTGTTTATCTGCATCTATGAGGGTCCACGTTTCACTACCGTACAGCAAAATGTAAATTATAATTGAGCGATACAATGATTTTTTTTCTGTCTAGGGGGCGACTTTTTAGGTGTTGACACAGCGAAAAATAGCAGTGGTTGACCATAAGGATTCTGTGGCGGAGTTTTGCAGAAATTTTGTTATCATGCTTAATGATTAAAAAATAAATAATTGGCGCGTACACTTCTGTTAGGTGTTTGGCCGAGCTCCTCCTCCTATTTGTGGTGTGCGTTTTGATGTTGTTCCACAAATGGAGGGACCTACAGTTTCAAGCCGACTCCGAACGGCAGATATTTTTATGAGGATCTTTTTCATGGCAGAAATACACTCGGAGGTTTGCCATTGCCTGCCGAGGGGCGACCGCTATTAAAAAAATGTTTTTATTAATTTTGCTTTCACCGAGATTGGAACCAACGACCTCTCTGTGAATTCCGAATGGTAATCACGCACCAACCCATTCGGCTACGGCGGCCGCCTTAATGATTACACGAAGGTTTTTAAATTCCTTCACCACTTCGACACCATATTCACCGATTTTTAGTATTTGAGCCACATTGTGTCTGACAGAGTCCGATGTAGTTGAAAGTAGCGCTTAGTTTTGGCTCCGTTTATTTCTAAACCCATACATTTTGCTACTCGCTCAATACTTGCGAAGACTTCTTTTAAACTCGGCAGCGAGGATGCGATTATGTCTATGTCGCCCGAGTAAGCCAGCAATTGAACCAATTTAAACAAAATAGTTCCCTTTTTGTTTACGGCAGGGACTCTGCCTAACCTTTTCAAGAGCAATATTAAAAAGGAGACATGAGAATCCATGCCCTTGCCGAAGTCCGTTCAAGGTAGCGAACTCTCGCGACGGATTGTTCTGAACTCTTACTACGTTCCTTACATTCTGCATGGTCGAGCGTGTTAAACGTATTAACTTATCGGAAATACCGAATTCTGCCATCGCTAGAAGAGCTGGTTCCTAATTACATTGTCGTAAGCTGCTTTGAAGTCTATGAAAACGAAGCCTATGACACGTCGTCATGCTGTAATCGCGAGACTTTTCTAAAATCTGTCTTAGGACGAAATTTAGGTCAATCGTTGATCTTCCATCTTGAAAGCCAGCCTGGTAGCTACCAATGATGCGTTTTAGCTTGCTGTTTAAGTCTAGCGCTTAGAATATTGGAAAATATTTTGTAGATGCTGTTATGGGCCGGTAATTTTCATAGATCAACATGACTCCTTTTTTATGTAGAGAGCAAATTATTTTAATTTCCCACATCTTTGCATGCGTTCTTCCAGATTTTGCAAACCAACGGATATATGGTATAGAGGTTTTTATTACCCATGTGTTTAAAGAGCTCTTCTGGGATCTCAAACCACATGGTTTGTTGTTCTAGACAGCTGCAGCATACATACAGATAAGCAATAAAGCGCGTAAAGCTCAAAATAAAGATTTCTGTCTTTCAAAGTTATAATTTTTTTTATTTAGTATTTCATTAAGTATTTTAATCTCTCGTCTTTCCGCATGCAGCGCTACAGAGGCACAGAATATGGAAGGCAGCCCTCGTATTTTTATCAGTATGAATATCTAACTAGCCCGAAGTTGAAATGGCAGAGTGTAGTTTCATATGAATTTAATTCTTGGTTAGGGCACAAGTGGAGCGCTTGAAACTAATTCTACTCTAGCGCTTAACGCGAATGTTAAATGTGGTATCTGGACATTGTGGGCAAACTTTTAATATTTTGCAGAGGGAGCCGCAATCAAAGAAGCAGCTGACTGTCAAGAAAGTAAATATTTACACCGATAGCCAAGCGGCGATTAGGGTCTTGGGCTTAAAGACCGTGAACTCGATATTGGTCAAGGAATACCTGGCTTCACTTTCGATTGCATTCAAATCCTTTGACATAAGACTCGTCTGGGTACCCGGTTATAGCGACATTGCGCGAAACTACAAAGCGGATGAGCTGGCCAGACAAGGGGCCTGTGAAATAACTTCCTTGTGAAAGGAGAGGGTTGGGATCTTCTTGAACAACTGCAGTGTGCTTCTGGAACGATAGGCCTTGCGTCAACTCAGCGAGCACTGTGCAAGTACATAAATTTGTAAGGTCGCGAAATCCTTCTGTGTGATTTCTGCTCCACGTGTAGATCGTAGGCGTTTGAGGGATCTTCTGAAATTGACAAAATCTTAGCTCTCGGATTTCGTTTGTATCCTCACATGACATTATCCGCGAGGTATGCATGCTGTGGGATTTGGAATTATTGTGAGTTCTTTTTATGACAGCTGTATGGAGGATGAGGTGAAACCATCTAAGCATCTACTCCTTAGCTTCTACTCTCGTAGGGTTGAGATTTAGTCATCTTCGTTCTCATTTTTTTGCTAAGCCTGCTGACATAGCAAGTCTTGATAATAAAAATCTGATGAGCTTCATCAGCAGCAAAAATTGCTTAACTCACTCATCGTTCGTAATCCACAAATACTCAAAGACTTCCTTCACCTCACCCACTTTGCTGTCTGTATGCATCTTATCGGTTCCCTCTACCTTACTTCCTTGCAATGGTATCACAAAGGATGGATCTGATTTTTGTCCACTCTTTGGGCAACCATTTTAACTTAGGGTCACAACGAAATGATTTCGAAAATCTATTGTAAGAAACCTTTTACTAATAATTTCCTCCACCGAAATTTGGAAACAGGTCTGGATTTCCCTGCTAGTATTTCTTGAACGTAAACCAATATGAGACATTTTATTTAAAAAAGGATTTTTCTGCTTCTTTTCACATTTTTTTTTATCAAATAAAATGCAAGAACCCCTACTTCCATATTTTTGATATTGTGACCTGCTAAAATTTTGCTTACAAAACAAAGGCTGTTTTTTTGATATCAAAGACTAGAAGTCTGCTTGCTGGTCTAAAAATAAAACTTCACCGCTAAAAGACTCTACTTGTGACTACAGACTGCTTACTCCTAGAGCCCTTTTACTGAGATTCAAGGAGCGCACCATCATTTATCTCAACTGTTGCAAACATTGCGACACACCTGACACATTAAGCAATACCCTTAATAGTAGTAATCATTTCATCCCCATAGCCGTTTATATACCCATACCAGCATTTTTTTTTTGTTTTTGCACTCTCCCACACTTAAGTAGCACTACACGGCGTATGAGTAATGCGCAATAAACAATTTCACTTACAATTTTTGAAAAATTAATTCTCAAATATTCATAAAGCGCCGCAAATTGGCACACCTAATTCCCAGCTTGAGGGAAACTTTTGGCCGCATGTTGCTTACCAGCAAAAAAAAAAAACAAAAAACAAAAACAAAAAAGTCAGTAACAAGTTCAGGGTGATTTGCCAACAGCTGTGCTGCCAAACGAATGTTCCAAACTTATTTAAAATTCATTAAATTACTAATACATGCTCACGCACATAATTGAGAGTACACACAAAAGGAGGCGAGAGCATAAAAGGAGGAGGCAGCATAAAAGGAGGAGAGAGCATAGAGGGAGGAGGCAGCATAAAAATAACAATTGCCGCGGAGTACATTTCTAGCGCAATAAAACCAACAAACTTCACTTCGAGGCAGAGCAAATTGTTTGTTACGCGCGTTTTTGGCGCTTGAATAAATCGCTCGCACACTGAGTAACTGCAGTGTGGGTATGTGTGAATGTGTGCGCAATGCAGTGATTTCGCTTGTGTGATTTTTACGACTGCAAGCGATTTTAAAACTGTTTTCAGAGCTCTTTTCAGACTGAGCGGAGTAATTGCATGAGAAAATAAAATAAAATCTGTTACAACGAATTTTCATGCGAATGGTAAGTCTCAGCTAATGTGTAAAAATAATTTTTTGACGAGCGTTTCACAAATGAAAATACAATACAAAAAAAAAATTACGTTTCGAGCACAAGAAATATTAAGCGCTGCCCCGTTTTGTCGCACATTTCTTTGCTCACGTTTTTCGCTTTGGAAAAGTGAGTTTGTTTGTCACTGTTATTCGGTTGCTTTCAGGTTTCATGTCCAGATTGGCCACGAAATATCGAATGATGGAGACAATTGATTCCAATAACTGCACCAATAACCTAAGACAAATACTTTGCCTTGAATACTTTGGATCGTTGTTTGTGAGAGACGCATTTCCGTAGCATAGTTGATTCCATTTTCGGAATGTGTAAGTTTGCATCCGTGTTTTTTTTTTGCTCCAGTAACCTGAGCGAGTACCATAATATTGGGTAGTCGAAAAAGTCTTTTCGTATTTTGTCAATAGATGTCGTTGTAGTCATCTATCTCCAGTGCTACCAATCACATTGTATCATATCATATGGTGTTAGAAAGGTGACATATTAAGCTTCATTTAACAAAAAAAAAGAAATTAAATTCGGAGAAGTTGAAAAAAAGTTATAGCTCTTCAAAAATGAGTGAAGATAATGAAGAAATTCGCTATATTTTGAAATTTCTGTATAAAAAAGGGAAGAATACCACGCAAGCCACCAATGAAATTTGTGAAGTTTACGGAGACGATGCTGTATCAGTTCGTGTAGCACAACAATGGTTCGCTCGCTTCCGTTCTGGAAATTTCGATGTGAAAGATGTACCTCGCTCCGGTCGACCTATCGTTGAAAAAGTCGATGAAATTATGGAAAAGCTTGATCAGGACTGTCACATGAGCTGCCATGACATCGCCAAGGCACTAAACATTCATCATCAAACGGTTTTGAACCATTTAAAAAAGGCTGGTTACAAAAAGAAGCTCTATGTTTGGGTACCATATGAATTGTCTGTGAAAAAATTAAAGGACCGAATTAACATCTGCGATTCTTTGCTGAAACGAAATGAAATCGAACCATTTCTGAAGCGAATGGTAACAGGAGACGAAAAGTGGATCAAATACGACAATAATGTGCGAAGAAGATCATGGTGCAAGGGTGGTGAAGCTCAACAAATGGTCGCAAAGCCAGGATTGACGCCTCGAAAGGTTATGCTGTGTGTTTGGTGGGATTGGAAAGGAATCATCCACTATGAGCTGCTCCAGCCTGCTCGAACGATTCATTCTACACTTTAGCACTTTGAAGCAAGCAATCGAAAAAAAACGGCCAGAACTGATCAGCAGAAAGGGCGTCGTCTTCCATCAGGACAACGCTAGGCCACACACATCTTTGATGACTCGGCAAAAAATGGGAGAGCTCGGCTGGGAAGTTTTGATGCATCCACCATATAGCCCTGACCTTGCACCATCGGACTACCATTTGCTTCGGTCAATGCAGAACTCCCTTAATGGAGTAAAATTGGTTTCAAGAGAAGCCTGTGAAAATTACTTGTCGCAGTTTTTCGCCGAGAAACCGCAAAAGTTTTACACTGATGGAATAATGTCTCTAGAAGAAAAATGGCAAAAAATGGTCGACCAAAATGGTACACACACATATTTGGTTTAATAAAGTTCATTATAAATATAAAAAAAATGAGTTGAAGTTTGATTAGAAATACGAAAAGACTTTTTCGGTTACCCAAAAATGGCATGCTCACATATTTATTGTAGCGTATCGGTACTGAAATGCAATAAAAACATACTTTAGAACAAATTCAACACCAGCAAGCCGTCACTTATATTACCCGTGTCCTTTCCTCTTCTTGATTGGCGCGATAACCGCTTACGCGATTTTGACAGAGTTTAGCAAAGCATGTCTGTCATTTCTTTCTCGTACTTACCGGTGCAAGTTCGACACTCCAGTGGTGTATAGTGTATGACAGCTAGCGGCACGGGAAATTTGCAGTTTACTGATTCAGCAATGGATAAGTTTGCTTATTTGGATATTAAAAAAAATTTGAAGTAAAGTGCTGAGATGAAAAAATGAGTACAGCCTTCAACAGGGCCACTACCCCAAGCATACGGTTCATATAGTAAATTTATGATTTGTGTGTAAGATCGCCAAACTGTTGGGAACACCTCCATAATCGGCAAATTTAAGTCCCTTTGAACACCTATGGAGCATTTCTGGAAATTAATATAAAAGAGCACCAAACTACAAGCAAAGAGGTTTTTGAAAATTTTATGTGGGAAATTAAGAGAAAATAACTGCTGAAGAGACTACTAAATTCGTCAATTCTATGTCCATTAGACTAAGGGAAGTATGGAAACGTCGTAGTTACCCAACTGCATATTTTTCGAGAGTTTGTTTGTCATTCAACCACTTGGGCTATATTACTATTTAAAAAAAAACTGGGAAAAAGCATCTTTTTAAATAAAATTTAAACACAAGTTTTTCGAGAACGGTTCAGTTTTGAACTTTCTTTCATACAATATAATAAAATTAATTAGAAATAGCCTTAATAGCAAAGTCCTTAAATATATAGGACGATTTATATACGATGATGTACGAGGTGTGTTCAAAAAGTATCGCGAATTTTACGTTTTTTTCAAAAATTATTTATTTATTCATTAATATCTATTTTGTCCCCTTCCAAGTAATCCCCATGAAATATTATGAACTTGTGCCAACGTTTCTTCCAATCTTCGAAGCACTTCAAAAAATCAATTTTTTTATCTTGTTCAGCTCCTCCTTCGATGCCGTCTTTATCTCGTCAAACGTAGCATAGCGCCGTCCTACCCCCGCCCCTAAAATCGAAGAAAACGGTAAGCAAAACTTTTACATTCGACTAAACTTGGCGCGCTTTTTTCGGTCTTGGTTCGTGCGGCAGCTTCCATTCAGATGATGGAGCTTTGGTTTCCTCGCCATAACCATAAGCGCACGATTCGTTACCAGTTATGGCCCTCTGGAGCGAATTTGGGTCGTCGCGGACAGAGTCGAACATCTCATTAGTAATGTTCATGCGATGCTGCTTTTGGTCGAAATTGAGCAGTTTTAGTACGAATTTTGCGACGATCCGTCTCATGCCCAAATCATTGAAAAAAATCGAATGGCGACCCGTTTCATGCCCAAATCATTGAAAAAAATTGAATGGCACGAGCCAACTTCTCTAACGGTGATTCGACGATTGCCGAATACCATTTTCTTCACTTCATCAATTTTTTCGTCTGTTGTTGAAGTGCTCGGGCGTCCGGCACGCTTTTCGTCCTTCACATCTTCTCGGCCTTCTGAGAAGATTTTGTACCACCGCTAAACGTTGCTTTGGTCCAAAGTAGCTTCTCCGTATGACACAGTCAACATTCGGAATGCATTCGCGCACTTAATTTCGTTTTTCACACAAAATTTGGTACAGGTTCTTTGATCCATCTTTTTGAATAGGTAAAAATCGAAGACGAGCCGAAACACGTGCAAGCAAAGCAGCTGTCAACAATTAACTGAACATTCAAAATGGCCGAACTCGTCGGCATGAGTGGAGACATGTGTGCCAACATATCGCCACAAACAGATCGAGATTCGAATGTACGTAACCTGCGAAAATTCCAAATTCGCGATACTTTTTGAACACACCTCGTATGTACTTATGTATACTTTCTACTTTCCATGTAGTTTATGCATGCAAAATTTCACTCCTTGCAATCGTCCAACATCATATTTTTTCGTTACTTTAAGCGGCCTTCACTTAGCTATGCATGGCTATGTATGTATGTGTATGTATATGTAGAATTGCAGCCGTTTTAATTAGCTTTATTTGCGATAAAACAGCAAGCAGCAGTTGCACAGCTTGACTTTGTCAGCAATCTAGTCAGGCTACTGGTTTGCTCTCCTACAGCTCTCCTATACACTTTGAATGCGTTTCTCAATTATCAACTGTCTTTCATCCTTTTAACGCTGATGTCTTTGCTCAAACAGCTTTGAATTTAAACAGCTTAATAAAAGTTTTATTCTCTCGTGTTTGTCGCTTAAACATTGAGCCACCAAGAAAGAGGCACTGCACATTAAGACATTGACAAGGCACTGCACAAAGGAAAAGCAAAGAAAAAAGAATTAAAAGGAAAAGAAAATCAAAAGAAACAGAGAAGAGCGGCTGCACACATTAGAAGGCGTTAGTGGTAAAAGTTCATCAAAGATGTCAGATCAAAAACATCACACAATTAGTTTAGGTAACGGTAAACGACTTCTTATTATTGTATTAGTGAATTTTTAGCGATACCAAGTAGTTTTTTGTATATGAATCAAACAAAATTTTAATCAAATCACCGTCATCAGCGGGAGTTTTTGCTTGTTACCCACAACTCATAGAAATCGGCAGCTTGAAAGCGTTGGATGGCTAAAGTGCGGCCTCTGTTGAAACGCGCTAATGATTGCACTATAAAAAAAATTGTTAATTTCGATTTGAGTTCAGAGGTCATTGCGAAGAGATAAAAAAGTTAAAAGACGCAGAACTCTTTTCAATACTGGATCAAGCCTCATATCAAATGCAATAGGAACAACATTTCCAAATTAATTATTGTAAACTATAAGAATCAGGCTACTTAAAAGAAATCCTACGCTTGCAAGAACCAGCACGAAATAAAATTCGAATTGGTTAACTTTTTCGTGCTTCTGTAATTCATTTCAGCAAAAATCCAAAAAAAAAAATGGAACAAACCCAAAGGGCACACACAGCTCAAAGTTATGTTTTATTGCATTTTACTTCTAGTGGTGAAATCTCCAGTTCTCTGCCAGTTCTTCAATTAAAATAAATTTTTGCCTAAAACAAAATTTGAATTTTTTTTTCACCCAACATCAAATTGCGTAAGCAAATATTTTCATGCTTTTTAATGTAATCCAGTAAAATTTGGTAATGTTGCTGGCGCTTTATTTGGCTTCTGTGCGGGTTTTCCATTACATTTATGCGCTCAGATTTTGCCGTACCAACGTAGTTTTGCTTATTTTATTTGCTGCTTTTTTACGGTTGTACGCAATATTAAACAAATTTATTGCTGCAACAAGAAATGTGAACTAAGGGAAAACGAAATGCTACAGCGAACATCAAAGGAGGAGAAGGAATTTATATTATCTATTTTTGTACATTAAGATGCATACCATTCCATGTAAACTATTAATTTAACATATTTTATGACCTTTACTAAAATATGATGGGCTCTACGCAGGATTATGAGGCTTTGAGTTAAATTATTTCCAAACATTGAATTGTATTGAAGCAGTTTCTAAATTAAAAAAAAACAAAACCTGTGACGCAGATCTCCTAAGCTTACATTCTGCTGTCATCTGAGGCTATTCATTGAAAGATAAAATTTTTGAACAAAGATTACTTTCATGCAAAACTCGATTTTTAAAGATAATTTCCACAAGGTTCAGCTTACGAAAGGCCCTTTTTCTTGTAGAAGTCTTAGATTACTTTGAGGTTTGCACTCCGACCTCATGTCTTTTTGTTCTTAGATATGCAGCAAGTTCTATGATCTGTCTGCAAAACTATAGCCCTTTTTGTGCGAAGGGTGCAGCGTCTTGGTATATACTTTTACATTAGGGTGTGTCAATTAGTAAGGAACTATTTTTTCAGCATCGTTACTCCTAGATTCGTATTCCTTATAAAATTACAAGAAAAAAAGTCCACTAGATAGCTTTAAGGTCCATTCCAAGCCCCCCAAATTTTCAGAGAAGTTACACTAGCGTTCAAATTATTAAGTCTCTTCATCCTTTTCCAATATTCGAAATATTTTTCAAGCTAAATGTTTTTAGTTAATTTTTGATAAAATATGGTTCATTGTAGAACAAAAAAGCCTTACAAATCAAAGTGCCAATCCGAATACACAAAATTCACTGAAATTAAAACAATTTTAAAAATTATCGCCAAAATTGTGAGTTTTTCAATCAGAACTTTTCGAAAACTTCTACGTATGCAGCCTATTCAATTTTAGTTTAATAAAGTGAAAGTTTCGAGCCGCTCATAAATCGGGTTGATATTTGATTTTTTTTCATGCGTTGTTGACTATTTTCTTCCATATAAGGCGGAACATTCGCTATAAATTCGAATACTTTTGAAAGAGAGCAAATTCTCAATATTCTACCAACAAAAAATTGGTGTTTGATATATATTTTTTATCTAAGGAATCGCAAGATGCAAATTTTTTTAAATATTGTTTTTAAAATTTCCTTTTTTAATTCTTTTTTTAATTTTTTGTTTTAACTTTTTTTTTAGTTTTTGTTTTTTTTAATATTTTAAAGAAACTCCCGCTCTAGCACAATTGGTTGGTGCGTGACCAGCATTCGCGTTAGTCCCCAGATTCAAAACCAGGCATAAAATATCAAAATGATAGAAATATTTTTTTTCGAATAGCGAAAAACCCTCAACAGGTAATGGAAAACCTCCGGGGGTATTTTTGCTTAAAAAGCTTCTCATAAAAAACCTTCTACGCAATAACACTTTGGAAACCAATAAGATTCATCCCGTTTATGTGTTTGTGTTTATTATCGAGTATATAACAGATTTTCTATCCATGCAAATTAAAAAGTGCTTTCGGTAAAGAATTTTCAGAGAAGGTAATGCCATTAAGGATTGCTGCAACTTCGGCTGTATAAACGGAGGCATAGCTAGGGAGGAGGCCGGCCGTGATTGTTTCTCCTTTCGAGTTGACAACTGCGAGTGAGATGTTAGTATCAGTTTTTGACCCATCAGTGAAAATTATGCACCATTCGGGTAGTAGAGGAGCTATGACTTCTGAAAAAAACGTTGGTAAGCAGTGGATTTGGTGTGATTTTTACCATATTTCACTTAGTTTAATACAGAACTAGATTATTTCATGAAGCATGGAGGAAACAGTTCATTTTGGCGAAGTGAAGCGGAAGTGAGAATTAATATTCAGATATTTTAATAAATCGGCGCTGATATAATAACAGTGAAATGTATACCTTCTTTTGATCCGAAGTGTGACTGCATTTATTTCATATGTGAATGGAGCTAAAATTTGAAAAAATTAAAAACATTTTTTTTTGAACATCTCGAACCAGAAGCTTTTTAAGGGGGTATTCTGGTCTAGGTATTTTTAAAACTAAGATAACAAAAAATGAAAAAAAATTTTACTATCCATTTTTTTATGGTTTTTATTAATATTGGAAAAGTATAAAAAAAAATAAAAATAAAAAAATTTAAAAATCGTGTAATTACAGGCCGGCGGAATGCGGGCTACATAAAAGACGGTGCTCCATGGTTGACATGATTCTAGCCCTTGTAGTGATCTAATACAAACAAATTAAAAAAAAATTTCATTATTTATGATGTCGCTATCGGATTACGCCAAATCAAAGAAAAAAAATTCGCAAAATGGCGTCAACTCGAAAAAAAAAATTTTTTTTTACCCCTTTTTTTATCTTTTCAAATTTTTTAAAGATACTTGAAGCTTAAATTCTTCAAAATCCGAGCCAGGCGCGATAGACAGATGTATAATAGAAAATTCTTATCAAACTTCAAAGCGATCTTAAAAAAAGTTTGAAGTTTGACCAACAATTCCAATAGAATAGTTTAGATCATAATATTTACTACTCACTCACCTGGGTATATATATTTATATCTATTTTTCCAGGTATATATTATAGAAGTATAATGTATATATTTTTATATGTATAGAATAAATAAAGGTTGTGTGGGATACAAAAGATTTTCTGGAAAGAACGAGTCCTCAAGTCGTCCGGTAATATCTGCCGTTCATTATGCGATTCGCTCCACTCGGCCGGCTTAGACGCCACGTCATAAAATCCGCTGTAACTCCGAAAATAATTCGAATTTTGAAAAATCCGTTGAAGCGCATATTTTTGAAGGTCCAAACTTTGAAAATATGCAACAAAAATAAAATAAATTTTTTCAAATTTCTAGACCAGAATACCCCCTTAAATGTGTATATTCATGTACTGCGACGTAATAAAGGGAGTGCAGGGTAATACCATTAATTAATTTGTTTCTTTATTTCTTGGCAATGAAATGGACTATAATTATCCTTTAGTGGCTTTTGATTGTGGTTCGTGTTGGAAGAACGTCATAACTCTAGAGAAAATCGTGAAAATGGCCTGAAATTTTTGAATTTTCTATCACTTCCAGTTAAATATAAATACATATTTTAAAGATATTTATACCGACACAGCATGCGAGTACTTCTTCAGAGTATCTAATTCTTACAGTTGCTTCGCCTGACTGCGTCAAGCTCCACAACCTACGAGTATCAAGGGGAAGTAATGAGGTCCCCCGCGGCAGCACCCCTCACCGTGGTAAGGCCACAGTTAGTCTCGAAGGCGGTCAGGTATTCGAGAGGGAAGCTCTGTTAGCGTTGCACATGTTTTAATACCCTGCACCATTCAGTCCTCGGCACGATTTCAAGCACACCTTGGCTTGGGAATGTGTTGGTGCGGTACTCTCCATATAGATGATTGGATGAACGCCATACGCGCCGTTTTACGTGGGGGAGGGTCAGCCAATCCCTATACGGAGCTTCTCTCTTATGGTAGCTCAGGGCAGGTTAAACTCCTGAATAGAATTTAACCTACATTTAAGTCCCGTCCCCACGGCAAGGAGACCAACATGGAAGGGGTATAGTAGCGCTGGCTTGTGTTATATCAAATTAATTTTTTTTTTCATTTCATTTTTCTTTTCTGCTTTGTTTTCATTTTTCTTTCTCTTGAATTGAAAAGTTATATTTAAATATGCTGAGGAAAAATATTAGCCCAAAAACCATTTTAAATTGCAATTCGTTTAAATACTTATTAAAGATGTATTGAGCTCAAAAATTGGGCTACTTCGTCTTATTTTCTCTTTTGCTTACTTTTTCCATAATTTTCATTTAATTTATTTCTTTACCAGCTAACCATATTCACTTCAAAGCGTAGACAGCTAAAGCTTAAACCCTTACTTATTCTCAACGGCCCTTATTTACTGCTTACCGCACTCCACTCCAGTTTTAATCCCACTTTTCGCCTCATTCAGCAACCACTTTGGCTCTTATTTCTTTTCATGTTTTACAAAGCTACTTTGTTTCGCTTGCTTTGCAGGCATTTTTTGCACACCATTTCATCGTCGAAGGCAGGGACGTCGTCCCCCGTTGTATTGCTACTTCAAAAGCCAGCGCTGCTTTGTGTTTTTTATTTTGTATTCTGCTTAATTTACGCTTAAATGGGTACATTCTCGCGCTTCACTTCTGAGGGATGTAGAAAAAAAATCCTTTTTCCAAATTATTTCAAACAATTTTCATCACAAAAGAAATTAGATCGGATGCGTTGGGAGAAATGAGAAAATAACTCATTTAAAAGCGGAATGACATTTCACTTACACATCAACAGTTTTATTTCTAAAGTTAGGAATGAAATAGTAAAAGTCATGCATATATACCCGCATGTCTTAGAAAACTAACAAAATAAAATAAACAATATTTGTGACAATTTACAAAATTATAGAAAATATCCACGGATCAAGCCATTTTTTAATGTCTTCATATGAATGGAACTGGATTTATCATTTCAGTGTTTCCAGATAGGTTTTATCGGGTTTGGCAACTTGAGGCCGAGTATTGTCTGTAACTGTAGAATCACTTTTGCATGCCAGTGCTCGGCTCAATCGCATGAATTGAAGTCGATACCGATCCCCAGTGATGGTTTCACTTGGTTTTAACAGTTCATAATAAATAACACCAACTGGGTCCCACCAAATACATAGTATAACCTTCGCAGCGGGAATATTCGGCCGAGGCGACGACGAAGAAGCATGACCGAGCAGTCCCCATGACTTTCTTTTCTTTGTATTGCTGTAATGAATCCATTTTTCATCACCCGTCACGATGCGATGAAGAAACCCTTTCCTTTTGTGCCGCTGGAGCAGTTGTTCGCAGGCGAATCGTCGAAAAAACGACGTTCAACATCCCTTGGTTTTAACTCATAAGGAACCCAAGTCCCCTATTCCTGAATCATGCCCAAAACATGCAATCGCTTGGAAATGGATTGGCGGGTAACTCCTTGTACTGAAGCAAGCTCTTCTTGCGTTTGACAGGGATCCTCATTGAGCAATGCCCCCAATTCAGCGTCTTCGAAGATTTTTGGCCTTTCTTCACGCGGATGGTTGTCAACATTAAAATCACCGTCTTTGAAGCGACGGAACCAATCTCGGCACGTTTTTTCACTTAAATCAGCATCTCCATAAACTTTTTATAGCTCTCGATGCGTTTCAGCAGCCGTGTTTTTCGAATGAAAGAGGAAAATCAACACTTCCCGCAAATAACGATTATTCGGCACAAAATCAGACATTTTCACAAACAAAAAAGTACCTGATATGTCTAAGCTTGGTTTATGACGTTAGGTTATGTTAAAATCGACTAGCACACAGAAGGGATGCTCTCAGTATCACGACAACAATGACAAGGTTTGACTATGTTTTTTTTTTAATTTTTATAAATAAATAAAAATTAAATTTTATAAAAAAATTATTTTATTTAAATTATTATTATAAATAATTATATTTTCATATAAAAATATGGTTCATTCTTTAAGTAAAGCCATATTAGTCGAAGTTTCAAACGTTGTAGAAAATCCATACAAATTCCACAAATCTCATTTCACGATTTCTAATTAGAATTTTTATAAGATTTTTGGTATCCCGTTTTAAAATTCATTCAATTTTAGTATAATAAAGGGCAAGTTAAAAGCGGATCGAAATTTTCGTTGATTTTTGATAACTTTTTCCTCTGGCGGTGTTGCAAATGCACCACTTTTTTTATATAAAAGGAAAAACCCAAAAAAAAAACGAAAATTGTCAAAAGTCAATGCGATTTTTGAGCAACGTTAAACTTGCATTTAATTCTAGTTGAATTTAATTGGTTTAAATTTTAGGTGCGAATTTTAGGAATTTTTATAAATTTTTCACAGTGTTAAGCCTGGATTTTTCGTTTATTTCAAATGATAGTTTTTACAGACCACTTAGAGCTAATATGATCTTAAATTGCTACAAATAGTTAAAGAACTAAATGAATTAAAGAAGAGGTCTAGATATTTATAAATTTAATTTTATGACACCAAAAAATCAAATGGAACTGAACTGGAGATCGCATTCGCGGGCAATAGGAGCATAACGCGTGTAATTCATGTTAAGCAATTTAAAATGAAATAGTCGAGTATTGCGTAGAGTTTTAGTAGGAGTGAATAGTTCGTAAGAGAGATGAACAATCAATTTCTTTTCTAATTACACTAAAAACGGAAGAGTGAGAGTATAAACCTTCTACTCTCTAGAGAATGTTAATTAATTAAGTTGTAACGGGAACTATAAGAAGGCATAGGATTTGAGAATATCAATGACCTGAGAGCATATTTAAATAACTATTTCTGTAGGCGTTCAATTCTTTCAATTGCAAATTGGTGGTGAGACCTCCTCATATTCTAATCTAGAGCAGAGAACTGCACCGGTTGAGTGTAAAACATTCATACGCTTCGCTTGAACAAAAAAACATGCTTTTGCGTTCAAACGATCGAACTTGTTCAAATAAGTTATTGTCATTGTTTATTTCAGCTCAATCAAATCATGTGCTGCGTTTTAGCTCTCCGATGTTATCACCAATCGTCTTCATAGCAGCCGTTTCGGGTATTTGCTCGTTCGGCTGTACATTCATTTTTTTGAGTGAACGCAAAGGCCGATGCTAATTTCATTCAATGCTGCTTTTTGTTCAATGATAAGATTTGAGCCGAAAACATTAGATCATACGTGTTGACTGAGCTGAACTACGCGTTCGCATGCATGAGCTGACTGCACTTGACCAAATATTTTGGTTCAATTGACTGAATGTGAGCAAGAAATTTAGCGTATGAACAACTCAAGAAAACAGGGAGCCATGTAGGCTGATCTGATCTAGAGCGAACAAAGCAAGTGAACAGTAATTTGAGAGTGTAAGTCTCCGTGAACTTTGAGCTATTACGCCGCATAAAGCATAAGATAGAGTAAGAAGTAGGTAAAACAAAGTTAATGTGGTTATTGAATGAAAAATGAGATCAAAGATCACATCTTGATCTTTCTTTTGTAATGTATTAGCTATACTATGAGATGGTGGGAAAGCATTTTGAGTTTTGGCGAAAGTGACGTGAAAATATTTCTTGATATTTAGAGAGATTGGATTAATAAGGTATTTATTATAGAATGAGCTATATTTTTATGAAAAAGAGCCTCAAAACTAGTCAAAACGAGCTCTATAATTTTGCAACGGAGTATATTCTACTTCATTTGGTAGTCACAGAGTCTCCTTGCTGTCATCAGCTCCTTTAGCAGTCGGTTTCACGAATAAGAGCGAGAAACTGTCAAAATGAAATTTTTGGAAAATTAGATAGAGAAGACAATTGCAAAGCCAGCGTACATAAATACAGATCTTTTAAAGAAGCAGTAATATTCCAAAATAATTTTGATTGTTTTTAATTTTATCTAATTTTTTAAAAGAAATTGATACTTGGCCCAACATTTTTATCAGTTATCATAATAACATATCTTTAAGATTCGAGTGTGATAAAAAATTTTGTAGGAGAATAATTTTTACTACTTGAATTTTAAATAAATTTTGAGCAAGAATTTCATGTAGTCAAAACGTAGAATAAAATTGAAAAATATGAGCACAAAAAATCTTTTGAGTAATATATCACGGGTTTGATGGAGAACCTTTTACACAAAAAAGGTAATATTTTTAGTTAAGTATGCAGAAATATGACTACTGTGTGAAAAACATAGCCACCCCTACTAATATCAGCTCGTTAAAAAAAATATAAAATTGAAATTAAATTTAAAACAGTAAAACAGTTTTTCTCATGTTAAGGGTGATCAATTTAAAGGGATCGGATTTTAAATTGAAATAAAACATTGAAAATTCAAATTGATTGGGCAGTTTTTATTATATTTGTTTAGTACCATTCATGACATTTATTGTTATTATTATTTTTTATAAATAATGACTTTCAAATGCTGGCCGCAACTGCGCCGTAATTCGGCCTTCCGTAAACACCAATTTTGAATGACTTGTTGGAGGACTTTGGTCGGTAGCTCGTAACTTTAGTGATGTTGACTTCCAATACCTCAATTGAAGCTGGTTTATCTACAGAGCATTTAGACTTTATATATCCCCACAAATAAAAGTCCAAAGTTGTGCTATCGCACGATCTTGGGGGCCAACCCACTGCTCCGAGGTGAGTGATAAATTGCTCACCGAAACAGCATCGCAGTAAATCGGTATCGGCATCGGAATCATAAAGTCGTTTATCATGACGTGATAGTAGTCCTTATTCACTGTTACATGGGCGCCAGCCTCGTTTTTGAAGAAATATGGGTCCGTGATCCCTCCAGTCCATAGGCCACAGTACGCGGTTGTTTTCAATAGATGCAATGGCTATTCTTGAATAGCTTCGGCTTGCTCTTCAGCCGAGATACGGCAATTTCCCTTATTGATGTAGCCATTAAGATAAAAATGGGCCCCATCGCTGAACAGCAAAATCAAATCAAAAGCTTTCTCAACGTGAAGAAGTATATAACCGATTGATATCTTGTGATCGAAATTAGAACTTGAGTAATTTGACCAAGAGGCTAAAACTTCAGTTTTTTGGATCAAAATTATAGGCTCACTTTGACAGTTCAAGGATACTACGAATATACATATGAATGTATGTGTCGATGAAATTATGCTAAATAGCAGGAAAATTGAAAATTTTCAAAGCGTAAAAGTACACAAATATGCATACATACATACATACATACATACATACATACATGTGCCTTTGTAATTGTTCCCTTGCGAAACATTTTATTGTATTTTAGTTGCAATGTACATTTCACTGCTGTCGTCATGGGTTACTGTTGTGGTCGTTTTAAAATGTTGTTGTTCTCTTGTTGTCTTAAACTTTTAAACTTTGTTTGCGTTACTTGGAATGTAGACCAGCAGCGACTCTATTTTGCATTTGCCATGCGCCAATCCTTTGCGGTGACATTGGGGGTACAGTTGATGCAATAAATTGAAAGCAGGCACACGAACGTTTACTTATATTTGTATGTAATTGTATAGTTGTATATATATATGTATATATATTTAAATGCATTACTACACGTACATATATATATAACTATATAGCGCGATAGTACAGTTTTAAAGTTTTAAACGACTTTTTGCATTTTAAGGTCTTTGCCTTGCATTGACTTTACTGCGAATTTTATTTACTTACACACATAAAAGTGTAAGTAAGTGTGTGGTAAAAATTGCACTAACTCTGGGCCCATCTAGCCCGTTTACTAAAATTTATAAGACTTCTCAATATTTTCCGCTCAAAAGCGGGCAATGGCGCGATTTGACTTTCATTTGACTTCAAAATTTTAATCTCACGTTCTTTTTTTTATTCGTATTGCCGAATTTCATTCGTATCATGACAATCTTTAGGATAGGCTGACAAGGCGCTTAAGTATTCGATCGTCAAACGCCCATACCTACAATTCTTCACAAGAAAATTTTTTAGTAGCGTATAAGCAATTCAAGCAAGACGTTCATAGACTGAAAACATTGCTCATATGGATTTCTGCCGAGAAAGTACCAAATCCTTGAATAGTTGCTCACATCTGACAAAAAAGCTTGACAGTGACCGTATGCTTTGTATTTGGTGGGAATGTTTATATAGAATATTTTAACCCTTTGCACCGACACTTAATTTTGAGTGCTTGCGGTTAAACAAAGCTCGTCCTCATTTGTGGTGTGCGTCTTGATATTTTCCACAAACGGAGAGACTTACCAATTTTCACTTCCACCGAACGGCAGATGATTTTCTACAGGAGCTTTTTCTTGGCAGAAATACACTCGGACGTGTGTGTTTGTCTGCTGACGAACGAACGCCGATAGAAAATCCTTTTATTTCCATTTGTGTTTGGTGCCCGAGGTTTCGAACCTGTGCACATTCTGCGTGACTACCAGCACCAACCCATTCGGCTACGGTGGCCGTAAAAGTATATAGAATTTGGATTACCAAATAATTCCTCAAATTCTTGGCTGGATTTACTTTTTATTTTTTTTTTCATAGGCCTTTACGTTGTGAGTAATCAAAGCTGCTACCTGTTTCAGTTATTTAATTTTTCAGACCCCTAGAAAAGAATTTGCTTATTTACATATTATATATTACGGCCTTAAGCCGCAATGTAATCATTGAATGCGGCTATACTAAGATCAAAGGTTGCACCGGAATCCCGGGTAACCCTAAATGATATTAGTGATGTATTCAAGGTCAGCCTTATTTGGGTTCCGGGGCATAGAGATATTGAGGGAAACTGTAAAGCTGATGAGCTAGCCAGAAAAGTTACTATTCTACAACTGGGAACGTGAAAAACAAAATTATCCAAGACGTCAATAGGTCATGGGAAGATGAAGATGCATGCGTAACAGCTAGACTACTAAGGACGCAAATAAACAAGAAAAGGACAAAGGAATTGCTTAGCCTCTCAAGAGGTGATATCTCGGTCATTGGCTATTTGGCAGGAATTCTTTGAGACTAGGAGTATTCTCCCATAAATATTGAAGAAGTAGAAGTTTCAGAGATAAAGAAGATGAAGAAACAGTTGATCCTGCAATTGTCCAGTCTTAGCTAAAATCAGAGCAGGTTGTCTAGGTAAACACTTTTTCAATTCTCTTACAATACTATCTGGCGCGGAGATTAGACCAATCCTGCGCTTCATAAGATCCTCGAAATGGTTTCATGAAAATAAATAAACAATGTTCCTGTGTCGCACAGTGGTATCACAATGCAAATGTAAGGTCTAAGTGAGTTGGTCATACGGACCGACTACCACCATAACCTAACCTATGTTGTAATGTCATCGGAAGTTTCTTTACAAGGGCCAACATCAGTACTTGGTCTTTTATCAGATATTCTTTTCCATATTAAACTTCCACAGCAATGCAGGTTATTATAATATAGAATGACTAAAGTTTTAGTACTTGTAGCGTATCTTCATCAAGGCGTCACAAAAGTGGTTATCATATCGCGATAACGCTCCTGATTGACGGTAACAGCTTGACCATCTTCATTTTCGAAGAAAAACGGCCCAATAATCGCTTTCGCACTAACGCCGCACCAAACAGTGACTTTTTCGTCGTAAAGTGGTACCTTTTGAATTTCGTGAGGATTTTCAGTGGCGTAAATACGGCAATTTTGCTTGTTTACCGTCCCATTCAATAAGAAATGAGCCTCATCGGACATGATGATTTTGTTCTACTTCTTATTCTTTTGACTTCTTTTGTTGAATGTAAATTTCAACAATTTGGGAGCGCTCCCGTGGCGTGTACTGTTCCATGGTAAAAATCTGCTTAGACTGACGCTTCCAACACGGTATGTCATTAAGCGATCTGACGTCCCTGTCAAAAGATACAGGGTTGCCAGATGAGTCCGTCGAATATTGGCAACTCTGTATTACTCAACAGGTAATTAGGATACATTTTCTACATTTCATAATCTAACGAAAACATTTCGCGGCATCTTTATCCTATCATACCAATGGTATGGTTTAATTATTTTGCTTTACCGCACTCAGCTGGTAGTATCTTAAAGGCGCCTCATAGTTTAGTTTTCTATTTATGGCAGGCCGAACCAAACAACGATGTTGAGTTCCGAGGTTCTTTCTCAAAATTTTAAATGCATGGATGTGTCCCTGTATCAATACTCACTTGCAGTAAAATTATGGCTAATCCGACTCGTTCCGGTAACGTCGGACCGACTGTCGACTGTCAAAATTGTCTATACACCTTGCCTTGAGGAAACTAATTCCACTGCAAAATTCCTGCATAAGATCCCAGCGCAAACTTATCGAGAAATGTTTAAACTATTTTCTTTCGACTAATTGCACATCGTGCTCTAGTGAGGCCGAAACGTTTAAAATTATATAAAAAAAATTTCACCTCTTTCAAATATGTTTACGTGGTTTTCATGGTTTTTGCGCTTTAATTTCACTCCCTTTTTCTTTTCTGCAAGCTCGTTTTTGCTGCTTTCACACATTTCACAGTATAGGTATATATTTTTGCCATGTACTTGTAATCTTTATATGTATGCGGCGATGAAAATCGTTGCCACAACACGTTTTGCAATTTCTTTCCAGTAATGCAAAAATACTTCCTCGTCTTAATTCCGAATACTCATACGACCCGCAGTGCCTCCAGTAGCAGCAGCCATCGAATGTAGATTTTTTTTTGTTTCTTTGTAATTTTTGTATTCTGTATCTTCTATGCCGCTTTGTCACTTCCAACTGCCTGTTATGTTGCATGTTTTCTCTGCGCTGTTCTGACACTCGACTTACACTTGCTCGTGCAACATTTGCTGCTGCAGTCGCTAACAATGTTTTTTTTTTTTGGTTTTTATTGTACTTGCAGTCGCTTGTTAGCGTTTAAGAGTGGAATAACGAAAAATAAGCAGCAAACTTTTACAATTTTACTAAGTTTACAGCAAATTATAACGGCTTGGCAAAAAACTGGCGCTTTTCTTAAAGTTTTTTGAGGATTTCAAAATTTCACGCGAAAATATACCAAAAAAAAACCAAGAAATAAAATATCTTAACAAATTATTTACATATACATAAATAATCCTGAGTTTTCTTTTAAATAAAAAAATTGTAGCTTTCAAATTGTCGAGATATTTTTATATGCAAACAAATTGCCTTCCTTTCGAATTTGACATTTTTAGGTACACATTTCCCATATAATAACTCTTTCAAATATTTTCTTCTGCCGGGTCAACTAGTAAGTAGAGCACTCCGTAAAAATCAAGTCCATTGTACTGCACTCGGGTTTCTTTTTTAATTTTCTTTAAATCTACTCGACCTCCAAAGAAATCTGAGTAGATCTAATGGTGCCAAGGAGCCAAGATGGTCGCTTTTCAACACATCAATGCCAAAGACCTCAAGTCTGATTCGAGCGAAGGGTGGGCAGATGCTTAGGAAGTAGTACGCCGTCTGATCCTCCTCTCCACATGCTGGGCAGAGTGCACTCTCTGAGATGCTTATCTTTTCCATGTACTTCGCCCATAGAAAGTGGCCCGTCATCAGCCCAACCCGCCGCCTATAGTCTCTTCTGCTTAATGACAGGAGGATATGCGACAGTCGGTCGAACATGACAGATACTCGTAACATCAGTTTTATCCATCTGCAGCCTCTCTCAGCCTGCCAAGCTCGCTTGCGGGTTGCTGTAACCCGTTTGCTAACCGTGGCTATAATGGCTGCAGAAGGAAGTGGCAGAATTGGCTCTGGGCCTCAGAGACCATCCCAGCTAAAGAGTCAGAAGTCTCGTTATCCGGGATACCCACGTGTCCCGGGACCAATGTTAGCATTAGGATATTACATGTGTCAACCGACGTAGTTCAACTTGGGTTTACAGGACTCAACTAACATTGAAGTGGTTGGGGGGCTGTCTAAGGCCATGAGCGTAGCTTTGCTGTCGCTGACACATACAGTTCTGCCTCTCCATCTATTTTCCACAAAAAAGTGCATTGCTTCTTGCACACCATACACCTCCGCTGAATCACAGATGCTTACATTCCAAGAGCAAAGTGCAGTTTTGTCTCGCTGGACTCCACGTAGACACCAGAGCCGGAACCGCGCTCGGTCCTGGAGCCATCCGTGGAAATGCGAAAACGGTGTATGACGGGATCATTTTCAAACACTTAAGTAATAAAATATTGTTTAAAATACCTTTTGGTTGAAATTTCTCTTACTCTTGCATTAAACATCTTTTTTACACCAGTTCAGTATTTGCTTATTATTTCATTCGCTTAGACTATGTGTCTGCAATTCTCAATCAGTTTATGATATAATTAGCTTAAAGCACATATAGCAGTCACAATTTAAAATGGAATCCTTGGCTTACTAAACGTCCATAACATTTTGGGGCCTCCAAGCATCCAAGTAAAATTTTTTTAATGAAGAAAGGGTATCTGGTCCCTCCCTGTGTTTTCCTTTCATTAGCACTACAATTCTCATCAACTTTATAAAATGAAAAGTGAGCCTAGCTTTCGCTTACCAAATCTTTGAGCTCATTTCTGATAGTCAGCTTAACTGAAACTCATGCGGAGGTAGTAATTTGCTTTATTACCAGTGACTTTAACCGCCTCTCAGATGGTAGACAAGTGCGTTAGAGACAATATGCTGATAAAATTAGTTTCTAGCCTGTTAGTCTCTAAGATCAATGGTACTGAAAAATGCATTGCACCACTTATAATTTCTTATAATATCTTCTGGTTCTTTACAGTCGACCCCCAACTCACCCCTAACTAAATCCATCCAATATTTATTTACTATAGCTCACTTCGATGTATTTGAACAAATGCATTCATTCACTTTGGCTCACAAATTATCGCCTTTAAGCACTGCTATGTATTTTTCCACTTCGCCATCTTTTTGCGAACTTTGTGTATTTAGGATTTACTAGAGTGAAAAATTAGATGTCATTGCTGTGCGCCGCCTCGTAAATTCAACAGCTTCCGGTTAAGCCTTTCTGAGTTTCTTTTTATTTATATTTTTATACTACTTCCCTTCTTCACCTTCTATTCCATACGTTATTCTATTGTTATTTCACATGTTTATTTGCGCGCACCTACTCACAAGCACCTGCAAGTGCACTTCGCACAAATACAAAAATACTTCGAAGCACGCTTTTAGGCACCAACAATGCACTTCAGACTCTTCGCTTCGAGTGGCCACCACATATTTTTCAATTTGACTCTGCTGCACTCTAAGCACGGCGGCATTGTTAGTTTGAATTCTTGTTGGTACTTTTCCAAAGGCAAGCGGCGGCATGTGGCATGTACCAGTCAGTTGTCAGACATATTACTTAGTATTTCTGCATGCAAGTATGTGTAGATATGTAAGTGCATAAGAAAATAGTAAATTTTACATTGTTGAGCTGTGGGTGCTACAAATTTATGCTACTTCAATGAGCTTAATAATACCACACAAAAAATTGTTGCCCATGCTAGTCTTCGTTCATTTTTCGTCGTCTGCTTTTCTCCGCACAACAACAATCAACCGCACTCTTGATTATTCGGTTTTATTTGAATGTTGGCAGAGGGCAGTGACATCTTAGTGGTGGTGGCAGGGGTTCCTAGTTAAACATGTAGGCAACTGACGTTTGTAAAAACAGCAAAGTTGTGCAAAAGTAAAACAAAAGCGCTCCGAAATTGTTAAAAAGCATGACACGCCGTTGTCAGTACGTTGGAAGAGTTCATTTACACTTCACTCACCACAATGAGTTTCCAGAATGTTAGCATTTCCTTAAACGGTATCTGTTGCTTAAAACGCTTCATAGAGGGTGTGGAATTACTGATATTAAGAACTCCGATGTTTTACTGAAATTTAGTTTGGAAATTATAGTATTTAGAATATTTGAAAAAATGTTATAATTTAGTAGAAACTAAGTGAAAAATGAGCGAAAATAAATTTTATGAAGCCCAAAGGGATGAACCTCTACAAATACTCGAAAATTTACTTTGCAGTCTAAATAGATAAGATGATTGCAAGTTTTGTGCTAAATAAAGGGTGATTTTTTAAGAGCTATAGGAAAGTTTTTCAAAAAAACACTCGTGAAATTCAGAAAAATGCATGAAATTTTCATTTAAATCGATAGTGCAGTCCATGTAATTTAAGGTTTGAAGATTATTTCATGCAAATGTTGACCGCGTCTGCGCCTCAAATGGTCCATCCGCTTAGTCCAATGCTGGCATATTCTTTCCAATGTTTCGGCCGGTAACTCACATATAAATGCTTCAATGTTGTCTTCCAATGCGTTAATTAAGGCAAGCTTGTTTGAATAGACATGAGCTTTAACATAGCCCCACAAAAAATAAATATCGCACGCCAAAGCCAATTGACAGGTCCCGAACGTGAAATAAAATGTTCACCGAACTCGCCTCTCAACAAGTCCATTGTTACGCGTGCTGTGTGGCATGTGGCACCGTCTTGCTGAAACCACATGTCATGCAAGTCAAGCTCTTGCATTTTGGACAAAAAAAAGTTGGATATCATTTGACGGTAGCGCTCACCATTCACAGTTACGTTACGATTCGCAGCATCTTTGAAGAAGTACGGTCCAATGATACCTCCAGCCCACAAACCGCACCAAACTGTGACCTTTTCTGGATACATTGGTAGCTCTTGCAATTCTTCTGGCTGATCTTCACTCCAAGTCGACATTTCTCTTTATTTACGTACCCATTGATCCAAAAATGGGCTTCGTCGCTGAACACAATTTTTCGATAAAAAAGTGGATCTTAAACTTTCTTAACAGAACACGCATTTTTATAATAAAATTCAATGAATTCGCAAGCGTTGTTCATTTGTAAGATGATTCATGGTTAAATTATAGACCAAACTTAAGATGTTTGACAGTGAAACAAAACACGAAACGTGCGTCAGCTGTTTAAACCAACTGTTTAAAAAGATAATAGCTAAAAAATCACCCGTTACAAGGTGGCGCAAAATTAATCTCCGTCATGTGAGTTGCGAATAACTCGAGGCGCGTATAAGAATGTCGAGAATTTTTACCTCTTTGACAGCATAATGACTGCTATTTGTACTGGCTTTCGGGACATGTCAATGTTTCGCGAAATAAAGAAACTGTTAAAAGCGCGAAGAAACGGTGTAAGGCAATACTAAATTTATAAAGTCAGCATAAAGAAACTGAAATTCTGCACAGCGTTTACTTTGACCACCACATCTCAATAATTTTACTAAAAACTCCTACACTCAGACTTCTATTTGGCATTTTTTCCAACACAGTGGCACATTGTTATCTCTGCATTGTTTTCTCAAAGATTTAGCGTTGGAACTTCCTAAACAGTCCAGAAAGAAAGTTAGATTTGGGTAGCCGTCGGAATAATGAATCGATTACTAATCGATGTGATGAAACTTATTAACGATCAAAGTAAGTCAAGATCCTGCTGCGGAATTTTTCTAAGAATCTTTTGAAAAATTTCATGTATGCAATTTTATATATCATTGAATTGTAATATGTTGTAAGTTTCAAGTTGATAAAAATCAAACTAATTTTTGAGAATTTTCTCTATATAGAAAAACGGAACCAACACCGTCAGCAGAAGAAAGAAATCAAAGCAATTTTCAGCCTTTTGAAGCTTGCACCAAAATTCAATGATCTTTTGGGTTGGCAACTAAGTAATTGCTGATTTTTTTAGAAAATCAAACACAATTTTTTCATGGAACTAAATAATTTTATTCTGTAATGTATTGCCCCTTTTGTCAATGACCTTTTGCCATCTTTCAGGCAGCATTATAAATCCACGTTCATAAAACTTCTGGTTTTTATTGGCAGAAAACTGAATCAGGTACTATTTGACATCATCATCATTATTGAAATTTTTTACCATACAAGAAGTTTTTTAAAGATCGAAACAAAAAGTAATCAGATAGTGCAAGGTTCGGCCTATATGGTGGATGTGGCAAAACATCCCAACCAAGTTCCAAGAGTTTTTGCCGAGTGGCCAAAGATGTGTGTGACTTTGCATTGTCATTAAGGAATACAATGCTTTTTCAATTTGTCAATTCGGGCGCTTTTCTTCAACTGCATTGTTTAATTTCGTTACTTGTCTCATTAGTTGACATCAGAATTGATCGTTCGGTTGGGTGGTAAGAGTTCAAAGTAGATAATTCCTTTGTGATCTCAGCAAGCTGATAACAAAACCTTCTTTTGATGAATATCAGCTTTTGATGTTGTTTGAGTTGCTCCACGATCTTTTCCGCTTGATATTTTAATAAACAACCCATTTTTCATCATTTTAAAAATGGATGATTTTCATAACGTTTCTTTAGCAAATCGCAGCTGCTAATGCGTTGCCTTAAATGCATTTCTTTCAGTTCGTGAGGAACCAATGTATCGAGTTTTTGAACATAGCGAAGTTGTTTTAAGTGATTTCCAATGCATGTATGTGACACATGAAGCTTCTCTGCATTCTCACGTGTTGCACTGTGACGATCCGAATCGATTATTGCTTTGATTAGGGCGTCATCAACTTCAACTGGACGACCAGAGCGTTTTCCACCTTGGAGTGAAAAATCACGAGAATGAAATTTGGTAACCAATTTTGGCACTGCCGTTATTTTAAGGCTTCGTCACCATAAACAGCACATAACTTTTTATAAGCTTCCGATGCGGTTTCCCCTTTGCGGAAATAAAAAAGTAAAATATGAAGAAAATGTGCCTTTTGATTTTTCATTTTTCAACGAACGCCAAACGAAACTACGCAACCGATCAAAAAACTTTTTTTACTGATTGACAATTGAGTTCCCAACTATCGAATAGCAAATGTGTTTTACATTTGTACTACGTCTGCAAACCTAAAAGTTCAACTGAAACCATCTATGAGTGAAAACCGCAATTACTTAGTTGCCAACCCAATATAAACTGCACACCCGAAATTTTTCTAAAAATTCTGAGTATTATTTTACAAATTTTATACAATATAATATATATATAGCTTCTGCTCAAATATGAACGAGACGGTATCAATAAAACGGTCCGCCGATGACATATGGCAAAAATAAATTTTTTATTTTTTGGTAGGACTGTTATAAGCTTACATGGCAAATTTCAGCGTGATATGTCACATAGTTTGTTTTCTGTGCTACTGTAAACAAGTCAAGCTCGAGTGTGTTCTTCGAATTCTCTTTTATGACTTCAATTGTCTCAAAATGTTTTCCATGGAGCGGCAACTTGAGCTTGGGAAACAGGAAAAAGTCACATGGAGCCATATCAGGCGAATACGGTGCTTGCGGAACGATATTAACATTATTTTTGTTCAAATAATCGCGAACAAGACGTGATGTGTGAGCTGGTGCATCATCGTGATGCAAGAACCATGACTTGTTGTCCCACAATTCCTTCCTTTTAAGACGAATGTTCTCGCGCAAACGCCTTAAAACGTCTAAATAATATTCAGCGTTAACCGATTTTGCGATTTGTGCGATTTTCAAGCACAATTTCCTTTACTTTTCCGATGTTTTCGTCGTTTACTGATGTTGCTGAACGACGTTCATGAGGCAAGTTTTCAACCGATGTACGACCCTCTTTGAACGATTTGAACCACTGGAAAACACGTGCACGCGATAGAGCAGAGTCCCCATAGGTTGTCTGCAATATTTTTAAGGCATCTGAAGCCGAAATTTTGTTGGAATAACAAAATTTCAAACAAATTCTTTGTTAAACTTGAATTTCCATCGTTTAATTCGAAAAACACACTCGAGCTTGACTTGTGTACAGTAGCACAGAAAACAAACTATGTGACATATCACGCTGAAATTTGCCATGTAAGATTATAACAGTCCTACCAAAAAATAAAAAAATTTTTTTTGCCATATGTCATCCGCGGACCGTTTTATTGATACCGTCTCGTTCATATTTGAGCAGAAGGTATGTAACCCCTTAAGATAATCCTGTAGCAAAATTTACATGACTGATAGACGTTTCTTCATAAAATATGACGATGAGTGCTCTGTTATCTTGACGGCGTCTGCTGGAGTACCTCAAGGAAGCATACTGGACCCCATACTATACTTAGTATACACAGCACAGCCAACTACTCGAGGATCAATGATAACTACATTTGCAGACGACACAGTTTTAATGTCAGCTAACCACAATGAAGAAGCAGCAACAAAAACACTGCAAGATTCGCTATCAGCTACAACACAATGGTTTGAAAAATGGGGCATTAAGGTCAATAAAGACAAAACACAACATGTAATATACGCGAAGAGAAAATCTGCAAGATATCCAATCCAAATTAACGTGGAAGACATAAAAATGCAGTCAAGTGCAAAATACTTAGACATAACGATTGACTCAAAACTCACATGGAAAAACTCAGATGAAAAACAAATTCCGACAACTCTACTGGCTACTAGGAAAACAATCAACCCTAAGCTTATTTAATAAACAAATGATATACAAATCAATAATCAGACCGACATGGACCTACGGACTAGAAAATTGGGGGACTGCTAGTAAATCAAACCTACAAATCATTCAGAGAAGTTAATCTAAGATGCTAAGGACAATCACAAACGCAAATTGGTACATAAAAAATGACGACATTCACCGCGACCTCGACATAGACACTGTCACTGAAGCAGTAAAAAGAAGCAGCAGTAAGCACATCTTGCGATTATTAGAGCACAAAAACCATGCGGTGAGACTGATACCGGAAACGGAACTTAAACCAAGAAGACTAAAGCGTAAAACACCCACAGATCTTGCTCGTACTGTAATATAAAATAAAATAATATAAAATTATAGAAAACTATGAATTAGTAAAATTGTAACTAAATACCACCAAAGGCAATAATGTTCTCTTTCAAAGGGAAGGAACATTTTAATTCCAAACCTTAACACCAATTACTTATTGTTAATATTAACAGATTGTAATTTATAATACAAGAACAACATCAAGACGCACACCACAAATAGGAGGAGGAGCTCGGCCAAACACCCGAAAAGGGTGTACGCGCCAGTTATATATATATATATATAATTTATAATGGAAAAAAAAAAATATATATATAGAATTTCTGAACTCTTATTCCTAAACGGTGACATGGATTGCTTTGTGCTGTTAAAATACCCGTATTTTCTGTAATAAGCATAAGATAATAATGTTTCGCTTGTTTGTTAGGATGCCCACTTTCATTCTACAAAAATATTACACCAATATTAAAAAATAGTTTCATCCAAGGCATTCTAATAAAAATCTAAAAAATGTTTTTTTTTTATTTGTGCTTGTATGCTTAATGCATAAATTCTGCTATCTATCTATCTATTCTTCATATCTCAATTTCTTGCGCCCTAAATCTTTTGCAACGCCAACTGTTTTCGGTCATGCGCCTCAAAGTAGACTTTAAATATTCGCTTGCAATATTCTTTGCACAAACTCTATTTTCTTGTTTTATTTTAATATTTGCGCTTGAAGTATTTTCACTTCAAGCAGAACATACACACACACCACACAACCACACATACGCCCAAACGAAAACCATATGCAGGCGCACACATATTTTCTCATATAATATATTAAATATACTTTTAACACATACAAGCGTACTTATGCGATGGCCTGCATGTGGAAGGCAATGCTTGTCTGGGCATTGTTCAGCATTTTTGTCATCTTTTTGATGTGTGTCAGTGCACTTATTGTCCGTCGACGTTGAAGCCGATGTCGTTGACATTGTTCTCCTCTACTATATGTCCGCTTTTCGCTTTGTACTTCCAAGTAGTTTACGAGATTTTTTGCCATGCTTCACTCCACGCCACGTCTTCACTCACTCACTCCACTGCCAAATCGCCTCCTTTGTTAACGTTTATTTTGGCTTACATTCTGCCTTTGTTTTTCCATTTTTCTTTCACTTTTTTCATTCAAGTTAACGGCTGTGATATTCAAATCCGTTTTATGTTCGCTTAAGTTTTTCACTGCGCCATGAAGTTCAAAATATATTAAAAGAAGTTGCGATGAGTCGGAATGTTGGTGAAAACTTGCCGCATGTACTATAAATGTCGTATGTGTGCAGCACTACCAACAACCGGGGGGATGTATCTTCTTTTTTTGTTTACGCTCTCAGCTGGATGACGACATTGACTTGCGTCGCTGCCACTGTCATTCATTTAGACTGTCAATTTCTGATTTCCTTCGCTTTTGTATTCGCACATATGCACACACAAATACATGCATGGATGTTTATATGGGTGTGTTAGCCGCGCTATATAGCAGTGCAGTTTGTGCGAGCTATAGAAATTTAAAAAAGTTTGAAATCAAAGCAGATCCTGTAACGTCACACATTTCACGCCCAACAGCTGTCGACCATTGATTACCTTCCTGCCTTTTCCACAAATTATTGCCCTTATTCCGTTAGAAACGCAGGCAATTGCTTGTCGCTGCTGTCATATTGTCATCCCTTTGTCATCTGCTGCCAATGCCAATGGCTGTCAGTCTAAAATTGCCAACGGCCATTCGCAGAAAAGTTGGCAGCTCTCTTTAAAATCGAAATTGCAATTTGGATCCATTTGGCCCATCATTATTTGATGATTGGACATTTCAATGCGTAATTGCTGCTGCCAAAAGTATCCGTAAACGGACAGTAACAGGGGCATAGAAAATATCAGCGCATATGCCGTTATACATACATAGTAGTTTTGGTAAGTAACAATGCAGCTATGCAATAAAGAAATTTTCGTACTAGAATTCTTGCTCTAAATTGAAACAGTTTAAAATACGTAAATACGTACATATAATGTAAGTCAAGGGAGCCAACCTCTCTGTCGCAGAATTGACGATAATTCAATAATTTTTCTTTGTATGGAAAGTTTCGAATGCCCAAAATTTAAAACAAAAACGAAAAGGAAAACTAAAATTGAAATTACGAATCCCATATTTTTGGCGTATTTTTTTAAATTCATCGGACTTACATGAAACTTGTTACTCTGGCAGTTTTTTAAATCACTGAACACGCGATTTAGGCAAGAATGATACAAACAAGATTGCGCCCATCAGAGAGTGCGTGACGTCACACTAGCCTAGTGGTGCAGTGTTGGCCAACTCATCCCACTTGACAATAAATTTAGTGCTTTTTTATACTCAAAGTGCGAAAATTGTAAGTGAAAAGTATTTTTACATTTAAAAAAAATGTTAAAAGAAGCGACTCTAAAAGGATTTAAGTGCTATTGAAAATTCTTTTAGAATTTGATGTTTTGAAAAGGCAAATCTTAGTTTTTGCTCCTTTTGAGGTCATCGAGGAACATTGGGTTATCTTCTTTCAACTCTTCGCAACATTTGAAACGTGAGTTGGAATCATATAAAAAAATAGTACCAGATAATACTGCTGAAAGCGGCCTCGGTAGTCTAGCGTAAGTGCACTAGCCTGCCATCCCAGAGGTTGTGAAGCGAATCTCACGTAAAGTACGGTCCTCGCACTTTTCCAAAGTTACCTACTTTCCTAGTGTCTAGTTTCTAAAAGAAACAAAAAAAAAACCCAAAAAATAATTTTCATTCCTCAAACCCAAAAAATCGTATCCTTCCAATCCTTACTCCCGTACAAAAGTCAGCGCATTACTTGCATTGTGGCTGCAAGAAAAAGACACAGTTGCACATTGCATCAGTGGAGCCAGCAAGAGGAAGCGGCCAATCGCGATAATAGCGCAGACACCAAAATTTAGCGAAGCCCTCAATCATCTGTGCGATCTTTCTACCAGAAAAATGTGAAACACAGATGGCGCTCCTAGCAGTAAGAAGGCGTTTTTCCTAAGAAGGCTATCACCTACCCTGCCAGAAAGCAAAATAGATTAACGAAACCAACGCAATACTGAATCTTGTCGAGGCCCTATGCTCCCGATTGGAGTTAACAAGGAAGAAAAATAAAAGTTCTGAAGAAACCTTAACGCCTTGTTAGAAAAAGGAGTACCTTATCTTGTTACATAACCTCAAATATTAACAAAAAAAGGTAATTCGGCTATTTTCAAAGAAATTCTCTGCACATAAGTTTGAAAGCCAGGGATGGATTTTTAAAACTCTATTTTTTCAACATAACCACAACACATTTATTTAAAAAATACACACAGTAAATGCTATTTGTCACGCATACAAACTCCTTTAAGTAATTCAGCAAGAATTTGGTATTTTCTTTGCTTTAAATGGGCATTTTAGTGTTTTTTATATCCAAAATTTGGCAACACTTCAGTAGAAGAAGAAGAACAAACATAGGGGGGAAAAATAATTATAAAGAAAGCGGACAAATGTCACCCCCAAGTAAAGCAGGCCACAAGGGATACAAATCGCAACAATCGGTTGAAACTCTTTCGAACCGCGCGTGGACTTGTAGACTTGTTGTCGATTTTAATTTCAGGAAAAAGGTGATTCAATTTTGGTGGAGGACTAGTTTAAAAGACAAGATGAGTTTTCGCACATAAATTTCTTGGTTTCTCACACTTTCTATTTAAAAAGAAATTTCGATCTCTGCACATGAGTGGACAAATGGCAACATTAAGCGAAACATTTATGGAGGAACTTGTTCAAAAACCAAACGCCATTTTGGAAAACTAAGAACTATATATAAACACAATGACAGAGTTGTGAAAGTAAAATTGAGACAAAATTTTATTAAGAAACCGGTATTACAGAAAGTGTGAAAAAAAATGTATATGCGAAGACTCATTTCGCCCTTTAAACCAGTCCTGCACTCAAATTGAACGCCATTTTTCACACAAAAGTAAATAACATACCATGTTTCCTGTCTGCGGTTTGCTTAACAGGCGCACAACTAACAAACAAATAATCACCAACATCAACAATAAAGGCATTGCCGATAGCGTGACCAGATGATAAATCAAATAAAAGTAAATAGTACTGGGTGAATTATTGAACTAATTTAAAAAAAAATTATATTTCACATAATTGTAAACATACATTTAAAACAGGTTAAAAAAATGCCTGGAGGAAAGAACTAAAACTCTGAGACAAGAGAACAAAAAAAGAATGCTAAACCATGTTACGACAATGTTTCACACTGATCACCAATCAGGCTAGGGTGACGCCACTGAAATTGTCGAAATCGCTGAGAGCAAAGTAACAGGACTATGATAGGCGCCATCTCATTAATCTCTCCATCGTTCATTTTAAGCCAATATTTCAAAACTCTAAATTTGTGAGCGCCCGCCGTAGCCGAATAGGTAGGTGCGTAAATAACATTCGGAATTCAGAGAGAAACAAGCTTTTTCTATTAGCGGTCGTCATAAAAAATATCTGCCGTTTAGAGTCGACTTGAAACTGTAAGTCCCTCCATTTGTGAAACAACACACCACAAATAGAAGCACGGCCAAACACCCAAAACGTGTATACGCGTCAATTATATATTTATAAAAATAAATACATGAGGCTCATACACTACTTATTATCATTGCCATTGTATTCAGCTTATGCACTTTTTCTGTAGTTGAACAGTTTGAGTGTCGAGGTTTAACAAAATCCTACTATTATTGGTCTCGCGGCGAAACAGAAATTATTCGCGACAGAGCCCTGAGATGAATCGACCTCATACAGCCTCAGGTGGCTCGCAATTATATATACTTTAAGAATTCCACTATTACCGAAAGATATGGATTTGAGAGGCTACCCTCAGATTCCTTGGCTGACGTTGATCAACATGCGGTCATAAAGCTGTAGCAACTCTGATAAGCAAGATGTTCCAGTGCTCGTAGAGTTGTCTTTAGGGACAATGTATCCGAAATCAAGCTACAAGTTCCCAGACGTGATTGCTTAAAGATGGATAAATATTGCTGCCATACATTGGTAATAATTCAGTCAAATTTATTGCATAATCTTGAAATTTGGAAATCTTGTTCACAACGTCAATGGGTATCGCCCGATTTTTAGAGTGTGAAATTCAAAACCGCGCAATTTTGTCCAGGTCCAGGTCCAATTTTTCGGGGGTCAACTTCAGTGCCATTTTTAAAATTATTAAAATTAAAATTAAAACATTTTTTTTTTCATTTTTGTATGTAAAGAAATTAAGTAAGAAGCCTAAAAAATTTAAATATCGTTTTTAATTTTTTCATTATTACAACAAACTCCTAAAAATATCAAACTTAAGAAACCGATTACGTGAGCGATTTGTGTATTGATCTGTGATCGAGATTATATACCCTACTCGCTCTTTCTTGTTCAACTTTTACCGATTTACTCGTATGTTGAATACATTTTGTTTCCCCTTTTCAATCGCATACAACCAACTTTTCTTACTAGCGTTCATTAATCGACTAAAAGTTGAGTTAGAGTAGATTTTTTTTTTCACAATGACTAAACATTCAGTGATGATGAGATTCAAGTTTTAACTGAAGAAATAGTGGCAGTGAAACGCTTATTTTTTTTATTTCAATAAGCCCAACTATATTCATATCACAATAGTATATAAGAAGGCTAAGAAGTAATATCTGTCCCCCAACGCATTTTTTAAATTAACATTTAAATTTTTGATTATATTTCGTTGGAGAATAAGTTCGTAGCGTTTTTACCGAAGGCTTTTAATGCAATTTCAATTATAAATTCGCTGTTCCTGTTTACTACCTCTTTCCACCTCTCGACCAATTCGTTGATGCCATTCCGCCAATAATCGGTTGGTGTGGTGTTAAAGAAATTGTTGAGCCAGTTTTTAAGGACTTCTTTCTTATCGAAGGTAACGCCCTTCATATTGTTTGACAGGGAGCGGAAACGTTGGTAATCGGTCGGTTCATTCGAGCTCTTAGAGTGCGGCTTTGACGAATTATGCAACATTGTCGTGAATGAGTATAGTTTGACCATGTCGATCAGGAGTTTTCAGTCAAATAGTCTCATTAACACGGTGCAGCTGGGCAATGTAGGGCTCCTTGTTGACCGTGGCATTCTTTTCGAGCATCTCCTAGTGCACCATGCCCTCCCAGCCCCACCAAACACATATCTTGATCTTCTTTGGCTGGACTCTCTGCATTGGCGTGCCTCCTGGAGCCACCCACTCCTTTCTTTGCTTCATATTGACGTATAGGCACCATTTCTCATCTCCCGTGACGATTCGGTACAAAAAGCGCTTTTTATGACTGCGTGTCGCTCGATGGCGGGCGAGATGCTTGGAAGAAATTTGAAGGCGACTTTCTTTGTTTTCGTTTTTTTTCGTTCGTGAGGCAACCAGGTTCCCAATTTTTTGGTAAAACCAATGGAATGAAGGTGATTGAGCTCGTTACCGTTCTCCTTCAAACATGATTTGAGACGTTCTTCATCGAATTCAGAAGGCCTTCCGCTGCCGGATGTGTCATCGACGTCAAAATCGCCATTTTTGAACTTTGCAAACCATTTTCGTGCAGTGGACTCGCCTATCACACCTTCTCCATACACGTGGCAAATGTCCCGGGCTGCTTCGGTAACTTTTTGACTTCGATGAGAAGCAAAGAAGAACAGGTGTCGAAAATGTTTATTTTTGCCTCCTGGGTATTCCATTTCCAAGCATCAAAACTAATAAAAAATCAAATAATTCAAAAATACAATTAACATAGTTTTGTAGAGCAGAAAGAGTTCTACCGAATGAATACTTACTCTTTGCCTAACAGTAAATAAATCGTTGTAAAATAAAACGAAATATAAAAATGCTATGCACTTATAAGCGACTTAAAATTACCCGGTATAAAAATTTTCAGATTGTTAGCTTCAACGCTAAATTTTTCGTGCCGAAAAGGTTAATCAAATTGCCAAATACCATTTGATATAACCCTTTCACTACTATTTTTTCTCGAGTCAAAAATTAAAAAACATCTACAGCTATTAACAAAAATTAACTCATTTCCATACGTAAAGTATTTTCAGAGATATTTGAATGATTTCCGAATTTCAAACTTCCATTACCACGCATCACATAGACATATACTCGTATGTATGTATAGCAGTTGTCATTATCCTTCATGGCTCGTGCAACTTCTTACAATGATCGCTATTTTCGAATTTGAATCGCTTGCGGCCTTAAAGTTATTTGGCTTCAGCAGCAGTGCACATTTCGCAAAGTACTCAAGACAGCCACAACCAGTGAAGAATTTCTTTAAGCCGCCACAGTATCGCAGCAAAATTGTCACAAACTTTATTGCCTTCACCACAACGCTGCCAAAAGGGTGTATGGAAATGCAGAAATGATTTCATTCGCACTTTGAAAAGTTTTCCTTAGCATTTCAGCTGCACAGCAATAATTGCCAGTTACAGTTGAAGTTGCATTGCAATAAAGTTTTATGCACGCGCAATTTCTTCCTTCCTGCTGGCATAATAGCTACAGAAAATGAATAAAGTTTGAGGTTCTATTTTCGCTTGATTGCCGGTGTTAATGTGCAAGGGGACGGAACTTATGATTTCCTTTGATTTCAATGGTAATTTTGGCAATGGAACTTAGATTGCCTTGCAGTTTTGTTTCCTTTTTTTTCGTTGCTTTTTGCTGAGGAAAAATTTAGCATAAACTGAAAGCACAAAGTTACATAAAAAAAGTTTACTATTTGCCCATACATAAAATAATAATTAAACTTAATACTATGCAAAATATAGAAACACTTCTCAATCACTAGAAATTTAAGTGGCGTTTAAGCAAAAACTATAATATTTAAGCCAGGAAGCCATGCACTGAGTCTGAAGCTAAGCTTTCATGACCAATTCGGAAAATTAAGCTGCCAGGTAATTGTTTTCAACCCAACTGCTGCCTCCACCAAAATTCCCTAACAGTAGCCTGTGCTTGCAAGCAGCTCCGAACTGTGCCAGTTGCCGCCCGACTTGACATCTATTCTTTGTTATTGCTATTTTTGGTTTATTGCGCCATTCTCGTTTAGCCAAGCGCAGCAGCAGCAAAATTTGCTCATTTATTGTCATGCGCCCTCAATTTTAATTTGATATACGAGGAAAATATTTTAATTACTTTGGATATATTGGCATTAAGGTAGCCAGGTGCAGCACACAATAGGCACAATCGAGCAGGCGGGCTGGACTCTGTGAAATATGCAGGCACAAGTAGCTACAGGCAGATGCTCACATTAATATGCTTGTACGTGTGTATGCATTTATTTATATACTGCGTGACAAAATTATAAGACCCCCACACATTGGCAAGTTTTGACTATTCATTTATTTCTTAATTCAGTTATTTTTTTATAAAACTGAGTACCTGCGACATTAGAAAATTTTTACCTCGATACTTGCAGCAGTTTTTGTTTTTGTCTTTATTTTTTGCTCTTTTTCGTTGTATTTTTGAGAATAAAGCTCAGGAAAGTACCGTCGACGTCATTCTGGTAATGAAATTTTTTTAATTGAATCAGCTGAATGAATTTAGGGGAAGCACCGTCGAATTAATTTGCTAGCGAAATGCCAGTCTTGCGTTGACTTTTGCATGCTGTGATTTTATAATGGTAAAGAGAAAATTTACGCTGTTTGCAATAAAATAAAAGCAGACATTCTTAACAAAATAAATGCGGGAATTTCCATTAATGCATTAGCTTACAACTTTCACGTGCAAAGAGCAACCACATCTCGTAATAACAAAAAACTAACCGTCCATACAGAATTTTATCACGCGACTTGAACCCAGTCCAGGTAAAGGAAAAACTTTTAAGATTTCTGAGACTCTTAAAATGGAGAAGTCGTTGTTCGATTGGCTTGGAGATCAAAGGACCACAAAATTACCAATTAAAAGTGATGTGCTAAAAGAGCGAGCCAACTTATTGCTTGCCAAAATTCAGGAAAAGCCTGGATGCTTCACGCATTAGTTGGGTTGCAATTTTTTAAAGGAGCCATGGAATTCGATGGAGGATTTACGAAGAAAAATTATCAAATAAGAGTGACTCCAGTAACAAATTTTTGGACAAATTTAACAAAACAATTATGGATTAAAGTTTGACGAAAGAACAGCAATACAATGATGATCCTGGCTTTTTTTGGAAGCTCTTCCCCGATAAAACTCTTGTGTGCTCAAAAGCAACCTCGGGTCTGGGACATAAGATCAGTAAGGAGAGAAAAACGTTCCTCGCTTGTACAAATATATCGCCATGGAAAATGCAATATATTTTTTAGAGATTGCATGGTATACTCTTACTGTAACTTCATTTCAGCCATCGTTTCAAAAACTGTTTGCAAAAGCTCTGATTGCTCTCCAAGCAATGATTACAGATAGCTGATGACGCATCCAATACTGAATTCATTGCTACTTTGCTTCGGTAAGTAAAACCATTACAGCAAGTCTCCCAATCTGAAATCGAGCAATGGATTGTTAAAACCACATTCGGAGCACATAGCTTTAAATGAATGATAATGTAATAAAGACTATGAAACAGTCGGTGAAGGCACTAACAACATACAACGGGAAGCCTGCATCAGTATTCAATATATGCTTAGATTGGGCAGAGCAAAACAATGCCTACTTAAGTGGTCCCGATGGTCTAGAGCTCGAAAAGTATTTTCAGGAATTGTTTTTTTTACAATAAAAACAATGAAAAATGATATTTAAATTTTTTCGGCTTTTTATTTAACTTCTTTTACATACAAAAATTAAAAAATATTTAAATTTTAATAATTTTAAAAATGGCGATGAAGCTAACCCTTTCGAAAAATTGGACCCGGACGGTGTTGTGCATTTTGGCTCTTCTATTTATTTGAAACACAAAAATCAAAAACATTATTAATCAGTATAACTGTAGCTGAGGCCCGTACTAGAATAATAAAATAAAAAATTTGACAAAATGGTTTTGAATTTGACGCTTTAAAAATCGGGTTCTTTTTTTCAGTTTTTTAATAAAAAGAAATGCGAAATAATTCAAATAATAATATAATTCTATTACGGGCGATTCTATTACGATGTTGTAAACAACATATCCAAATTTCAAGTGATTCGGTTCAAGTTGAAATGAGTTTAACGTTTGAGGTTCAGGAGCACACGGACCGCTCTCTACTTAGTTAATGGGCTGTAGAAGCTATAATATTGGGAATTTCCGCATAAAAATTTCACTGTGTGTTCTTAAGATACTACACTTTCGAAATATCGAAAAAAGAAATAATCGATATTTTGAAATTTCTGACCACCGGGTCCCCTTAAACGATATTATGACGCTTCAAAGTGCTTTTATTTACTATAATAAAAATAAAAAAACTTGAACTGCTATTAATAAAAAAATTATTTTAATTTTTATTGAGCAAAGACAGACCTCAGTACATGCGACAACCTCGAAACTTGCACCGAACTCGGTTTTCATTAAGTACAAGAACCGAGTTTCTACTGTATGTATATAAATATGTATATTATTGGCGTTTTCTACCTTTTATTGGGTGCCTGCCCAAGCTCCTCCTCCTATTTGTGATAAGCCGTGCATTGTTCCGCACATGGAGAGACCTACAGTTTTAAGCCGACTTCGAACATAATTTTTTATAAGAAGCTTTTTCGTGTCAGAAATATACTCGAAGGTATGCTATTGACCACCGTGGGACGACTGCTATTAGAGAAAAAAAAACTTTTTCTATCATTTGGGTTTCATGCATGGACACTCAAAATTGTTCACTTCTAAATAGTAGTTATGCACCAATCCATTCGTCTACGGCGGCCGTTGATGAACCATAGCTTCTTACAGAAATAATGTTAAATAAATAAAATAAAGATATAAATAGTGAAAACTTACCAATCCGTGGTGGTCATATAACTTTGCAACATTGTGCACATATTTATTTAAGTATATGTATATGTAAACATACATGGAAAAGCACGTACAGCCATTATAGGCACTTCAGCATGAACACCTTCAGAAAATGTGGCAAATTCTCTTCTACTGCATGTTACTCCTCTCCTCTCCTTTTCGCATACTTCATACTCGCTCTTACTGAATACACCAAAATCCTATTAGATTTTGAAATCGGTACCTCCCTATTTAGGTACATATCTACAAATATCTAGGAATTTGTGTCAATGATGCATGCTGAGCATTCTTTCGTGTTTAATTGCTTCCAATATATTTACTAAGGTACACCCGCATGAAATCAGGAAAATTCTTAGCTTGGGATAAATGAGCAGTAAACCGGTCTAATAAATGTAGGCGTGTATGTAGTTGTTAAACACATATGCACATGCAGACATTTTACATATAGTACATTCAGACACATGTTCATGTAAACATTGATTTGTACAGTAAATGTCGTAAATTCTGGGGAAATGTGAAATAAAATAGTTGCATGTGCAGCCAACTACGAGCAACTACTAAGCTCGAGTCCTCAACAGCATTGCAGCAAGTGATCAAATTCCAGCCTATAAATAAGTATGCATGTAAGGCTAATATGAAAATTTCATTCAGTTTTATGTCCTAAATATATATAGTATATATATATATATATAGATCATATAGAAATGTGGTTGTTATTGTTCTTCTTTTGATTTATTTGGAAGAAACGTTTATTGAGTGCATTGAAATGTGAAGCTTTGGCATTCGCTTTGCCACCTGTGTTCAATTTATTGCATTTTAATTTTATTTGAAGCCGAAAAATAACGAAACGAAAAATCATAAATGCGACTCATAAAACCAAGAAAGTAACTTTCATTTTCTAGAGAATGGTTTGTATAAAAATAAGCATTTTTTGTTTAATTTTTTGCACCTACCAGCTATTTCAATACATTTTCTAAATATAGCGAATAGCGTTCATGAGTCGCCTAATAAAAATAAAATATATTTATTGAAAATTCTGTCACTAAAACCATTTCCCATTTCATTTTATTAAATTTTATTAAATCTGTGGTTTATTAAATCTTTGTGGCGACCATGAAAACCACGTCATGCATGGCCTTGGACATCATGCTACATCTGCCACCCCTAGATCTCTTCTGCAAATACTGAGCGGTCTGCTCCGCTTTAAGGCTCAGAGCGAGCTCACATGGGAAGACTGTAACACATGGACATTCAACCAGGTTAGACTCCTATACGGATATACCCGGTGATTTTGACTATCACCCTCCCGTTCTTTGCTACGAAAGGAATTTCCTAATGAAAATCCCTTCTAGACTGGAATGGCTTGAAGAAGATCCAACATCCAACACACACGTTAAAATTTACACGGGCGGATCTAAAATGGACACCGGTGTAGGATCAGGGTTATATTGCAAAGAACGTTTTATCAATGAGTCCTTTAAACTACCAGATCACTGTAATGTTTTTCAAGCGGAAATAAACGCTATTCATGAAGCCTTAGGGGGGGCGGGGGGTTGGGTTTGGTTTATGAGGTTTAAAAATTCCATCTCTCAGCGATTTTTTTTTAAGGAAAAAATTAATTTAGCACTGCAAAGTTTTTTCTATCTTTTAATGAACATTTAAAAACTATAAAAAATGTTTGTGCTGGTTAAAATAAGTTGAAAAAAATGTTTAACATAGAAATTAGCAGAGCGCTGCAACGCTGGAGTTTCCAACTGGCGTACAAGATGCAGCTCGTAATTATTATCTAAAGCAAAAAATTCAAATGGATTTCTAATTATCATGATTTTTTATTCAAGAATCTATAGTCTTCCAGAACATCAATACAATTGTTCCAATGAGATTGCAACTAATAAATTTCATCTCTAAAGTGAGAATCTGGAAGGGCTGCAAAATATGCTTTCACAGCTGTTATGACCTCATCATTTCCACGTATGCATTTGCTTAGTTCCGGAAGCAATTAGAAGTCGCTAGGGGCCAAATTCGGTGAATACGGTGGATGCTTCAACAATTCGAACTTTAATTCATAGATTTTAGCCGGTGTCAAAATGCTCTTGTGACATTTTAACTTTTAGATAGTTGGTAACGCTGTTCAAAATCCCTATATTAAAGCTATCTGAAACTCCTTTCATTTGTTGCCAGTATTGAAATATTTATTTTGTTCTACTTCATCAGAGCACATACTTTTCAAACGTTCATGAATTCCATTTTTGAAAAAAAACGAGAAGTTTCGAAATATTTTTTTTTCTTATAATCAACCCATTACTTTTTGAGTCAAGCGCGCACAAACGTATGCAGGCTGCTTTTTTATACGAGTATAAGTACATACATACATCTTCAGCCGACGGCCTTACAGTTAAGGCTTCTCTATATTTTGCTATAATTTTAATTATTATATAACAAAGATGTAAGCAATATTATTAATAACAACGTACATATGTATGTAAATACATATAAATACAATCATATAAATATGAATATAAATATGAGGGACAATTACCTAAGCGAACGAAATCATCTTCTCCCTCAAATCTGTGTTTTATACCCCACAACTAAGTAAATGCCGCGCCGTTGTAGTTTCCTCGCTTAGAACAAATTTTTTGACAACAGCTGCTGGTTTATTTAAAATACCCCGAAGTTGCCTGCTAGGCTTTTTGCAATTTTCTTATTTGGCTTATTTGCGCACACTGGCACTGATGTGGCTGCTACTAACAGGAAGCGGATGCAAACTCTTCTACAATTTCACTTAAATGTCACTTCGGCTTCAGGTCTTTTGCATTTGAGCGTTATTTGTATGAATGTAAGCGAGAAGAAACTTGTTTAGACATTTGCAGTTTTTGCCTTTGTTTCCAACGTCTCGTTGGAATTTCACAAAGTTGGCAACGCATACAAGCGCTGTGGGCAGTAACATACGAACTTTGCTGTTGCCAAAAAGCAACCCAAAAGTAAGTGGTAATGTAAAAATGTTTCTACAAATGGCGGGGGAAATATGTTTAGTCCATTTTGTTATGATCTTTTCATGTCCAGTATACAGTATTCTTGAATACAGACGACAGAAATGTCATGAGTTATAAGAAACATGCCAACAGTAGCAAGGGAAAGTAGAAGCAAAAATAATGTTTATATTTAAGGAAAAAAAATATATATAGAATTTTTATTAAAAGTCTATTGTATACATTTATACTATTAAAGTGAATGTCTGTACGTTTTCCGTGCATCACTACGAAACGACAACACCAAATGACGTAAAAATTTTAATACATTCATATTTTCACCCAATGAAGGTTATAGGCATGTTTTTATGATGGAACTCCCTTCCCACAGCCCCCAGTCCGCGCCACCACTCTCATTCGTCACTAATAATCGAATATTTGCTTAAATTTAATCTAAAAAATCTTAGTTTTTCCTATTTGCCACTATTTATAGCACACTCTGGACTTCATAATCCGCATAAGCTGTTCAACTATGACCCAAATGCAAAGTTCAAAACGGTTTGAGATAGAAAATTAATAAAAATAATTTTGCTTAATATTTTTCTGATTGGTTGTTTTGATTTTATTCAACGAGGCATAGCAACGGATATCAGGTACTATTATTATGGTTATTAATAAAAAAAAAATTTCTATGAATTTATTGTTTGTAATTCTTTTATATATATCCTAAATCCCTCGAAGCTACTCCTACACGAGCGGGGCCGCGGGTTAAAGCTAGTTAAAAATAAGTTTTAATGCGCAACAACTTGACTAGAGATCTTTGAACAATCTATGTAACTTTCTATCAAAATATAAATTTTTCATTTCCTTAGACTTATAGAGCTTATCATATTTTATAAGGCAGCTCCTGTTTTTGAAATGGGCAACAGAAAAAAATTTAATCGCTATTCGTCAGTGGAGTATAAAAAATCACTGACAACTTTTCATTATAATTAAAAGCTTTGCGACGCTTCCTTGCTTTTTCTTAATCACCTTTCGCTCTCAATCACGAAAATTTCTCCTCCAATTCAAGCGAAAAATGACAAAGGAAGTAAAAGTGATTGTGAGCGGCGCCCGGCAACTACTCAACAATGACGAATGTCTTGCAATAGCTCGGAATAATGGTGTATTTTACCGTTTGATGCGTCTCACACCTTTTCCGTTAACTTTCTCAATTATTCCAGCTGCAGTTCTATGTAGTTGCCAATTCTTGCTGCACTTTGATAACCTAAAAATTTGTCTTCTCTCTGGGTTATTTATCTTAGCAAAGTTTTTCTACAATGACTTTTACTTGATTACGAAAATTTTCACTGCAGCATTGCAGTTGAGTGGCGACGTCATGTCGCAGAAGCGAGAAGCGGACAGTGAAGCGCGTTCGGAACAATTAATTTGGGTACGTGTTGCTGATGTAATGGGTGATATGGATGGTATGAATGATAGGGAGGGAGAGAGAGAGAGAGCTTAATACATTCATATATAATATAAAATAGCGCACTTATTTGAATTGGCATTTTCAAAGTTAAATGAAAATTTTTCCGAAAATATTCGCTTGCTATGCGCAACTTCTCAGGGTGCAACCAGAATCGTTTATTATTTTTGCAGTTAAATAAGAAATAATAAACGATTCTCAGGGTGCAACCAGAATCGTTTATTATTTCTTATTTAACTAGGAAGGCATGCACCGGAGGTGATTCGAAAGAAGTTGTTGTTGTTGTTTTTGTAGCAGTTCACTAGGCCCTGCCAGTGCGGTGTAGTCACCGATCGTCATCGTTTAACTCATCTAACGGTAGGCCCAGGAAACATACTGCTTCCATAGGTTGAGCCCAAGGGAGAGGGGTGTTAGGTGAGTGGGTTTAAGAGGGCATGTGAATAGGTGCGGTATATCTTCACATGCCGGACATATTTTGAATATAAAGGGTTTTCCAATAACAGGTATTATTTTGAATTGATGATTGATGATTAACGATTTTTTATGGCCGGAATTGGATGGTATTGATCTGGACAACGTTTATTTTCAACAAGATGGCGCTACGAAACCATTGATCTTTTACGGGAAAAGTTTCCGGACCGTGTTATCTCTCGAAGAGGTGATCACAATTAGCCACCGAGATCTTGTGATTTAACACCTTGTAACTTTTTTCTTTGGGGCCACGTGAAAGAGAAGATCTACGCCAATAGCCCAGGGTCGATTAAAGACCTCAAAGATGGAATTCGTGAGGCTATTGAGGACATAGGGCAGCCACTTTGCAATACGGTTATGGAAAATTACATGAAAAGGATACTGATCTGTAAGCGTGGTCGTGGTGGTCATTTGCCTGAAGTTATTTTCCACTATTAACGGCATACCTTCCGCTTTATAATAAAATAAACATCCGACCATTTATATTAAAAAATAGCATTATCAAAATAACACCTCTTATTGGAAAACTTTTTAGATTTATAACCAACCAAAATTGAGCCAAAGTTACGCGAGTCTCACGAGGCAACTGAAGCTGTTCGTCTACGATGGATGGGGGCTCGACTCCGATAACAGCATTCGGAAGTCGGGAATTTAGGAAGTTTGTGAGAGTCTTTCGACGAATGTCGTTTAATGTCTGTCCGGTCCAGTAGTGGCAGATGTGTTTGGTCCGATTTGCTGAGCTCCTTGACAGGGAGAAAGGAAGACTCGTTGTGAAGGTGCTGCAGGGGAGACATCGCGTGGCTGACCTCATAGCAATGTCTGGAACTTTGTCCACTGCGAATCGCAAGTATCAGGCGACCAGACGGTATACATCATAACTCGCAACAGAAAATATGAAATGAATAAAATCAAAATTCATTTGTTAAAGGAAATGTTTTACGAAGTACGCCTGGAAGGGTTTTTAAATCTTACCTAACGCCTAGCAGCCAAAAAACTACTAGGATACTCATAACTTCATCACTTTTGCCCCGATCGATTTGAAATTTTTAAAAACTATTCCTTTAATATTATGCATTTATCTTAAACCTTCTTAAGTGTCTCGATCATTTTGGGCTTATTTGTATAACAGATATTGAACGGCATTAAAACAAAAAAGTCTAGCGAGGTAAAACGCACTACCAAGGCGGTTAGTTGATATCACCCAGGCGATTGAAAACTGTGTTACAGATTCTGGGGCACATTTTGAGGATTGTCTGTTGCACTATTGGACATGGTGTCCTGCAGGTGCCGTTGGAACAAAGATTATCTAAGTTTATATACTAAATTTTATCCCAAATTTTTCGTTGCACTCCAAGCCCAACATCAAACTGTCACTTCACGTTCTGCTTACTAATAAAAAAAATACGAGCATAAGACAAACGCATTCAACACGCTTTTGAGTGTTAGATGACTTTTATATGAAAAGCTAATATTGGGTTGGGGAAAAAGTAATGTCGTATTTTGTCAATTGAGCGCGACATTTAAACATATCTTGCGTTGTACTTTTTGCATCGGGTCACACTAAACGGCGATTTCAAGACGGCAATCTGTACTACAAGTGTCTTTTTGGAAGTGTTGTGATCGTTCGTTTCAGTCTTAAGTTACAGTCCGTCAAAGATGGAGTCCACCAAACAAGAAATTCGTCATATTTTACGTTTTTACTACCTTAGAGGTAAAAATGCAACGTAAGCGGCGGCAAAAATTTCTGAAGTTTATGGGCCTGATACTGTAACGATTCGCACAGCGCAGCGTTGGTTCGATCGATTTCGTTCTGGTGTAGTAGATGTCGAAGATGCACCCCGTACTGGTAGGCCAATCGTCGTAGAGACTGATAAAATCGTAGAAATTATCCAAAGAGACCGGCATGTGAGCATTCCCTCGATTAGTCAGGAACTAGGTGTAGACCACAGAACCGTTTGGAACCATTTGCAGAAGATTGGATTCCAAAAAAAGCTGGATATTTGGGTGGCACACGTGTTGACGTAAAAAAATCTCTTAGACCGAATCAACGCTTGCGATTCTCTGCTAAAACGGAACGAACTTGACCGTTTGAAGCAGGCGATTGACCAGAAGCGGCCAGAATTGGTCACTAGGAATGATGTTGTGCTCCACCAGGACAACGCTCGTCCTGACACACCTTTGATGACCCGCCAGAAGCTACGGGAGCTCGGATGGGATGTCCTATCGCACCCACCATATAGTCTGGACCTCGCACCAAGTGACTATCATCTCTTCCGGTCCATGCAAAACGCCCTTGGTGATACCAACTTGGCCTCAAAAGAGGCTAGCGAAAACTGGTTGTCTGAGTTTTTTTCAAATAAAGAGGGGGGGTTTTAAAAAAGGGGGATAATGAAGTTGCCTTCTAAATGGCAACAAGTTTGCGAGCAAAACGGGGCATATTTGACTTGAATCGGATAATTCTAAGTACGTTAAATAAAGCGTCAAATTTCGATCACAAATACAACGTTTCCATTTCCCCAACCCAATATTTTCATCAATGATATTTTTTAATCAATAATAAGTAAGCCTGGAGAAGACTAGAAAAATAATTGACCAAAGAATATTACATCAGTACCATTAGTTAGAGAAAGAGAAAGTGAATTGTACATCAAACAAACGGGCTATAGTAGCCGACCAAATGTGATCGGGCATCGTGCAAGCAAACTGAGACTTCATGATGTTTTGGTGAACTTATATGTATGTATTGCATTAGGTTGTTCAATAAGTTTTGCGGTTCGATAAGATAGGGTTACGAGTCTAAATTTTTTTTGTTATATTGGTACACTCTTCATATGAACTTGAACTTGGTGTGAAATATGGCTTTACAAGCCATTTAGTACCAACGTGTCACAGTATTTTCTTCAATGGAACAAATTAAGTATCGTGCATTCATTGAATTTTTATTTTTGGAAGGTTTAAAAGCAAAGGAAATTTTGAACGAATGTTGAAAGTGCATAAGTATTTTCGCCATCAATTACTTACTACATTAAAAAGTTGGGTTGCTGAATTTAAACGTAGTCATACAAACCTTGATGACCATCCATATTATGGACGTTCAAAAACCGCAACAACACCAGAAAGCATAGAAAAAATATAGGAAATCGTCAAGTGACTGAACTCACATCTCATTTAACTGAACTATTGGGTTTCAGAAAGCGGTGTACACAATGAGTGCCGTATTCGCTAAATATGGAACAAAACACATTCGAACGCGACTTTCTCAGCAACATTTAGAGTATCTTCCAAAGAGATAAAGTGGATTTTATGCGTCGATTCATAACAATGAATGAGACTTTGGTCTATCACCATAATTCCAAATCAAGACAAGAGGCTCAAGAGTGGTGTGAACCTGGTTCGTAGGCTCCGAAACGAGTTCGTGTCCAGAAATCGGCCAAGAAGGTGTTAGCATCAGTTCTTTGGGATGTGAAAGGAATTTTTTTTGTGGATTACTTGCAAACTGCCAAAACAATAAATTCTGAATAATATCGTTACGTTTTCGACCAGGTGAAGAAAAAAAATTGTGAAAAAGACCGCGTTTGCAAAAGAAAAAAACTCCTTTTTCATCAGGGCAATGCACCATGTAACAAGAGCATTTTCACAATGGCTAAAATCCTTGAATTAAAGTTTGAATAGTTGGAGCATCCACCGCATTCATCAGATTTGGCCCCTAGTGAGTTCCATCTGTTTCCAGACCTAGAAAAATGCATGCGTGGAAAGCGTTTTTGAGGAAATGATGCGTTCATGAAGCAGTTGGGGAAGCATATTTTGCAGCTCTTCCAGATTATCAGTTCAGAGATGGACTTCATTAATTCATCGTTGGAATATTAATCATATCAGAGAAAAACTGATTTTCTTTTGCCTATTATATTGCCCGTGCATGGCTATTTTTAAACATTCAGTAATTGTGCGTGACGCTTTCCTGCCGATTTTAATTATCATTTTAAATAAATCTTGTGCTGCGCTATTTCCACGCACAATTAGTAACAGCAACAAGCAATTTATTTCAATGCCCTGCATTAAGTGCTATTAGGCCAGTTTTTTAGCTAATACTGCAAAATGCCAACTACTCAAAGGCTATTAGCGCGAAAAGTCATTTATCAACTAACAAAAACTGAATGTATTTGTCCTGTGCTTAAGCGCAACATACATAAACGCTCATATATATATTTATATACAATATTGACTGTGTTTTTTGGATAGGGATTTCATTGAATTTTATTACTTTATTTTTCGAAAATTTAATTGTATTATTGGTTTGGTATTTGGTTTAGTGCTCTCACGCATCGATTATTTCCACGCTTTAGTAATAAAATTTTATAACGCAACAAAGCATTTATTTTTTCATACTTATCTTTATATGCCAAATTGCATTGACGGCATGTACCAGATTATCAATTTTAAATAATTAACAATAATTTTCCGTCGCGTTAAATGATAAGTTTAAGCGAGCTTAAAAAGTTCAAAATGACATCGAAATTTGAAAATAAATAAATAAATTGGCGGACGTATACTAGTCAAAATTTTGTATGTGTTCAAACAGTTAAATTCATATCTGTTTTTTATATATTTTGCTTCCTTTTGTTTTGTGTTCGCCTGAACTTTGCTAAAGCAGATTTACAAACCCGTAGCTATGCTTACCGGTCATTGGACGATCGGCACAAGGCAGAAGCGGTCACCACGGCCAGGGATTAAGACTACTAACCGCTTTCTCTGTAAATGTCAAGGTTTGACAGCTAGACAATTAGAGTCATGGATGCCACCTGCTACGACAGCCTTTGGCAAAGCTCTAACCTAAATCCCATCAACCTTTTCCATTACAGCTCTGGCTGGCTGCAGATATCTGCCTATTGGAGGTCGCAAAATGGTATCAAAGCGGCTCTTGAGTGCTACTTGGAGAGTGTCAGAGTGGTACCTCAACCGTTTCATCTACCTACCTACCTATGTATAGTTAGGATATATAAAAGTGGACTTAGGCAATGGCACATGCCATCCACAAATAAGTATGGTATTTAATAACACTTTATGTACGGGCAAATTGGATAACAGATTGCACCTAAACCGGACCGGTTTTGCGATCATTAAAGTTCATTGCCATATTTGCATAAATCTGTCTCTGCCATAACTTTTGAAAAGATTGATGTTTCGATAAATGGATCAGTTGACCAATAAGCTTTAAGTCGTTCTTTGTGCCCATTATAAGAATTAAACATAAATTTTTGTATTTCTGGTACTGTAATGTTCGTTCACTTTCTTGTCTTTGATGATATTTTCCAACTTTTCTCTATTTGAGAATGATATATGTTTGATTGGCTAACTATATACTTTAATAAATCTTCTCCAATAAACAACTCTAAGGGTTTTTCAATAGGTGCGCTTCAACTTTTTTCCGATAGGGAGGGCGAACGACGCAATATTTTTTTATTTTTCGCTTGTCATTTGTAAACTTCATTAGTATACATTTCATCATGGAACGCTACACACTTGAGCAACGATTGCAAATCGTGCAATTTTTTTATGAAAATAATCGTTCTGTTGCTGCTACTTTAAGAGCATTACGACCATTTTACGTTTTGGGGTTATGTGAAGTCATTGGTCTACAGTAACAAGCCGGCGACGATTTGTGAGCTCAGAGCCAATATTGAACGCGAAATTGCTGGAATTTCGGCCGATTTATGCAAAAGAGTGGTCGAAAATTGGGTTGAACGATTGGACCTCGTAAAACGTGCACGCGGTGGTCATGCAAAAGAAATCGAATTTCATACTTAAATGTATATGTTCAAACTCGATAATAAAAAAAAATTAGTTAAAAAAGTCAAACCGTTTGTGTTTTATTCAAAAAAGTTCAAAAGCTGAAGCGCTCTTACTGAAAGACCCCTGTGCTACGCATTTTTGCGATTGTGGCATAAATTTAATCCCGGAGTTCCCCTCAAAAAGATCCAAAGTAATTGGTTTATCATTCGTTGACCAACTATTATCATATGTCACAGTAACATCATCTTCTGAATCGCTGTATTGGAGTAACAATCCAGAATGCTTTTGCTAACTTATAATAGCGCTATTATCGCTATCATCACTAAAATCACTGCTCCCAGAACATTCAGACCAAGAATCATCAAATACTTCTTCGTTTTTGCTAGTTAAATCCATTTTAAAGGATTGAAATTTGAAAGTATGTAAATGCACCGTAAAACACAACCTATACTATTATAAAATGAGACATCGATAACAAGTCTTTTCAATAACTACTTTTTTCACGAGATCCACTAGGACACTATTGCACTAACGACAAGCAATTCACAAATGGCGCCCTGGGAGGTTGTACCATTGCTTATACCCTACCGTTTGCTATAGATTACTCAACAGGTAATTAAGATTCATTTTCTACATTTCATAATATAACGAAAACATTTCGTTCGGCCACTCATCATCACGGCATCTTTATCCTATCACAACAATGGTATGGTTTTATTATTTTATTGCTCTACCGCACTCAGCTGGTAGGATCTTAAAGGCGCCTCATAGTTTAGTTACCTGTTTACGACAGGGCGAACCAAACATCGATGCTGAGTTCCGAGTTCCTTCTCAACATTTTAAGTACACGGACGTTCCTCTGTATCAATACCCACTCACAGTAAAATTATGGCTAATGCGGATGCACTTTTATGCATTTGATGTCTCTATAAAATAACTGCAACTGAAAAGCCTAATGGGCTTCGCGTACATAAAGTGTTAACAGAGATAATTTTGAAAGTATAATTCCACTGCATTTAAATATTGTATCACACCCCTTTATTCACACTCATGTTTTCACAATCTACCACTCAAATACATCTGGCTCAATTGTGCTCTTCTTTTTGCAGACACAATCGGATGGTAGTGACGCGCATACCCTACCTACTACAACGGCCACTATTTCATAAATGTCCACTGCTAGAAAATTCATTACGTAATTTTTTGTAGAGCGAATTTAAATATTTATTTAATTATTTTGTGCTTACATTAATACTTTAACTCGTAATGAGTCCAGCTGCTATTCAGTCGGCCGTTAATTGGTTTGGAATATCAATTTTCCAGCAGGCAAACATTTTTTCGTTTATTCAAGAAAAAAATAAAACATAAATGAGAATAATTGAAAGGCAACCGTAAATATGGATGCGCTGCATTTGCAAAATATAAAAATATGAGAGCGAAATTTTGACATCTTCTTTTAGTAATAATTTATCCGCTTTTCCGCGTATGCAAATTGACTGCTAAGCTGGAAAAGTCGTCAGCCGATTAATTTCAAACTCACAGGAAAAGTTTATCTTCAAGTCCAATTTTCAAATAGGTGGCGCTGACGTAGTAGTCCGGGAGCGAGGGGTCGATTTTAGACTGCGTTTTTATACCGTTAAATTCTTGACTATACTTGTGATTTAGCTTTCTTGAATAACGGAAGTGAACGTCAGCTGGCGCACCCGCGGTGGGTGTGATTGTGGGAGGGTACGAAACGTGTCGAAAAAAAATTTCTACCGACTCATTTTATACCGGCTGAAATTTTGTTTGTGTATTGTTGACATTTAGTAGAAAAAAAATAGTCAGCTGCGCCGCAGAGGGGGGAAAATACGTCAGCTGAACGCAATGATACATTCTTGCTTCGGCTGACGGTCTTTCCACCGCTATAAACGCGGTCATTATTATATTTACATATGGGTCCAAAATTTTTTAAAAAAATTTCAATCGGTATAAGTAGTTTTACTTTTTAATTTACTTACAAGTTCACCTGTTCAGCTGACGCGCAGCTGACTATTTTGTGTTTATTCTACTAAATGTCAACAATACATGAAAAAATTTCAGCCGGCATAAAATGAGTTATTAAAAATGTTTTTTCGACACGTTTCGCAGCATCCCACGCACGTACCCACCGCTACTGGATCAGGTGTCGGTTGATTTCGTCATCCATTGGATGGCGCCTGCCTTCAGTATTAAAATCAGTCGGCATGAAATGATGAGGTGAAAATGACCCCTGGCTCCCGGACTAAGAGGTATCTCCAAAAATATAAAACGATTTGGCTTAAGGGGTCCCGGTGGTCTAGAATTTTCAAAAAATAGATTTTGATATTTCAAAAGTACAGGATTTAGAGAAAATACTGTCGAATTTTTGGAAGGATATTCCCAGTATTTTCGATTCTACAGGCGTTTTAGCAGGTAGAGTCAAATTCGTCACGCAACGGCATCAATGGTCGCTTTATTCACTCTCAAAGCTTTAAACTCAAAATCTAGTCACAAAACTATTTTTTTCGGCCTGGTGTTCTCAAAAAAAAAGTTATTCAACCGATTCGTCTGAAATTTTAATAAAGGGTTTTCCAATAAGAGGTGTTATTTTGATATTCAAAGAAAAATGCTATTTTTAATATAAATGATCGGATGTTTATTTCATTATAAAGAGGAAGGTATTTCGTTAATAGTGGAAAATAACATCAGGCAAATGACCACCACGACCCCGCTTAAAGGACAATATCCTTTTCATGAAATTTTCCATAACCGAATTGCAAAGTGCCTGCCCTATGTCCTCGATGGCCTCACGAATTCCATCTTTGAGGTCTTGAATCGACACTGGGCTGTTGGTGTAGACCTTCTTTTTCACGTGGCCCCAAAGAAAAAAGTCACAAGATGTTAAATGACAAGATCTCGGGGACCAAATGGGATCTCCTCTTCGAGAAATAACACGGTCCGGAAACTTTTTCCGTAAAAGTTCAATGGCTTTGTTGCTTGTGTGGCACGTAGCGCCGTCTTATCGTTAATCATCTCTCGATAGCGCAATTTTTTTCAAAATAACACCTGTTATTGGAAAACCCTTTTCGTTTTTTTTATTAAAAACTAAAAAAGAACGATTTTTAGAGTGTCAAATTCAAAACGATTTTCTAAACTTTATCTTTTTTTTTTTGTTTTTGGTACGGAACATAATTTCGGGACCACCGGGACCCTTTAAGAAGATCAATCTCTAAAAGTCCTGTTTATGGTCCAACTTCACTTAATGCTTTATACGCACAAGAACGTTTAATCATCTTTACAGTAACAGAAATTTTCAGAAATCGACCAACAATTTTTTAAAATACAAAATTTTTGATTTTTCGAAGAACTGATTTTTGGCCCTGTAATCAAATTTTGGTGCGAAAAAATGATATGTTATTTAAATAGATGGAATAAGCGAATCCAGACCATATTTTTGCCTTTTCTAGTTATTTACGCACATTAATTTTAAAATACTTTTTTACTAAAGCCCCTATTTCGAACTTCGATGGTCCATATCTCGATTTTGGAGGCTAGCATCGATAATCGTAGAAATTACTTTTTTACTTACGACTTCATAAAAAATAAATGATTTGGTATAATATCCAGCCGAGTGATATACAGTGTAATTCTTATTTTACAGCGTTTTTGCTCCAAGATTTGGAATAAAAAAAGAATGTAATAAAAAGATTTGGAACAAAAAAAGGAATGTACTTGAAAAAGTTGGTCTTTACGCCATGACTTGAGGTTATTACTTGGTCAACGTTATGATTCCCATATAATCGGTAATTTTACCATAAATCTCGCTTCTCCATCCATATTTTCCCACAAATTATCGAGAAAGTTTATTTAAATGCATCGACAGGCTTTACTACCATTAAATCTATTACTTCAGGTTCTATTTACTCTGATTTTCCCTGCCAGATTGAAAATTGGTTGCAAGCCAAATTCTTTCGTAAATGTTCCGCCTAGTGAACAAATTTTAGAATATTGTCAATAGGAACATTCTTGATGTCGCTCGGATCTATTTGATCTCGATGAATGGTGTGCAGGCTTGTCTTTGCTAAGGCATTACTGTAGCACAAGATATGCTCTGTGGTTTCATTATCCTAAAGGCAGAGTTTACGCTGTGTCTCATTGCCAATGTGAATTTTAGTGGTCTGTCAGAAAACCAACTATTTTCCTTATGCCTACTTTGCTCATGTGATGCTATTGTAGGCAAAGGGTCTTTTGAGCCTCTTGTCTGACTTTCCAATGGATAGTTCTTTGAGTATTCTCCCAACTGTTTACCTGCATTTAGCTTCTGCCCGGTGGATACCACAGTATCGTTCGGAATCATGAAAATCTACTGCTAATTTTGCCCTTTTGAGTTCATCAGCAATTTAATTACAGTCTATTCCAAAAAGACCTGTAACCCAGCAAATTGCAATTTTATTTGTTGTACTCAGTGGGTTAAAGTTACCAAGGCATTCGTGCAGTAGGCATGCAACCACTAAGTGATTCTATTCCACAGAATGTGAAGCTGGTACTTTTAATGCAGCAAAACAATCAAAGGTAAACTATGACCTAGAATGGTTTACAGATTGGCTTGCCTAGACTCAGCTGATAATATTTTTAGAAAAATTAAAATGCGAGTGAATCTACAAAATATGATTGAGAAGTGTCATTTAATTTTTGAGTTATTATAAAAGACATTGACCTGGAATATTACATAGTTTTAGTACTCGAATTTTTAATACTACCATTTTTCTCACAATATGTTATATTATATTTGATCCTCACAAAAAAAAGAAAAAAACAAAAAACACAAAAAAAAACATACTGAAATTCAAACAAAGTCCAAGTTGACATTTGCTGCATTAATACAAATTGCAAAGAGAGACATTTCGAAATGCGAGTGAGACCAGCCTTTTTTCCTATTTGCTCTGTCGCAATGCCGCAATCGTAAATAAAGCGTATCAAATTGTCATACCAATATGGACAAATAAAGAAACCTAGCCGCATTCGACATCAACAAATATTTATCAAACTCGAAGCTCACTCCAGCAACAAAGCAAACTGAGGATTTGGCAAACAAAAAACCGCAGACAAGAGCTTTGTATTATTTGCCCAAAATTGTTTCCTCCCTTCCTCTTCCCATACGTTTTAATACTTTATATAATATCTTTTCATTTCAAATATTTTATTTTACTTTCTTTGTTGTTTTTCTTGGTTGCTGTTCATATTTCATTGCATCTAATTTTACACGAATGTGTTTCTCTTCTTTCATTGCAGAATTTCCGCCACTCTAACGCCTAAAAGCAGGCAATATTGTTTTTCGGTTTTCGATAGTGTGGAAGACAAATACTGTACTCTGGTAGAGGAGCAGCCATCAAGGTTTTTCCCCCCCTTTTTGGAAGATATATAATAAAAGACGCAGTAATAAGTCAGAGCGTCCACAAAAGCAGCAGAGCGTGAAGTGGTCGACCAATCGAGCAGACGAGCAAACAGGAAGTGGTAGTTAGCCAAAAACTACAATTTGGAGGATCTGTAGAATTGGCAGACCAGCATGAGGAGCATAAGGAACATGAGTGTGGGCACCACTCGCAGTGCTGTCGGTGTCTTACTGCTGATGTGCGTTATCAGCAGCGTTAACTCTTTTTCAAGTATGTACAAAAAAATCAAATATTTTACCAGTCGCTAGGTATGCAGCTCAGCAGTACTGAGTATTTCATTACAACACAGTTATTTCAAATTTTTCTTATATAAATAAATCTTTTTGAATGCAACACGAGAGGAAGAAGCTCAGCAAAAAGAGGTGATTATTTCAAGCTAAAGTAAAAAGTTAAAGCGAAGTAATAAATGAAATGAAATAAATGAAGAAATTAAATCTGCAATCACACTATGTGCTGTTTAAGCCTTCAATGTTTTTTCTAGGCATGGTGCCTAAACCAGTTTCACCATATTTTTTTGTTTTTTGGTCTATATCTAGAAAATACGCGTTTTTTGCAAACCTAAATTTTTGTTCCTCAAAAAATTATTCAAAATATTGCCCATTTCTTTCTATAAAAATTTCTATATCTCATGAAAGTTATGGATACCTTTTCAAGATAAAAAATTTCTTCTTTTGAGGGCAAAAAGCGAATTTATCGAATTCGAAGCGATTAAGCCAATATCTGGTGCCTACTGTGGACTTCCAAGAGATTATTTTACTTTTATATGAAGAATGACAATTCAAAGTTCAAAATAATTTATTTCAAATAAACTTTCTTAGTTACTTTTTTAAAATTAAATTATGTTTTGACTATGTACGATGGTTCAGAGTTTAAAATAATTTATTTGTATTAAAATTTTTTATATGGAATTTTTTTTAACTGAGTAAACCAAACAGTAGGGGTACCTGACATTAACGGATTTTAGGGTGTGGTCTAATCAACGCCCAATTTTTTTATGGTTATTGTATATTAGCAAAGAAAATTAATTTTTATAAATTCTTTAACCAGATTCAAGGCTTCTGCCTCATTTAAAGTGGTGTTTTTTAGTGTTTCTTCAAAAGCATGTAAAACAGAAATAAAAAAAGATTTTTTATTTTTGTTTCGAGTATTTTATTTCTTGATCCATTGTTAAAAAATATATTTATTTTTTGGCCATATGAGGTTCGTTCAAAAAGCTGTCAGCTTTAAAAAATGGTATTCTTATGGACAATGGACGCAGATATAACTGGTTTCACTGAACCGATTTTGATGAAATATAATTTAAATGACGCAGAATCGGTGTCGTTATTGTGCGAACTACGATTATTTGATACAAAAATTTAAGTATTTTTTTCGGACCTTTAAAATGAAAGAAATTGGAAAGAAACGGTTTTTCATTTTCGAGCGTACGCCATTTTGTAATTTTTTTTTCAAATATCGCAGTACACACGATTTAAATTCCAATCGGCAGGCATGCTTTCATCCGACCATATTGTGATAGGAGCTGATGCATGCACGCTACCAGCTCCTCGCCGCCATGTTTGCTATAGCTATTCTCACCTCGTCATGATCGTCAATTCCGTCGTCGTCGATTGGGGTATCGGGATCTTCACATTCTCTGTGACATGCGCAGCTATCACTGTTTAACAGGTTCGAGAAGTGTTCCCTCCATAATTTAAGATTGCTCTGGATGTCAGTCACCAGATCGCCGTCTTTGTTCTTACAGGACAACGCCCCGATCTTAAAACCTTCTGTAAGCCGCCGAACTTTCTGACAGAATTTTCGGGCTCGCCGGAGTCCGATTTCTTCTTCGGCAGCGGTACGTAGGGAACGAGAAATGTTGCTTCATTGTGCCGATTTGTTGGGCAGTGCTCTCTGAGAGCAGGAGTGAGAGTCGAGTGGCGAATCTTCTGGCTGTCTGTTGTGATTGCAGCTTTTCAATGTCGAACATTCTTTGCGTAGGTAGATGTACGTTTTTGCTGCGCAGAGGCGGGTGCGCAGTTTGGCTACAACAAGGTAATGATCCGAGTCGATGTTGGGTCCTCGGATCGTACGTACATCTAATACACTAGTAACGTGTTTTCCATCTATCACAATATGATCGATCTGGTTTCGCGTTTTTCGATCAGGGGACAGCCAGGTAGCTTGGTGGATCTTTTTATGCTGGAATCTGGTTCTGCAGACTACCATGTTTCGGGCCCGGGCGAAGTCGATCAGCCTCTGTCCGTTACCGGATGTTTCGTTGTGCAGGCTGAATTTTCCGACTGTGGGACCAAAAATTCCCTCCTTGTCCACCCTAGCGTTGAAGTCGCCAAGCACGATTTTTATGTCGTGACGGGGGCAGTTCGCATAGGAACATTCCAAGCGCTCATAGAAGGAATCTTTGGCCGCATCGCCCTTCTCTTCCGTCGGGCCGTGGGCGCAAATTAGCGAAATGTTCAAAAATCGCGATTTGATGCGGATTATTGCGAGACGCTCGTCCACCGGAGTGAACGACAGTACTTGGCGACGAAGTCTCTCTCCCACAACAAATCCGACACCGAATTTGCGCTCCTTTACATGGCAGCTGTAGTAGACGTCGCAAGGTCCTATGGTTTTCTTGCCTTGCCCAGTGATGGCAGCCTTTACTCTCACGAGGACATCAACCAACCGGGCAGAGGCACCTTCCCCATTAAGGGACCGGACATTCCCGGCATGCCCTCAAATCATAGTCCTTAGTTCGTTTGCAGGGGTCGTCATCAGTATAGGGAGGTCTCATCCGAGGCTTTTTTAAAGTTTTCATTGGGGGGGATTTTTAAGTGGCGGGTCCCAAGCCCAGCGCACAACCAGCTATGCTGGAATGCTTCGCCTTCTCACGTTAGCTCACTCCCTAACGGGTGTTCGGAAGCTACCCAGGCTAATCCCGGCCGTTGTGAGCTGCTTGAACCATATGCAGAAGAATCGACCTGGCCACTCCCAAGTGAATGCCGATCAGTAACTTTCTCCACTTGCGTGGTCTTCTACACATATAACCATCCTCCTCTACATCCTCCTCCTCCTGTTTCCACCATCCTCCCTTTCGATTATCTTAGGATTATCCCGCCCATGCTTGGTCGTCATTGCCTCTTTGGTTATCGACAAGGAGCACCGACGCGTTGCGACGTGCAGGTGAGCTTGACATTTGTATAGGATAGGATATCTCCTATCTCACATCTCGCATCTCTACCCCATTAGGTACTTGGTGCAATCAAAATCGGGGCATATGAATTTGATGCGGTGAAAATTTTCACGCATTTGGGGTTTAAACTAAGCCACGTCAACGCAATGAGCATCAAAATCGACGACAGAATACAAGCACCATATATGTGGAGTCTTCTACTCACTTATTCAGCTTTTTAGAAGAGAGGCTGCTGAACAGACCTTGTACAATTTCGCTGTATAAATTTATAGTCCGACCAGTTCTTTGCTATGGATGGGAGTCTTAAAATATAAGTGAAAAAGACAAAAAAAAACTTCAAGTATTCGGGAGAAAAATTTTGAGGCTAAACTTCGGAGCCTTAAAAAAGTTTCGCTTAAAAAAAATTATTTCATTAAAAAGAAAGTAAATAAAATTTAATTAAAATAAATTATTTTTAACTTTGAACCATCGTCCATAGTCAAAATATAATTTAATTAAAAAAATGAATAACAAAGTGCATTCAAAAATAATTTATTTGCAACCTTGGACCGTCAAACTTCATCAAAATGTCGACGCGCGATATTATTTTAAAACTTTTTCATATTAACTTAAAAAGTTAAAAGTTAAAAATTTTTAACTTAAAAAAGTGTTAAAATGATATTCATTAAATTAGAATTTTTATTACAATAGAAATTAACTAAACATAAAAACAAAATCCATTGCTGGCATTTTTGTATACAGAATTCTTTAAAAATGAAGAATAATAACATTAATATACAAAATATCAGGATGACGTTCCAGTGTAAAGTTGTGAGAAGTCACTAAATTTTCGGCTACTACTTCCTTTAACCATCGAACTTTACCGAAAAATTTCCGACTTACTTATTAACTCCTGCAAATGCGTGCTTCTTGCCTCCGTGTTGCATTCCCCTCGTTCCGGAATGTTTAAATGTTCTCTTTCACAAACCAAAGAAAATTAACGAAAAAAATGAGCGTTTAAAGAGTTTACAGTTTTGCATATCTCATCATCATCATCATCACTTAAATGTTCAAATCACCAACTAAGTACTTTCAGCATCTGACTGAAAATCCCAAAATCTTAACCACTTTAAATAGCCCAGAACACACAAGAAACCCTCGACCTCGACAAACTCAGCACTCACCACTCGCATATCTTACATTCTACTTCCTGACATGCACACACCTATATACACACACACCCAAAAACATATTCGCTCCAAACGCGCAAAAGTGTACACAAATATACACACACACACATTCACTCATGCATAAGGCTACGCATCTTTCACACATTTTCACTTTTCCATCAATTTCCGCAACATTTTGTAAATATTTGAGTAATTTTCACCCGCGCCAATGTTGTCAACATGTCATAACATTATTTATTATCAGCCCATTTGCTAGACCCTCCACACTTAGACCCGAAACACACTGTCACACAAATATTTGTGCACTCCATTCTATTCCATTCGTCATCCCTTTGGTCCCTTTACGAGTATACAACATTTTTCGTTTGTTTTTGTTGTGATTTTTTATTATCTACTCCATTCTTGTGCTTACTTTCTTTTCTTTTCCTTTTTCTATGCTTCATTTTTTATTGTATAAATTTTATTATTTCTGCCCTACAAATCCATTATCAATTCAACAATCGCAACAACAACAACAACAACTGCGATCATAAAAAACGCCTACCCATGTTGTCGTCAAATTTTGTCGCGCCATTTACTACGCCACTGCAGAGTATGGACGTGGCTGCAACGATATTGGCTGTCTGCCCAATGAGGAGTGCGTCATCACCAGCGATTCGTGCAGCTACACTCAACGCGAAGGCAAGGACTGCGGCAACTATCCGAAATGTCAGCGGAAGTCTGGCTCCAGCTCAGCGTCATCGGCGCCAGTTAATCCGTCAGGTGATTACATTTTTTATTTTATTTCATTCTTTTCTTATAAAAATTTCAGTTTTACTTTGTACTCGTAAGACAGCAATTAGGCATAGTTTCGGATATTTTATAGTTTGAGTTTTTTGGCAAATATAAAAAAAATATACTGAGCATTAGAATTCTCGCAAATAAAAAGTGCTGAGCTTTCCACTTGCATCTGTTGGGCTTTACTGCGGAGAATGCGCGTGGGCTCCGAATGGTTACTGACTAAAAGTGGTCCCATAAAAACTCTAGCCGTGGTATGGGCACTACATTCGCATTTCGATAAATTTTTTAAGGGAATATAACAAGGGGTCTTTCATAAATGACGCCTAGTTGTGAGTAGTGAATAACTCGTAGACTTTTTGTTTTATCGATGTCGACGGTCTGCTACTACGTTCGTCATCCTCGATGGATTCACGAGTATCTTAGATCAGATTCAGTAGTGAATGTCATTCGTACACGGCTGATTTCTTTAGATTGTTTTAGATTGGATTTGTAGGTGGTTGAACAAGTCCAAGCCGAAGTTCAGGAAGACCATTGTACTACACCCAGATAGATTGGGGTAGAAAGAATAGAGAGGCAGGATAGATTCAACATGGATGGTAAGACAGAAAAATAGGTTCGAGGTCGCTCTTTCGCATATTATTTGGATTCATTGATGAATCTTAAGAGATCGGGAAGAGAAAGAGTATCTTAATACCGAAACAGTCGCCTTATATTTCTAAGTTTTTTGCACCACTCAATCCATTTTTAAGGCAACGTTTAATACAAACTTCTTGTTAAAACTGTAAAAAATCGATAACACGTGCAAAGGTAGATTCACTCAAGACGGTGTAACGTTTACAAATGTCAAGTAATGGCAATACAATTTTAGTCGGAATGTTAATCACAGGTATGGCAACCTACCACAAAAACAATTTCAAATCAAATCATAGAACGTTTCGGGAACTTTTTTCTTTTAAAATTTATAATTGGCACCTAAACTTATGTTAGGTGTTTAGCCGAGCTCCTCCTCCTCTTTTTGGCACGCGTCTTGATGTTGTTCCACAGTTTTGAGCCGAACTTTTTCATGGCAAACACGGACTCGGACGCTTATTATTACCTTTCGAGAGTCGGCCGCTATTAAAAAACTTTTTTTATCATCTCTTATTTCATAGTGAGGGTTTCGAAACCATTTGACTACGATGTCCGCGGCTGAAACATAAGCCAGTTCGTACTCACGTCGAAACTGCCACTTTGGAAGCGTCGCAACCACTACCAGGTATATACCTATGAAGTGATACTAGTCCATACATGTCGCTAGGAGTATTTTTAAACTTTCCCAAGTGTCTTGTTTTTTTCGTCGGTCATCTGTCAACAATATTCAGTTCATTGTTTGTTACGTTTCATACAACAATGCATTTTTGTCGCTCTTAAAAATGTCGATTTCCGTGCCTTCAAACTACGATTTGCCGACATCGTTGATTTTCTGTTATCAATTGAAGAAAAACGCTTCTCCCGTTTCAAAAGGAAGTCTTTTTTGCATCGAATCGTTACGAGTGATGAAAAATGGGTGTATTTCTCCAATCCCAGGCGCAAATGATCGTATGGTCCGCCCGGCCACAAGTCAAAAACAACGACCAAACCAAATCGCTTTGGCCGCAAGGCAATGCTGCGTGTTTTCTGGGATCAGCGTGGTATGATTTGGGACGAGCTATTAAAACCAGGTGAAACAGTTGACGGTGCACTCTACCAACGACAATTGACCGATTTGATCAGCGCTATACACCTAAAACGCCCATAATATGCTTGATGACAATGCACCGCCAAGACCGACCCGGGAATTGATGGAGGCGTACGATTGGGAACCGCTAATGCATGCGGCTTACTCACCAGACATCACGTCTTCCGATTATCATTTGTTTGTATCGATGGGCCACGCACTTTCCGAGCAGCGCTTCAATTCTCACGAAGAAGCCAAAAAATGGCTCGATGATTGGTTTGCGGCCAAAGACGGCAAATTTTTTTCCGCGCGGCATCCACAAATTGCCTGAGAGATGGGAAAAATGTGTCACTAGCGACGGCTATTATTTTGAAGATTAAATTTGTAACGATTTTTGTTAATAAACGTTTGAAATCGAAAGAAAAATTCTCATTTCATAGGTATACACCTGGTATATATGCACAAGTTGTATTCGATGGAGCGTGATAAACGTAAATTTTGATCAATATACGTCACGTTTCAACTGCACTTTTTTTTAAAAGGTAATCGAGAAGTAAGATAAACGTAAATTTTGATCAATATACGTCACGTTTCAACTGCACTTTTTTTTAAAAGGTAATCGAGAAGTAAGACTTCCCGGAAGTGCTGTTTTTCGGGGCGAATGTAGACATTTTTGACGTGAGATAAAAAAGGATCTTACGCTTCAAATGAATGTCAACTATTACGCTCGAGACCTCACACATACACCTTCAAATCAGCAGTATATTACGAGAGCAAACACAAAAATAGTACCAGCAGCGTCACCTCTATTACGAAGGCGGAAACTTAATCCCATACCCAATATTAGTGCGGGAACCCATTTTTAGTAAGAATTTTTTGCACTTTTAGGTCCATTATCTTTTTAATTACTTCACATGCTTTTTCTAAGGCTCTATATAGTAAGATTCTTACTTCCCAAAGCTCTAACGCCGCAAGTGTGAAAGCTCAGCATTACTTTTTTGGCGGCAACTGCAATTAAATGAATTTTTTTGTTTTTAATACCCAGAAAATGTTCACAAAAACTAGGCTTTTTTTGTTTTTATATTCAAGTTAGAGGCATTGTTAAAGCTTAGTAGGATATCAACACAGTTATTGGTAAACATTCACAAATAGGATAACAAAATCTGCTTCAAACGAATATAATCAAACAAAGTTTACGAATTGGTCTCACAACGCTTGCAAATATCATCGCAAAAATGGCCACATCACAACACGCAAAAATACATGAAAATCACGATTATCACTCTAATGACGCAAATTCAATCACTCTGATAACTAATGGAAAGCATTTGCCACACCAACTTACATATTTGTTAACTTTTCATATTTTGCTTTTTCAAAAAAAAAAAAAAATTTTAAGTTATTCTTTATGATTTTGAAAAAAAAAACAATATTTCATTGCTTCATTCATTGCCCAATCATTGAAATCACTCAGCATTAAACATGAAGTGTAAAATGTAATCGAAAATAATTTGTGGTAGCTCTTAAATTACCAAAATAAGTCTGCACGCCTTGAAGTATGCACTGCATTTCTTACGTTTGTTTGTAGACACCCTATTGCGTTAGAAATCACATCACTTAAGTGTCAAATTCACGCATGCCTTACTTATCCACACTTACGATTATGTATTTATGTATATAATACAAATTTTATGTAGTGTAGCTCGTTTCACAATTAACAACACATATCCAGCTCTACTTAACTCTCATCACTTGCAATTAACAAATGCATTTCTCTCGGTTTTCTCTTCACCTCTCCGGCTGCTGCCTAACAAACACATCGAAAACGTAAATAAAAAAAAATGTATCTCATCCTCTACACCCTCCATCTCGTAATATTCGTACGCATTGCTTGTTCATTATGCTCAGGATCCAGTTACAAACCTGGTCCCGAGCATGCCATCTTCTCATCCGCCGCCTCCAATCCAACGCTAAACACACACACATACTATAACAGCAATGGCGGCTCATCATCCTCCGCCACCGGTAGCAACTCATCACCAGGTGGCGGTATTAACAACATAAATAACGGTTATGCGGGTAAAGCTAGCAACAATGTGAACGCAAATTATGGCAATGGCCATGATGGCAGCGACAATGGCACGCCTGGCAATGGACAAAAGTTACGCCCGAACGGCGGTACCGGCGGCATTGATCCACACTATGTCTTCGGTGCGCCCCAATCGGTGCCGATCTTACCCAATTTGCCCATTTTCCCTTACAATTCACCCACACAAGCGCCCTCATTTCAACAATTTCCTCAACCTAATCATCCAGGTAGCGTGCTGAATCCCGGCTATCCAGCTGGCCTACAACCGGTCAACCCCTACAGCCCATCGTTCGTGTTCGGTCAACAGCCATACTATTCGATGCCAGCCGGCACTGGTGGCCCGCCTGGCGGCAGCAATGGCATATTAGGTGGCAGTGGCGGTGGATTGGCGCCACCCAGCGGCTACTATGGCAACAGCAATGTGGGCTATCAGAATGCGAACATGTACAACAAACCGCCGCCGCAGTATCAGAATCAGAATCCGTACAATCGCCAGACGCAGGCACACCCGTCGGGCGCAGCGCATCGTGGAGGCGCCGCAGCAAGTTGGCAGACATTGACTATTGTTGCATGCGGTTATGCTTTGTTGACGGCGTTTGTGTCGCAAGGCTTGGCCTACGGACGCAGCACGTAATGTTGCATGACGTCCATGTGGCAAGATATTATAGTGTTGTTATTATTGGTCAGCGTTTATTAAGTGTTTAATGGGTTGCGAATTGTTTCGATTTTATTATGTGGTTCAATTTTGTTGCTGCTTTCTGGATTGTATACTAAATGCTGCTGCTCACTCCGTAATAATTTAAGGTAAAAAAATATTAAAAAATAAAAATAATTTTTTTTATAAAAAAACTGCATACAAGAAAATCAAAGGAAAAGGCTTAGAAGTGCGCAGAGAAGTGCCTGCATAACTAAGATGGAGATTTGGAGAAATTGCATATAAAAATTTTTCAAATGTTTACTGCAGTGAGTGTCACTAAATATTCGTACAATTGATACTCTCTTCAATATTTGTACTTTTTCGTAAATATAAATAATTTTTGTTTGTAAAAAACTGCGTTTAAGAAAATCAAAGGAAAAGGCTTAGAAGTGTGCAAAAAACTGCGCTTATCTCTGAAATGGAGATTAGGAAAAATTGCATATAAATAATTTTTAAATGATTACTACAGTGAGTGTTACTAAAACCCGTACTATTGACACTCTTTTCAATGTTGCGAAACAAAAAAATTCTGTAAATTTTATTCAAATGATTATTGCAGTGGGTGCCTCAAAAAATCGTTTTTTTTGTTTTTGGCCGTGCGGTTGGGTTAAAAATACCTTCGCACTATATAGTAACCGTCGCTACTACGTGTGTGGTGATTCGTACAGTTGATATTCTCTTCAATGCTTGTACTTTTTCTTCTTCTTTTCTTTTATTATAAATATTTAGTAGTTATAAGACTCTCGGTTAACAATTTACGCAGATTCTCCACAGAACTAAACAATTTCGTGCATCAACTCTGTGGAGTAAAATCTTGGCAAAAAACCTCATAACTTCTAAACCGTTGAAGGTAGCTGCATCAAATTTAGCGCATTTTACCGAAAACCAAATGCGCTGCAAAACTACAGCAGTTGTAGAACTATTTCCGCATAAACACAAATTATGCACCTCCAAATCCGACATGCATGCCGCCGTAGCAGCTGGATTTTCCACATTTTTGTGCGCACCACTTGGAGACTCTATTCCTCGCGGGTTTAATTTTATATTTTTATATCTAAAGCTTAAAAAACGTGGCTTACAACCAAAAGTTGCAAGCATAAGTAAGATCTGCTGAGCTCCACGTGCAAGATGACCAGATACTCAATAGCTTGAAAAACAGACACCTTTTGCAGCCGCTCGCTTCGAGACAGACGCTGCGAACTTCGAGAGGCTTTTAATTTGCATATGTCAAAGTAGCCCTCCCGAAAAGATCCCCCTCTCATTAGCCCTGACCATGACTCCCACGCAGATTCTATAACTCATCTTCAGGCTATGCTTTATCGCTTTCTCAGGTTACCAGGGTGTACTACATGGAGTTGAAAGTAAGAATTGAAGTTATAGATTGGTGATAGCTGCTAACTCAGGTTTAAGACTTCCTTATACTTCTTCCTCATGTTCCATACTTGTCCAAAAAAAAAAATTCATTTCGAAATTTTTGAGATTTTGTTGATTTTCTGTAAGACTTAAAAAGTTCTCTCCCGAATAAAAAAAAAATGAAAAAAATTATTTCGATTTTTGAATGTTTGTTAATTTTTGTAAAACTTAAAAAGTCTCTAAGACTAAATCACGGTCTCAAGCCTTGTAAGACTTAAAAATTTCTCTCCCGAATAAAAAAAAAATGAAAAAATTTATTTCGATTTTTGAATGTTTGTTAATTTTTGTAAGACTTAAAATCTAAGACTAAATCACAGTCTCAAGATTTCTACATTTTCTGCTGGAATATGAATAGTTTTTTTGTAACAGAAAGGTAAACTTCGAAATCCTTGCAAATATTGTAAAAACTTAGATGTATGATTTTCAGCGGCACTCACTGTATATTATTAAAAAGAAATATTATGCATAATTGTAATATTATACATATATTTCTAAACACAAAAAACATATTTTGCAGTTTTACAAGTTTTTTTCTATTTTTTTTTTTGTTGTTATATGCACAAAAATTTTAAATTAACAAAAAATTGATCAGCTGTTTGTTTTTTGTAAATACTTTTTTCTGTTTTTTTGCTAAAGTTGCTTTCCACACAAATTTTAAACAGCTATAGGTTTGTCATTTGTTTTTTTTTTTTGTATAATTTTTATAATTGTGTTTTTTTTTTGGCATAATATTTCGTTGCGGAAAAATTTCAAATTTAGTTTCCATTTGAAAACTATGGATTTTTTGTTGTATCATACCTACTTGTGAGCTGGTGTCCGAAAACCAAAATTATCTTGGAAAGAATAAGAATGCCAGAAATGCCTTTAACGAGTAAAGCCCTTACCGTCTTCACCATTCACGAAAGCAGAAGCTGATTTATTTCTGAGCGTTACGCAAATCGCTACTAACTTCACTTCTATCGAAGATACATATAATTATTCTTCTTCTCTCTTAGCATGACAGTCCTAGGTGGAGCACTGCCTCCGTCATGTTGTTGTTGTTGTAGCAGTAATTGCCACCGTCATCGTTAGGTTCGATTATCAACCCGAGGTTTTTGTTGCGGTTTCACAGAAATTAGCTTCGGGGAAAAGGTTATCGGCCTCGAGACTCTAGTCTGTTAAGGGACGGTGTTCATCTTGCTTTATTTGTTCTCTTACTTTCCACTGTGATTTTCCAAGCGATGAAAGTTAACAGCACTACCAGCGTGAAGGAAAAGCAAAGGGAGGTTGATAGTGAGAGATGAGAAGCATTTTTTCGTAGGATCAGCTATCAAGTTGCACATCCCTCCTCTTTCGATGATATAATTACTGTATTATTTTCCATGCACAATTTAAAATAATAAAAACAAATTTAAAGGCATCTCTCAGTCTACTTTAAGGCCACAGAAGCCATAGCTATAAGCTATAAATTTGTTGTATTTTATAGTTAATTGTAGATACAAATGTTGATAAATAATAAAAATTAGGAAGAGATGGCTCATAGGGCAAAGATTTTGGTGTTTCGATTGTGGAGATTTGTCAATATTCAAAGAGAGATGATTTGATGCATATCAGGAGTGGAGCCTTATTTTTCATACACAACCAGGCGATAATAAGACTTCAATGGGCAGTAACGTTTCTGTTAATAATTCAGCTGCTGAATGATGATTTTGATGAATAATGATTTTTGTAGCGTATAAATGATAGCAGTCACTTCACTCAGCTGAAAAGAATTTAATTAATATATTCTGAGTCTTCAAAAGCTTTCCTCTCTTTTTTTTGTGATTTTTAAAGTAAAATTTAGTTTCGAGGGGAATTTAGCTCATAATCCCTTGAGTTTAAAAATGAAAAAAAAAAATAGTTTTGCTCGTTGTGGATTTGCTCTTTTTTTCAGATGGTTTTCTTTGATCCTTTATTTTTAACTGATTTTATTAGATTTACTCAATTTCACACGTGCTGCGGCTTCTATTTTTCTTGTTATTTTGTTGTTCATTCGCTGGTGCGTGCGTATGTGCGCATTTAGCTAGTTTTGCATTTCTCCCACTGACCACTTCAGAAGCGAAAATTCAATTAAAAGATACATTCATTCTTAATCGAATTCCAAATCGAATGTTTCTGCTGTTTGTGTTTTGTGAAATTTCGAAATAAAAGACAGTTTTAGTGCTCTTTTTCCTTAACTGTTAAAGCGAGTTTGATACCACGCTTTAGAATGATTGTAAAACTTTGTAAAATTATACAATTTTTGTGTATTTTTATTTTTTTTTTTTGGGGATGAGGTGTGGTTCAAAATGACTTCGACCAAATGACTGCGACCGTTGTCCGTCGAGTGGTGTGGCCACTAAAACAATCCCTCTTCCTCTTCTGTGGAGACTCTCTTCCCGGGACTACTTTCCGCATTACTTCGGGAGGGCCCAGAACAGCATCTAAAAAGGACCAATTCCTATTCTATTCATCCACGTCTGAGTCAACCATATTTGTACCGAGCTTTCTTGCTATAGGCTCGTCTTCTTGTGTCTATGCGGCTTCACTTTGTTGCATTCTGTCGAGGTCTAGCTTTTTCTTCTGTAGTACGTCCCGATGTATCTCTTTACTGCATTCCTGTTGCCCTCGCGTTCAGGCATTTTGTTGATTATGTTGCTCGGCGCGTTGTTGTCAATCTGCTTTCTCAAAGTCGCTCTTTTCACGAGTCTATATCTCAATTAGATGTGTGTTCAGCGTCATCATTCGGCTCGTCGCAGTATATGCATTTGGTATCGCTTACCTTGCCTATGTGTTATAGGTACCTACGGAAGTATCCGCGGTCCAAAAGGAACTGAGTTAAGAAGTAATTCACTTTCGCGAAGTTCCTTTGGACCCATTTGTCTATTGGCGGAATGAGTTTCGCCGTGTATCTGCTGGTCGATTCAGTGTCCCATCGGCTTTACCACTGCAGCACGGTTTGGCATCGCCGTTCTGAGATGCTAGTGATAACGTGTTTCTTCTTGGAGTCCCACGCATCCATTCGCCCCCGAACCTTGAGTCACAGAGACTGCAGCGCCAGAGACAGTGCGGTAGGCTTAGGCAACTCTGAGTGCCGCTGTTCGTTGCACAGCCTTGTATATATAAAATCCATATAATTTCAAATTTTGGTAACTCAAGCAAATCTATTAGAAAATATTGCGCCGAAAATATGTTATAAAAAGTAGAATTTTTTTATTATTATTTTTTTGTTTTAATTTTTTTGTTTTAATTTTTTATTTTTTATTATACTTTTTTTCTATTTTTTCCGTGTTTTGCTAAAATGAACTCCATTGCAGTTATGCACGTCGAATAATTTGGCAAAGGAGTATATAAGATCTGCTGTTGAATATTTGAAAGGCATTACCATCGTCCTAAAAAATGTTTTTACCACAAACTCTCCAAATATTGAATATAGGAATTTTTCAAAAGCTTTGTGAGTCAAAAGCCAGTTTATTATTTTAGGAGTGTGCAACATTTTGCAATATTTTGTAGCGAAAAAACATTTGTGACTAAGTCTTTAAGATATTTTGTGGCAAAAAAATAGTTCTGAGTAAGTCTAATAATACAAGATGGCGCAAAATTAATCATCCTATAGCAAAAATTATAACTTTTGTAAATGGTGTTGACGTCTATCACATTTGGCACTTGGGAAATAAACAAGCAATAGAGCGCGTAAAAGTCAAAGTAAAGATTTCCGTCACTCGAAATTATTTTTTAATTTAGAAAAAAATGTATTAGGTTGAAGCGGGACACACTCAGGTTCATAGCCCATTGTGATGCCGCGTAAAAAAGTTACCCAAATAAAAGTTACAAAATAATAAATATTATGATTAATTTTGCGCCACTTTGTATTTATTGAAAAGTCCTCACAAATACTTTTCTAGCCATTCAACCGTAAAATAATGGATTTGAACGACGGTGGAAGAGCCACAATGGCTATCTTGCATTACGACTCCTTTGAGCCACCTATGATTTACTTGAAAAATGCAGATAAAAAGAAAAAATATGAACTTATTTTGAAAACGATTTTAAATTTTTGAAAAATATTTTTTTTTTAAATTACTAATCAGTTATTCAATATAAACGCATATCTGTGTTACCCATTTGATTCTGTAAAGCTAAAGCTTATTTTTCACATATTAAAAGGTTTTTTAATTTTTCTGAAAACTTATTGAAAATGACACAACGAACTGCGCACTAGTAAGTAAAGAAATTTTTTTTATGAACACAAATCAATTATGGAAAAAAATTTAAAATTAATAGTATAAGCCAAATAAAAAAACAAAAACCATGAAAAACCACTTTGTATAGTAAAATTTAAAGCGAAACGAGTAAATAAATTAAATTGTATTTAATTAAAAATGCCAAATGATAAAAAATAAACAAAAATTTAAAATTGTGAAATAATTAATATAAAATTATATGCAATTCGGCAACCTTTACCGGAAAAGTTGTTTACGAATATGAAATAAAGCGACCCACAAAAACGTTGAACCGATGTAAGATATTAAACTATATGAAATCTATCGAACTATTTAAACAAAGCAGCCACAAGGACATACATACGTATGTATTAACGAAAGTTTAAACAAAAAAAAAAAAAAAAAACAAAAGAAAAACAAACAAAAAAATATAAAATACAAAAAACAAAACAGAAAACAGTTGTAATACGCCTGAAACTATGCAACATGCAGTATTTCAGTTTTTCACATATAGTTTCTCTAAGCTTTGTGGCTATTTAAAATTTGTATAGGCTGTCAAATGAATGCTAAACTATTCAGCCTAATCATGTATTTCGATTTTTTGTCAAATTCGCGTGGGATTATTAAATATTTAACCGCATTGGGTAGAATTTTAAAGCGCTGATAATCGAAAAACTGATATGTAATGATTTTTAATCAAATTCATAAATGTGAAAAGTGACCCGAAGTATGCAATTATTAATTGTGTGAAAGTTTTCATTGCTCATTGCTCGAAATTTTTTAATATTAAAATTTCTACTTTTTGAATCTTTTTCGCTTGGAAACCTTTTTTTCTTTTGAAAAGTATTCGTATTGAAAGTTTTGCATTTTAAAATTTTTACTTTTTGAATTTTTTTCGCTTTAAAGTTTTTACTTTTTAAATTTTTTTTTTAAGTTTTTCTACTTTTCTACTGTTTCAAATTTTTTAGTTTTAAAATTTCTACTTTTTGAAATTTTTTCGTTTTAAAATTTTTTCGTTTTTGAAATTTTTCGTTTTGAAATTTTTTCCTTTTCAAATATTTTCCTTTTAAAATTTTTTTCTTTTGACTTTTTTTTCTTCTGCGGTTTTTTCGCATTAATATTTTTTTGTTTTAAGAACTTGTTAGAAAAGTCTTCATATTGAAAGTTTTGCGTTTTACAATTTTTACTTTTTGAAATTTTTTCGCTTTAAAGTTTTTACATTTTGTAATTTTTTAGTTTTAAAATTTTTACTTTTTGAAATTTATTTTCTTTTAAACCTGTTTCGTTTTTCTACTTTTCCACTGTTTCAAATTTTTTAGTTTTAAAATTTCTACTTTTTGAAATTTCTTCGTTTTGCTTTCTAAGCCAAAACAGAATGCAGAATAAGCCTAAATACATAAATTCTAGTATTTTTAATTCTTTTGAAATATACACCAAACGGTGCATTGAAGTCTAAGCACTAATTTTTATGCAAAGATATTCTAAAAAAATCGCAAAAGTTGGTGTTTAATATTGAGCGTTTACGGAATTCTGCATACTTTGCATATTTATAGGCGTAAAACAAACATAACTGTATTCAAAAATTTGTATAAACTGATAGTTATCTGAAAACTACAGCAGCGAAATAAATGAGTAAAATAAGTTACAGTAAAACTAGCAACCCCCTGTGGTGACTTTGAAACCCCTCAAACTGCATGGCAACATTGTAATCAAAAAATAACAAAATCAAAAGTATTTTAAACACACAAAAATGTACATAAATTTCATAGCAAAAAAAAAAAAAATTGCAAAAAAAACAACAAAAATCAAATATCCTATAAGCATTTTGTTGCAAGGTGTTGGCATTTAAAAGTTTTCTCGTACGATTTATAAAACCAAAAAACAAAAACAAGTACTCAAGCATCACGTGCGTGCATATAAGCCTAGGCATTTGTATGTATAACTGCGCTACATAGTAGGTATTCTAGCGTATGTTTGTCTAGTGCGAGTATATAGAATATAATTTTGTTCACCGCAAATATTTTTGTATGAAAGCTCGAAATAAAACTTATTTGATTATTTTTTTACGCAAGCAAAAATCACTTCCTTTTATTTTATGAAAGTTACAATTAAATAGAAAATTTAATTTATTATTGCAGTTCCGTCCGTTGCTACTCATTTGCATGTACACACACACACACACACACGTATAATCACACATCACAATTAATTATTATTAATAAAAAGCATAGAAGCGGAAACTGAAGCAAAAGCTGCCAACTATTCATAACAAATACAATCAAAAAATTAAATTAATTAATTAATTAAATATCTAAATAATTTCCCTAAATGCTACTAACACTTTTTTACAATACTTTACGCATAGCCATTCAAAATTCGCAACTAATAAAACAATAAGGCAATAAGGCTACCAAGCACGCACACATGACCACTAATGTATGCATGTATGTGTGTAAGCATAGCAGTAATGCAATTAGATTTACTACACCTTTGGGCATTTAGTGTTGAATTTGGCATTTTATGGCATTCATAATACGAGAATTGTGTTCATTTTAATCCCAACTAACGCATAGTGTCAATGACAGATACTAACAACAAAAACAATGAGTAATAAAGTAATAAATAATAATTGTAAATAGGCGCATTCGATTAGGAATAACATTTGATTTTATTTTTGTTAAGATTCTTGTATTTAAACAATAAAATACACAACTAAAGACTTATAATATTTAGCGAACTTGAAAAGTTGTTTGATATTAAAAAAAAAATTGAAAATAAGAATATAATAATAAAAAATAAAAATGACAACATATTGCAAAAAACGAAATTCAACGAAATCATACCCAAAATTAACGAAATTTAGCGTAAAGTGTGTTATTAGCGTAATGGCTTTAATTAGTGAATAAAACAACATGCATAAAAGTACGATAAGAAACAAATTTTCAATGGATTTTTCAAACTACGCTTAAGTACTCTTCATTATTAATGCATTCGTTTACCCATCTACTTAGTAGTTTAGCCAATTTAATTTACAACAGAAAGTATACTAAATATTAGATGAATACCTTAAATGTGATGAGATTTGAAAGTTAACAAAATTAAGAGAGATCAAAGTTCGCAAAACTCCAACGCTGCGCCCCATTAACCTCTTTCTCACGCTTGAGTTTAAAAAAGCGCACCAATAGTTTCTTTCTCGAATTAAACGACACCAACTAGAGTCACCAAGTGAAGCCAAGTACTTTTCCTCCTGATTTAAAAAAAAAAGCGCAAACAAGGCTTTCCCCTTGCTCTGCTACCACCAGCTGGTACCGTATCGAATACTTACATACAGAAGTGAACCGTATGTATCCATTCAATCTAGTCTAGTCTGATCTAGTCAGTGGGGCCGCTGCGCTATGTTGATGTCGCCGTAAAGCTCATACTGCTCATTCTTCCATCGTCTGCGATATTCGCCGTTGCAAACGTACAAAGGTCCAGGTATCTTCCGCAGAATTTGGAATTCCACATTTTATGTGATTCAATCACCAAAACTTTGCTACACTTATCATGATTCTCGCCCAATGTCGGGAAAACTGGTATCTGCAGAGGAGGAGGAGTTTTAATAGCTTTTCAACAGAAGTACCGCTGCGCCAGTATATCTGAAAAACAATGATACACTCCTGGATCAGCTGTGCGTCTCTGTGAATGGTGCTTCAAATATTTTCCTCCGTCAAGTACTGATTCACTGCAAAGAGCACATGTGAATACCGTTTTAGCTCTAACCTCAAGTAATGGCAACTTTTGTGTTCTTGGGGACTTCAATCTGAGTAATATTGAATGGTCTAGTATAGATGATAGTCCTGCATTATGTCCAAACAATGTTAGTGGTATATCTGAAACCTATTTGATTGATAAGTTTTTAAGTTTTGGACTGGTTCAGATAAATAATTTCTCAAATAGTCTTTCCCGAATTCTCGATCTCATTTTCATTAATGGTACTATACATTTTTTTTTACTAGAATGCGTAGACCATCTGTCTACCCCTGGTTTGCATCATGTATCACTTATCCTTCATAAAGAATTCTATGAGTTTAATGACTTGTATCCTGATAATGTGACTACTATTTTTTGTTTTAGAAACTTTGATTTTAATATAACTAATTTAGCAGTTGATATTTTAGATTGGGGTTCTTTATTTACTGGGGTCGAAGTTGCCAAGAGTTAGAAAGTGTTGGAACAAAATCAAAAACTTTCGCGTAAGAAGTATAGTGACCTTTACTAATGTTGAGAAATACACGATTACAAACTCACGAACTACGTGTGAATCTTCTGGATATTTAATTTCGTAATAGATCTTCCGATCATTCGCTTATAGAAGAAAATTACACTTGGAAAAACAGTAGGAAATTTCGTTAATGAAAAGAACAAATGTGACGGGTCTAGTATAGAACCTTGGGGGAATACCAGAGGAAGAAGCAAAAAACAAAAAACAAGGCGTTACATTATCAAGTCAAAGAACACTATTACTAAGATAGCAAGGTACCCACTTTAGAAATTGAGAGTGAAAGCTGAAACCCTCAAGTTTAGCAATCAATATTAAAACACTATATAGATTGCGTTCATTAGAACACCTCTCTGGAATGTATCCAAATAATCCTCCTTAAAAGCAGCTATATCAGTTAACAAAAGTCTGCCCGGAACAAACCCATTTTGATTGAGACATGAAAAATATTCAACTGCAAAGTATATTTTGTCTTTTACTATGCCCTTAAACAGCTTTGAAACTGTGGTTAACTTGAAAATTGGCATATAATTCTCAACATCATTTTTATTGCCGCTTTTAAGGGCAGTCGTAATAAAAGCCAATTTCCAGTCATCAAGAAAGACTCCAGCAGCAAGTGGCATGTGTGAAATGTGTTTGAAAGGCGTAATCAAAGCAGGATAACTTTTCGTTAGAACTACCGATAGGTCATCAACATATGACTTATGGGGTTAGGGGTAGTCAAAGGCCCGAAAAATTGATGATTTTCAATAATTTTGTTTGCTAATCAATTGATTTATTTTACAAAAATAAAAACACAGCATTAATACAACACGTTTCGACTGGATTTTAGCAAAATTAAAAAAAAAAAAAAAACAAAAAAAAAAACAAATAATAATACTTGTAAAAGTTATCGCAGTTTGTGTACAGCTCGTTTTTCCAGAAGTCCCTTGCGGTGATCCTCACAAGTCTTTAGATCAACAAGTCCTTGGATAAGAGAAATTAGTTTTATTAATAGATAGTCTTGTGCCTGATCAAAGCTTTTTTCCAAAATTAACAATATGGCAGCTTGAGGAAATATTATCCAGATTTTCGAGAAAAAAAACGACAATTAATTTTTTGAAAAAATTTGAATTTTTTGAAAAAAAAAAAAATCCTTCGATTATGCACGAGTTTTTTATGTTTTTCAAAATCAGTATAAATTTTTCAGAAATCTACCAAGCGGAATCTACCAGTGATCACCAGTTCAAAAAACATAGTTGTAGTGGGAAAAACGCATTTAATGTTTTGCTGGACCGCTCCGGCGGGCCCGAGCGCCTTTTGTTAATTGGAGAATAAATCGAAAAGTATTTGTCGGATTCACTTCAAATTTGCACACAACATTTCGAAGATATTGTACTTTAAGATAATTCAAAAAAATTGAATTATTTGAAAATTCTGACTACCCATAAACCCTTATACGAATAATGATATCCTCGTCAGTGAAATTTAATTTCTTGAAAATGATAGAAGTATTTAAATTAAACAGGAGATTTTCGTGGTCAAAGTCAAAATCAGTATTGCCTGAAATTAGACCTGAATTCAAATACCAAAATTTAGCAGAAACATTAACAGCGCACGTCAAAGTTAGAATTAGCTGAGACCCCTATAAGATGATAATTCTGATATTTATATTTTAAGTAGCACTGTATAAAGGAGATCCTATTTATAAAGGATCCTACCGAGACTTTTGAGACCGTTCGTTGATTCAGACCCATGGCTAAAGAACTTGTAAAAACTTTACAATTTTTGCTCAATGACGTTTTTTATGATAGCATAATTAAACTTTTAATTTGCAATTTCAAATGTCCTTCATAATTTTCGAGAACTAGTAAAACATTCTTGTTTTTTTTTTTTTTTTTTTAAATTTGAATACTTATTTTATTAGTAGATATTTTGTTTCATTAGTCAAATATGATCGCTTTATAATAGTTCACAAAAAACGTTTACTCTTTTCCATGAAACAAAAAAGTCTTCTCTAATTAAATTTAAATAAATTAAATCAAAGTGCTTTATTACTTCTGCAATACTTCACTTTGAAGCTATACTTATTTAGTACAAACTTTACTTAAGAAAAAATATCTCAACTTACTTGCTTGCCTCACGAACAAAAAAATTACCATTAGAATTTCAAAGACTACAGTTAAGGGTACTTTAACGCTTTGCACTCGAGCGGCGCCAATATAGCGCCAGGCCGATTTCAAGTGTGAACTCGAGCAGCGGACTTTAAGACGGAAAGATTCATATTACTGTGATACGTGTTCTGGTAATTCAAGAATGCATCTTGGCTATTGTTTCACTAATATCACACCAAAACTAATTATATATATATAATTGGCGCGTACACCGTTTCTGGGTGTTTAGCCGAGCTTCTCCTCCTATTTGTGGTGTGCGTCTTGATGTTGTTCCACAAATGGAGGGACCTACAGTTTTAAGCCGACTCCGAAAAGCAGATATTTTTTATGAGGAGCTTTTTCATGGCAGAAATACACTCGGAGGTTTGCCATTACCTGCCGAGGGGCGACTGCTATTACAAAAATGTTTTTCTTAATTTTGATGTTTCACCGAGATTCGAACCTACGTTCTCTCTGTGAATTCCGTATGGTAGTCACGCACTAACCCATTCGGCTACGGCGGCCGCTGATCGAAAATTCTACTCCTGAAGTCCCTTGGTCTAGAAATTTATAAATTTATGATTCTGCCTGTTCACGGTTTACTTCAAATCTCACCACATTTTATCAATTAATTTTTAAATGCATTTAATATATTAATAATTTTATAAACTCTTTACATCCTTTGTATTATTAGTGTATATTTGTGTTATTTATTTGTTTATTTCTCATTCATTTTGTTGTTGCTAATTAGTAATTTTACTTTCATTCTGTTCTTTGTCTTTTCGGTATTAACGCTTTTGTGCTTAAATCTATACTCAACTACGCTGCGCTCTGCTGCTATGGTGAATCTGTGCTAAAACTATTAAAAACCGTTATGCAAACCGTTATATCAAAACAAAATTTGCTTTTTTTTTACACAACTCGCCAATGTATGAAATGTATTGAATGTCCCGAGACACTTTGTATTCACCACCGCATACACACCACACCACACATCTTCACATTCATTTCCACCCAAACATGTCAACCTATGAAAATACGCCTGCGCATAGTAAGCACCGGCACAACACACAACTCGTACAATCCAAGCGCTCCGATTCCCGATATGAGCGAGGCGCACAATGGCGCTGGTGCTGGTGGTTATAGTGGCGGCGGCTCTGGCGGGCACAGTCTTTATCCCACATTGCCAAACAGCCCACCAGCTGGTGGTTACAATCCATATGGCGGCTATCAGCCACAACCTGGCGGATATCAACCACCAGCTGGAGGTTACCACCCCGGCGGCTATCAACCTGGTGGTTATCAACCTGGTGGCTATCAGCCTGGTGGCTACAATCCCAATGCAGGTGGCGGTGGTTATGTGCCAAATGCACCCGGTTATGGTGGCGGCAGCGGCGGTAATGTGCCGCAGAAACCCAAAGACAAGGAAGGCGGCGGTTTCCTTTCGAATTTCTTCTCCAATCCAGCGGTGAGTCAAGCTGTGAGCGGCATTATTGCCGGCCAAATAGCGAAAACCTTGCAAGGCGGCGGCGGAGCTGGTGGCGGTGGTGGTGGTAGTGCTAGTGGTGGCACCAATGGCGGCTATCAACCAAGCGGTGGCTACACGCCCAGTGGTGGTTATGGTGGTGGCGGCGCATCAGGTTCAGGCAGTGGCTCATCAGGCAGCAACATTCTCGGCGGTCTGCTAGGCTCTGTATTGGGAGGCGGTGGTACCAGCGGCAGCAGCAGCGGCGGAAGTGGCAGTGCTAGTAATTTTCTGGGCAGTTTGCTTAGTGGTGGTGGTGGCAGCAGCGGAGGTAGTAGTGGTAGCGGCGGTGCTGGCAGCTTCCTGGGCAGCTTACTGGGAGGCGGTGGTAGCAGCGCTAATCGTGGCAGCAGCGGTGGCAGCAATCCACTCAATGAAATTTTGGGCTCACGCAACTTTGGTGGCCTCTTCAGTGAGAATCCATCGTCGAGCTCCTCTGGACCTGCATCCAGTTCTTCGGGTGCCAAAAGCTATCCCACTCAGGCACCAATGAGCCAGAACTACTATGGTTAATTGCAAAGAGTTGGCAAATTATTTCATATCAAACTTTTTGGAAATTTATTTTAAATTTTTAATTTTCTTATAAAAAGCACAAATTTATTTTACTTCTCACCAAAAAATATACTGCTACTTTAGCTGTGTAAAAATTAAGCAAGAAATAATGAAAAGAACGAAAGTTAAATGCCGCAGGAACAAGCTGATTTTACTATAAAAATAAATTTAATAAAAAATGATAATCAAAAATTTAGGCGTTGCGAGACTATGCGAAATAAGTAATTGTAAAACAAGGCAGTATAAAAAAATATTAACGAAATGCCATTTTCGTGTATGTATGTGGAAAATTAACAAAAACTATCCATAAAAATATTGCATAACTGAGCGGAAAGTAAATACAATAAAATCAAACGCAAAACGTAGTTGGTAAAAGAAATTTTATTTTTCTGCGATATTATTTGGAAGCAGCTGCAATTACTCGCAAAAATGCAAAACAATGAATACAACAATAATTTTATCAATCAATTAGTGTAATAAATATGTAGGAAATGTACATACGAAAATGCGAAAAAAGAAAATTACTTTATAGAAAAAATCATTTCAAATGTAACAAATTTTTATTTTAATAAATCCGATACGAATATAAACGTAATTTATGAGAACTGGTTGTCGAAGGAGTTTTGGAATGTAAATAGCGGAAATCAATTAAATAAACGAAATTATAAGATATATACATATTTAATTTACTACAGCTGTGTCTTCTTTCATACTACGGGCAGGAAATTTGCGGAAAAGTAAGTATTAATTTTTGGCTTACACTAGAAGTAAAACAAATTTTAACCTATTTTGGGCGTTATGCTTTGCATTCTTTGAATTTCACTGATCCCGTTGTGAAATTACAGACTGATCACTAAAGATTTTAAAACACGAATCCCCAACTAGACCAATTCTACTAGACAAACTTCATTGAATATCATTAGCATAAGCATGGACGTTGAATATATAAAGAATATATAAGTACAGAAAAAGTAGTAAAACAGTATATAAATAAGTACAAAAGCAGACCAAAGACGAACCTTGCGGCTCACCAGAACTAACAAAAGAAGACGGCAGAAGCCTGCCTTGCACATTAGCTTTTGAGGTCTGAGTACCCTAACAGATGGACAGGAAGACAGGAAAAAAAATTACCTAAGGTTTTTGCAACAAAGACCATTTAATTTGCAAATAATCAAATGTCTTTAATCCAGCAGAATTGGAATTTAGAATAATACGAGTTCACAGCAAAAACAAACTCAAGAACCAGGCTATGCAACTCCTATGCCAAATCAGTCGCGGAGTCCGAAAATGCGGACACATAATTTCTGTTTTTATTATGTAGTTTTCAAGATAAGATTTTAGGTTGAAGAAAAAAGGTAGATCATAATGATTTCTAATACGAGTATCTGAGGAACACATTATCCCTTCGAAACAAGTGATATATCCAATTAAAGGATATTTTCTATTACAAGTATTCCTCATTTTTCTTCAAAACTAAATGGCTTAAAGACATTTACAAAGTAAAAAAAATATGTTTTTTACAAAAATATGAGAGTTTGCGATTAGCAGCGCAAAGTTTTAACTATTTATATTATATAAGTTAGTAAAACACTATAGATTTTATTTTAAAAAATGTATTTCCCTCCAACTGATTATTCAATTCGACAACTTTGTCTAAATTCCTGAATTTTTAATTCTCCTACCAGTTGCTACACATTATTTTCCGCGTTAGTCGTGAATGCAATTTGCTGTTGGATACGCGTTTGCTGGTGTTAGCTTATGTATCTTATTTAATTTGATTACTTAATTGCAAATTATTTTCAAACCAATTTATAAATGATTTGCATCATTTTTTGGAAATTTAATAACTTTTTTTTAAGATTGTGAGTCTCATGGACAGTGGAAAATAGATCTTTCTTTCTTGTATGCACCAAAGGGAGCGGGCAAGACAGTTCTGTTGAGTCTGGCATTGCCACAGTTGTGCAAAGATGGGAATGTTGCGCTAACTTCTGCCTCCTCAGGGATTGCCCCAATTACACGGTGGAGATGTACTCGGCGTTTAAGCTTCCTCTGAACTTTGCGAGTCCAGGTACTTCAACTTGTAAACTAGCAAAAGAAGTGGTGGCGGTGATATTATATGTTACAATAATGCAAACTAATAGTCTAGGACGCATGTACGAAGTCACACAAGCGCTTGATTATAGCTTGCAAGATATCCGCGTCAACTAGATGCCAATAAAGGGCGATTTTTTAAGAGCTATAGGAAAGTTTTTCAAAAAACTTTTTCAAAAAACACATGTAAAATTCAGAAAAATTCATGAAATTTTTATTTAAATCGACAGTACAGTCCATATAATTCAATATTTGAAGATTATTTTATGCAAATGTTGACCGCGACTGCGCTTCAAATGATCCATCCGTTTAGTCCAATTTTGGCAAACTCTTTCCAATGTTTCGGCCGGCATCTCACAAATAAATGCTTAATGTTGGCTTCCAATGCGTTAATTCAAGCAGGCTTGTCTGAATAGACATGAGCCTTAACATAGCCCCACAAAAATAATATAACGGCGTTATATCGCACGATCTGGGTGGCCAATTGACAGGTCCCGAACTCGCCTCTCAACAAGTCCATTGTTACGCGTGCTGTGTGGCATGTGGCTGGAACCACATGTCATGCAAGTCAAGCTCTTGCATTTTGGGCAAAGAAAAGTCGGATATCATTTCACGGTAGCGCTCACCTTTCACAGTTACGTTACGATTCGCAGCATCTTTGAAGAAGTACGGCCCAATGATACCTCCATCCCATAAACCGCACCAAACTGTGACTTTTCTGGATACATTAGCAGCTCTTGCAATTCTTCTGGCTGATCTTCACTCCAAAGTCGACAATTCTGCTTATTTACGTACCCATTGATCCAAAAATGAGCTTCGTCGCTAAACACAATTTTTCGATAAAAAAGTGGATCGAAGACCAAGGTCAACTTTCCAAGAGCCCATTCACCAAAAATTCTGCGTTGCGGTAGGTCGTTCGGCTTCATGTCTTGGACCAGCTGTATTTTGAAAGTCTTCACACCCAAGCCTTTTCGCAAAATTTTCCACGTTGTTGAGTAACAGAGGCCCAATTGCTGCGAACGGCGGCGAATCGATAATTGATGGTCATCATTAACACTGGCCGATACAGCTGCGGTATTTTCTTCAGTTCGCACTCTACGTAAGCGTGTTGGTGGTGGTTTGATGTCCAATAATGTAAATTTCGTTCTAAATTTAGTCACAATAGCTCGAATAGCCGCTTCAGTGGGTCGATTAAATTGACCATAAAATGGAAGAAGCGCGCGATAAACTTTCTTAACAGAACACGCATTTTTATAAAAAAATTCAATGATTTGCAAGCGTTGTTCGTTGGTAAGACGATTCATGGTTAATTTATAGACAAAACTCAAGATGTTTGACAATGAAACAAAACACGAAACGTGCGGCAGCTGTTTAAACCAACTGTTTAAAAAGATAATAGCTAAAAAATCACCCGTTATTTGGAGTTGCCGACTTGCAGGTAGGTGAGCTCTAGCAGATGTCACCGATCACTCAGAAACTCTGGGGCAAACGAGATTAATGCGTTTCTCAAAACCGTGCCATTGTAGTCATTATAGAGGTGGATAGATATTCCAGTGATTGAGATAGATATTGAGATTTCTTTTCTAGAAAATAAGGAAATTAACAAACAAAAAATAAAAAGGAAAATGAAATAAATTATTTTAAGTTCTCTCAAACTATTTATTTTCTTATCACTTACATTTGAGAGCATAATTTTAAATTGAATGCCATGCGGGATTAGCTGCGGCTAAAGGTAGTACTACGTACCCACATATTTTTATATAAATCAGCTTCATGCATTCACGTACAATTTTGCCCCACACTGCATGAATTTGCATAGCGTAGATTGATCACTGAATAAATGTAAGCAAATAATGCCGAAATGAACCGTTTACGGAATATGAGACTATTAAAGACCGCAATTTCGTTTGTTGTTTACTGAGTAAATATTAAAACAAATGCACAAAATACGAATTGCATGCATCAATAAATGTTGCATGCATATGTAAAGGGCTTTACATTAGGGGCAGCACAGTTTAGCATTTAAATAGGAATGTTTACCAAAATAGTTTGTGATTTGGAAATAGTAAAACTTTATGCAGAATTTCGAATCGCATTTTTTTCACAGTAAATTTCACCCTGGAATATATTGAAAATTAATATCGAAGCTTATAAAAATACTTAGGTATTATCTTAGATCCCAAGCTAAGATACGATATTGAAATCTACGCTGATGGATCTAAGATGAACTGTGGTGCGGAAGCTGGCTTTCATTCGGTGCCGCTCAACCTAGCTCAGTCAACTTGACTTCCTGATTATGCCAGCGTGTTCCAGGCAGAACTTTTAGCGATCAGTAAAGCGTGGAAATCATTAAAACTCTACAAGGAAGTTGGTGCAAGAGTAGCTATCTTCTCAGACAGTCAAGCAGCTATCAAGGCCTTAGACTCCAACTCCATTCCTTCCAAACAAGTCCTACAGTGTAGAGTGGAACTAGAATTGCTTAGTCATTGGCTTCAAATTACTCTGATATGGGTTCCCGGCCATAGGAATATACGGGGTAATGAGGTAGCGGATGAGCTAGCAATAAAAGGTTCGACACTAGACACAGCAGAAGCAGTGACAGTCGCCACGCCACTCACCACAATAAAAGCATCCACTGCTTCACAGCCGAAAGTTTAGCCGAAAGAAGGTGGAAGCAATTAACTACATGTATTACAGCAAAAAAACACATGGCCGTCGTACAAAAACCAAAGGACGAATCACCTGTTAGGATGTTCTCAATCAAACATCTCACGCACCACTGCAACCCTTACTGGTCATTCGAAGTCATGCAGCCAGACTTAACCTTCCTTTCAATCTCATCTGCAGAAGCTGTGAAGCGGAAGGGGTGAAGGAAAGTCTTTTCCAGTATTTATGTGAATGTCCAGGGCTAGCTAGGGCACGACTTCACTCTTTCGGTAAGCCTTTCTTATTGCAAATTAAGGAGATCTGAGACAATGGGATAAAGAATTTGTTGCTATACTTGGATCCCACAAAATGGATCTGACTTTGAAACAAACAAACAAAAAACAAAAACAACACATCATCACACGAGAACAGTGGTAGTAAAACGTTGCGGGTCGCTAATTCGAAATATTTCAATAGAAATACTCAACCACTTCAACAACAACAACAACAACAACAATATCGAACCTTAAATTATGATAATATAAATATGATTTTAGTATCAAAATGTATGCCTTAAGATGAGAAAGAAAAAAATAATAGTAAAAATGGAAAAATATATAAAATAAATTCTAAGTCGTTTAATTTGATCGTTTAAGCTGGGCTCAATAATGACGCAATGGAAACTGGTCGGAAAATACCTAACTTTTATTTTGATCGCATCCGAATTTTTCGATATTCTGCTCATCGGGGTACCTGGTCATAGCGGCATTGTAGGAAAGTGCAAGGCAGAAGAGCTGGCCAGAAAGGGGACCTATGAGGTAGTTCAACAAAAATCATCTTCAGTGCAGAAGCTCATTTTCAAGCAACATATCAGTATGCGCTACAAGAGATGCCATGTGCCATCAAGAGAATTCATAATTTTTGGGCAGAATGCGATAGATTGGCCTCACTTGAACATGGTTTCAACAAAATTGGAGGCGATTTGAGTACATGCGTAATTTGCTTTCGAGAAATCTTCTTGTAGAGCAGGTGAATGACACGTTCAATTTAACGAAGCACCGTCGAATGGACGGCATCGAGTCACCTGGTCTGAAACCTCGTTTGGTATCAAACGACTCGGAGAGGTCATTCCCAATTCTGAAAGCGCCGCTGGTATTGAACAACGTCATCATGCATAGCCAGAGCTCCAAAATCAGCAAAAAGAAGATGTGCGTCGATTTTGCTTTCATGGAAGTTGAAACTCATGGGCGCAAATGGGGCTATGTTAGAGATTATATGCGAAAATTGGCGACTGATTTCAGCAGAATGTCCTTCGCATGAATTCACGACAGCTGAAGGAAAAGAACCAAGCAGTTGGAAAAAGGACGAAGAGACTTTGGATTAGAGGTTGACGACCAACAATTGCTAATATCTTTCGTATAACCGCTTCAATCCATATACATATGTGATTTTTAAACCCGCAACATACGCAGGTGGAGCAAAAAAGGGAGAGCTCAGATGTCTAAATATTTGCCCCACGAGGGTAACTAAAGAAAGGTACTAAGATAATTCTGCCTCACTCTCCAAACAGTTTTTAAGGATTTGAAGCAATCCCAAGTCTCACCGCATGTACTCCTAACGGCCAACAGATTCTCAAGGGAATCCCAATCCTCTCGCCTTACGATCAAACCGTCGCCAGGGTTCCCTGTGTAGCCAACTCATCAGCCCAGCAGTTTTTCTCTATGCCTCTGTGACCGGGAACCCAAATGAACCTAATATCGAAGTATTCCAAAGCAATGGAGGGAGAAGTCAGATATTCCCAGACTAATTTGAAATGCAGAAATAACAAGGTGAAGGCCCTAAATGCCGCTTGGTTGTCGGAGTAAATATTTCGATCCTTTAAAATAATTACAGAAGTAAGCAACCAATTTACTGCTTCCTTAATTGTGGCTACTTTTGCTTGGAAGATACTACATACAGTGGTCCGGAAGCATGAATTTGAGCTTGATGGAGATCTCCTCGCGGAATACTCACCCACCAACTCTACCATCCAACTTCAAGTTCATGCTCTGTCTCTAAGTGTTGCACTCCGCTCACTCCTTCCTTGAGGGAATATGAATGGAAAGAGTACCGCTCGGGCCCAGCGAGGGTGTACAATCCAGCACCGTGAGGATGAACTCAAAGTTTCTAAGAATACTGGATTGTCCGTAGTTTAAGTCAAGCTATAGCCCAGCTTATCTACAGCTATTTAACTAATGTCGTCCTTTCCAGCAGGTTCCACCAGACAAGGACTCTCTACAATTAAATTGGCTGTATAATTGTGTAGTGTAGCTAAGATGTAACTTTAGGCGAAAGGTCCCATCTTATGCCGATAGCGCCCCTAACATATCACACTCTGTTTCGCCTATTTCGCGAATATAAACAAATTCATGAAACATCTTACGCATGCGCACAAAAACTCTCCAAAACTTCAGCGCAAGCCTCTAGCCAAACAAGAAATCAAATTCTTACATTTCCTTGTATGTATACACGGAATAAATTCCAGCCGGATTTCTTAATTAGACCCCTATTTGAACACCCTCTATTTATGTTTGTTTACAAGTTTTTGTGCGTCGGTGAACAATTGATTAATATTTGCAACAACCAAATCAGACAAATAAAGTGATTCGTCGCTTATCAGTGATGATGGCAAATTTGTGGTGAGCAGAAGCAGTGACAACAAAAATTGAATTTATTGCAGTGCAGTTCGATTAAAATTAAAAGCTCATACCGGAATTAAAGCAAATAAGTTTGTATAGCAAATAAATTTTCAGAGATTAACATCAAAAAATAAATAAATAGAAATTAACCCATTTGGCCCCAAATAAAAGGGCGCAGTCGAATTCGTAAAACTTCTTTATTGGTTGCTAAAGTTAGGCTTGTTATGGATGGGAGTTATTTTAAGACTTACTATTAATAAAAATATTTATTTGGAAAGGAGCTACAGCTGATCTTCGGGAGTTTTTCTCAAAAAAGACGTTTTGCGGTGACCACTACAGGGTTGCCCATATTCGACGGACCCGACGTAATTCGATGACTTTTTGGGCCCATTCCAATCGACGAGGCTTGTCCGCAGGCAACAATCTTTGCGCCAATTGAATCTTATACGGGAATAAATGCAAATCAATGCGGATAATTAGTTAATAGTTGTAAAGTGGTCCGAGCAATGCCCAACTGTTGAGAACGGCGATTTTGGGATGTCCTTGGCGACGCCTTGGTCGGTTTTGATTTGGCCTCTTTGGATTAGAAAGAGCATCACCAGTCGAAAACCTTTCGTACAAACGTTTAATGGTGTTCTTAGAAGGCGCACTTTTCACATTATTTAATTTTTTATTCGCACTTTGAGTTTTCAGAATTGACTTCTTTTGTTCAATGTAAATTTCAACAATTTGAGAGCGCTCGCGTGGTATGTACTGTTCCATGGTAAAAATCTGTTTGGACTGACGCTTCCAACGCGGTATGTCATTAAGCGATCTGACATCTCTGTCAAAAGATACAGGGTTGCCAAATGGGGCCGTCGAATATGGGCAACCCTGTATATCTCTGAACTGGATTCTCTGAAATTAAAAAACCAAACACATTTCGTTAAAGTAATGTTAAATCTAGTAATTAATCGAAGAAATAAGCAAAATATATTTTTTTAACAAAATGGTGGTTTCTCAAAAAAAAAATTCATTTTTGACCAATATTTCGGCCTTAAATGATTATACAAAAAATATTTATCGGTGAGAAAAAATCTTCGATTAACTACTAAAAAATATATTTAAGAAGTGTTTAATTTGAGACTAATCGGTTTAGGCGTTTTCGAATAATGCTGGTCACCGACTTTGAAATCACCATTTTGAGAAAAACGCGTTTAAAGTTTGCGTGTAACTTCAAAAATGTTCACCGGAATGAAATTTTCTGTGTATTTTCTTAAATATATTATAGAAGCATTAAGAAACAAAAAACAAAAAAATAAATTGATTTTTTGAAAATTCTAACTGTACATAACCCCTTAAGAACTTTGATATGCTATTACTACGTTTATCTAAATTTTTTTATATTTTGTATTTTATTTTTTTAAAGGCAACCCATGTTCTCAACAGAAATATGCATTTTATTTTATTTTATTCCCTTATTTCTTTGTTCAATCAATCAAGTCAATGGTAACAAACTTACTGACTCGGTTTAGAGGATTCTTGAAGGAGTTAGGGGGTAGTCAGAATTAAAAAAATGGATTCTCTTTTTGCATTCTCTTAAAGTGTAATATCTTGAAAATATTGTGTGAAAATTTTAAGTGAATCCAATAAATACTTTTTGAGTTATTCAACAATTAACCAAGGAGCGTTCGAGGGCAAGTTTGTATAGCAAATAGCAAAAAGTAGCTAAAGGTTGATTTTTTAAGAGATATAGGAAAGTTTTTCAAAAAAACACTCGTAAAATTCAGGAAAATGCATGAAATTATTATTTAAATCGATAGTATAGTCCATATAATTTAATGTTTGAAGATTATTTCATGCAAATGTTGACCGCGACTGCGCTTCAAATGGTCCATCCGCTTAGTCAAATTTTGGCATACTCTTTCCAATGTTTCGGCCGGCATCTCACGATCTGTGTGGCTAATTGACCGATCCCGAACGTGAAATAAAATGTTCACCGAACTCGCCTCTCAACAAGTCCACGCGTGCTGTGTGGCATGTGACACCGTCTTGCTGAAACCACATATCATGCAAGTCAAGCTCTTGCATTTTGGGCAAACAAAAGTTGGATATCATTTCACGGTAGCGCTCAACATTCACAGTTAAGTTACGATTCGCAGCATCTTTGAAGAAGTACGGTCCAATGATACCTCCAGCCCATAAACGGCACCAAACTGTGACCTTTTCTGGATGAATTGGTAGCCCTTGCAATTTTTCTGGCTGATCTTCACTCCAAAATCGACAATTCTGCTTATTTACGTACCCATTCATCCAAAAATGAGCTTCGTCGCTGAACAACAATTTTTTGATAAAAAAGTGGATCTTCGGCCAACTTTGCAAGAGCCCATTCACCAAAAATTCGGCGTTGCGGTATTCAATTCTTATACCAGCTGTATTTTGAAAGGCTTCACACCTAAATCCTTTCGCAAAATTTTCCACGTTGTTGAGTAACAGAGGTCCAATTGCTGCGAACGGCGGCGAATCGATAATTGATGGTCATCATTAACACTGGCCGATACAGCTGCGGTATTTTCTTCAGTTCGCACTCTACGTAAGCGTGTTGGTGGTGGTTTGATGTCCAATAATGTAAATTTTGTTCTAAATTTAGTCACAATAGCTCGAATAGCCGCTTCAGTGGGTCGATTAAACTGACCATAAAATGGAGAAGCGCACGATAAACTTTCTTAACAGAACACGCATTTTTATAATAAAATTCAATGATTTGCAAGCTTTGTTCGTTTGTAAGTCGATTCATGGTTAAATTATAGACCAAACTGAAGATGTTTGATAATGAAACAAAACACGAAACGTGCGGCAGCTTAGCTGCACATTAGCTGTTAGGCTTAACCAAACAGGTGAAGTCATATTTCTTAAATGAAGAACCTTCAAATAAAATGAGCGGGAAGTACTTCGAAGTACTTTGCGCTAGATAACGAAATTTGTGCAAATATTTTACCCAACAAAAATCGAGCTATCTAATTTAGTTGCTTTTTTTTGCAAAAGGGTGGATATGAAGGAGCAGAAAAATGCAATGAGGATGATGATATCTTATTCAAAGTGATGATATACTTAAAAGAAAGCACACACGGTCAAGAGAGTTTAGTGTTGATGAATAAAACATTGTTTAATGCATATTAATATGAATTACTTCTTTTGGAAATAAATCGATTGTTTTTAAAATTGTTGACCTGGCACGCCTCCTGTACAAAATCTTTATTTCACGGAATCACACAAGACTCCATTTTTCTGGAACGCACAACCCATGTTACCTGCGCTTGGCGTTTGGCACGTCAGTTCTGTATGGGTTAATATGAAAAATGTGCTTGTACGAGTATTCTCATTTGCGAGAGGCGGTTGAATCCAATTTTTTCTTCTTTGCATAATTAATATATTTTTTAACAAAAGAGTCAAAGGATTGCACATCGGGGATGAAATTGCAGCAAAAGCCAATTAAGTGATCAATACATGCACACATACACACAGACATACATACATACGCATAGGCATGCAGACACGCAGACACAAATACAAGCACTTGCTCGTTCTCTCTGTATTTTATGTTACGTATACGCCAAGGGGCCGCGAAGGAAGCTATGAATTTGCATACCACTGAGCAGGTGATTGCTGGCTTGGCATGACTTTCATAAATTAAAAACGCAAAACCCCTAAGGAAACAACAACATTAAAGGCAACCATGAAGTTTTTCAGAGTTGTTACAGCAACAACTGCCAAAGCGGGGGCAAACGCAAGTGAAAGTGAAAGGAACAGCGGGTTAGTAGGTCGCAGGTTAAGAACTCACTGTGTAGGCACACCAATTGTCGGCTAACTAATAACCGCCGCACAGAAAGTGGGAGTAGCCAGAATAAGACGAAAAAATACAAGTGAAGTGAAAAGCGAAGTTTGTTGCAATCGTTGGATGGCTGAAGTTAGGCGAGCTAAGTAGGGTAAATGTGATTCCCCAAAGCGCAGCAGAAATGGGAGCAGCTGATCCAGCCGCAACAACACCGCGGAGACCACAGCTGCAAGTGAATGCAGTTGGAAAATTACTTTTTGATGAAACTGAGAGAAAAACTTGCGAAAAATAGGGCATACGCAGGCAAAGAAAAATATGTGAAAAAAAATGTGAGAAATAAAATGCAAAGAAAGCGAAAGAAGAAAGTAGCAAAATGACTTCAAGTCGTAAATCACTTAGCTTCATTTAAATTGTTAACGTAGGAAATCGCTGTGACAAAAAGCGGCAACAACACACACGCGTAGGCATGTGTGACGCAGTAATGCGCGAGCTCAACAACAACAATAGCAACAACCATAACCAAACGAGCGCAACACAGCAAAGGCGAACGCAATAAGGAAAGCTCAGCGCTTATGTGGCACGTGCAGCGGCATGGAAATCCGCATTGGCTTCCTGCGCGCCTTCCAGTGCGACTGCGGAATGCAGAATTGGCAAATGGCAAATGGCGAATGACGGAATGTGCAATATTCATGCCCATATGTGTATGTATGTATGTGCCTATGCATGCGCGCGGATATGCATGGCGTGGATGTGTGTGTGAATCTGTATGTTGCATGTTTGCAGCATGCCCCAGTGAACTAATTACGCGCCGAAAGGACAATGCCGGCAAAAGAAACCAACAACGCCAATGGTTGTTGCGGCAACAACACAGACAAAAGATATAGATTCATAAAATAAAATGGGGGAAATATGCGAAACAGGAACTCAAGGAGCCAACCGAATGGAGCTTTTTCTAAACAAAAACTCGAATTAGAAAAAAATAATAAAAACGCAGTAGCTTCAAAAATCATGCTTGCAACGCATAACGCGGCACAAAGTGCAGACCGCACGTGATTCAAATACCCGGCGCGACTAGCACAGCTGTGGCCAACGGAAATGAATAACGAAACGAAACCCTTTTTTATCTTTTTGAGCTTCCTTGTTTTAGCCCGCATTCGCTGCATGTATGTTGTTGCAAGTGTGTGACTTTCTTTCATTTCTCGGGTTTTTATGATTATGCGGCAGAAGGTGGCAAGTAGTAGAGCTTTTCCTGTACTTTTATGTTTTTTTTTGTCTTCATTTTACTTCTGCGTGCGTTGATTTCCGGCGGAAAGTTACTCAATTGTGTGTTGCTAAGCTAATAGTTTAGGAAGCCGTGATGCTCAGCGACATCTTCTGTGAATACCAAGCGATGCTGTTTTGAACTTTCTTGCACAAAAGCTAACGGAAAAGGAACTACCAGAGAACGTACGCTCTCTGCCTGCCTATGAACTCTTAACGGAGAAATATTCGCAAAGCTTTTAAAGTTTCTTAGCTTCAATCATTACCAGGGTGGCACAGCTTAAAGCCGTTAATGTGAAAAAGTCAATTTTTAATTTCAGATTTCAGGGCTTTAGAATGTTTGTACAGAGCCCGCCATCTATCGTTACGGATTTGAACTAGGTATTATTTGAAGAATGGTAACACTTAGCTGTCATCTGATTTGACAGAAAATTAGTTTTATTCTTCCGCTGAACGAAAATGGTTGTGTATACGCTCAAAAAACGCTGGGAAACGGCGGCTTGAAGAAGATGAAGACTTTTACCGAAAAATCATCTTTTCGGATGAAGCTCATTTCCATCTCGGCGGGTATGTTAACAAGCAAAATTGCCGCATTTGGGGCTCAGAAAACCCGTACGCACTCGAAGAAAAGCCGATGCATTCACAACGAGTCACTGTTTGGTGCGGATTTTGGTCGAGAGGCATCATTGGTCCATTTTTCTTCGAAAATGAGCGAGGACTGGCCGTAACCGTCAATGGAGACCGTTACCGGGCCATGTTGAACGAATTTTTGTTCCGATAAATTGAAGAGGAGGATATTGGTGGCATTTGGTTCCAACAAGATGGCGCACTGTCTTCGAAGATCGCATTACCTGCCGAAATTCTGATATCGTTTGGCCGCTTCGGAGCTGCGATTTGACGCCGTTGGATTATTATCTTTGGGGTGCCGTCAAAGACCAGTGTTATGCCAACAAACCAGCAACAATTGATGCACTGAAAACCAACATACGCGATGTCATAGCTGAAATACAGCCGCATACAATCAAAAAGTGTTGAAAAATTGGACCGATCGAATGGGATGGTGCATGGCTAGCCGAGGCAGCCATATGAATGAAGTTGTGTTCCATCATTAATCGGAAGGATTGTACTTCAAAATAAAAAAAACAGTTTGGACAAATATTGAGTAGTTTGTTTTTTATAGCATTTTTAATTCCGTAAAGTTATATGGCGGACCCTTTATATCTTACAATATTTTGTGTTAGCGGCATATGCTGATTTGGAAACAATTTCGAGCAGTTTTCTTGCCGGAATGATTCATTTTCAATATGGACATAAACCTCATTATAATAGAGACATAAGCAAATACATAAAATGCTATATGGAATGTCACAAACAAGAAATAGGCTACTCTATCCCTAGACTCACCTTTGAAAGGCTTCTCAAGACGGGTATACCGTCAAGAAGGGAGTGGCAGACACCAAGGCCATGGAGAAGGGGGTGATTTAATTTTTATACAGATGGTTCCAAGCCGCACGATAAGGTTGGCTATGGAGTTTTCTCGCAGGAATTAGGACTGAAACTATCCGTTCGGCTACCAGACTACTGCAGCGTCTATCAGGCAGAAGTTTTAGCCATAAAAGAAGTGGCTACATATCTAAATACACACGCCGTAACAAAAGCGACTATAAATATATTCTCGAATAGCCAGGCGGCCATCAAATCAATGAATGCGGCCAGCGTCGTGCGCAGGGCTCAGCCCACGGGTGGATTATGGATTGAAATTTCATTCACAAATAAAATTTGATATGTGCGATTAACCTCTTTTTATATAAAGGGTGGTTAAGTTCTAAGGGCCGGTATTGATTTTGAATAAAATACAATTTTTTTAAGAAACTATTATTATTTCTCTTTATTATAATAATATTGATATGGCTCAATTACTCATGGAACAAAAAATTGGCCAAATCGCCGTCGCGGCCTCGGCCTCGGCGGCACATCTCCATCCGATGGTCTAAATTTTCGATGACGCTGTGGCATAATTGAGGTTCTATGCCGTTAATGTGCCGAATTATCTAATCCTTTACCTCTTGAATTATTGTTGGCTTATCGACGTACAGCTTTTCTTTCAAATAACGCCAAAAACAGAAGTCCAACGGTGTCAAATCACATGATCTTGGCGACCAATTGACATCGCCGCGACGTGAGATTATTCGGCCATCAAATTTTTCGTGCAAAAGAGCCAGTGTTTCCTTACCTGTGTGACAAGTGGCACCGTCCTGTTGAAACCACACATCGTCCACATTTATATCTTTCAATTCGGGCCATCTCACTACAGTGAACACTATTCACAGTAACTACCTTACTGGCCTCATTTTGGAAAAAATACGGCCCAATGATACCGCGGGCCCATAAACCGCACCAAACAGTCACTCTTTGTGGGTGCATTGGTTTTTCGGCAATCACTCTTGGATTAGCATTCGCCCAAATGCGGCAATTCTGCTTATTGATGAATCCACTGAGGTGAAAATGGGCCTCATAGCTCAAGATGATTTTCTTCAAAAATTGAGTTTGATTTGAACGCCCGTTTTCATAATAAGCCTGAATACCTCGATTGTATATCTCTGTATGGTTCAAATTAGGTTAGTCTGAAATTGAAAAATGTCAAATGAAATGCAAAAAAAGCTTGTCGTTTTGGTGTGGTTTACATTCAACATCGGCCCTTGAAATTTAACCACCCTTTACGTTAAAAGAGTTAGTAAAGAAAAATTGCCTTTTTGTTGAGTGTTTAAGGATATTTTGCAATGAAAAGTAACTTCGCCAAATCTTTCTGATGCTCGCTTGCCTTCAAGAAGTGGTTTAGGCCATTATATTTTAATTTCAATCTTATTAAAAACATTTTAACATGGTTTCATTCCAAGTCTAATGACTGCATGCACTTTTTCCAATGCTAATCAATGTGCCGATAACATTGCGACTCTTCGAGGTACGGAAACTAATTCTTTCAATACCAAGTCAATGTCTACATTCACGTTGCGATGGATATTCATAGGAGCAAGTCCATTCAAACGATCTTCTCTCATTGTAGACCTCAAGTAAGATTTCAAGCGTCGCAGCGTGAAAAAAGACCTTTCGTTTGCTGCCGTGGTAACGCGCAAAGTCGTCATTATCCGAAGAATTTGGTGGACATTTCGAAAGGCTTCTTTTTTGCAAATGTCTAGGGCTTCAAGCATCATAATCCCCGTTCGAGACCGTAACTCATTGAAAGAAATACGCAGGCTCAATATATCTTTCAATCAGTGAGTAGCTCGAACGTAAATTATTATGCGCGAAGTCCGTTATGGGCGAGGTAATTTATGATTCTAATTCGATTCCCAGCGATCACATGTATATATAGTACAAAAATGGCCTTTGCTGCGGGGTTCTTCTATTACATGTTTTCAGCAACAGCAACATAAGAAACAACAGCAACAACTCCCAGAAACAAAAATTTGTTCATACATACAGTCCACAATGCTGCGATAAAGAATGTGTATACTATTGGGACTTTTTCAGTAGTCAATAGTTAAGAGGTCTAAAAATTGCATCTCTTTGCGATTTTTTTTTTTTTAAGGAAAAAATTAATTTAGCACTGCAAAGTTTTTTCTATATTTTAATGAACATTTAAAAAGTATAAAAAAAAATGTTGTACTGGTTAAAATAAGTTGAAAAAAATGTTTAACATAGAAATTAGTAGAGCGCTGCAACGCTGGAGTTTCCAACTGGCGTACAAGATACAGCTCGTAATTATTATCTAAAGCAAAAAATTCAAATGGATTTCTAATTATCATGATTTTTTATTCTAGATGAACTAAGAAAACTGAGAGAAATTCCAAAATTTCAAATTTTTGGAGGTTTTAAAGAAAAAAATGCCTTTCTATAAAAAAAAAATCGCTTCAACTTGGTATAAAAATCTTGAAAATTTTTTTTTATCTATTTTGTTAGTTCAAATAGAAGAGAATTTAATACTGAAGGGAACAAGGTTCATTTCAAAAGGTTCATTAGTTTTTTTTTCATTCATGTACGCCAATTCAAAGAAATCATAAAAATAAAAAGTCGAGAAAAGAAGATAAAGTTTGTACTATAGCTGTCCGGTCACAGCGTAACTACCTAACGCTCGCCTGCCTTTGGCTTTGTATCTACGGAAATATTGAGAATTAGGCTCTGTAACTTTGTGTGAATATTCTGAAATATATTAGGAATCGCTTAAAACGAAAAAAAAAAATGATTTTTTTGACCTTATAAACCAGGCTCCCCCCTTAATACCTTGCGTCCTTTAGAACATCTGTCTAATGCATTCATATTTTAATTTCGCTAAAACATAGTATTTTTTATCAAATAATTCAAACAAAAATTTTTCATATGGAACATTTTCAATGCAGCACAAAACCGACTATGTGATTTGCATTTGCCCACGGGGGGAAGGGGGTGGGGTATCGACCCCCAAACACCGCCTCTCCCCCCTGCGCACGGCCCTGAATGAGTATACTAAGATCGAAGGTTGCACAGGAATGCCGAGCGGCCCTAAATGATATTAGTGACGTATTCAAGGTCAGCCTTATTTGGTGATAAAAGTACCATTGGGATGCTTATGGCCACGAGTAAACTAATAACAAAAACAACATTATCCAAGAGGCCAATAGGTCATGGGAAGATGAAGATAAGTGTCTAACAGCTGGGCTACTATGGACACAAATAAACAAGAAAAGAGCAAAGGAATTGGTTAGCCTCTCAAGAGACAATATCTCGAAAGGTCGTGGCTTATTTAACCGGTCACTGGCTATTTGGCAAGCATTCCTCGAGACTAGGAGTATTCTCCCATGGGTATTTTAGAAGTTGTAGAGATGAAGAAGAGGAAGAAACAGTTGAGCACTTCCTTGGCAATTGTCCAGCCTTAGCTTAAATCAGAGCAGGTTGTCTAGGTAAATACTCGTTGAATTCTCTTACAGAGCTGTCTGGCGTGGGGTTGGGATCAATACTACGTTTCATAAGAGCGACAAAATGGTTCCATGAAGGGAGATGAATGAGGTTCCCGTATAGCACAGTGGTCTAAGTGAGTTGGTCGTGCAGACCGACTACCACCATAATCTAATCTAACCTTTATGGAATGTCCGTTTACAGAAAATTCAATGTCAACAAACATATAAATGTACAGTCGACTCTCGTTAATTCAAACCCTCGATGTTTCGAACCTCTCATTAATTCAAAGTTATCACGAGTCCTCCACAAAATCTCTTTATATTTCGAACTATATCCATACATTTTTATGCACTCGGTAATTCGAATGAAAAAATCATTACTACGACGCGGTAATTCGAACTCATTTGGTCAAATACTCGACAATTCAAATTTGCAAAGCTTCTTGGTGTGTTAGTTAGAATTTTGAATTTTGCCATGAAATATCGCATATCTCTTAAAGAGATGACTTAGTCATTTCGCAAGAACCTATATTATCCTGGCTATCGCGACATTGAGGGCAACAGCAGAGCCGATGAACTAGCGAGGTTCGGCACCAAATTCACCGATGAGTTCATAGACAATGACATAGGCATATCCTTACAAACATGTAGGCTACTCTTCCTTTAGGAAATCGCAAGGAAGCAACGATGGCGTAATGAAGCCACCTGAAAAATCGCCCGTCAACTGTGGCCGATTCTCAATACCAAACGCACAGAATCTCTGCTAAGCCAAAATAAGCAAAGTCTTAGCACATTGATATCAGTCACAACGGGGCACTGCCTAATAGGTAGACACGCCCAAAGGATGGGTGTGCAAGCACATGACTTCTGTAGAAGTTGTCTAGATGAGGAGGAGGAAGGACTCTCTCGCATCTACTGTGCCACTCGCCTGCTCTATCCAGACGCAGGTTTATTGTTCTAGGTAAACAATTTTTTAATGAGTTGTAAGATCTCAGTTCTGCAGAAATCAGAGATATTCTAAAAGTTTTGAAAAGCACACACTGCTTTTAGGAGAGATAGGGACAAGCTCCCCATCACAATGGGCTATGAGCCTGAGTGTGTCCCACGGGACAACCGCTTCAACCTAACACAACCTACCTTAGAAAGCCCTATAAATGGAAACAAGAATGTGTTTTTCGGTAAGCTTCCAAATGCTTCATAGCAGTTGAAGGCAATGATGCGCAACTGTATGGATGACTTGCATCTCTGTTTAGATAAAAACAACAAATGGTATGAAGCGACTTTCAAAAATGTACGATGACAAGAAATGTATCAGGTTAGCAGCACAGAAGAGTGACTACGAATGAATACAGACGTCAAACCTGAATCAGGCATTCTTCAACTGAAATCCTTTACTGCATTGCTGCCGCATCATTTCCCTCTCCCAAGCGACTCTCAGAAGCAGTGTTCCAATTAATATTTCTTAATAGATTTCATATTTTATGCGAGAAGATAAAAACTAGTGCCATCACCACCTGACAATTAAACAGATTATGACATTTTATGCGGTTATACCTGCTCAAAAAAATATTTCTTTATTCTGCTGTGCAAATTAATTTTTTGTTTTACTAAAATGAAGTCATGAAAATACAAAGGAGAAATGCGCTCATTATTTACTTTATGCGCAAGTCGCTAAGTGGTTGGCAAATCGAAAGCAGTAAACATTGCTTAATATACACAGCCATCATTAATTCAATTTAATTCCGTTTTGTAATGTTGCTTCTTCACTTCATTTGTGCTCTCACTTGTTTCCATACCCATTATCATTGCTTTTGTGCCATCTATGCAGTCCAACAAACATCAATGCAACTCCTCAATATCAATGATTTATTCATCTTTCTCTGATGCACACACACACAAGCGCGCATGTGACATGAATAATGAAACTTCAGTAACTCTATAAAGTGCGCTCTGCTCCACAAATTTACTTCATTTTCCTTATTTATACATGCACGTTCGTGTGTATGTGTGTGCATATTTGTATGACAAGTTTTCGAAAAACATGCAACAGACACTTAGATGTTTGTACGGGTGGCCACAAGCTAAGAGGAAATGGCTTTATAGGAAGCTTAGCACACTGCGACTGCAGTCAAAGATCTATTAATGCCGAGCCTCGATGACTTTCTTTGGAGTATAAGTGGTCGGGACTAGCTTCAGAATAGACCCATTGCAGTTGCTCTCAATCACATGCAAATTATTAAATTCAATATAAAAATGGTGAAAGTTTGGCAGAGACGGTTCGTAAAACTCGAACATTTTTGGGTCATCGTGAAGTACCTTGTCGGACCGCAATAGAGAAATTGGTGGGAAAATTCGAGCTTTTGGGGCAAATTATTATTATTATTATTATTAGAAGGCACTGCGACCAAAGCTGATCTATTGTGAAAGGCCTATTTTTGCAACCCTAGAGTTTTAGGCTTTTTACAAATTTTAGCACAATTTTGGGTTTGTTGTTCCAAAGATTGCATGGAGATACTGCGATATCACAAAGGTGATGAAGTCTCTGTCTGCCCAACGCAGGACATTCACAAAGCACATGTTCTGAGCTTTCTATGTTCATTTCGGAAAAGCGGCAGACATTGGTCTCAGATAGACCAATATTATTTAGATGATACCTCAGGCTGCAGTGACCTGTAAGGTATCCTGCTAAAAGACGCAGATCTACTCTGCTTAGTGAGAGATATTCCTTGTCAGATATTCCTTTGTTGGGACTAAGGAATAGTTTGGCTTGACGCTGACCCGCACAGTTTAGCCAGTGTGCAGCAAATTTTCTTTCTTCCCATTTCCTAAGGAATTCATTAATGTGGCCTTTTGTGAGCCCACAGAAAGGCTCAGGACCAGTAAGTTGCATATTTGCTCCTTGTTTTGCAAGGTCATCAGCCATTTCATTTCCCTCATGTCCTTCATGTCCCGGAATCCAGCCTAGTGTTACTATGTTGAGGTAATATGTTGAGGTTTCCTAACGTGTTGAGAAGGTTTATGCAATCATTTACCAATTTAGAGGTGATGGTTGTTGATAGAAGGGCTTTTAGAGCCGCTTGGCTATCTGAAAGTATGTGGATGTGAGTACCTCTTATTTTCCTGCTAAGGCATTCTCTTACACATATTTCAATGGCATGTATTTCTGCCTGGAATATTGTTGGGTAGAGTCCCATCGGAATCGATTTTTCAAATTAGGCCCATTGATTCCTGCCCCTGTTCTACCATTTTCCAATTTGGACCCATCAGTAAACCATAGCTGGGAGCTAATCTACGCTCATGGCCTTAGACAACCCTCGAACTACTTCAAGGGTAGATGAATTCTGTAAATCTAGGCTGAACCATGTCAGTAGACATTATATCCTGATGCAAACATGGGTCCCGGGTCACGTGGGTATCGCGGGTAACAAGACCTCGGACGCTTTAGCTAGGATGGGTTCTGGGACCGAATTTTTTGGCAACCCGAGTGCTGTACAATCGACTTAATGTTGCCTTAGCGCTGTACTTTCTAGTTGCCCCGCCAAAAAAAAATACAACATACTTACGTAGGTTGCGCTACAACCGTATATTAGTTTTGGCCGAATTCAAAATAGTCCGCCAGCTTTTGCTGCCCAGCACTCAATGGTTCCAGGGTGCTAATAGGTCCTGCAACACTTGGTTCTTCCAGCGAAGATATGATCTTCCTTTTCGTCGTCTTTCTTTTTTGGGCACCGTTTCGTGCGTTCGCCACGGTGGAGCGTCTTCGTTCATACGGGTGACATAGCCAACCCAGCGTAGCCAGTGTATTTTTGCACGCTTAAATGTGCCCATGTCCCTATAAAGCTCATACAACTCGCTATTCCACCGAGCATGATACTCTTTATCAACGCGGAGGGGACCAAAGATCTTACGGAGAATTTCTCTTTTGAGGGCTCCCAAACCTATATCAGCTGCTGTTAACATCGTCCATTCTTCTGCATCATGTAGCAGGATGGGAATTATGTGCGTTTTATAGAGTGCCAGTTTGATCCTTCGACAGATAGCTATATTTCTCAATTGCCTAATGAACCATAAGTAACACCTATTGACAAGATTTATTTTCCGCTTGATCTTTCGTCTGCCATTATTTTTTTCCACCGATACAGAAAGCAAAAATACAAAGCAAATTGCGTGATTAAATAGAGAAAATGTCATAAACGATCTTTGTCCTTTTGCTGTTTCAAGTTGGCATACTGCCGCCACGCTGCGTCGTCTGGATTAACAACAGACATCTGTCCGTAGCAAAATAATGTGCGCAACGAGCCTCCAAGCTTTAAGGGTTTTACGTCGGACTTGGAACTCACCATGTAAAACGCACTCTAATGAAGGATCCAAATAAAAGATGTAACTACTTATTACCCTATGATTAGAAAGTACCGGGAATGTTTAAATAAAACAAAACTGAGTTAAATTTCAGGCAAATTTGTTTTATCTCCAATGTGCCAACGTTTAACCCATTTCTCCATGCACCCCTGGTAGGCCGACGAAGGGATGGCCCTAAGCTCCTTCGGCAAATTCTCTTTGATCTCCTTTATGGACTGAAATCTCCTTTCACGAAGTGGTAACTTCAACTTGGGAAACAAAAAGAAGTCGCGCAGGGCCATATCAGGTTAATAGGGTGATTGGTATTCACTCGGTTTTTGGTCAAATTATCTAGCACAATTTGGGCTCGGTGCGAGGGGGCGTTATCAAGAATTGTTTGCCCACATTTCCGGCCGGCCAGGCAGACACTAATGATCCGATGGCGCTAAAAAGTGACAGATGTGTGTCTTACAGTCCTACCCACGTAAGAAAAAAATATGGGCCGGTTCCCACGTGCGCGGTTCGCTTAAATTAAACATTCCCGGTACTTTTTGACCATAGGGTATAATACTTTAAAAGTATCAACAAAGACTGACATTGATGGTATTTGTCCCGTCCTCCTAAAAAAAGGCCAGCGCTAATTTTCAACGCATTAAGTACAGGAGTCTGTTTTGATACCCAGAAATTAACATCAATTACCGCAATTTTCAAAAGTTGCAAAAAGAATGTTGCTACTAACTATAAGCCAATCTATAAGCTGTTCACAATTTCTAAAATGTTCGAGAGTATAGTGAAAGAGAAAATGTATTTCGCCGTTACAAATTTAATCTCATTTCCCCACATGGCTTTTCACGGTCTACGCTTACCAACCTAGCGACCCTTCGCGAATACTGCACTAGGACGTCCTTATTTGGGCTCCAAATTCATTTTTTTTTTTTGCATTGATTTTCTAAAGCTATCGACAAAGTATCCCATTGTATTCTATTGCGCAAGCTAGCCATGTTTGGTTCAGGAAAACACCAATTTTGGAGGACCTCGGTCGGTATCTCGTGAATAACTTTAGTTATGTTGGTTTCCAATGCTTCAATCGGAGCAATTCCCGGCATCAAAGAGTCGTTTACCATGGGGCGATAGCCTTCGCCATTCAATGTTGCATTGGAGCCAGCCTCATCTTTGAAGAAATACGGGCCGATGATTCCTCCAACCCACAGGCCGCACTAAACGGTAGTTTTCAATGGTTGTAACGCTTGTTCTTGCCGAAGCGGCTGCCGTAGCCGAATGGGTGGGTGCGTTGACTACCATTCAGAATTCAGAGAGGGCGTAGGTTCGAAGCTCGGTGAAACACCAAAATGAAGAAAACGTTTCTTCTAAGAGCGGTTGCTCCTTGGCAGGCAATGGCAAATCTCCGAGTGTAATTCTGCTATGAAAAAGCTCCTCATAAAAAAAGGTCTGCCGTTGGGAGGTGGCACAAAAACTGTAGGTACCTCCATTTGTAGAACAACATTAAGACGCACGCCACAAATAGGTGGAGGAACTCGGCCAAACACCCAAACAGGGTGCACACGACACTTATATACAAGGTGAACGAACACAAAACACCATAACTTTTTTGTGTGAAATTAGTTTTTACTGATTTCAAAGACAAAATTGTTCAAAAATATTTACAATTTTAGTACTCACCTTTCTCTCCAAAATGGACCAGATGGAATAGTCCATCGGATTTGCGTCTGGCGAATTCGAAAGCCATTGTGTGGACGAAATGAAGTGTGGAACATGATTTTTTAACCATTCTCGGTTCACACGAGCCTTATGAGACGGTGCCGAGTCCCATTGGAACGTCCATGATCTACGACTGAAATGTTTGCGTGTCCACGGCACGGCTCTAAAGCAGCTTCTAAAACATTTTCCCGATAATAAGTCGCATTCACTTTGACACCAAGCTCGATAAAAGCGATTGGAGGGCGTCCATCAGCGGTCACTGCGGCCCAAACCATTACTTGCGATGGGAAATTGCTTCGAATGGCCATACGTAGGCTCAAATTCTCGTATGAGCGTTCGGTCAAGTAAACGCGATCGTTTTGAGTGTTTATGAACTGCTCAATTGGAAAATTTTTTTCATCAGGAAATTCGCCACGTTCGTGCAAGCGCAAAAACTTCGTTGCTCTTTCGCACCGAATTTTTTTTTTCTGGGGCGAAAGATCGTGTGCTTTTTGGAACTTGTAACCCTTGACCTTGAGCTCATTTTTCAATATGCGTTGAATGCTGTCTTGCGATATTTTCAGTTCTTCGGCCATTTTTCTTCCACTTCGACGTGGATTTCGTTCAAGTCGAGCCTTCACTTTCCGAACCGTTTCTGGCGTTGTTGCGGTTTTTTTGGTCCACCTCCATAGCGTTTTGCAATGCTACCAGTATCATTGTAACGTTTTATAGTGCGATACATAAACGTTTCATTCACTTTGAGGTGACTGAGCTCTCGAACAATGGCTGGTTGTAATTTTCCCGCCAAATATAACGCAATCACATTATTACGTTCGAATTCCAACACAGAAAAAAAAATCAACTAAACTGAGACGCAAATGCTTTTGATGGCTTATAAACAATATATTGAACTGTCATTAGAACAATTTTGACGTTGATGTCATGAGCTGTTTTACAGATACAAGCAGTGTGAAGTTGGTAACACTTCATATCGTTCACCCTGTATATATCATAGCTGTTCTTGAATGGTTTCGGGTTGCTTTTCAGCCCAAATAAGCCAATTCTGCTTAAGTAGTCATTCACCCAAAAATAGGCCTCATCGCTGAACACCATAAGTTGGCTTAAGCGACGAACACTTTTCACAGAGCGTCGATTTTCCTCATCCAATTGTAGGATTGGTAAACGTTGTTGAGGCGCAAGTCTTTCTATGATGAAATTTGGCGCAAAAGTAAGCTTGCGATGCTTTTTGGCGGTAATTAAAAAAAATGAAATGAATGAATGATGGAAAGGGCCTCATCACTCATGATTATTTTTGATGAAAAATCATCTTCCTCTTGATGGTGATTAAGGATGGCTTGAGCGTATGTTAGACGCGATTGGCGGTCAGCAGCTAACAGCTGATGCACCGTCTGGACTTTGTACGGAAACATCTTCAAATCTTGTACCAAAATTCGCTGTAAAGACCGTCGACTGATACCCATTTGCGTGGCACGTCGTCTGGTCGATGTCGACGGCGCTTCCATGACATCCTCGGCTACAGCAGCAATATTCTCTGCAGAACGGCTACTCACGTTATGCCAAAGTCACCGATCGATTATTGGTCAAATAAATAGTCAGCAGTATTCCGCGTTCTGGAGCAGTGTAGCGTAACATTGTTTATTAACGTGTATTTCGCATGTGTTTACTACACAAATGTCAAAACAGAACTGACATTAGGGGCCAATCGCAAAATTTATTGCATTTTCTGATAGGAGGATTACTTTAGCGCCACCTGTTATATATATTTAGTTTGGCAGTAGTCACGCGTGATCTGTCAAAAAAAAACCCTTTTGGAATAAGTACCTCCAATCTGATCACCCTTAACAATTGTTTTCTATTATTCGGTGCTTCCCACCCAGGCTGTTGAAACTGCGCACTTCCGAATGATAGTCGCGCACCAAGCCATTCGGCTACGGCGGTCACTGTTATCTATCTATGAGTACATTTATATGTAGATGTGAAAAACACTGAACTCTTTGAAGCGTAAATAATTCGTTGTTATTAATTAATTCAGTGCTCGTAAGTTCATTTAATTTTGATTATAGGGAAGTAGGTTACAAGTTGCCTCCGTGCTTTACTGCAGCATTTCCTATGGGGATACGTAATGAACAATTTGTGTAGGGCTATTTGTATTGCACCAGACTGCAGTTATGCTACTCTCAGCAACAATTGACAATAAGACAAGTACCAAAGACAATGTGCTCACTTACAACTACATAAATATACGTAAGTACATACACACGCTTGGCAGCATTGGGAATATCTTGGAGCTTCACTTTCTTGCGCTATGTAATTCTTCGACTGCAAGCTTTGCACTTCACTCCGCTTCAATGAATGCGCATACATATGCACATACAGATATTCGTCCACATATATTTGTGTGTATTATTCATTTGCAAACGCGTCTATTTGCTCCAGCAACATGCTGCTTCTAACTGAATTATTGCCATCCTTCCAGTTGTCTTGCCATCTTCCTGCTGATCAGCAATATCGTTTCACTTGTGAATAATTTATGATGCTTTTTGTCTTGTCTACATTGGCCATGCATTTGTGAAGCGCCAGAGTCACGGTCAAGTGCATTTTCTATCTTTCGCAGCATTTCACCTTTCCTTCTGGCGCTGTGCTACTCTTCATTAAATGCCTGTTAGATTGCGGGCTGATTGTTGTAGGGGAAGTGGTCATTGATTTATTATTTGCTACTTAAATTACGATTGCATTTTTCATATTTGTCTTACGTTCTGCAGAATGTTTAATTAAACTGGGTGCTAAGCAAAATTAATTAATTTGATGGTAATTATACAATGGTTTATGATTTTCGCCTCCTGCAGCTGCTCTTCCAAAGCATCCAACACCGTTTTTTATGCTTTTTGTATGTTTCGAAATTGATTGCGTGCGCTGAGTGATATGAAGATCATAGAATGGTGCCCTCCAGCTGGCAGCGCATTGCAGCAAATAAATTCAGTACTCAGTGAGTGAAGCGATATTTAAGCTCGGGTGGAATCGATTTTCATAATAATTTTTATATCAATTTGTAACCGGCCGCGCGCCGATTATAAACACAAAATAGTAGAACCTGACGACTGCAGTAGCCGAATGGGTGGGTGTGTGGCTACCGATGGTTTTTCTGGCATAAAAAAACTCTTCGTAAAACAAAACAAATTTCCGTTCGTAGTTGGCATAAAAATGTAGGTGCCCATATTCATGGAACAACGTTGAGACGCTCACCGTCTATGGGAGCGGGAACAATTATTTATACAGGGTGGCTGATGAAAGCCGCTACCAAAAAAAAATTGAATAACTTTTTTTCTTTTTAAGTTATCTGTTCCATTTTTGTTTTAATTTGCAGATTGATCTTTAAAATTTATTAAAATGGATAACTGGGACACGCAAACAAGAATTTGGATAGTCCGCCGCTATCACGCACTGGAGTCCGTAGTTTTGGTACAGAGAGAGTACAGGCGGATGTTTGCCGGCGATCCCCCGAGCAGATGGACCATAATGAGACTGGTGAATAATTTTGCTGAGCAAGGAACAGTCGCAAGAAGGCCTTATCATCGAAACCCACCAGTTCGGACGGAGGAAACGATCGCTGTTGTAGCTGCAGCTATACAAAGCAATCCAAGGGTTTCAACAAGAAGCTTATCTGCTCAACTTGGTGTCAGCCGACAGTCTTTGCAAACAATAATGCACAAAGATTTAGACTTATTTCCCTACAAAATTCAAATGGTTAACAAACTGAATGCCGATTCGCTTGGAAGTTTGCCAGAAGATCCTGCAAATGGTGGAAGAAGACCAAAACATGTTAAACTGCCTTTTCATGTCTGATGAGGCCCATTTCGATTTAAACGGCAATGTGAACAAACAAAATTGTCGAATATGGGGTACTTCTAACCCACAGATACTCCACGAGACGGAATTGCATCCTTATCGCGTGACAGTGTGGTGTGCGGTTTCTTCACGCTGTATTGTCGGGCCTTATTTTTTTGAAGAAAATGGTCACACCGTTACGGTTACTGGAGACCGTTATTTGAAAATGCTGAAAGAATTTTTCTATCCAGAACTACGCCGAAAGAGAATTCCTTTCAACTCTGTGTGGTTTCAACAAGATGGGGCAACGTCTCACATAGCCCAGACTGTTATGACAGAGTTGCGGCGAAAATTTCCCAATAAACTGATTTCAAGAAACTCCGAATTTCGTTGGCCCCCCAGGTCGCCTGACCTTACTACACCTGACTTTTTCTTGTGGGGTTTATGTAAACAAGAAGTTTATAAAACAAAGCCAACAAATTTGGATGAACTAAAACAATCCATTCGGGCAACAATTGCGGCTATTCCTGTCGCAACTCTCAAAGCAGCAATGAACAACTTTTTGCTAAGATGCCGCACTTGTGTCAACGAGCATGGGGGCATTTAAATTCAATTATTTTTAAAACTAGTTAAGCTACATTTAATAAAATTTAATGACCTTCAACTTGAAAAAAAATAAATGAATTCCATACACTAAAAAAAAAGTTATTTGAGTTTCTTAATGTAGCAAAATTCATCAGCCACCCTGTATATTGATGTAGTAGAATCTGGGAATTTTTTTTTTGTTTTTTTAGTTTTTTTAGGATTAAATTACAGTGAATATGCATAGATCTCCATTTAATTTAAGGTGCGTGTGCAACATTTTTTTTTTTTTTTTGGAATCTTTTTCGAACTTTTTATTATATAGAAAAGAAGTCAAACGTCTTCTTGTGTCAAAGAACTTTATTGAACTACGATCTTTACAATGACTCTTCTTAGCTTAAAGCTTAACTAATATTAGATAATACATTTAATGAGAATGGGAGAAAGTAAAACTAGCAATGAATGTAGGAATGCATGTTGTGTGTATGTTGAGTGCGTGAGTAAGCGTGTGGGTGTAGAGTGTGAGAAAGTATGTAAAGCAGTTGTTGCTTTAAATAAGAGTTAGCATAAGTAATTAAATATAAGAGTAAGATTAAGTTATAATTAAGAGTAGGTATAATATAAGAATAGGTATATACGTATATAGGGTGATCATGTAACTATATATTTTTAATAATCAATTCTTCTTAGTTCAAAATTATAAATTCACCACATATTAATGATTTTTAATTATTCCTAGCTTTAAACTTTGACTCCTTCTTCATCTAAAATTCAAACTTTTAAATGGGAATGCACATATCTTTTTATATGGAGGAAAAATTGTCAAAGATCAAAGAGCATTTTCAGCCACTTCAAACTTGCACTTTATTAAGTAAAAATTGGGCCATGAAACTGTTCACCCAATACTTGTTTTGTTTCATAATTCTGATTAAAGAGTTTGAAATCTTTAAGCGCCAAATTTTAAAATTTTAAATGTAGCATCAATAGAGACTACTTACTAGCGTTTTCTTCACAGAGAATACAACAAATAAATTGTATTACTAAACTGAAGGGTGATGAATTTAGAGGCATCGGATTTTAAACTTAGATAAAACAACGAAAATTCAAATTGATTGGCCAATCTTTATTATTTTTGTGTAGAACCACTTATGAAATTATTTTTTTTTTTAAATAATCCCTCTCAAATGTTGGCCGCAACTGCGCCGTAATTTGCCCATCCGTAAACACCAATTTTGAATGAATCGCTGGGGGACTTCGGTCGGTATTTCGTGAATAACTTTAGTAATGTTGGCTTCCAATATCTCAATCGAAGCTGGTGTAACCACAAAGCATTTGGATTTTCTATACTCCCACAAATAAAAGTCCAAAGTTGTGATATCACACGATCTTAGAAGCCAATCCACTGGTTCGAGACGAGGGAGAATTCCTCACCGAAACCACGACGCAGTAAGGCCATTGTTTCGCGAGCTGTATGGCAAGTACCATCAAATGTTATGGATATCACGCACTTGAATTTCCGCCACCAAAAAGTCGTTTATCATGGGGCGATAGCGTTCGCCATTCACTGTTACATTGACGCCAGTCGCGTCTTTGAAGAACAGTGGGCCAAGGACTCCTTCAGCCCATAGCTCGCACCAAACGGTTGTTTGCAATGGATGTAATGGCTGTTCTTGAATGGCTTTGAGTTACTCTTCAGCCCAAATATGGCTATTTTACTTATTGACATAGCCATTAAGCCGAAAATGGGCCTTATCGCCGAACACCATAAGTTGGCCTGAGCGCGCGACAATTGAACGATTTGTAAACGTTTTTTTAAGGTCTTTCCTTGATGAAATGTTAATACATACTGACAAAAATTATGTATTTAGTTTTACAGTAGTCGCGCGTGATCTGTCAAAAACCCCTACGGGAAAAGTAGCTCTAATCTGGCCAACCTTTATAAAGAAAATTGTGTTTTTATTACTTGGAACTGTACATTCGCAGCGCAGAAATCTGTTCAACATGAAGAGAATCCTTCGAGGTTTCATAAATCTGGTTTAAGGTTTGAAACTTAGAACAATATGGCATCTTTATAAGAGAAGTATGCTTTTATAAAATAATATAAATAAACAAAAAATTGCAGAAACTCGTCAAAACATTGCTGACTTCATTAGTAGAGCACAGGGATATTATTGTACCGATATCTGAAACCATTTTTGCGATTTGAGATGACATTTAGAAATGACTGTTTTATAAAAAAAACCGAATTTAAAAACTTTTCTCCAAACAAAATTTTAAAAATCCGTTCCTACTTCTGGTTAGAGCCTGGCATATCCAGAAAAAGTTGTTGAGTTGTTTCCAACTCCTCCTCATTTCTGCAGCTACGACAGAAATCATGCGTGTAAACGCCTAATCTCCTTGCATGATTTCCTATGAGACAATGTCCTGTGAGGGCCCCTACTAAGGTCCTTATTTGAAGTCTATTCAGCTTTATAATACTCTTGGACAGACGTAAATTTAGCCTTGGCTATGTTTGCCTAGCAATTTCACAGGTGTTAACGCTAATCCATCTCTGATTTGTAGACCTGATTAATGCGTCCTTAATGAGAAGCTTACAAGTTGCGAGAGGTATCTCCATAAAATTACTTATGTCTGGCAAACAGGTACCTTCTCTTGCAAGTTGGTCTGCCCTACAGTTCCCTGGTATATCACAGTGGCCTGGAACCCAGCATAAGATTATACGATATTGTTTGGTCATCTGATTAAGACACTCCTTGATGTGGTTAGGAATGCATCCAGGGCTCCTAGGGTAGCTTGGCTGTCTGATAGAATGCAGATATCTGTTGGTGATATTCTGTTTATCTTTAACCATTTTAAGGCTTCATGAACAGCATTTATTTCCGCTTGAAAAACATCACAGTGATCCGGTAGTTTAAAGGACTCATTGATAAAAAGTTCTATGCAATATAACTCTGATCCTACACCGGTGTCCATTTTAGATCCGTCCGTGTAAATCTTAACGGATGTGCTAGGTGTTGGATCTTTTTCAAGCCATTCCAGTCTAGAACGGATTTTCATTGAGAACTTCCTTTCGAAGCAGAGAATGGGTGGGTGATAATCACAGTCGCTGGGTATATCCGAGTAGGAGTCTAAGATGGTTGAATGTTCATTGTGAGCTCACTTTGAGCCTTAAAGCGGAACAGGCCGCTGAGTATTTGCAGAAGAGATCCAGGGTGGCAGATGTAATATGATATCCAAAGCCATGGATGGCGTGGTTTTCATGACTCCACTTATTGCTAATTCCGCTGATCTCTGCACCTTATTCAATAAATTAGAACAGGCTTTTTTTCTGCATAGCGCACCACCAGACAACATTTCCATATAGAAGAATGGGTCTGACGACAGCAGTGTAAAGCCAATGAGCAACCTTAGGTTTAATTGCCCAGGTCTTACCTAAAGCTCTCTTGCAGGCATAAGCCTGGTTCGCTTTCCTAACTCTTTCTAAGATGTTTGTCTACCGTCCCAAGTACTTGGTTTCCAAACTATTTTAGACAATTTTTCAAACTATTTTAGTCCGTCAAATAGAACGCAGAAATTGTCAATTTTTAATGCAATTTCGATACAACCACACATTTGTGCAAGTTTTGTTCAAAAATGAGAACAGAGTAAAACGTAAATACTTTTTGACAAAAAAAAAACAAACAAAAATTCATGCTTATTTCTCTCGACAGATAATAATTTTCACACTTTGGAACAGTTTTCTCTACTCTACAACTAGTTTTTGTATATAGTTCCGTAAAAAAAACCAAAGTATAAAACTTTTTCATTATTTTGCTTTTTACATAAGATGTCTTATTGATAATTAAATAATGCTATTTCCACCGTGAAACAGTTTTTTTGCAACTCTTTATTAATTCATTCAGCTTCAGCCTCCTAGCTCTTTCCCCTACAGTGTCTATAGGAAATCGAAGCAATAGTCAATAGCAATAAGTTGTTTGAGAAATTCTGACCCAGTTAAATCTAGTAATTGTTGAAATTCTAAATCATATTTTCTAGTTCATCCACCCAGGCTTACCCACTTAGTTTTTACTTACTAATTTACACCAGATAAAAGGCATTTAATGCGAATATCCATATTCATTTAAGAAGGTATGAAATAGTAAAAATGTAATTTAGATTTACCGAATTAAGCGCCAACGCGAAAGTGCTGAGAAAAGGATGCCGCGATAGTGGAATAAAATTTTTGATACACCAACGTGTAAAATTCAGTAGCTGTGTATATAGAAAAAAAAAAATAAATAAATAACACCGACTAGTGTTTTTGTCAACGTTATTGTTGTTGTAGTTGTAAGCAGGATATGTTCTATTTGTATATATGTTTGCATGTAGTTTTGCTTTCGTTGTCAAACTTGTTGCAAGCGAACTGTATTCGTCCAAAGGAGCCAACCGGCAAATGGAATGCAACCACGCAATTAGTTTGCCGGTGTCCTTTCCGCGTAACGGTGGTTCTCTCACAAGCGATTTGTGAGCGCTTAAATAGCTACGCACACATCCATACACTGACATGGTGACATTTTTGGCGCGAAATAATTTCGTAGCGATGTTAATAGATTGAAAAGTTGAGTTTTAATAAAAAAAAAAATTAACTAAAAAAAGTTTAAAAAAAGTTCAAATAAAACTGAGTAAAGGAAAAATAATAACGTATTTATTTCGTGTTATTAAAACAAACTTATGTAATTTGGCATTAACTGACGATTGTGCCTGCATCCTACATCTATTCTTTTGTGGTGCCGAAAGCAGTGCTAGCGCCTAAGATTTTCTTTTAACTTATTAATTTAATATAATTTATTTAAAATTGGACATATGTCCCCAAAATTAGTCATATATTTCTTATTTCGAGAAGTAATTATTATTACAATTATGAACTGCGTTTGAACGAGTTAAAAATGTTTTTATTTTGTGCAACATTTTAGTTTATAATTTTCTTAGTCTTGATTAATGGAAATTTATTATGGATATGAAATTTTGTATGAATTTCATACGAAAACGTTGTTTTTAAATCTCTAAGTGACTTAGACCATTTTCAAAATTAATTAAATGACCTATAGTATAAATGACTTAATGCAGTCAAGACCTATGAGTGATAATTTGAAGCAATAACTTTAATGAAATAATTCAAGAACATTTATTTATTTATTTTTAAAAAGTAATCCATTTTTATAATTTTTTTTTATTGTAATTTTAAGAATGTTCATGATAAACTGAAGGGATATATGGCAGTAAACACTTATTATCTTTATCTTTTTTTTCTTCCGTTACTGGTCTAGGGGTGGTGCATAATGGAAGTAATTTAGTATTTTCGTATATCTTTGGTCTTCCTCTTTTTGGTGAAAGATCCAAAAGGTGGAGCTTAGAATCATTTATAGAAGTTTTTTAGAGCATTTATAAGGATAATTTTTCAAGAAACGCATCCATTTAATTTTCAGCCAAGAGACAGATTTGCCGTGGAATTTTTTACTCTTTTTGTTATTGATTCTTCAAGTGGCTTCGTCGAAACCAAAAATGTGTGGTTTACCGTTTCAATATTAATATTATTTGACTGAGCCATTTTCATCCCTGTTAATGCTACTCTAATGTTACATTCCTAAGCACGTATCACTGTAAGCGTTTACGTGTTTTTGAGTAGCTATGATCCCCCCACATGCGCCAAAATGCATGATGCTACTTTCTGTGCACCGTTTGATGCTGTAGTTTCATCCTATACATACATCTTGACATTGTCATTATGGAAATTATGGAAACCCAAGTTATAAACGTACATATTTCGCTTATAATAGGCTAACGAAAAAGACTGTTTAGGGCACGGAAGTGCGTTTTGTTAATCAAACGAGGATCCATAGTATTCGCTGCAATTTTTTTTTTTTTGGCCTTTTTCTTCTCCTCTACAAGACAGAGCCTAGCCCCTTTGGCATTTTGTAAATATACATTATGACCTTCTCTAAGATGTAATTTGTCTTTCTCATTATTGCATACTTGGATTTTTCCTTTCAGAAAATCGCATTTCTCGCATGTTTCTTTTCGACGAGCATGGAAATTTAAGTGAAATTCAGTATTAAATATTTTCCTGTAGATCCATTCCTTAACAAAAGATTGGTTCTTTTAGACTACATTTTACGAATGTCTAGGTCAGGACTCAAATATTCTCGACCAGGAATGTGACGAGCTCTGGTGCAGCGGCTCTCATATGCTTGACAACTTTAAATATATATATATGTGGGCAAAAAGTAAGGTGTATTTGGTGGTAAAATGAAAAATCTTTATTTATTCTTGTAAATCAATTTCATCCCCTTCAAAATATCCCCTCTCGATGAAATACACTTATGCCAACGATTTTTCCAATCCCCGAAACATGACAAATAGTCCATTTCCGGTATAGCCATCAGCACCTTCTTCGATTCAGCTTTTATCTTCTCAATCGACTCGAAACGCGTTCCCCGGAGTGGTCTCTTGAGCTTTGGGAATAGCCAGAAGTCACACGGAGCCAAATCAGGCGAATACGGTGGTTGTGGAACGATATGCGTGGTATTTGTGGCGAAAGGGTCACGAAGAACGAGTGCAGTGTGAGACGGTGCATTATCGTGATGCAAAAATCAAGAGTTGTTGGCCCATAATTCTGGTCTTTTTAGACGAATTGCTTCACGTAAACGACGCATAACGCTCAAATAATATTCCTTATTAACAGTTTGGCCAGGTGGAAGGAATTCATAGTGCACCACACCACGAAAATCGAAAAAAACTTTCATCATGACCTTTATTTTTGAACGACTTTGACGTGCTCTTTTCGGTCTGGCCTCGCCTTTAGCACGATATTCGCTTGATTGGTCGGTTGTTTCAGGGTCGTAAGCATAAATCCAAGTCTTATCTCCCGTAATGATGCATTTGAGCTTGTCCTGATAGTCTGAAAGCATTGTTTCACACACATCAACGCGACGACTTTTTTCCAAGAAATTGAGAGTTTTCGGTACCAAACGAGATTTGACTTTTCGTAGGCCCAAATGGTCTTTCAAAATGGTTTTCACAGATCTTTCAGATATTTCGATCATATCAGTAAGGTCTTTAACAGTCAACCGACGATTTTTGCGCACTAACTCCTCCACTTTATTGACGTGTTGGTCATCTGTTGACGTCGATGGTCGTCCGGAGCGCTCCACGTCATCAACACGTTCTCGACCCTTTTTAAAGTCTTTGTACCACTTATAAACATTTTTCTGCGACATGATCGAATCACCAAATGCCTTCTGCAACATGCTAAACGTTTCCGCGGCCGAAATTTCATTCCGCAAACAAAATTTTATGGCACTTCTCTGCTCAATCAAATCAGACATTGTAAAAATCGAAAAATGCACTCTTGGTCGTTTGGTAAACACAAGCGTAAATATATTACTGATAATGACATTCACATGAAAGTTGGCCCAGATGTTATTAACAGTGCTGCCAACTCATGAAAAAAATAACTAGAGCGAAATTTAAATCCCACGAAGTTTGACAAATAAATTCACCTTACTTTTTGCCCACAGTAGTATTCGCGTATAGCTTTTATCTTAATTTCATCTTTTGGCGTTTTCGATATCATTTATTTTACCAGCCTACTATGTAGTTCAGAAACATATCGGAGAGGGTCACGCGCTATTTTAAACTTATGTTTATATCTATGGTAATCTCTTCAAGTTTTTAACTTAGACCACTTTCATAATTAACAGTACATGAATTCCGTATAACATTGAAATTACATCCATTATCTATCGGTTCATTTTTGACGATATTGTGATAACATTAAATACATATAGCTCAAGATAATGTTGATGTGAAATAAGTGATAAACTAAAATTACAATTAAGAATTAATAGCAATATTTAACGTTAAAAATGCATCTTTTTTGCATGAGCGTGAAAAAATGCTCTATTACAGACGCTTATTTCACTTAAATACAAACACAGAAAAGTAACAAAAATCACTTATAAACACTCTTTATTAATTGAAGATTCGATTTAAAGCTAATTTTACTAAATAATACTACAAATTTTATTAAAATTCTATTATTACAAATGTTTTTCTAAACGTTTGTAATACCGTGCAGAATAAATGTGAGGAGCGAACTGTCAAACGAACGATGAGAGAGAGAAGAACAAAGCGAAATAAAAAAAACCCAGCCAACCAAAAGGGAACAATTCTTTTATTATTATTTTTATTATTTATAGGGGTGCTTTTTTGATTTCCAATAAACATACATATTACAAAAAAAAAAAACTTTTACAAGTACCGAAAATTTGGAATAAAAATCGAGTGATTTTTAGTTCATATTTCCGCCTGCGCCCGCCCCTCTACAGAAGTGTGTGCGGATGTAAAATATCAACAGTCCTCAATATTGCAAAGCAAAGTAGCACTACAAAGCATATACAGGGTGGGCCATGCAAAATTTGCTTTTTGAATCGCCTATAAAAAAAACTAATTGAAAAATCTTAAGCGTTTTTAAGATTATAAGTTATTTTACCTTACCTTACTTATACAAAAATTAAACAGAATTTTTAGAAAACAGTAAGCTTAATATTGATAAGTTACGAGAAATTATAGAATTTAGCTAATTATGATAATATTGAGTAAAATTAAATTAAATATATTATATAAAATTAAATTAATAATTAAAATTATAAGCCATTTGGCGTAACACTAATCAATATTTTTTCAAACTGTTTTTTTTATTTTGAAGATTGAACATTGTCATTTATGAATGAAAAATAATATCGTTCAAATGACTGCCACGACTGGCTTTACAGTAGGCCATTCGATCAACCCAATTTTTCAGCACATTTTCGATTGTTTGGGCTCCAATTTCATGAATGGCAACTTCGATTTCGTGTTTTAAAGCATCAATCGTCTTTGGATGGTTCGCACAGCATTTGTCCTTAACGGCTCCACACAAAAAATAGTCCAACGGGCTTAAATCACAGCTCTGAGGCGGCCAATTGATATCAGAATTTCGGCTGATTATTCGGTTTTCATAAACGGTAGCCAAAAGTTCGAGTGTAACTTTGGCAGTGTGACAAGTTGCACCGTCCATGTATTCCTCTTCAATTTTTGGAAACAAAAACTCGTTGAGCACTCACGGTAATGCTCACCATTTACTGTAACCGCGGCTCCTCGCTCATTTTCGAAAAAAAAATGGCCCGATGATGCCGCCAGACCAAAAACCGTACCAAACAGTGACTCGTTGTGGATGCATTTGCTTCTATACAGTAACGTGTGGATTTTCTGAGCCCCAAATCCGACAATTTTGCTTACTGACGTAGCCACCGATGTGAAAATGAGCTTCATCAGAAAAAAGATGATTTTTCGGTAAAAATGCTCATCTTCGGTCAAACGATTTTCTGCCCATTGAGTGAACCGAAAACGCATTTGATGGTCATTAGGCTTCAGTTCTTGCACCAATTGAACTTTGTAAGCCTTCATACCGAGGTCTTTATGCAAAATTATTCTCAAAGAAGTGCGTGAAATGTTCATTTCTTAAGAACGATGACGAGTAGAGGTTGTTGGATGTTCACGCACATTTTCGGCTACAGCAGCAATGTTTTCGGGTGTACGCACTGTAGGAGCACGTTCACTTGTTGTTTTATCCATTAACGATCCACTTTCACGAACACGATTAACAAATTGATCCACAAACTGTCTTCTTGGCAAATCTTTTTTTTTTGAATTTTTTTTCAAATTTCTCACAGTTTGAGTAGAAGACTCACCACTTTGGAAGTAGGTTTTCAATATTTCCCAATTTTGTTCAAGCGTATAGCGTCCCATTTCGTAAATGTCACACCTTTAAGTAAACTATGAACACATTTGACATGCCATTTGTGTTACCATTCTCAAAAAAATAGGTGGTTCATAAAGCAAACGCTATATGGCCCACCCTGTATATACAAACGGATAAGGTATGGAGCGCGTAAAGGTCAAAATAAAGCTTCTTATCACTTAAAATAATTTTTCTTTATTCAATAAAAAAAAACGATTTTTTTTTTTTTGCATTTTCTAAAGTTAGGTTAGGTTAGGTTAGCCTGGTTGGCAATAAGCCACGCATAGACCTATTGGTCCCTAGCGATACTAAAGTAGATATATTCAAAAATATGTAAAAAAAATTTAACTTAAAATCTTGAAAAATGACGAAGTTATACCCAATACAATAAGATAGTGAGTTACAGCGGCCAATGAAAACTTTAAACGCGCTTTTCTGAACACGGTGGCTTCGATTTCTTCAAGACTTATGAACCGGTTTTAACTTTTTTTATTTAATTTTTGTACATGTACTGGCTACAGTCGTTAATAGCCGTTTTTAAAAATTCCAAAAATTAATATTTTTTCAAGCCTTTCGAAAACAAAAAAAAAGGGTAAAAACACAAACTCATTTTTCAAACCTGCAAAATTTTCTCAAAAAATAAAAAAAAAAACACCGCCACGTACGACGATAGCCATTGATGTATAGATTAAGAATTTTTGTGGTTTTTTGCTTTCAGATGATTTTTCACCGCTGTATCGTGGCCACCAGGGTGCATCAGTTGTGTATGACGTCATTGCTTTAATATTAATAACAATTATAATTTTTAATATTTTTTAATAAAAATTTGTGTCAGTATAGTTGAATATATGTTAAATAAATTATAATTTGTCCGATCCTCAAATAATCATCCCTACTTATAAAAAAAAAATTCATGAAAATCGCTTAATTTTCACGCGTTCACAGTGGTGTTCCCCCTTAAAAAGCCCAAATGTATGATTAATTTTGCGCCACCTTGTATAGATCCATTATATATTTGCTCTAATAAATTTGCTAACTTAACGAATTAAATATTTAAGCAAACTTTGCACATTTCCTCACGAAGAGACTGCGAATACGTTCGAAAAATGTCTGTACTTTTATTCAAATTTATTTATCCATGCAACTGTGTTTGTATGCAGGTGCTACGAAATTTATCAATCTAAAGTTCAAAACAGACTATAAATTTATTAGAAGGAACTATATACAATACAAAAAGTGTATTAGTGACACACTGCTGCCATGAAAGTGAATTTTATCTAAACTTTTGAACTTTGCAAAGATTTGTCTTGTCTTTGCCATGGAAACTTTCACTTCCAACTCGTCGTATGTTTTGCGCAATCTTTCAGCCATTTTTCACTCGGTATTTTCGCCTAAACAGGGTCTTTCACGTTCGAGTTTGGTTTTTGGCAACTTTTCTTTTTCAGACAATTCGTTTTTTGTCACAGTTCAATGGCGGCTCTTTTGGTTAATGCTTAGTTTAAATTACTGCCTTACGAAAATGAGTGTCACTTCGCTAAATAATCGTAGTAGGAGGAAGGTAAGGAAATGATGGATCTGTGAAAATTCTCAATCTCTTCTGGATAATTTTGCTCATTGTAATCATTTAACAGAGCTCCGAGCCGACTGGATCAGTGCAAAACATAAAAACACCAACGCACTTCCATCCCCTTCAGGTGGAATCCTCGGGCCGATTTTCTTTAAAAAATATAAGTGAAAATTCACTTAAAGCTAATGGAGTGTGACATCGAGTTGCGTTGAAGCCTTGTGTGGTTGTGGCATCAAAAACTTTCCCCTGCTGAAATGCCTTGGCCGGATATAAATCCTAGTCGTTCCGGTTACGTAGAAACGACTGCCGTGGGAGCGTTAACACCTTTTGTAAATGCCCCTTATTGCTGGTATCGATACTGATGATATGTGGCTTCAACAAGACAGTGTGGCCCAGGACACAACCCATGAAGGTTAGGCTTTTGAGGTTAGATGGGCTGCTGTTCAATCAAAAGTTCAAAGGGTATTGTGATTGCCAAGTCTTGAAATACAAAATATTCCAAAAACTTCCTCAAAGCTCTTGATTATTTTGGCGAATTCAATCAACCTTCCCAAATAAACTATACTAACTTGCACAGATCCTTGGAGAAAATGTTCCCCAGAATTGTAAAGCCAATTCTTCTAGGTCAGTGCCTCGTGAGTACCAGTGCCAGTCATAGGTATGTATGGTTTGGGGAGCCTCAGCCAATTGAGATACTCATTCATCAAGCGATAGGTAAGGTGAATGCCATATTCTGCATCTGCCCAGATCTATTGTTAGTGGCTGGCCTAGGATTTCTTTCAAATGACGAGATTACGAATCTAACAGGCCAGGTATGATTGAGCAACAGGAACTCCTGCCACAGGCCAGCTAACTGTCTATACTGAAAGCGAGGTTTCAAGCATCGAGTTACAGCATATTTTCCAATATGAATGCCAATTTAATTAGTCTCAATTTCAAAACGACTACAGTAGCCAGGAAGTCTGTACGCTTCTCTGAATGAGATCTGCTAGCAGAAGACACCTGATTCTCTTCCTATATCCGTTTTAGAACCGACTATGAAAGTTACAATCTCGTCATTGCTTAGAAGGGTGCCAAAGTATGCTAATGTCAGTAAGTTGAATATCCAGGAGTATCTCCAGCGCCGCGTAAGGCGTCGAGCAGACTGCATATTTCTATAAGATGAAAAGAAGTTGCGTAAGACCCCGCACAACTCGAAAATGCATATTCTTATTTAGATGATATTTTTTGTTGTTATTGTATTGATATTGGTTCAAGGACAAAAGTTACAGCGAGAAATTTTTTAAAATATAAAATCACTAAAAAATCGAGTTCCCATACAGTTTGTATGAGAAATTTTATGTTATCCAATTGCCACATAATTTGAAGGAATTATTGCGGCCATACTCTGAATGAGTCATGAAATCCATTAGTTTTACGTGAAACTTTCGCGGAAATAGTTTATAACTATTTAATGGTCGATCTTTAGCTCCTGTCGATCAAACATCTTGCAGCAAAAAGTACACCAATCTAACAACCAGATAACACTTAACAAGGTATACAGAATAGCGCATTTGAGCGTAACGGGAGAAATGCGTATCTGCCCCACAGCGGCTTTAGGAATGGTCACTGGACTCATTTCACTCTGTCTTGTAGCCAAAGGATCGGCCGGCAGTGCAGCCCTAAGGCTTCCTAATCAATTCCATCTCAAATAAAGCAATCTAGGGGCATGTAAGGATTCTGGGTTCAATCCTGAAAAGTCCGTGTGTGAAAGTCCACGACAAGATGGAAAAGAAATTAGAATTCTCCAAGAACTTCAAAGTGGTCACTAGTGATCGCTCAGCGTGGAGAAACCATGAAATATCCTTAATGCCCACACATATGCGGTTTACTGATGGGTCCAAAATGGAAGACGGTAGTATCGGGGCTGGAATTGTTGGACCACATTTTAAAAAAGCAATTGCAATGGGAAAACCACTTCAATTTTCCAGGCGGAGATCCACGCCTTAGAGCTGTGTGCCAGAGAATCTCTATGGAGAGGCACGCGCGTTACAAATAAGGCGTTTTTCAATAGGTGCGCTTCAACTTTTTTCCGATAGGGAGGGCGAACGACGCAATATTTTTTTATTTTTCGCTTGTCATTTGTAAACTTCATTAGTATACATTTCATCATGGAACGCTACACACTTGAGCAACGCTTGCAAATCATTGAATTTTATTATAAAAATGCGTATTCTGTTAAGAAAGTTTAAAGTTGAAAAATCATCTTCAGTGATGAAGCTCACTTTCGGCTCAATGGCTTTGTCAACAAGCAAAATATGCGTATACCGAAAAAATCACTGTTTGGTGCGGTTTACATGCCGGCGGCGTAATTGGCCCATATTTTTTCGTTGACGAGAACGATCGCCACGTTACTGTGAAAGGAAATCGATACCGCGACATGATAAACGATTATTTTTGGCCGCAATTGAATGGTATGGACTTAGACGACATGTGGTTTCAACAGGACGGGGCCACAAGCCACACAGCACACGCTACAATTGATTTGTTGAAGAGTAAGTTCGATGAGCGCATTATTTCCAGAAATGGACCGGTCGAATGGCCGCCGCGCTCGTGTGATTTGACGCCTCTAGACTATTTTCTTTGGGGTTATGTGAAGTCATTGGTCTACAGTAACAAGCCGGCGACGATTTGTGAGCTCAGAGCCAATATTGAACGCGAAATTGCTGGAATTTCGGCCGATTTATGCAAAAGAGTGGTCGAAAATTGGGTTCAACGATTGGACTTCGTAAAACGTGCACGCGGTGGTCATGCAAAAGAAATCGAATTTCATACCTAAATGTATATGTTCAAACTCGATAATAAAAAAAATTAGTTAAAAAAGTCAAACCGTTTGTGTTTTATTCAAAAAAAAAGTTGAAGCGCTCTTACTGAAAAACGCTTTATTAACATTCTCTCTGACAGCCAAGCAGGTCTAAAATCCCTGAGTAGCTTCTCACTCCAATCAAGGTTGGTCTGGGAATGTTTTAAAATCCTCAACACCCTAGTATAAAGAAACTTTGTTACCTTGATGTGGGTACCGGCACATGAGGGTCACGAAAGGAATGAAATTGCGGACACTTTAGCGAAAAAGGGGGCAAACACTCTCTTCATAGGTCCTAAACCTTTCTGCGGGGTAATAACAGCTTCCAAATGCCTCTCTATGAGCGGGAACAACTAGGCTTAAACGAGTACTGGAGAACCCAAATAGGCATGTGGCAATCGAAAGGACTCATCCAGAACGGATAAAGGCAGAAGCAATCCTTATCCTAAGCAGGAAGGGCATACAACTTACACTGCTAACTACTAACAGCGCATTGTAAAATTTTCCATGAAAAAGATAGGTGCGATAGAAAACGGTTCTTGTAGACTCTGCAAAGAGGCACAAGAAACAGCAGAATACTTTCTATGCGACTGCGCAGCAGTGGCACGACGCAGACTTATCTGTGAAATGGAGCTATAGATCCAAACCTCCCGCTAGAAAGTACGCCAACAGCAGTGTTAGAATTTACTAATAGCCTAGAACTGTTTGAGTAGGCTACACGGCTGCACAATAGATCTCTTCAGGTCGCAGTGCACAAACACCCAATCATAATAATAATAATAACATCCTGTAACTCACAACTGAATGAAACAAACAAAAAAAAAAGCAAAAGAACTATTTTGGTGTGAAATGTCACCCTGACAACGAGCGTAAACTTTAAACTATTCCATCGATACTTTACGAGATATTGATCACTACAGCCATCTATCGAGAAAATAATGGATTTCCTTTTCCCTAAACGTATATATAAGCCTGCTACACAGAGGCATTCCAGTTATTGCACTCCTTTCAAGCGACACAGTTGGAATTTGGTTTTAATTGCCTCCTACCAGACCGGGGTGGTCTTTGGTCGCGGTTACTTTCCTAATCTTCTTTCACAGTTAATATATATTGTAAATCAACTCATGACAAAAAAAAATTCCAAAAGGGATTAATTTCACGACACCATGCAGCAATTTGTTACAAAGATCACCGGAATTGATGCTTTTGGACTATTTTCTATGCGGCTTTCGAAAAGATAGCATTTAGCAAGTAGAATTAAGTTGTTCCCAACTGAAGTACTAACAAAAAAAAATTTACTAAAACTAAATTAAAAAAGGAAGTTCCATTTTGAAAGACCCTTTACTATCATTGCAACTGCATGCACACTCACAAGGCAATGCACAAAAACATACGAGTATATGTGCGGGATTATGCTGCATTTATTTAAATGTGTATGCACGTATGTATGTGCAATGTGTAGACAACTTGCTAAGAGTTTAGCTCTTTCTTTGCTGTTCATTTCAGCAGTTGAGAAAGTTCCCTTTGAAGTGAACAACTCAGATTGAGTTACGTCTTTCTTTTATTTTTGACATTCATTGTAGCAGTTGCCCTCACTGATTCTTTATTATTTCGGAATTAGATGCTATTGTTGGTTATTTTCAAGTTACATCGGCAGTACTCATACAGACAACTCGTATAGCCAACTGTCTGAAGCAGCATAGTCTTGAAAAGATTACCAGATGTGTTGACTTTAAATGAGACAAAAAAATAAAAACAAATAAATAAATCAGTAAATAAAAAGTGCAATTACAAAACACTTTTGCTAGAAATTCAGTTGTGCAGAAATTACTTGTTCCAAAATAATCGCTCTACAAAATATCATTCAACCCCCGCAACAATTAGTTGTGTTGCGAAGTTAGTCGATGACTTGTTGTTCAAAGCAGTTAACCGAATTATTGCGCTAATTTGCATTAACTTTTCTCTCACAACAACCACTCTAATGCGGCTCAGCCTACTTTCGTATACTTGGAGTTTTTTAAGCCTTTTTAGAGGAGGTTTCATTAAATCACAGAATTTATGCATCCCTGCTTATCTGCATTTACAAAGCCGCACAAACATACGCACAAAGGCATGCAAGCGAAGTACTCTTGTATGACAAATAAACACACAAACATACAAGCAAACACATAAGCATGCAAATATACCAACAAACATGTTTATAAGTGAGAGAGAGAGTATGTGAGAGCTGTTGCTGATAAAGGTAATGAGTTCTATTTTAGCTCTATTATGAATTCAGACTCACCTAAATAACGTCAAAGGAGAAGAGCTGCTATGCGTGTAGTAGCTCAATGGTTGTGCTAATTATATGCACACTTTTTTGGGAGAAAAAAAAAAACAGTTAGCTTTCGATGGTATAAAAGCGAGTATTCGAATATCAGTTCTGCGTTTACAAAGTAAGTGAGCTGCAGTGAAATGAGCATTTGAGGTACTAGACTAAATTGGGGAACGCCTTTCCATAAGACACATTTTATGCACACAGAGGGTGGATAGGAGAATAAATAAATCAATAGGAACCCGTTTTTTTTTATTTTTATTTTATTAACGATTCTTATTTATTTTTATTACCGTTGTACATACAATAATAGGGCTATCACAATGGATCTGTTCCTTCCGTTGCGGCAGCGCGTGACGTGTACGACGTACCGTAGTGCCACAATGAAAGTATTGCCGCGTATAAACTAAACAGCAACAAAAGTTCTTGGCGTGAAAGTAAATATTATATGTAAGTTAACGTGTCCCGCAGGACATCGTTGAAAAAATTAAAGTTGCGGGCCAACCACTTGGCCCGTTAAGTTATACTTACTTTCGGGATCCTGGAATTAATTGTCTGTTCTTAGTGTTTTACAGTTACTTTATTGTATATTAGCTGGTTGAAGATTACCGGTTAATGCCCACTGGTTCAAGACTGCCCGCGCGGCGGCACACTCAGAACCTTTTATACTAAACTAGCCTTATTCCTACCCTAACTCTGCTGACACAGCGGTTCCCACGATGTTGTGTATTTCGGGTGAAGTTGCTGTTTGCCGGATGCGCGTGTGGATCACGTTGCATTAAGCAGACGCACTGTCAGCATATTTCAATACACAGGTGTGCTTCTGCTGCAGGTGAGCGAGTTAACTGTGGTGTTAACTGCCCCCCCTCTAAATATCTGCGTCCCGCAGATTGACATGCGTATTCCGGGAATCGTCGGGTGTCTCCTTTGCGTAGGTAGCAACAGGCATCGGAATGGTAGGTTGGCGTATCGGAGGGAGGTCAAGGCTTGCTGTTATCTTTCTCCAAATCCAGTAGGAGACCACGGCCAATATGCAAATAAAAAAGGTGTCAACAGCCAAAGAGACATGGAATCTCTGGCCCAGTTTGCCCAGATGGTTGATATTCGTCATGCTCAACTCGTGAACGTATTCTAGACTTGGTTTAAATCCTTGGCTTTTCACGTTGGTAACCGCTGCTGGCAATACCTGCGAGCTCTGCGATGCTCTGTTAGAAAAGGTTTCGTTCTTCACCCAAATTGTCTCATTGCTAAACTGGATGAGGAACGTGCCATTAAGGACGCTCTTGCGATTATCATTACGAACAGTCCCCTGAAAGTTGGTTAGAAATAATGTACCTTCACTAATTAATTCGATAGTTTCTCCATTTTCAGGTTCGAAGTGGCATTTTGCATCACCCCCCTTAATTAAACGTGCCAGGCATCCATCTTCGGGTAATCTTTGCAGATGGCTCATCTCGCAGATCGTTGAATTTTTGATCGAAGGACATTCACTTATTATGCCGTACGTTTCTTCCTTGCTGACCAACATTTTAGTGTAGTTTGCCACTACCCTCATACCTGCATGAACCGCAGCTCTTGTCATCAGAAAGCGGAATTCATCTGTTCTGACCTTAGGGATTGCGAGTACATAAAGCAGCAGAGAGCTGTTTGAAAATAAGGAAGGCTTCGCATATTCAATTGCCTCAATGGCATTTTGATAGGGTAAAGCCTCTTCTTCAGAAATTAGCTGATGTAACTCAACCGGGTTTAAGAGGTTGGTGTTGACTATGCCCGACTTTGCCATTTGACATGCGCGTACTACCTCACTTATTTCTTCCTTGAGGATCTGTATGCGGTTAAGCAGTACGGTTTCAGCAGCCGTAGTGCCAACCTCTTTCCCAATGGTGTTCACGTAACGTGTCATCTGATTGATCTGGTTCATAGATTCCCGAGTGGCATTGAAGAGTTCCTCATTTATTTTAAATTGGTGGTTGCTGTTTGCGATTACATCATCCTGACTTCTGAGGATTGTGTCCCAGTCTGTTGCGTCAGGCGAGCCGGCAACCCATTTCCAGGCTGATCCAAGCCAATTGATTGACCGGATTTTACGGGGTTTAGTGGCCCGAAGTTCGGCGAGGCGTTGGCTAATGTGGTTCAAGTTGTATGCAGCAAAGGATTTTGCGACATCATTCCTCATGCCCTTTGCAGCCGTTTCGAATTTCTCCAATGCTTCACTGAAGAGATTCAAATCAATCTTATGTATCAATTTAAAATGGCCATTTACTATCCAGCCTTGACCCTGATTTATCGCTACCAATGGGGCATCGTAGCCGAAGATGTTGAATCCGCAAACGCAGGGGATTACGAGTAATCTAGCTTGATAAAATTTTCAATAAAAATTTACAAATTTTTCTTAGTGTGGCAATAAAATAACATAACAAAAATCGGTAACTTCTTGTTTCAGCCTTAAGCTAATATTGCCAGTTGCGCGTGTTCTTTTCTTGAAAGCAACCTGTTCCTAATCAGAATATCCTTTGAAAGGAAAAGGGAGAAAAAGCATTTCATCGTTTATATTAAAACAAGTGGCTTTCGGGAAAAGAGGAGCGTTACATATATGGCAAAAAATATTTTTTTTTTTGTACAATTTACAACGCCTTAAATTATTTGAAAATTGGCAAAAAAAATTTTTTTTTTTTTTTTTTTTTTTTTGTTTTTTTTTTACAATTTACAACAATTATTTGAATATTGGCAAAAAAATATTTTTTTTGTACAATTTACAACGCCTTACATTATTTGAATATATTTGGCGTTTTTTTTCTCTTTTCTGTCTTTTTTTATTAACAGTTTCTTTCTCTCTTTTTTTTCTTAAATATAAAAAATTGTTTCATATAAAAATATTTGTTTTTCTTTTTTTTTTTTTTCTAGAGGGTTTTAATTATCACCCCATTTTTGTACGAGCCAGCGAAGGAAAAAATACGTCAAAAAAGGAAAGGAAAGATCGGTTTCATATATTTTTCACCTGAGTCTTATGGATCCTTTTCCCATTGTTCGTTGTTACCGTGACCCTATTATCTTTTCCTACGACTTCCTTTTTGTACAGTGGCCGTTGTTTTGCTTTTATTTGCTTATTCCGTACGTACACCACGTCGCCCTGCGAATATTCCCTAGGGTGGTCCCTTTTTCTATTAATTCGCGAATTTCTTGATTCCTGATTTTTCCTTATTTGACCCCTTACCTCATTGAAAACCTTTTCCTGAAAATTTCTTATCCCCTGGTAGTTTATTCTTTGCACCCTGTTAAAAAATATGTCGCTCGGTTTATGCTTTGTAATGGAATGAATTGAATTGTTGTACCGATCAGCGGCTATGTATAGTAACTCCTTGGGGCTGGTGTTGGGTAGTTCCTTTTGCAAACAGCGGTATATTTCAATAATAGTGGAATGAAGCCTCTCGACCTGTCCATTTACTTCACTTTTTTGAATGGGGGTCTGGTAGAGCCTGATTCCCAAACTTCTTACATAATTGGATACTAGAGGGGTGACGAATCCTCGTTCGTTGTCTGTAACTATCATGCGCGGGACCGTAAAATAGTGAATTACTTTTGCAAATTTTTTTCGCAAAAGTACGGCCGACCTGTCCTTAATGTGGAAAAACTTCGCAAATTTGGAGAATTTATCTAGACAACTTAAAAATTTCTCCCCGCTAATTTCGAAAATATCAATGTGCAGGATATCGCACGGATGTTTGGGTATTGGTGTATCTTTTAATTTTGGGACGAAAGGATGTCTGTCATATTTATTTACCCGGCATATTTCGCAAGCTTTAGTGAAGTTCCTTATCAGGCTCGCCATTTTGGGGAAGTAGTACCTTTCCAGAATTTGTCCTTTATTCTCCACCGGGTTTCTATGAGCCCGCCTGTGCTCTTCCTCTATTATTCTACAAATTCTTTCCTCATTCGCCACATCTTCTACCAATCTTTGCGTTACCCTAATTTTGTAATAAAGGAAGTGTTCGAGATACACCTCTTGGAGAAGCTGTAGCCGGTTCTCGGGAATTTTGACACCGTTGATTATATTTGGACGTAGCCTTTCTTTCAATATCCTTACTAAAGTGTCCCGATTAATATCGGCTAGAGTCACATAATGGCGAGTGTAACCCTCGTGTGGGTTCTCAACACTAAGGAGTTCCCGTCCCTCTCTTATCACGAGCTGATTCTTAAAAACATTCAAGGGTGCCTCGACGTGAATTATTAGATCGGAGGCGTCTTGTTCAGCGCTGTGGACAGTTTCTATTTCACTTGCGGTCGCGGTGGTAGAGCCCCTAGCGGCGGTCATTGTTCTGGATGTATCGGTTGCTCCTTCACTAGCCGTTTCTGTATCGGAGCCACTAGCCAACACGTGAAGTCCTGTTGTGTCCTGTTTCCGACCTTTGATCCTGGATAGAGCATCTGCCACATAGTTTGATTTACCGGGTGTGTAAATTAACTCGTGGTTGTATTCCTCTATCCGGGCCTTCCATCTTTTTAACTTCGCGTTATGGTTTCGGTTTCCTAGAGCGAAGGTCAGCGGCTGATGATCGGTATAAATTTTAATGTTCTTTGCGCCATATAAGTAGGAACGCAGGTTGTCCAATGCCCATACAATGGCCAGCATTTCCTTCTCATTTGTAGCATAGTTTTCTTCTGTCTTGCTTAGCGAGCGAGAGATGTACGCGATTGGCCTGTCCTTTCCAACCTCACCTTGGGACAAGACAGCGCCTATTGCAAAGTTAGAAGCATCCGTAGTCAAATTAAAAGGTTTCTGAAAGTCCGGGAAAACCAAAATATCAGCCGAAACGAGTAGCTCCTTTAGATCAGCAAACGCCTTCAACGCAGCGGATTCGAGCTTGATTTTTACCTTTCTCGACTGGTTAGCCTTTATTTGGGCGTTTTCTCCTCGGGTTAGACTTGTCAATGGCTTAGCCACCTTTGCATAGTCCCGAATGAATTTTCGGTAGTACGACGTCATTCCTAGGAAACGCTTCAGATCCTTAAGCGTTTCGGGAGGATCCAATTCCTGAATGGCTCTTACTTTTTTTGCATCGGGCTTAATCCCGTCAGGAGTGATGACATAACCAAGGAATTCTACGCTAGTCTTCATGAAATGGGTTTTTTCCAGATTAACTTTTAGGTTTGCACTCAGCAGCCTTGCAAAGATCGTGCTAACATTTTCTAGGTGCTCCTCTTCACTTTTTCCAAAAACTATGATGTCGTCAATATACACGTAGCAGATCTTCCCAATATATTCTTTGAGAACATCGTCTATCATGCGTTGGAAAATGGCAGGGGCGTTCTTTAGTCCGAATGGAAGCCTAAGAAATTCAAATTTTCCATTCATCGTTGAGAACGCAGTTTTTGGTACGTCACACTCTTTCATCGGAACCTGGTGGAACCCGGAAGTTAGATCAATCGTTGTAAAGTATTTTGCAGCACCTAAGCTGGCAAGAGTTGCATTTATATCCGGTATGGGGTATGTGTCGGCAATTGTTACGGCGTTTAGGCGCTTGAAGTCAACCACCATTCTGTATTGCCTTTCTCCCGAAGGTTTTGGCTTTTTGGGGACAATCCAGATTGGGGAATTGTATGGACTTTTCGAAGGACGAATAATGCCTTCCTCAAGCAATTCCTCGACCTGCCTTTCAACCTCCTCTCTCATGCAGGCAGGATATGGGTAACTCTTGGTGTAAATTGCCTCTGCCGTTGTCGTTCTAATCTCCGCCCTCACTGTAGTATCCACAATTTCCCTGTCACTTATTGGATCAAAAAGTTTTTCGTGATTTTTAATGATCTGTTGCAGTTTTTCCTGCGCCCTAGTTGAAATGTTGTTATCGGAAATTTGGTTAATTTGTCCGGAAGGTTTTTCTAAAAGTGGAATTCTAATATTAGGTTTCAAAATTAGCACATTTTCCTTGCGGTCTATTATAGCCTCCAGTTCCTTTAGGGTATCATCGCCAATAATACCATCAAAGGAAACGAGACCCGGCAGTACGTAAAATGTTATAAAGGTATCGTTTCCCGCGCGTTGGAAAAATCTGCCAGTAACTTCCTCAGTGATTTTTATGCGCCCTCCGGCTGAACATACGAAAAAAGGCTTCCTAAGTGTCTTACTATTTAGGGAAAGGGTTGAATTAATGAAATTTTTATTTGCGCCAGTGTCTACAAGAAATTTCAAGGGAGTACCGTCGTTACTCACGTACTCTATGTAAGGTAAGCTGGATAGGCTCCTGTCATAAAATTCACCTGGTCTTCCACATTATCCTCTGCTACTTGAGCATACTCTTCATCAATTGCCTCCATATGGAACATCCTCTGCTGTTTCTGGGGGTAATTATCTGAGCCGAATTTCCTTTTTAACGAGAATCCTTGCTGAGGTTTATTCGGGAAACTCCGACGAGTTTGTGCAGAAGGATCCACTTCCATTTTTTCCACTGGTCGATATATTTCCGGTTTTCGGGTAAATGTGCGGTTCTGGAAGGAACCACTCTGCGGCCTAAATCCGAACTTATTACTATTTCCTGTGGGTCGAAAGTTACCGCTAAACTTCGAAACAGATGGGTGAGGCTTAGAATTCCCACTCATGGTATTCATGGGAACAGTCACCGTATTTCTAATTACCGCTCCATGCACAGGTTGATTCCTGAAATTCAGATTTTGTATGTCCAAACAAGCCGTGTACGCTTCAGGCAGCGATCGCGGTTTTTGGACTATTATCATACGAGAAAGGTCGCCATTTAACCCTCTTATGAAGACATCCAGCGCTCGATTCCGGTACGTTTCCATTAAAGCACCCACAGTTTCGGCAGAGTAATTCTCGGTTTTTAATTTGTTAATTATTAGAGAAAACTGATGGTTTACGCGTGCATAAAATTCGTCTAACCTGAGACCACCTTGCGTCAACTGGCCCAACTGGTGCTCCAAGGTGCGTATGTCCCTTTTATCTGCATAATGTAGCGACAGGCAGTTTTTAATCCCTGGCCAGTCGACCTCGGAAATATTGTGTGAAATTAGAGCAGAGTCAGCATTTCCCCTAACTTTCCCCCTAATACTTTTAAGAATGGCCCTATATAGAGGTCTTGCCTTGATGATTTTATAATCATCAAGGATTCCCTCCACTGATGTCACCCAGGACACGTATTGGGAAGGGTTTCCCTCGAACACCTGAAGATCCCTAACTGAATCCGGTAATCTACCAATCTCCCTTAAGTCGTCCTCATTCACCGGCCCCTGTAGAGGAATTTCAATTGGTGCTGCCACGGGTCCCCCCACGGACGCTGCCTCAAGCTGGCGAATGCGATATTCGGCTTTTTTCAGCTCAGCCATGAGCGCGCCCACAGAGCCATTTAATTCAGTAACAGATTGGGTTAAGGAATCCATAATTAAGTAAATTGACTCACCGACTTTTATTTTTACTCCTTTTCAAACCTTTTCCTCTTCCTTCGCTGCTTCTGTCACTTTATTCTCTTCTGCTTATTTTTATCGCACTTGTTGTTTTGCTTTATTCAACTCACAGGCTGATTGATTGCATCGAGATATCCAAAATGTTGAGCTAGAAATGCGAAAGTATTAGTATTTTGTAAAATATTTTTTTATTTTCTATTTTATTTTATTGGTTAAGGTCACGGAAGGGACGCGGGAACCCTTTTTAGTCATCCTACAATCAGATTGTAGGCAACCTACTTAGGATGCTTCCTTCACACGATTCTCGAAAGTCTAAACAACTTTTAATTTAGCTGCCAGAGGCCAGAAATAGTTGGCGTGTTCCCATGTGAACGACAACGTGCACCCAGATAGGGCGTATCCAGTCCACTGGCTGCAGCTGCTTTATCATGCCGAGATCGTTGACGTTACCCAATTTACTTATAAACATGGCTGTAATTACACTAGCCAATTAACATTTTTCCTCTTTTTTTTTGATATTTGCGAATCCGGGCAAGGAGTCGAACCTTGTGCCAATGGCACCCACCAATTCGCCACAGATTTAAAATATGTAATTTTTCTCAAGAATCTTTTTGTATTCTTTTTTATTCTTTTTATATTCTAACATGGCTGTAATTACACTAGCCAATTAACATTTTTCTTCTCCTTTTTTTTTTTGATATTTACGAATCCGGGCAAGGAGTCGAACCTTGTGCCAATGGCACCCACCAATTCGCCACAGATTTAAAATATGTAATTTTTCTCAAGCATCTTTTTTGTATTCTTTTTTATTCTTTTTGTATTCTTTCCTTCTGACGAGGAGTCGAACCTTGCACTATGAATGTTTCACAGTGCCCACCAATTTGTCAGGGATTTTAATACAATTTTCTGCGTTATTATCTTTAAAAATTTTTTTTTTTATTTTTGCAGCCTTTTTTATTAAATAAGGCATTTAGTTAATTAACAAGTACTTGGTCCCATGCAATCTCCAATGTGGAAGGTGTAGCATGACTACTATTGCGGGCACACAAGACTGTAACCGACCGACATTATAGTCGTAGGAGTCCGTCCTCGTAGGCGTAGGCATACGGCCTCCTGTGGCAATTCTAATGTCACCGAGCGCGGACGAAAAATTGCTGTGGTGCAGTAACAAGTAACATTTTGTTTTATTTCCTTGACAAATTTTAGCCATCTTCTTTTATCCTCGTGAGTAAATTGCCAGGAGGGTCCCCCCGTAGGTAGTGAATCGCTGAGCAATATCCTCCGAGTTTTATATTTATTTATCGCAGTAGTGCAGTTATAAGTAATGTTTTATTTAATTTACAAATTTTAGAAAAATTTTTTCATCCTCGTGAGTAAATTGCCAGGAGGGTCCCCCCGTAGGTAGTGAATCGCTGAGCAATATACCCCGAGTTTCATATTTATTTATTGCAGTAGTGCAGTTTATTTAGTTCACAAATTTTAGAAATATCCTTTCATCCTCGTGAGTAAATTGCCAGGAGGGTCCCCCCGTAGGTGGTGAATCGCTGAGCAATTTACTTCGAGATTCATATTTATTTTATAATTAATAAATTTTTTGTTTGGGCATTCACCCTTCACTGCACCTCACAAACCTTTCATCATCGTAAGTAAATTGCCAGGAGGGTCCCCCCGTAGGTGGTGAATCGCTGAGCAATTTACTTCGAGATTCATATTTGTTTTACAATTAATTTTTTTATTTAAGCATTCACTTTTCACTGCACCTCACAAAACTATCGTCGCACTCCGCTCCACTTTGCCGGGTATTCCCTTACTGAACAAGGGAATCCTTTGTGAAGCTCGCATTGCGGCTGTTACTTTGCACAAGTGCGGCTTCACATTGTGGAAGGGAATTTTCAAGTGATTTTTCGTTTTGCGCCGTGAATCTTTTCAAACACTTAATCTGATTTAGTTTGAATTTATTTCAAATTCACTTTTAATTTTAGTTTATTTGGTTAACTCCGATTTTTAATATATTTATTAAATTTAATTTCATTTGAACTTAATTTATTTTGTGTTAATTTATATTAAAAAATTTTGCTATGATTTCAATTTTGGTTTCTTGTCTAATTTTATTTTAATTTTAGTTACAATTTGATTTATTTTATTTCATCAAGTTAAATTTTATTTTACATTTTTTTCTTTTATGACACGGCGCACTCACTTTTTTATTTTCACTTTTTTTCCCTTTCCACTACACCATAAGGATTCCTTTGCGGATCCTTTACACTACAAGGATTCCTTGGGGGAGATCCTTTACACTTACAAGGACTCCTTGCGGATCCTTTACACTTACAAGGACTCCTTTGTGGAGATCCTTGTTAGGTACCCCATCTTTTTGAAAAAAGAGGGGTCCCTGCTCGGGCGCCAGTTAACGTGTCCCGCAGGACATCGTTGAAAAAATTAAAGTTGCGGGCCAACCACTTGGCCCGTTAAGTTATACTTACTTTCGGGATCCTGGAATTAATTGTCTGTTCTTAGTGTTTTACAGTTACTTTATTGTATATTAGCTGGTTGAAGATTACCGGTTAATGCCCACTGGTTCAAGACTGCCCGCGCGGCGGCACACTCAGAACCTTTTATACTAAACTAGCCTTATTCCTACCCTAACTCTGCTGACACAGCGGTTCCCACGATGTTGTGTATTTCGGGTGAAGTTGCTGTTTGCCGGATGCGCGTGTGGATCACGTTGCATTAAGCAGACGCACTGTCAGCATATTTCAATACACAGGTGTGCTTCTGCTGCAGGTGAGCGAGTTAACTGTGGTGTTAACTTGTATTTCGTTGTGTATAAACAGGTTTTTGTTGATTAGTTGGTTAGAGAGGCGATTCATCCAGAATACAAGGTGAAGTCAAAAATAAACAAGACTGAGCTAAAGTAGAAACAAGAGGAGCTTTGTTTTGATAACTTCGGGTTTATTTATTCAAAATAGTCCTCTGTGGCCTCGATACACTGTTTTGCGTGATCTAAAAGCTTTTCGAAAGAATGTTTCAGATCATTGACCGGAATGTTTTTCAGAATGGGTGACCTCTATGGACGCAAAACGTTTTCATTTCATGGCCAAATGCAATTTTCCGCATAGGTAGAAGTTACTCAGAGCCATATCAGGCGAATACGGTGAGAGATTGATGGTTAAAATGCGATTTCTACTCAAAAAACCAGTCACAAGAGTGGATCGATGAGATGGTGCATTATCATGCAATAAGCGCCAGCTTCCTCCTTCGCGGTATTCAGGGCGATACAACAAACGTTCCGAAACGCCAACACAGAAAATTGCATTGACAGCTTGACCCGTTGGTACGAACTCCTTGTGGACAATTCCTTTGGAATTATCCATTCTCCATTTCTCTTCCCATGTAGCAGTAAAGTTAATAGCTTCTTGTATCCCATTCGATGTATTTTCAATACTCTTAGCAACTGCAAGTATGGCAGTGCTATCCGCAAATGTAGCAGTTACTTGCTGATTTGACGATGTTAGGTCGTGGTTATACAGGAAATTCAGCAGAAAATACCAAATGTTTCGCTGTGGAACGCCTGTGTTCATATTTTTTAGAGACGAATATGCATTTTCGTGTTTCATGCAAAAGTACCTATCATTAACATATGGCGGGAACACCTCACAGCATTGTGAACTCGACCTTCTGGAGGAGCCCTTCGTGGCATGCTCTGTCGAAAGATTGCGAGACTTCAAGAAAAACGGTTGAATACATTTTTTCTTTTTCATAGCGCTCTCTAATGCTGCTTACGACTTATTAAAGTATTCCATTAGCTTAGCGGTCACCTAACTGGGTCTGAGCATTTGTCGGAAATTTTTCTTATTAAATTTTTCTATGCGCCTATAAGTTAGCCACTACTAGGTAGGTAGGTGGCTCTGCCCAAGTAGCACTAAAACATCATTTTGATATCATTATGAGACCTCCAACAGGCACATATCTACAACCAGCCAGAGCTGTTGATATAATGGAGAAGACTCATGGGATTTAGGTTGACACACTGCCCCAGGCTGTCGAAAAAGGAGCACCCAGTGACCTTAATCGTTTAGCTGTCAAACCCATACATTTACAGAGAAAGTGCTCAACAGTCTCCTTCTCTGAAAAGTTCGCACAGCTTCTGCAATGGGTATTAAATGGTAGCTCTAGCTTTTCCACCTGTGTGCCGATCGTCCAAAGACCGGTAAACACAGCTACTAATTTGGAAATTGAATGGGGAGGAGTCTAAAGGACTTCCTGAGTCCTCCGTATATTGCACTGGGGCCAAAGGGTTTTCGAAATAGGACATGAAGGAATGGAGCTTCATGTTTTCTGCACTTTCCAGAGAAATAATTTGTCCAGTTCCCCTTTAACAACTGTCAGAGGGATGCCGATGAACGGGTAGGAGGTGTCTGAGACTAATTCAGTCCCCTACCTGGCAAGCTCATCAGCAATTTCATTTCCCTCTATGTTCCTATGTTCTGGAACCCAGATCAGAGAAATCTTACCTGTACAGCCAAGAGATTTGATCTCCTCCGTACAGGAGCTTACTAGCTTCATTCTGCACCATGGCGTCATCAGAGCCTTGATCACGGCTTGACTATCGGAAAAAATTTTAATATCTCCCTCCCTCCCGCTTTCCCTAAGCAGTTTTTGTGCCTGCAGAATCGCAAAGCTTTCGGCCTGAAAAACACCAGCAGTATTCGGCAGTTTAAAGGAGATAAAATGGCCGATTTAGAGAAAGTCCCTACTCTGACTCCCGATTCCATCTTGGAACCGTCAGTGAAGACAGAGGTGCAAGCTTTGGTGCTGATTTTCCCCTCGGCGATGCCAATGCATGCAGTCCTTTGCAACCTCCCCTGTTTAGAGATATTGTGGCTATTCCGAAGAGCTTCCCACCGAACCAATCATCCATACATTAAAATTGGCAAACCCACTGCGTTGTACATCCACAGCTCGACCTGTGGCTGAGCCCCTATTTTTTACCGAACATAGATTAGCAGGAGTAGAAGGCTATACTGGCCTTTTTTACCGGATTTTTAATGTGTAGGTTCCAATGGAGTATAGATTCAAGTATCATTCCAAGATACCTAACTTCCTATGAGTGCGGGAGAACGTGGTTGTTTAATTTGGGAAGTCGAATGGGTGGAGGTTTATATTTTCTGGTAAATAGCATCAGCTCCTTTTTGTCAGAGTTGACTTGGAGGTCGAAAGTGGCAGCCCAGCCACTGAGTACAACCAGTGACCTTTCCAAGATCTCAGCCATGACTCAGAGAAACGGGCCCGATACCATCAGTGCCAAGTCATCGGCGTATGCTACTACCTTAACCTCACCCTTATTTAGCATTATCAGAACTTCGTCAATATCAACTCGCCAAAGTAGAGGCGAACGTAATCACACTGCGGCGGGCCCCATGTGAACTAATCTAGTGATTTTAGCCCCTCTTCCGACCGCATTAACTTCCCTGCAGCCAAGCAGGGACGAGATCCAGAGGCAGATAGGTTTTTCCACCTCTAGTCCATCTAACGCAGTGATAATTTACTCCGCCCTGATGTTATTAAACGCACTTTCTATATCTTTGAAGGCCGCCAAAGTGAATTGTTTGCCTTCCGGACATTCTTCCACAGTCCTTACGACCTCATGTAAAGTTGGTTCCGTGGATTTCCCTTTCAGGGAAGCATGTTGCGCTGGCGATAATTTGGGTTCGATGTGCTCTCGGATATATAATAATAATCAATCAATCTTTCAAACACTTTTAGGATAAATGAGGTAAGACTTATAGGCCTAAAGTCCTTGGCCGAGTCGTGACCCCTCCTCCCTGCCTTGGGTATGAAAACAACCCTCGTTTTCTTCCAGTTGGCGGGGACGTGATTAAGAGCGATGCACGCCAAGTAGATTTCTTGCAGGACAGGAACCACCGAAGTACTTGTTTTCTGAAGCATCACAGGCAAGATATCGTCAGAATACCAGGATAGTCAAAGATTCTTCTGCAGATTCAGCTCACTCCCCATCCTCCCTTTTAGCCTGCTTTTTAACTACTATTACGATAAACTGAATATTCGAACAGAGCCTTCTAGATTGAATAGTCATCTTACTAAACCGGGAATATAATCCCATGGATCTCGTAGATTCTGTAGAGAGGACGATGAAAGTGTAAAACAAGTCCTGGCATCGTGCATAAGGGGCAAAAGCATATTTTGTCCGAGCAGAAAATAAAACTCAATAAAATAAGACATATCGATATTTACATATCGCAAATTATTCCCTTCCACAGCTAGGATTTCTAGCAACACATTTCATATAAAAAAACTATGAAACCTGCTGACTTGTGGAAGAGAAAGTAAGGTTTTCTTGTATCTCATTGCTGTACCTCAAAAGTTTCTAGCCCTCACATTATTTGCACTTTTTTTCGGATTTCATTATCTTAGAAATAAAAATGGCAAATGAAGTAATTATGTTTTTGTGTGTACACCCCACACTTTGCAGAGCAGAGAAAAGTTTTATTTTACACTGAGTACATTTTGTTTGGTAGCTTTTTACACGCTTAAGGAGGTTTCTGATGCTGTCTGCGAAGTAGTGCAAAGTGCTACTAAAATGTTGTAATGGTGTAACGGAAATTAAGGTGCTTGCAACAATTTAGTGAAAATTGCGAACTCCACCAAACCAAATGAGAAGGAAACATCAGCAAAAAGTAGTGCACAGAATAAATTTGAAACAACAATTCCAGTTCTAATAAAAATATATTCTGTGTGTGCATTCTGCTTTAAGTTGCGGTGAGTGAGCGAATGAAATACAAAGAAAAGTAGAAAGTAAAGTATATCTGCATTTTCAACATTTTCTGCTTTTAAATTTTTAATCATGAAATTTCATTTGGATTAAGTCAAGCGAGACGCTTGTAGAAGATCATTTGGAGGTCCCAAATATTAATGCGTTAAAGAGGAATTTCCCAAGCATAGTTTGATTTTTGCAAAATGCCATTTCGCTTGATTTGGCGTACGCCGTTCAATCTTCCAATGAACGAGATTGACGCGTATTTTTACTTCTTGAGACGAAAAGGTGAACTAGTCACCGCTCCTACGCCATTCGTGAGTACCTCACCGGTCCTCTTCGTCTAATTCATCTAAAAGTGGGCCCAGGAAACTTGCTGTTTCGAGTTTGGGTCCAGAGGGAGAGGGGTGTTAGATGAGTCGGTTTAATGGGACATGTGAAAAGGTGGTTAGTGTCGTACGGGGTGCCTCCATATGCCGGTCATATGTTTAGTACGTCGGGGTCGGTTCTGGATAGGTGGGAGTTTAACCTGCTCCAGTATCCAGAACGTAATTGTGCAAAGGTTACGCGGGATTCTCGAGGAAGTTGGAGCTCTTCCTTTGCAATGGGTAGTAGTAGACTCCGATGACGGTATTCAGGGGTCGGGAGCTTAAGAAGGTGGTAAAAGTCTCCCTATGAGTGTCGTGAATTGTCTGTCTGTACATTGGCCGATCCAGTAATTGTCGGTCTGTTTTGTCCTGGATCTCGTCCGCGTAGTTGAGGAGCTGCCTCCTGACATATCCGGAGTGTAGTTTTCGTCAAATATATTGCAAAGCTTCCATCAAATGGTATGGGATCACCTGCACACAAAAAGAAGTTGTCTGTAAAGTCGGTTTACTGACGATAGTTTAACGTGACAACGTCATAAGAAAATATTGATGGAATGGTTGCAATTTTCAAAACAAAATTTTAATTTTATTTGTTTGATAGATATTTTGTATGGATATAGAGGAGGAGGTAAATGGAATTGCAATGGAATAGATCAAGTTACTTTTACACAAATGTGAAAAATGACGAAACATTTATCAAATTCATGAAAGATATCTTCAATTTCGATTGTGCATCAGACGTTAATAAGTCAACAACACTAAGAGGCACCATCATCGATTTGCCTTTTTCAAGACACTTTACACTCGAAACACTCCCTTTCATTTCCTACTTTTTCTATCATCGTCCTATTCTCAACAGAGAAATGGTTCATTACCATGCACACAGGAAGAAGGCATATGCAAATACAAGTATGTGAATGTATATACCTACATATGCGCATATACATGCATATATATGCTCACTCAAGTAGGACAGAGCCAGATGTCGAACGTTGCCGAACGCGGGGGCCCGATTGTGCTCTTTGTCGTTCGTTCTGCGCTCTCGCTTGCAGTTCAAGCACATTAGCTTACATTTGCTTGCGTACGGAATAGATTCGCATATTTGATATGTCCATATGATTTGTATGCATCTTTACATATAGATTTGTTGTTTTTGAAAATTGCGCGAAATTGTATATGTATATGCATGTTTATATACACATATTAGTATACAACATATAATATCTTATAAGGTATATGGTAAATATTACCATACATTTTTTCCTTCATATATAATAAAAAAATTAATAATAATAACATTAAAACAACAGGTATTATTAACAAACTTGGTTTTATTTTAAATTCTTCAAGTGAATCAAATTAATAATAATCAATAGGAAGGCATATGCAAATACAAATACGTGAATTTATATATGTACATATGCGCATATACATACATATATACGCTCACTTAAGTAGGAGAGAGCAAGATGTCGAACGTTGCCGTTCGTTTGCTTTGTTTGCTTTGTCGTTCGTTCCGCGCTTTCGCTTGCAGTTCATTCAAGGTAACGGCAATGAGCAAGGTAACGACAAATGAGCAAGGTAACGACAAATGAGCAAGGTAACACTAATGAGCAAGGTACCGACACATTTTTTCGTGCGTGTAGCCGGCTAAATCGAATTATAAGACGTTATCACGTCAAAAACATGTGGTAAACATCTTCCACTACTTCTTCGCCAAAGAAGTCATAAATGGAATTTGGTTCATGATGGTCCATGCCGGCTTAGAAACTATGTTAACTAATCTTGCTAGCTAATATTTCAATTCTCCCATGCAGCGATATGTCCAGCTTGCATTGCTCCATCTCTTTTTTATTTTGTTTTAGTAGAAAGAAAGCATGGAAAGCCTGGATGGCCATTGCGGCCGTCAGTGTGAGACTTTAACCTCATCTTGCCCGAACGGATGCTCCTCGCGGAACCTTAGTACGTTTGTATGTTAGCTTAAATCAGTCAGCCTCTCTCAGTATAAGAATCTACCCGGTAGTTGGCTTACAACGACTCTTAAGTATTTCCATCAACCTGGAAGCCAAGCTGTTAATGACGTAGGTTTCCCTTTTGGACCCATTCATCATCATGCAGCACTTTTATGATGTGCGCTGTTCTTCTTCTTCTTAATTGGCGCGATAACCGCTTACGCGATTTTGGCCGAGTTTAACAAAGTGTGCCAGTCATTTTTTTCTTGTGCTAACCGGCGCCAGTTGGACGCACCAAGTGAAGCCAAGTCTTTCTCTACCACCTGATCTTTTCAATGTAAAGGAGGCCTTCCCCTTCCTCTGCTACCACCAGCTGGTACCGCATCAAATACTTTCAGAACCGGAGCGTTTGTATCCATTCGGACGACATGACCCAGCCAACGAAGCCGCTGGATCTTTATTCGCTGCGCTATGTCTATGTCGTCGTAAAGCTCATACAGCTCATCGTTTCAGCGTTCTCAGCGATATTCGCCGTTGCCAACGTGCAAAGGTCCAAAAATCTTCCGCAGAATCTATCTCTCAAACACTCCAAGCGTCGCTTCATCGGATGTTTTCATCGTCCAAGCTTCTGCGCCATACGTTAGGACGGGCATGATGTGCGCTGTTAGATCACTTAAAATCCAAAAACCCTGTGAAGGTCTTCTTTTCTGATGTTGAAACGCGGGCACCGGAATGCACTCTCTTATTCGTCAGGGCAGCCCGGGCAAAAGGGATCATTTTCAAAATTAAAGCGGTGTAAATGCTTCTCAAAATATCCATGCCCGCTCAGCAGTTGCGCCACGTAGAAGTCGCTTCCCCGTGCTTCCTTCGAGACCATTTGGCTGTGTGTGGTATCAGTTTGTGCGTCCAACGACCATTTTTAGAAATAGCTCAGCGTTTCTGCCACTCTCTGATGATCCCCTATCTCTCTTCTTCTTTAATAACACCGGGTAGTCTTTCTCACCCTAGATTATATAACCGCTGCAACTATTTGACCAAAACAGCTCTAGGGATTCGATATAACTGCTATTGCATCGTCTGAAACAGTGCGATGAGTGCTCGTAACTCTAAACTCGTTTAGTCTATGTGTGGTTCCTATTTCTTTCATATACAAATTTTTCCCAATTTTCTCAGTTCGGCGCTGCATATATAATCACGGATGTGGTAACAAATGCTTTACCCCATTCATACTAACAATTTTGGGAACTGGTGTCTCTACAAACGAGGCGTTCAGGTGTAGGTAGTCAAAAAGTGATATTTCATAAGTTTGAGGAAGAAAGTTACACCATAATCTCCAACTTTACTCCAATGGTAATCGCGTGTTCTATACCTTGGAAGCGCTACCCTCAAATGTAATAAAGAGTCAAACCGTTTCAAAATATCTACTAATCAGAAGATACTTCTTTAGTGTATAGGCACATGAAGGAACGAACTAGCTCTTATTCATATCTACAGCTCCTATTGAAATAGTTTTGCAGGGATCTAATTGACTTGAGACTATATAAATAGCTATACCAATACATCGTGGGGATCGGAGGAACTCACAGTGCTTCAGAAGATGGTGTAAAGGTAATTCAATAAATCAAAGCGCAGCTTCCGCTGCATCCGGGCTGGGATAATGGCGATACTATTCTAAGCGCATATAAAAAGCAAATTAGAAATTCAAAGAGGGGTAGCTTTAGGAAGTTTTGCGAGGATATTAGCCCCAGTTGCGACTAGGCTCCACAAAACTACGTCTAAGGATATATTTATTATTAGATTAGGTATCAAAAAAACAGATGGCATATAAAGATGCAATGAGGGCGTTAGAGCATGCGTGTTACTGGCTACATATTTTCCGGGAGCCATAACTCAGATCGCGGAGACCTGTACGGTGTTTTCAAGGCCACTCCAGTCGGACTGGAAACAGGAGGCTCATGGAATCCGCCCGGTAGTACTACAGCAAGACGGCGAGTAAGATTAGGTTAGGCTAGCCAGGTTGCTGATCTAAGACAAGGCACTCGGAGGTGTAAGGCCCATTGTGATACCAGACATTTTGCAAATTTTCCAAGTCTTTAAAGAAATAATCGCAAATATATTTTGCACGGCTTCTTAGAAGTGCAGGACATTCACAGAGAAGGTATTATACCGACTCAATTTCTTCTTAATAAGGCGGCGAGTTAATTACTCTACATCTCGTTGGAATAATACAATTCAGTTTCGGGCTGGCATACATACCAACAGGCACAAAATAAGAAAATAGGACTATTCACTGGCCAAGTCTCATTTTGTCTCACCTCTTTTGCAATGAAAGCAGATCGAATGGCTGTGTTCAATACCTCTCGGAGTATGCAAGGCTGCAGGGTGTAGCTGGGAACAAAGCAGCGGCCGCATTAGCAAGAGAGGCCGTGGCCTCGCCATTAATAGGAGTCAAGCCCTTCATCACTATGCGACTACACACCATCAGGTGTTAGCTTAGGAGTGAAGAGCTAAGGCTAAAAGAGATTAGCTGGCACCAAACCACGGGGCTACGCCAGGCGAAGTCTTTACTAGAAGGTACAATCAAAATAAATTTACGAAACTGGGAATGCTTATAGACATTTTCACAGTCCATTGCAGACTGCGCAGTCTTCGGTACATGACCGGGATATGGTCCGCGGATTTTTTTGGTGTCTGCGACCAGTCCCAAGAGGCTCCAATGCACCTTCTCCTTGAATGTAGTGCTTCACTCGCAGCCTTGTCTGAATTTAATTGGAATATTTTTTGAAACTCCTCAACTCCTCAAATAAAAACGATTGTTCACATCTCGAAGCGAACGTTTATCTATTGTTTGAAGGCTCATAACTACGCACAGAGGAGCTTCACGTTATAAATCATATAACAAATATTAATGACTTTTTAAGAATGTAATTTTACCTTTTTTTTATTAAAATCACTAATTCTTATTTTCTCGTTTGAACTAACCACGCCAAAATTGTCTTCGTCTAGTTTGCGATAATGGGCTTGATAGCCAAGCTGTTTTAGTCTTATCGATTGTTGTTATAAAACAGGCTTCCGCATAACAAAATCGTTAAATCTGTGCTTAAGGAAAGATGACAAAGCGAATATCGTTAAAATAACTTAAGAATTCCACCTCAGGTTCGCCTATTGGCCTACACTGCGTATACGTAATCAAACGCTCCCTTCACTTGCATTTCAAGTTATTGGTTCCTCAAAAAACAAAGGACTCACGTGATCAATTTGAGCATTTTGCTTGGGAAACGAACTAAATTTTTTTTTTTCAACAATTTTTAGTATTTGTTATAAGCGGAAAAAGTTTTCAATTAATAATTCAACTTGTTTTAAGAAGCGTCTTACACTATAATAAAAGGAAGAGCTTGGTCAAACACCCAAAAAGGGTGTACGCGCCAATTATATATTGTATATATACGAGGTGTGTTCGTAGGTTACGTATAGACGGCTGGTTGGACTGATGACAGGCCACTTTCTGTGGGCGAAGCGCATGGAAAGGTAGGGCATCTCAGACAGTGTACTCTGCCCAGCTTGTAAAGAAGAGGATGAGGCGGCGGAGCACTTCCTGTGCGTCTGCCACGCCTTCGCTCGAATCAGGTTTGAGGTATTTGGCACTGATGTGCTAAGAACCATCTTGGCTCCTTGGCCCCACAAGATCTACTCAGATTTCTTCGGAGGTGGGGTAGATTTGAAGAAAATTAAATCTGAATCCAAGTGTAGTACAAGGGACTTAATTAATGTCTGAGTGCTGCACTTGCTAATTGTCCCGACACAAAAAAAAAACAAAAAAAAAAAAAGATTACGTATATTCGAATTTCTATTTTTTTGTGGCGATATGTTGGTACTCCAGTCTCTCACTCATGCCGACGAGTTCGGCCGTTTTGAATGTTCAGCTAATTGTTGACAGCTGCTTTGCTTGCACGTGTTTTGGCTCGTCTTTGATTTTTACCTATTCAAAAAGATGGATCAAAGGATCGGTGGTACAAAATGTTCTCAGAAGGCCGAGAAGATGTGAACGACGAAAAGCGTGCCGGACGCCCAGCACTTCAACAGCAGACGCAGACGAAAAAATTGATGAAGTGAAGAAATTGGTATTGGCCAATCGTCGAATCACCGTTAGAGAAGCTGCTGAGGACCTAGACATATCGATTGGCTTGTGGCAGTCGATTTTTTTCAATGATTTGGGCATAAGACGGGTCGCCGCAAAATTCCTACCAAAACTGCTCAATTTCGACCAAACGCAGCATCGCATGAACATTGCTAACGAGATGTTGGACTTTGTCCGCGACGACCCAAATTTGCTCCAGAGGGTCATAACTGCTGAACAAGATAAAAAAAGTGATTTTTTTAAGAGCTTCAAAGATTGGAAAAAACGTTGGCGCATGAGCATAATATCTCATGGGGACTACTTTGAAGGGGACAAAATAGATATTAATTAGTAAATAAATAATTTTGGAAAAAACACAAAACTCGCGATACTTTTTGAACACACATCGTATTTGTGATATGCCTTCAAGAACTTCCTCGCTTTCCGAAACTTTATCATACGCGTTTACGGATTCATATTTTCTGCTGAGGAAGTTTTAAGGGTATCCAGCAAATACAGATTTGGTCGTAATGAAGCTTACAACATGAAAATCGATTCATGAATGCCTAATTGTTGAGAACGTTGAGAAATCGATGACGAAAGCTGCTCAGCAACACTTTGCGTTACAGCAGCAAAATTCTCACACAACATGCTTCTGCTCAAATATGAACGAGACGGTATCAATAAAACGGTCCGCGTATGACATATGGCAAAAATAATTTTTTTGTTTTTTGGTAGGACTGTTATAAGCTTACATGGCAAATTTCAGCGTGACATGTCACTTAGTTTGTTTTCTGTGCTACTGTAAACAAGTCAAGCTCGAGTGTAGAACGTTAAATTCTTAGTCTGTCACTCCTTTTTCTTTCCTCGATGGCACTGGTTTTACAGCCTACAGTTTTAAGCCGACTCCGAACGGCAAATGGTTTTTAAGAGAAACTTTTTCATGGCAAAAAAACGCTCGGAGGTTTGCCATTGCCTGCCGAGGGGCGACCGCTATGTGGCCGAACCCTTTCTATTATTTTAAGTTTCACGCACGGAGACTCAAATCTACGAACGGTAGTCACGCACCAACCCAGTCGGCTATGGCACCCACCGTAAGTTATGAAGATTAAATAAAATACCAAAAAATTGTCAAAACTTCTCAATAATTCCCAGTGCTATACTACAAAATGCGCTTTGTATTAAGTTTCCATATGAAAAATCAGAATTTCGTGTTCCAAATGCAAGACCAGCTTAATGCAAATAAGTTGTTTTGTCAAAAGTGCACAACTATAAAAGGCTGTTATTTCACATAATTCATAGCAGCTAACTTCAGTATAAACCAATTGCAATATGCAAAGATTCCTCGACATTCTATAGGATATGATTTTATAATAAATGAATTATTATCGCGCTTCCTTGTCGTAAAAGCGTACACTCATACATCTCTCAGCAACACCTCCAGCCACTGGCGCACAAAACTTCTTTATGTTCATACTTGCGCAAAACTTTTAAGAAATCTTTCTCATTCATAGCATCATCAAACACCAACAACTCAGCGCGCCAAGTTTTTCTTGCGAGCATTTTCATAGCTCTTAAATCACTTCATTCTTCACTCAGTTCTTATGGGACACCATTTTCACCTTTTTCACCTTTTTGTTGCACTTTTTCATCTTTGACCTCTTAAGCTGAAGACAGAGTGTGCGCTTCATATAAGCAATGTGCGGTTGTACCTCTACAAAACAATGCTGTAAGGTAACAGAAAAAGTGCCGCTTTATGGTGGGGGAAGCACTATAATATTTTCCAATAGTTAGGTTTTTCTGACTTTCTTTATTCTATAAAGATATTTTCAATATATCCATATCTTATGAAAAAAAATTCTAAAGTACATGCGTACGCTATGATCAGAAAGTACCGGGAATGTTTAAATAAAACAAAACAGAGTTAAATTTCGGGCAAATTTATTTTATCTCCTTCAAAATATGACCTGTCTGAAGCGACACACATGTGCCAACGTTTAACCCAGTCCTTCATGCACCCCTGGTACGTCGACGAAGGGATGGCCTTCAGCTCCTTTGACGCATTCTCTTTGAACTCCTCTTTTGACTGAAATACCTTCCTCGAAGTGGTAACTTCTACTTGGGAAACAAAACGAAGTCGCATGGAGAAATATCAGGTGAATACGGTGCTTGCACGATGGTATTTACTTGCTGTTTGGTCAAATAATTCAGCACAATTTGAACTCGGTGCGATGTCGCGCAATCATCATGAAAAGTCCAAGAATTGTTTGCCCACATTCCCGGCCATTTGCGACGTACAGAATCTCTCAAACGATTCAAAATGGATACATAATATCCTTTATTGACACTACGCCTTGGCAATCGAAGAAAACAGTCAACATCACCTTCCCGGTACCTTTTAATCATAGAGTACATATGTAGTTTCCATTAGCTCTTGTTTGGGCGTTAAAAAGTTGACGATTCCTTAACAAGTCAATTATCAGTCGATTAGATTTCCTAGCCTGCCTTCCATAGCTCCGACGGAAGACAAGTTACTCCGCATTTTTTGGCAAAATCCCCACAAACTTACCGAAGAGGCGTATCCATGAGTAAAACTGTGTTACGGTTTTTTACTGTAAAACTTCGAAATGTTAACTATTATTTGAGATTAATCAAATTTATCAATAGCAGTCTTCGCAAAATTGTGCGTGTTTTCTGGTTTGATACCATCACTAACATCTCTGGGAATTAACGAAGCAGATATCACAAAAGCAGCCCTAGACTGGAATCCACAAGGCAGTCAGAGATGTGGTAGGCCATCTAGCAGCGCATATCGGATGTTTGGATATAATACAAAAAAAAGTAGGACCGTCACGTAGATGCATTGAAAATATTATCAGACGAATGGCAGTGCCCGAGGGATGGAATACAACAGATATTTTTTAAAAATTTTCTATTACTGTTTGACCGCCCCAACCTTAGTTACTCAAGGCAATGCTTTGAAGACAACTTAGAATACAAAACACAAAAGATGTGTAGCCTAGTACAGTTACTCGTATGACGACAATTCACTTTGAGCCCACATCGTTTGTGTCTGGGTTTACATTTGAGTCAAGCGGAGTTTATAATAATAAAGGCTGTTTCAAAATGACACCTAGATGTATTTTTCTTCTTCTCCTCCTTCTTCTTCTTCTTCTTAGCTTCACAGTCCGTGGTGGACCATAGCTTCATCAAGAATTTTTCTCCCATTTATTCTATCCATGTCTTTATCTTTTTCCAAGTCTTAAATCATACTCCTTTAAACGCTGCACGGGTCGCTATCGATGTCCATCTCTTGTCCGAGGCTGTTGTTGACGTGTCGAGACAAGTTTCGAAGTTAAACTTCTTAGGCGTCAATCTTAATTCAAATTTAGGCCATGCAACGTGTTTGGCATTTTCGTTCCACAAAAGAGAAAAAATATATAACACAGAGGAAAAGGCGAGAGAGATCTTAGATACACTTTAGACTATTTTTCCTGAGTTTTTCCTTTTGTTGGTAATTTCTAGTGAGAAATAACACTGCCTACTTTTTGGCGTTATATTTCCTTCGTGCCTACTGTTTGGGACTTTATTTTTGGTGCCTACTTTTTGGCGCTCATTTGCGTTTCCTGGCTGGTGGCTGTGCGCACTATAAAGCGCTATCCATTCCGGCCTCGGATTTATTGGTATTGCCTTGCGGTAATTTGTGCCGTTGCTGCGGTCCTGGAATCGCTGCGTTTGTGCGGGTGATAAACGCTCGGAGTTTAGCGCGCTGTTGCCACGGTTTGTGTCCGCCGTTTACCTACACCGTTCGACCTTTCCTCGTTTTTTTGTAAATTTTGTATATTTGTATTCTCTGCAAATGTTGTGAATTTATTTAGATATATATTCTTTCTATCTCTCTCTCATTCTCTCTCGGGTCTCTCCCTCTTTCTTTGTCTGCCTTGAATGTTTTACTTCTGTTACTTGTACTACGCTACACGCACTTTTTTTTATACCGACTTGGGGTTCTCACCTTACATCTGTCATTCCCAGTGCTTCCACCAAGGTTTGATCTCCGCACTTGGTTAACAGTCACCAGGTGAAGGAGATGTACACACAATAAGAGAATTGGAGAAAAGAGGAGAGACGCCTAGATATCATTAACAAATAATTCAGGGCGAAACCATGTAAACTTATTATGAAAACGGTCGATTCTTAAAAGCAACATACCGAAAAATGCGTAATTTTTTGGTAGAAATAATCATCCGAATGAGTCAGCAATTCAATGGTTGGTGAAAAAATTCCAAGAAACTGGTTCTGTCGAGCATAAAAAAAGGACTGACTGAATACACTAGACTAGGGTTTTTTTGAAAAAAAAAAAAAAATCGATGTGAATAAGCCAACAATGATTACAGGACTATATTAAATACTATTTCGGTTCAAGGTTGCCAAACTCAATGCGTTAATATATGAGCGAGTGCTTGAACATTTTAATTCTCGTATGACAACCTCTAGACGTGCTTATGAAGGGGACATTTAAATGTCGTAATTTTTCACATATAATTGTTTAGAGCCATATTTGGAACTAAAATAGTAAAACTTAAGAGAATCTAAATTTTTACATGTTTTCTTTCAAAACGACATCTAAGTGCGTCTGTTGAAATACTATTTATTTCAATAACACTTACAGAAATCTCCACATTAAAATAGATTTTTACGAAATGCGAGCTCTTTTGTGATTAGGTTTTGCTTTCTGTCGCGAATGACAACGAAACGTCGTAGAATTGGTCAGCTACGTTACCTCATTTGGCAAATGTAGCTTTTTATCGCGGAATTGTGGACCTGTGCTCCAACTTGGAACTCTAGGAATTGATGATGATGCTAACTTGCCAAATTTATAGTTTTTGAAAAATTATGGACAGCGACGAATATATTAACAGACTTGTAAATAAATTACTAAAAGAGTGTGCGTTTATGACCTTTTTTGTTTGAAAAACTGTCTCGCGTAAATTACTTGGCAATTAAAAAAGATAGTGCACGCACCGAGTGGGAATCATTTCACGACATACTTCATCGCATTACCTCTTTGCACTTGTCTTTTAGCTGAGACACTTCGCGATTCGCACTCACTCTGTCGTCAGATTTATTCTTAAATTTTATGCTGCACTTATGTGGACTACCATAACTGGTATAAGAGGATAAAAGTAGCTGGCTTATGTCGCATTTGCATTGGCGTTGTTGTTGGTTATGACGACTAAGGCGCTATGTGATAATATTTGCCAAGATTTAATGCTTCGTTTTATATGCATACGCGAAATTCTGCCGTTGCCAAAGATTTTTTTATTCTCGTATATTTGTGGCATTCAACATCTTTTGTTTTAGAAGCAAAATAGTAAAATAGAGTCATTCGAGTTAAGATAGTTTTTGCATCATATTCGGCATAAATTATAAAAATATTAAAAATTTTAAATCTGGCGACGATCGGCAGAGCACAAATAATAATATAAAGAATGGAGTATGATTTATTAATTTTTTTATTTAGTTTTTATTTTTTTTTTATTATTATTTTTTTTTTATTTTTTTTATTTAATTTTTATATTCTGATTTATTAATTTATTCAATTTACTTATTTTTTCTTATTTATTTTATTTATTTTTTTATTTATTTAAGCTTTATTCACTTATTTATATTTTTCTTATTTATTTTAATTATTTAATTATTTTTTTCTTATTATTTATAATATTTATTTTTTTACTTATTTTTTTATGTATTTGAATTATATTTATTTTTTTTCCTTTTTATTTTTTTTTCTTATTTATTTTATTTATTTATTTATATTTTTCTTATTTATTTTTTCTTATTTAATTTTTATTTATTTTATTTATTTATTTATATTTTTCTTATTTATTTTAATTATTTAATTACTCTTTTCTCATTATTTACTTATTTTTTATGTATTTGAATTATATTTATTTATTTCTTTTTTTCCCCTTTTATTTTTTTTTCTTATTTATTTTATTTATTTATTTATGTTTTTTTATTGTTTGTATATTTTTTTATTTATTTAAATTTTATTTATTTATTTATATTTTTCTTATTTATTTTAATTATTTAATTTTTTTTCTCATTATTTACTTATTTTTTTATGTATTTGAATTATATTTTTTTTTTCTTATTTATCTTTTTTTTCTTATTTATTTATTTTTTTATTAATTACAAAGTTGCAAGCTTCAATTCTCATGAGTTTGTTCGACTTCAGAATTTAACAACCGATCCAAATTGAATTTTACGAAAATATGCGCGCGTATATAAAATTGTGTCCAAACCCAATTAAGCCTTTCTGCTTTTGACTTACTACTCGTACTTGTTCTACTATTCCGTTTCCACATACCCTCCCCAATAGTTGCACCGTATTTCGTAGACGATTTAAAAGTACGCCTTGGTATTCCACATTTTGAAGGTGGCTAAACTGGTATTTTGCGTTTCTTTGTGAAGAGTAGTAAATCCGTTGCTTGGACTTATATTCAGCCGCACTTTTTCCCCTCGGTTGTAGCTTTCGTTTAGTGCATCCGCCAGTATTTTGCTCATCGAGTTTAGACATACTTTTGAGATAATGACGACCGGCCAGTTCACTGAAGCAACAAACTTTGGTTCCCATCTCCACATAAAGAGGAATGTGCAGATTCGAACTTCTGAGCATGAAATATCAAATGATGGAACACTTTTTTTCTAACAAAGATCGCTCTCGGCATCCAATGGCGAACTTCCAAGTGTGTTTCTATTCTTCTTCTTCTTCTTCTTAATTGGCGCGATAACCGCTTACGCGATTTTGGCCGAGTTTAACAAAGTGTGCCAGTCATTTTTTTCTTGTGCTAACCGGCGCCAATTGGAAACACCAAGTGAAGCCAAGACCTTCTCCACCTGATCTATCCAACACAGAGGAAGCCTTCCTCTTCCGCTGCTACCACCAGCTGGTACCGCATCGAATACTTTCAAAGCCGGAGCGTTTGTATCCATTCGGACGACATAACCCAGCCAGTGTAGCTCATCGTTCCATCGCCTGCGATATTCGCCGTGGCCAACGTACAAAGGTCCAAAAATCTTACGCAGAATCTTTCTCTCCATTTCTATTATGCTTCTAAAAAAACTGTTTGCCGTTCGGAGTCGGCTTAGGACTGCAGGGCCTTCCATTTGTAGAACAACATCAAGAAGCACATCACAATATGGAGGGGGAAAAGTACTCACTGCGAGATCGTATTAAGGCAACATAGAGAGATTTGAAGTCAGTGAGAGAGAAGACCTTGAGTCAGTAGAATTTCTACTAGAACTACTGCAATGCTTTGGGTAATATCCAAATATAATCAATATTTTTGGGGAATGAAACTTTAGGATCAAAAATAACACCAAAATCTTTCATTTCCCACTTTCGAATTGGGATGCAGTTGTTTAATTTGTAGTTATAAGGCAAGAAATTTAGCCTGTTAAAGTAAAGCATTAATTGACATCCAGAAATAGATGGTTGGATGAGCACCAATTTTGAATGGCATCGAGATCCGATTGTAAGTTTTGACTAACAGTTAAGTTATGTACCTCTTAGAGGAGTTTTCATCGTCAATAGGTCCAATTTTCACGAGTAGTTCCCTAACTTTCCAAGGAATTTCCTCTAATCCCATGGTCTTCCAACTTATATAAAAGTATAGAGCGGTCCCCCAAAGGCTTTCAAAAAGTCTGTATACATTGCGTCTAATAGGGAACAGTTTTCAAAAGCACTTACTATTTTATTTGTAGTTAAAACGAGATTAGACCAGGTCGACTTAGATTATATAAGATTAGATTTGTGGGAGATTGGACAAGTTCAAGTACTCCGTCTGGAAAACCATTCAACTAAGCCCGGATAGATTACAGCAGAAACAATAGAGGGACAGAGTAGATATAATTGGTTTTGGATTGGTTTCAGGTCGCTATTCCGCAAATAATTTGGACTCATTGATGAATCTTAAGAGATCCGGAAGAGGAAGAGTATGAACCTTATCCATATTCAGTACATTGCAACCCAACAGCCGAAGGCTGATTCTAGAAAACGCCGTACAAATAGAGAGAAAATGATGTGCGGTGTCCCCATCCTCTAGATCCTCTGGATAACCATATGCTAGCCTTATGCTGACCACAGGCATTGTGCCCTGTGATTACACCCACCAGTATTCTCAGTTCCTTTAGAAGAAAGGTCGCTAATTTCCTGTTGGGTTCTTTCACAAAGCACTTGCCTACTCTGCAGGAGTCCAAATCAGGCTAAAGTCTTCTATGAGTAGATCTTTTGAAGTCATCATCCCATAAGTGATCTGATGCAGAATTGACATCTAGAAAGAGTTTAAGGCCTAGTGGTATGCTTATAAAGCCTTCATTAGCCAGTTTATCAGCCAACTCATTCCCTGCAAACTTTGTTGTGTTTCTGTTCAGTTTTGTCTTATATTCAACCATTAATTTTGAAGAGCAGCGTGGGTTAGCAAATACTCCTAGTGCAGTTTGACTGTCACAACAAATTCCAATACTACTATCCAGCCACTCTTTCTGAATTAGCCACTATGTTATCATACATACAAGATGGCATGGACTTCCGTTAAAAGTACCGTAGCCATCTGTCCTGAAGCATAGGAGTACTTAATGTCTTCATCCAAATAACTTCCAGATCTGCTACCATCACTGGTTTTTAGTCCGTTGGTGAAGAAAGTGTGCAGAAATCCCTCTCTGTCCCTAGTCTAAGTTCTCTGGACTTAACCATTGGTGTCTACCTGGGATTTAAATATCATACTTCCTACCGTACTTGCTCGCTGGCAACGAGAACAGTGTGCACTGCTCCGACAATTAGTGACATACAGGTATCTGACTGCGGCCAGTATTTTCCTCGTTTCGCCAGGCTCCTTTCACTTAAACCTATGCAGGCACCCGTACTGCTGTCTGTTAGTTGGCAAAATGACAATCAGAGTATTATTTACAGTTACAGTTTATTATGCAGACGTATGTTTTATGGGCGCAGAAGCATTTTGCAGAAAGTAAACGCGAAAAAAGAAAATCAGTAATGGATTTTAAACGTCATAGTGTGACTGCATTATATTTAGCTGAAAAATCACAACCAGCGACTGTTCGTGAGCTCGAGCATCTGACCGTAGCATCCACCGAATACTGAAAAAGGATCTCAAAGTCAAGCTTTATAAGATCCAAAAGGCGCATGATCTTACACCGCGAGAAAATTTTTCAAATTGAGCAATTCGTAAAGTCCCAAAACGATAGGATTTATTTGACCGACCGTTCAAACGGGAATTTGAGTCATCTATTGGCCACCAGGAGGCGGCACCCGCCATAGGTAATGGTTTGGTCCGCTGTAACCGCAGATGGGCGCTCTCCCATCGTTTTCATTCCCGAAATGCGGGAAAGTATTCTGTAGGTTGCTTTGAAGCCGTGGACAGACAAACATTTCGGTAGCAAACCATGGACTTTTCAACAGGACCCGGCACCACCTCACAAAGCTCGAGTGAGTGAACCACGAATGGTTAAAAAACAACGTTCCGAAATTCTAACGTCTACACAATTGCTCCCAAATTCACCAGACGCGAATCCGATGGATTATTCTTCTTGGACTAAAAAATTCAGCAGGTGATCATATCGGGCAAAAGTAAATTGATTTTTAATTTTGTATTACTTTCACACATTTGTTACTTTGAATTGTATAACAGTAATTTTTTAAACTAAATTGATGGTATTTTTATTTGTGTAACCAATAGCGTGCCGATCCTTGTAGTGAATAGCACCAAAGTTACTTTTTATAGAATTTACCGAAAGACCACGCGAATCGCACTAATGCTCAATCTTGCCTAGAGCTACCAGCATTTGACTGCATATAGATTCTAGTCACCGTCCTGAAATTAGTCAAATAGATGTGTCCAATTTCCTGCAGATCATTGCGAAGAGAGTTCACAAAAAGCACCATAGTAGGAAAAAAGTACAAGGTCTTCTGGCCAGCCTTTCTTAACCCCAATCTAGACTCCTTCATCGTTTTCTCCATCTGCGGTAAGCAGTCCCTTGTATAACTCAGAGTGAATCCATCTGGTAATAATTTCTACTACTCCATGCCTCTTGATAGAAGAGCACATAGAATCAAAGGTAGCTTTGTCAAAAGCTCCCTCGATGTACATAAACACACAAAGAGTGTAGTCTCTTGTTTCTAACACTTCTCCAGTGGCTCAATAAATAACTAGGACACCCAAGTGATATGGTTTTAAATCAAAAAATATATATTAAAATGCAAATCTAATGTGTTTATATGGCACATTTACTTTCGTTCTTCAAGCATATTTTTCAGAGCTACAAAAAACAGAAACAAACTTCAACTCATTCGTACATAGAAAATTAAAAAAAAAAAAAACTTAGTAAAATACATGACAAAAACGAACTGGGACATTTATATAAGGTAGAGTTAGTCGAAAAATATTTAAGAAAAAACAATATAATTAATATTTAGTCAGTAAGCCTTTATTTTTTCTCATAGCATTCAGTCTTCTTGGCATGGCTTCGACCAGCTTCTTGTATGTTAAGGATCTAGTTTCCCTCACTTTTCTTTAATACCATCTTCTGGGTCTTTCTTGTTGCTAATAACAGTTAATTTTCCAAATGCGCTCACAGATGTTCAATTACATTCGTATCTGCTTATTATGGAGGTGTTTAAGGTACTTTAGGGCAGTTGTATATAAGCTACAGACGGACATCAAGTACCTTATGCTTGGGATTGTTGTCTTCATAGTGCTGCAAATTGTCCTTAATTCCCAACTTTTCAGCACATTGCACCAAATTTTCTTTCACAACTGTTAGGTACTGTTTGTGTTCTATATTGCCCTTAATGAAGCACAAATTTTCATTACCAGCAGCGGACATACAACCTAATTCCATTACCGACCCATCTCACTGTTTAACTCTCGGACGTATGTTTTTTTCCAGCAACTCTTCATTAGGTATTCTCCACACATATGATTGTCCATCTGACATAAATATGTTAAACTTTCATTTGCAAATAAAACGTGCTTCCAGAACTCAAAATCCTTATCCCCATGACGCTTTGCGAATTTTATTCTCTTGTGTCGGTTATTCTCGTTGATGAAAGAATTTTTTCGTGCAATTCGTGCCATTGTAATTATTGTTTCGCAACACTATACGTATACTTTCGGGGTTGTAGTTAATATTAAGGTGTTGGGCGTCTTCTGTTGTGAGCTTAGGAGCGCTCAAATTTGGATTTTTCTTAATTCGTTGCTCTATCCACCTTTCATTTCCATCCGAAAACGGTTTTGGTCGTCCCGATTTTTTCTTATTTTTCACGGATTCTGGTTCCTTGAAATAGTTTATCCCATCGTCGAACGAGGTCTCTCCGCTATTTATGCGATTTTCCGAACGGTTTTACCCTTTTCATGATGATTAATAATTAAATTTCTGACTTGAATTTAGCTTTGTCCACGCTGTATACCCATGTTTATAATTTGGTCTTATATTCAACAAAACTCGACTAAAATTTTATTTTAAATATAATTTTATTGCGAGAGCAAATTAGTTGTGGGATTCCCCGTTTTAAAGTGCCAAAAAATCGCAATAAAGCTATATGTTCGCCTTCTTCTTTGACAGCAATTTTGCGAATGCTGCATGATTAATTTTTTATAACAACCAGGTAATGGATTCGTAAATTATTATTACTGTCAGGTCAGTCCATAAGTTCGTGCGTATTTTACCCATAATTTCACTTTTGTACGATTTTTGCATACAAAAAGTTATTCGCGGAATATAAAGGAACTATTTATAGTATATTTTCTTTGATATATTGTGCATTCAACAAGTGATTTGAATCGCGAATAGAAGCACGTGTTGTTAAAAAATAAAATGGAATCTTTAAACGCGTATAAGAGGCATATTTTGTATTTTTTTTTTATAAAAGTGGTAAAAATTCAACAACTGCTGCTGCAGAACTAAACACTGTTCACGGAGAGGATACCGTGAGTGTAAGGACTGCGCAAAAGTGGTTTTCAAAAATCCGAAGTGGTAACTGTGACGTGGAGGATGCCCCGCGCGCTGGTCGTCCTGAAGTCTTTAACTCCGACGCCTCGCTCGAACTCGTGGAAGCTGTGTCAAATTTGACAGTCGATATGATAGCTCAGAGGTTAAATTTATCACATGGAACAGTTCACAGGCACCTGGATCAGTTGGGAAAGGTTTCAAAGCTGAAAAAATGGGTTCCGCATAGCCTTTCCGTCGCCAACCTTCAGCAGAGAGTGAATGTGTGTTCTCAGCTGCTGCAACGGCTTGAGAATGAAAGTTTTTTGAACCGTATTGTTACTGGTGATGAAAAATGGGTCCTTTACAATAATCTTATTCGCCAAGGCCAATGGTTAGATAAAGATAAAATACCAGAACCGACCCCTAGAGATATCCTTCAGCCCAAGAAGATGCTCCTGTCTATTTCGAGGGATATGGCCGGTATTGTTTCTTATGACCTTCTGAAACCAAACCAGACGATAACGGCTGATTATTATTCCCATTAGCTATCAAACCTGAATGAGGCACTTAACGAAAATCGACCATCTTTAGAGAATAGACGCAAAGTTTTGTTTCACCACGACAACACAAGACCTCATAGCGCAAGGCAAACATTAGGCAAGCTGAACGAGCTGGGAGCTAATGCCGCATCCACCATACTCTCCGGTGATTATCACCTTTTCCGTGGACTTCAATCCCATATGAGTAACAAGAACTACTCCTCAAAAGAAGCTATAAAAAGGGATATCGAAGCGTATTTTGGCTCCAAGGCTCCAACAAATTTTTTGAGCAAGGAATTATTGATTAAAAAATACTTCAAACATCTTTTTTATTAATTTTAAAACCACCTTTAAAAAACGCACTGACTTATGGACTGACCTGATATTTTTAAAATCCTATTTGAATACCCAATAGAAAAATATAAAAATAAAAATATTTAACTTGCATTTCTAACAAAAAATTTGAATTTGAAGCTGCAGTACGTCCGAGTTCTTTATTGAGCCACTGTAGGTTAACCTGCCGGAGAAAAAATTCATGCTAGCAATGAGATATACTCTGAATTATGCTATCAAATAACTTCATTGGTGTTATAAAATCGAATAACTTAGCAATAGCGCTCTGCTTGACAATAGGCCTATAGTTGCAAATTTTCAGAGGAAAGGTTCGAAGTTGGCAACTTATAAAAAAAATTGGAGTAAGCAAATAGTGTGTCTTGGTTGGTTTAAGTGGTGATTCTTCCAGAATCCAACTAGCGCTTCCGCACCTTTTTGTTGCCACATCCTCGTTACCAACTTGTTTACCAGTTATTTACAGCATGACTATATCCAGTCTGTGCGGTTCAGGAACCTTATCAGGTTGTTGAAATTTAAGCCAGACAGCTGTTCTAGACTCTTGAACAGCGGTTTACCCAGGGTTAACATTCTGTCCTTCCATAGAGCAGGGCATTCGCAGAGGAATTGAAGGATTGTTTCCTTTTTCTCCGGTTGTTTGCAACTGTGACAGTATGTATTGTGAGAGTTATCCATTTTGGCTGCTTGTTCTCCGATAGACCGAAAGCCAGTTATGACTGCAGTTAGTCTCCTGGCGTCCCGTCGTTTCATGTTTATCAATGTTGACGATTGCTTAAGGTTGTAGGTGGGCCATAACGTTCTGCTATTTTTGCATTTCGTCTGACCTCTCCATCTACAATCTGCGATTCGAAGGTATTTTAGGGAAATTGCACTATTGACTGTACCTAGTGGTGTGAATACCGATTCTGCAAGAGCGATATTCATGGCAGATTCCCTTTTCGCCAGTTCCTCCGCTTTTTCATTACCTTCGAAGCTCCGATGTCCCGGGACCCAGATTAAGGTAACTTTATGGTTCTCGCTCAAGGTGGTGAGACTATTCCTGCTTTGCTCCACTACTAGGTATACTGGGTTTGTCGCAGTAATAGACTGGCATGGCCATGAGATTTTTCCTTCCAGAGACCCGCTTCATTTAACCTAAATGCACTCATAGTTGCCATCTTCTTGATATGTAGATCTACCGGAATAACGTGTGTCAGAACGTTCAGGGCCTCCCTAGGGCATGGTCTGATCGTACGGACTGTTATTGCACAGGCTGATCTCTGTATTCAGCTAAGTAATTTTATGTTTTATTCTCTCTCTAGAGCTTTCCACCAAACTACCGAGCCATACGTTAAAATTAGTCGTATAACCGCCTTATACAACCATAATATATACTTGGGTTGAAGACCCCATCTTCTTCTCAGCATACGTTTACAGGCATATAACGCGATTTCTGCTTTCTTTACCCGTTCTTCAATGTTTAATTTCCAGCTAAGTTTGGAGTCCAGAATTACCCCTAAGGACTTTGCACTGGGTGAAAGTGAGAGGGGTTGTCCGTTAATGCTTGGTATAGTGAAAAATGGGTACCTTATATCTGGTCGTAAATAGCATGAGTTCTGTTTTACGCGCATTTAAACTTAGGCCACAGCCTGTAGCCCAAGAGTTAAGCTCGCTTAAGGCCCTTTGAATGATCCCACTGATCGTATTGGGACACAGTCCTGATGCCATTAACACCACATCATCAGCGTACGCGACCACTTTTACCCCTCCTCCATTAAGTTTTGTTAAGATTTTAGTATTAACGCATAATCAGAGGAGTGGAGATAATACTCCCCCCTGTGGAGTGCCCCTGTGGACTCTTTTTGTTATGTTGATATTACCCACATTAGCTCTAATTATCCTGGTTTCTAGCATAGAGATGATCCAATTGCTCATACAATTTTCCACCCCTAAGTCTATTAACGCCCGTTGGATAGCATCAGTGCTACCGTTATTAAATGCGCATGTGTGTCATAGTAAAGAAAAAAATACGTAATTAAGTGTTATTCGAACACTAAAGCCAAAACGAATCAAAATAGGAATGGAAGTCATTGAAATATGAAAAGTGAGCCACTTCAAATTTGTTGTTGTTTTTAGTTTTTGTTGAAGCGATTGTTACGTGCACTATTTTTAATATTTCAAAACAAGAGCGACAACTTACTCCTGCGAAATAGAAGTGAAAAAAACAACAACAAAAAAGAAATGTATCAGTTGCATTTGTATGGCCATCAGCTGCAACAGCGAAGCCAAACTCTTGTAGCTGCAACAAAGGCATAACAATGAACAAATTCTTGCTCTTATGCACACACACACATATATAAGTATTTATATAGTGTCAGTGTGTGTCTACGTGTGGCTCAGAAAGGTCAACACTAAACATATTTATGTGCATGTGTGCGTACCTACATTTGTATGTGTATTCGCTGGCAATTGTGCGCAATGGCCTGGAATAGCGAACTTGTTGCCACAGCACCATTTAACGCCTTCATAAGTCAACAAGAAGGCTGCCCGAAGCTCACACTCATACGTGTATGTGTGTTTGTAACTGTGTATAAACGTATAATGGCAATATTATGACTCCACATACACCCACACGCAAACACGTGTGCGCGCATTGCTCTGCAAAATCTGGGTGTGTGGCATGTTTTTGTATGTATGTATGTATGTAAACAATTTCAGTAAACAACAATAACCACTTTGTGCAAGCAAACATGTTCGTCGTCATAACAATAACGCGGCGACCAGCAATAATAGCAACAATGGCGAGAGGCAACAATGCCGCTTTGTTGCGTGTTTATATGCTAAAGTTGGCGTTTCCTTCTCGAAACGGAAACAGCTCGACAAGTGGTATGCCAAATTGCTGTTGGGCAACAGCTCTACAGCCTCACAGCCTCTTCACCTTTCACTCTTGTTTTGCAACCGGCTCAGGCCGGTTGAAGGACGTCGATTGAATTGAGTGAGCGATAAACCTGAAATGGGGTGGTAATTCATGGATCAATGAAGTCGCAGCAATTAAAATCAATTGAGTGTGAATTAATGGCTTAGAAATTGGTGTTGTCTATGTAAACTTAATATATTGTCCTCTTTGCATGCTGACCATTTCACTGAAGAGCAAACAATCTAGTGGGCGTTATCGTGAATTCCATAGGCGTAAATTATTTGAAAAAATTATCATTTAATACAAAAAACAAAAACAAATCTATGGAATCTTTCGTATAGTTTTTTTTTATTTATATAAAAAATTTATTCACCAAAACTCTGGGAAACATTGAACAAACACGAGAAAAAAAGACTTAAATAGAAAACCAAAAATTCATCTAAAAACTGAGTTTAAAAATAAATTAAAAATCTGAGGGTACTAAAAAATATTTTATTAAAATATGCACTCGAAAAAATGTTGACTTTAACTAGTTGCGATAAAAAGTTCGAATTCACTCATGAGTTTCTTGCTTCGAAGATATATTAAGTGCGCAACTAAGTTTCCGCTGTTTGTTAATATTAGAGATGCCGCCAGCAGTGTGTGCTAGTCGATTCTAACATAACCTAAACGTCATAAACCAAGCTTAGACATATGGTAAACAAACTGCATCGATACATTAGTGATTTTGTTTTAGTTTTGTGAAAATGTCTGATTTTGTGCCGAATAATCGTCATTTGCGGGAAGTGTTGATTTTCCTCTTTCATTCGAAACAAACGGCGGCTGAAGCGCATCGAGACATCGGGAGCTACAAAAAGTTTATGGAGATGCTGCTTTAAGTGAAACAACGTGCCAAGATTTTTTCCGTCGCTTCAAGACGGTGATTTGAATATTGACTACCGTCCGCGTGAAGGAAGGCCAAAAACCTTCGAAGGCGCTGAATTGGAGGAATTGCTCAATGAGGATCCGTGTCAAGCGCAAGAAGAGCTTTCTTCAGTATTAGGAGTTACCCGCCAATCCAATAATCCATTTCCAAGCGATTGCATGCCTTATGAGTTAAAACCAAGGGATGTTGAACAACGTTTTTTCTTTTTCGCCTGTGAACAACTGCTCCAGCGGCCAAAAAGGAAGGGTATTCTTCATCGCATCGTGACGGGTGATGAAAAAAGGAAAAATGGATTCATCACAGCAATCCAAAGAAAAGGCAGTCTTAGGGACTGTCCGGCCATGCTTCTATGTCGTCGCATATTCACGCTGCGAAGGTGATGACATGTATTTGGTGGGGCCAAGTTGGTGTTATTTATTATGAACTGTTAAAACCAAGCGAAACCATCACAGAGGATCGGTATCGACTTCAATTGATGTGATTGAGCCGAGCACTGCGCGAGAAGCGACCGCAATACGTGGAGAGATATGAAAAAGTGATTCTAAAGCATGACAACGCTCGGCCTCACGTTGCCAAACCCGTTAAAACCTACCCGGAAACATTGAAATGGGAAATCCTACCCCACCCGCCATATTCCCCAGATATTGTGCCGATCCTGTTCCGATCGATGACACATGGTCTAGTTGACCAGCAGTTCCATTCATATGAAGACATCCAAAACCGGCTTCATGCGTGGATAGCCTCAAAAGATCACCAGTTTTACCGCGACGATATACAAGATCTACCAGAAAGATGGGAAAAAGTAGTAGCCTGCGATGGGCAATTGCAATTGCAGACAAAAATACATATTACGTTATGGCTCAATTTATCGGTTTTTCAGTCTTGCTGAGAGGATGTGGATAGCACTGAACATTTTCTCTATGAGTATCCTGCATTTGCTAGAGCGAGACTGCGAATTTGGGTTCCGATGTCATGAGAATAAGTAAAATTCGTGCTCTCTGACTGGAGGATATTTTCAGATTTACCAAAGAATCTGGAACATGCTCACAGGTCTAACTACCTCTATATCTGTACTCTATCCTATCTTTTTCCTTCTCTTCCTCCATGACAAACTGACTTTGCTGCATGACATCACCAGGCCACACGTTGCTAAATCGGTTCAGAAATATTTAGAGGTACTAAATTGCGAACTCTTGCCCCACCCGCCGTATTGCCCAGACATTGCACCTTCGGATTACCATCTGTTTGGACTAATGCAGTCAGCCTTTATTGGACAGCGGTTCACTTCTTACGAGAGCATCGAAAACTGGCTCAATGAATGGATGAAGTCAAAAGAACTCGACTTTTTCGGAAGAGGAATACGTACGCTGCCTGAAAGATGAAGTAAAGTTGTAGCTTTAATATAATTGTTTAAATGATTCGCAACTTTGGCTAAGAAAGGACGGAAACTTATTCCCATACTCAATCCAAAAAAAACGTTGTTTACTTGTTTTGGTCTTGGCTCTTTCGGAGCTCTCCACTTACTTGCCTGATACCTGGATTGCGCATCGTACTCGAAAGCCCACGTCTCGGCTCCAGTAATGATGCGTCTAATGCGGCCAATTTTTTCATGAAATTCAGATTCTTTGGTACCAACTTTGCAATAACACGACGAAAACCCAAATCATTAACTGCAATGTCCTGAATGGATCTATAAGCAATGTTCAAGTTCTATGCTAGCTCTCCAGCTCTCTGATGGTAATTTGCGGTTATTCATCAACTTTCCTTTTACTTTTTTGATATTCTCATCAGTTTTTGATGTCGACAGCGTGCCGCCGCTTTCGTCATCCTCGATGGATTCATAAGCTCTTCTGAAGCGTTCATTCCACTCGTAAACGGCTGCTTTTTTTAGAGTATCAGTAACAGTTCCAAGATTTTTGTTCCATTCAATTTATTTTTAACTCAACTATTTATGCAAACTCGTTGCTGCAAATTCAAATTTTTTTTTGAAACTGTAAAAAAATAGAAAATTGGTTCAAATATTCGACTTACAACGTCACCTGGCAGTTGTTCAGTAAATTTTCATCACTTGATCACACCACCTTGAAATTTCCTAGTGAATGTTTTTAAAAACAACCAATGTTAAGGTTATATTTGAGAAAATTATAAAAAATCAATGAGATTTTTCAGCAACGTCAAACTTCCACTTTGTTATTTAAAATGTAATAGGCTAAAAACTGCATACCTAAAATCTTTCGCGAAATTTGAATTAAAAACCGTGAAGTTGGCATACTTATTTTATGGAATTTTTCTAATTTTTGCATAGAGTTTTAAAATCAGATTTATCTGTTTTTTGACAGATAACAATAAGCTATATTTATATATGCGAATAATGAAGCTTGGAGAAAAAAACAAGAAAACAGTCCGAATTAGTCGCAATGCTGATATGCATCATTTTATCAAGCGGCATAAGTTAACTTACCGCAGCAGTAAGCAACAACAGCTCAGGTAGCGCAGGCATAACAACGAAAGCGCTTACCAGCAATAAAAATATAAACTAAACAGTCTGGCTCAGGTGCAGGCGTAGCGGACACGCTTGCAGTAACAAAAGTAGCAAAACCGAACAGTCCCGAATTATAGGAATCGCTGATTGAGCCGAGAAGTTGGTCACACGGCAATCCACGTGAGTTGCTGGCAGTTAGGGAGCTGCATACAGACACCGCTTTAAAGGAGGAGCCTGGTTTATAAGGTCAAAAAAATCAATTTTTTTTTCTTTTTAAGCGATTCCTAATATATTTCAGAGTATTCACACAAAGTTATAGAGCCTAATTCTCAATATTTCCGTAGATACAAAGCCAAAGGTAGGCGAGCGTTAGGTAGTTACGCTGTGACCGGACAGCTATAGTACAAACTTTATTTTCTTTTCTCGACTTTTCATTTTTATGATTTCTTTGAATTGGCGTGCATGAATGAAAAAAAACTAATGAACCTTTTGAAATGAATCATAGCTTGTTCCCTTCAGTATTAAATTCTCTTCTATTTGAACTAACAAAATAGATAAAAAAAAATTTTCAAGATTTTTATACCAAGTTGAAGTGAATTTTTTTTTTATAGAAAGGCATTTTTTTTTTCTTTAAAACCTCCAAAAAGTTGAAATTTTGGAACTTCTCTCAGTTTTCTTAGTTCATCTAGAATAAAAAATAATGATAATTATAAATCCATTTGAATTTTTTGCTTTAGATAATAATTACGAGCTGTATCTTGTAAGCCAGTTGGAAACTCCAGCGTTGCAGCGCTCTACTAATTTCTATGTTAAACATTTTTTTCAACTTATTTTAACCACTACAAAAATTTTTTATACTTTTTAAATGTTCATTAAAAGATAGAAAAAACTTTGCAGTGCTAAATTAATTTTTTCCTTAAAGAAAAAAATCGCAAAGAGATGCAATTTTTAGACCTCATAAACCAGGCTCCCCCCTTAATCAAATTAGCTGCACTGACTCGCTTAACGTAATGGACTACCCTTCATATTCAGGGAAATACGAGCACAATAATTTTCAACAAACCTTTCATTTACTTATGCATTAATGGGCACGAGTTTATTATAGCAGCAACAGAGGAAGCAAAGAAAATTCATCTCCCAGTTAAAACTTTTTCTCGATTAATTTTCAAGATTAATTTAGATGGTTAAATTTCGCATACACGACTATCTATGTAGTATAAACGATTTTGCGGAAATTTTAGACCCTCTGTTAAACGCAAAAATTACAGGATATCGTAAAAAACTGACATTTCATGACCGATTGAAAAATTGATTCCAAATTAAAAAAGAAAATTTTTAATGTCCAAACAATTATTTCATGTAATTGTTTTTTTTTTTTTTTTTTTTGGAATTTGAATATTTAAAATTAAAAAAAAATATATATATTTCCTTACTTTTTTGTATATTTTCTTATACACGACTATTTACTATGAAATGTTTTTGTGAAAGCTTTAGACCATTTCCAAATTTTTCTTGTGAAACGCAAAATTTGTAGAAAATTTGAAAAAATTGGTATTTCATTGCCAACTAACAAATTGATTCCAGATTTAAAAAAAATGTAACATTAAAGTTATTTTTTTTATTTGGAGTGTAAAGTTTTAAAACTGAAAAAAATGTACATTTAACATTTTTTTTGTATTTGTCGTTAAGTAAAAAAGTTTATTTTTTATTATGCAAAAAATTAAAGTAAAATATGAAGTTAATTTCTTCCGAAATCACAACAATATTGTACTTATTGTGTATTTTAAAAAAATTTGTACACATATTTGAAAACTTATCACCTTACCTTAAATTTACAAAAGCTTAAAAAAAATTAAAAAAGAAAAAAAATTTAAAATTAAAACATATTCGAATTTAATATTTTTTTTTTGTTTTTTTATTTTGTTTTTCTTTCTATTTGGTTAACATCCTTCGATAAATTTTGATCAAAAGTCACAGGAATATTGTATTTTAAACAAATCTATACCTAAAATTTGAAAATTTTTCATAGCCTTAAAATTAAACAAATTTAAATCAAAAATTATTTTGTTTGCTTTTTTAAATATTTTGATAATTTTTCAGCCATATTATTTTTTATTAAGTAAAATATAAAGTAAATTTGATCAAAAGTCACAAGAGTATTGTATATTAAAAGAATCTAAAGGGTTTTCCAATAACAGGTGTTACAGGTGAATGGATTGCGCTATCGAGAGCAGATTAACTATTTTTTATGGCCGAGATTGGATGATATTGATCGGGACAACGCTTATTCTCAACAAGACGGCGCTACGAAACCATAGATCTTTTACGGAGAAAGTTTCCGGACCGTGTCATCTTTCGAAGAGATGATTGGATTGGACTCCGAGATCTTGTGATTTAACACCCTGTAATTTTTTTCTTTGAGGCAACGTGAAAGAGAAGGTCTACGCCAACAGCCCATGGTCGATTCAAGACCTCAAAGATGGAATTCATGAGGCTATCGAGGACATAGGGCAGCCACTTTGCAATTCGGATATGGAAAATTCCATGAAAAGGATATTACCCTGTAAGCGTGGTCGTGGTGGTCGATGTGGTCATTTGCCTGATGTAATTTTCCACTATTCATGGCATACCTTCCTCTTTATAATGAAATAAACATACGACCATTTACATTAAGAAATAGCATTTTTCTTTGAATATTAAAATAACACCTCTTATTGGAAAGCACTCTACACTCAAAATTTTAAAACTTGTTACAGCTCTAAACTAAAAAAAAAAATGCAAAAGTGAGAAATTTAAAAACTAAAAAAATTTTAATTTAAGAGTTTTTGTTGTCTTTTTTTTGATTTTTGCTTAAAATCCTTTGCTAAATTTTAAAACCAGTTATTTATTATTAAGTAAAGTAAGTAATAAATTTATTCAAAATTCACAGAAATATTGTATTTCAAAATATGTGAAAATGTTTCAAAACATTTTTGCCCATAAATACCTGTCAAATATCCAAAATGATTTTCCACTTTTCAAAAAGCCAGAATTCCTCTGCAACTTTGTTATTTGTGAGAAATATTCTAAGTAATTTAAAAAGTCAATGAATTTGCCAGTTCTTCTAGCACTTGATAAGTGTCGTGTCTTTAACGCGTAAAACTTCCATTTCTGCACTTTCAAACATTTTGGATTCCCTAGGACGTTCTTTGCAGTCAAATCACTGCCTCTGAATGCGTTAAATTTTGTTCTATATTTTCTATCATTCAGAACTTATTCAACTTAAGTATTCTTCCCACAATAAAAGTTTGATCAAAATATATCCCAAATATTCCATATTGGCAACGTTTTGTATTTGCAAGGAAGTTAATGAGCTCAGGAAAAGTGATCCAAGACGAAATTTTTCGACGACTTTATCGAAAAAATGTGTCCTTGCAAACATTGAATCCAGCCATTATTTCCCAGTTCAACTCTTCAAACCCTTTTTTATTGTATTGTACGCAAGAATCTGTTAATAAATATAAATTCATATTCTACCAGAAGTTTCATTGTAATCAACTTTTTTTTCATCTACTTTCCTCAAAATGAGATATTTTTGTGATTATTTTTACTTCTGTAGGTAGCTCAATGCGTGCCAAAACTATTAAAAAGGTAAGAAGTTAAAAATATTTACTTATATATATACATACCTATATAAATATTTGACGCGTACACCCCTTTTGGATGTTTGGCCTGATGTTGTTCCACAAATGTTCCCTACAGTTTTAAGCCGACTCCGAACGGCAGATATTTTTATGAGGAGCTTTTTCATGGCAGAAATACACTCGGAGGTTTGCCATTGCCTGTCAATGGGCGACCGCTATTAGAAAAATGTTTTTTTTTTTAATTTTGGTGTTTCACCGAGATTAGAACCTACGTTCTCTCTGTGAATTCCGACTGGTAGTCACGCACCAACCCATTCGGCTACCCCGCCGCCCAGTGTACTTACGATACTTAAAAATGAATTATAAATGTAGCGCATTCGCCACATATTTCCACACAAATGCATGCAAATACATAGGGGTCTGACCAGACCCGAGGTGCCCAATCGCAAGTGTAACTTTTCAAATTTTTTTTCGTGCTGCTCGAGGATCCTCTTTAAAAGGCTGCATCCATAACTCGATAGAAAATAAAATTTTAGGCAGCTACCTGGAAGCTCAAGTCGTTAACGATAACAGAAATATGCTAAATTCACGTCCATAGTCAAAAAAGGTCCAGCCAGACCCGGATGCCCAACGGAGGGCTAATCACTTGACACTTGTGAACCAGGCAGTTGCAGTATACAAACAGATGCGCACAGGTCAAAATAAAGATTTCCGTCACTCATCACTAATTTTGTGCCACCTTGTACAAGTCAATGCTACAACACAAAGCATTTGTAACTTATTCGAAAAACGTGAAGGTGCTACTCACTTATGTATGAATGTATAAAAGTGCAAGTGTTTAAGGTTTGCTCCGAATAGCACTGAATTAGCACTGAATATTCATGGCAATTTACGCACAGTATTTTTCATTTTTAATATATTTGGCCCACTGTGCTTTACTTATACAATTTGTTAACTCTTTAGCTAGTAATACTCTCCTGACACATACGTGCTTAAATTATAACTAAAACTAACCCTAAAAATTTTCATAAAAAAATTCGTATTGCGACTTTGATATATTTTTCAAATATTTCTTAGACCTACACAGCAAAGATATTTCCCTTGCAATAAATAAAAACTAACAAACTAATTTTCGTTACCTTCTGGCAAATACAACATTTTGTGCTGCACAGAAATGCAATTTCGACACGAACCCCAAAGCACAAACAAAAACAAAAAAAAAGAAACCAAAAAACTAATTTTTCAGTAATTAATTCTTCTGCATTTTTCGAAAAATTGTTACATCCGGTGCACTTTGCACTCAACCCTTCTTCACCGTTCACCGTTACCGCGTATTATGAACACTTTCAAAGTTAATGAAAACTTTTATTTAATGACTTCCTTTATGAACTGTGCGCACTTGCAACTACACAGAGAACTTAATAGGATTTGCCGCAGCAGAAGCGCCTGAAAATATGCAAGCCATAATGTTTCATGAGCTCACTAATTTGACTACATTCATATAACCAGCGTGCATATAAAGTTGCAAATAAATGGAGGAAAAAAGCACAGAAATATGTTGTCACAAAGTGCAGCATCTTAAGGGTTTTAGTAATTAGAAGCGCCACCTCGAGCTACGAGAAACAAGTCATAGGCAAATCGTATGTCAAAAGTCAAGATGGCGATAAATGAACCTTTTAGCCAACTTAGGATTATGCAATGCGCGGTTTTTGTTCTTGTAAATTTATTGTATGAAACCATTTCGGATGTGACCACAGAATTTCACATCTGAGGTTGAATTTTTTTTATTCAAATTTTACATGCAATTACTTTTTCAACTCCGTCACCATAAAAGAGCGAGAAAGTGGAATATGAAGTTATGCAAAACTATTTAAATTTAAATACATACATACACATGCACCTACACTTGCATATGTGGGCACAATTTCAGAATTCATGCGCAATATTTAACACAGCCGTTGCTGAAATGTCCACCTTAATGAAATTTGCATCAAAATATTAAATTTTTCTATACAAATCATAATTTACTTAGCTAAGCGAAAAAATACCTCCCACAAAGAAGGTTACATTCTTTTACGAGGCATTCAAATTCAAAGTGTGTCATGCAAGTACAGTCGAGCGCAAACATACGCAGCCGATCATCAAAGCTGCAGTTACCGAAAAAGTGAGACTATAACAAAAACACGCAAAATCATCTATGTCTGTACACGCAAAGTGCATCCAAGAGACTAATATGCACATAAAGGGTGGCTCAATTTGTTGGATTAGACTAATAAAACAAAAAATCAAAATTTATAATTGCACAACGCCGCATTTCGGCTTCCAAGATGGGCATTTGCAGAGGTTCGCAACCTTAACGCGGGATGTAGTAAAATTGTGATCACAGCGAAGGAGATGTCGGTAGGCGAAAAATGCAGGCATTTTCTTTAGTACAAAGTACGGAGGACTACTGTCGTGTGACGGTATCTAATCCATTTTTGAACTTTAATATAATGGATTTTCGATAACTTGCCTCAAGGGGATAATAAATTAAAAATGATATTTAAATTTTTATAGGCTTTTTATTTAACTCCTTTTACATACAAAAATAAAAACTATTTTTAATTTTATAATTTTAAAAATTACGCTGAAGTTGACCCTCCCGAAAAATTGAACCTGGACGGTGTTGCCCATTTTGGCCCTTCTATTTATCTGAAATACAAAAATCAAAAAATTATGAATCACTAAGACTGTAGCTAAGTACCGTACTAGAATAAACAAAAAATTGACAAAATGGCAAGGTTTTGAGTTTGACACTCTAAAAATCGGGTTTTCTCAGTTCTTTAAAGAAAAAAAACGAAATAAAATAATTCTAGTACGCGCGATAGCCGTTAATGTTGTTAATAACATATTAAAATTTCAGAGGGTTCGGTTGAATAGTTTTTTTTTTTTGACAACACCATGCCGAAAAATTAGATAGTTTGGAGATAATTGAATTTAAAGTTTTGAGCATTTGAACGCGACCATTGGTGCTTCCGCGTGACGAATCTGACTCTATCTCCTAAAACGGCTTTAGAATCGAAAATACTGGGAATATCCTTCCAGTATGACAGTATATTCTTAAAAGTCTATATTTTCGAAATATCAACAAAAAAATCGAATTTTTGAAAATTCTAGACCACCTGGACCCCTTAAGAATGATAAATTGAAATTTTAAATTTTAAAGTCGGTAATAAATTCATCAAAATCGAATTTTTGAAGGCTCGAAAAAAAATTCATCAAAATCGAATTTTCGAAAAAAAACAGATTCATCAAAATCGTGTTTTCGAAAGTTCTCCTTAAGCTTGATTGTTTTGAAATTTGAAAATCAAGTTATTAAATTCGAATCTGATTCTTTTTCTTCATCTAAGCGTCACAGTCCATTGCTTCCTTAACTGCTTTTTCGGATTCGAATTTATGAAAAAATATATTAACCAAAAGTCAATCTTCGAATACTATTTAAGCACTTTTTTTTTTTGAAATTGTAAAATCAGGTAATAAAGTTATCAAAATCGAATTTATGCAGATTTCTATAAACATAATAATTTTGAAGTTTGAAAATCTTATAATAAATTCATTAAATCTTCGAATCTTCGAAATCTCTTCTAAAGCATGGTAATTTTGAAAATTCATCAATACAAAAATTAATAAAAATGTCATAAAAATTTAGTTCCTAAAATTAGATTACAAAGTTATCAAAATCGAATTTATGCAGATTTCTATAAACATAATAATTTTGAAGTTTGAAAATCTTATAATAAATTCATTAAATCTTCGAATCTTCGAAATCTCTTCTCAAGCATGGTAATTTTAAAAATTCACCAATACAAAATTTAATAAAAATGTCATAAAAATTTAGTTCCTAAAATTAGATTACAAAGTTATCAAAGTCGAATCTCTCTTCGAAGCTTTCCTCAAGCATGCTGATAATAGAATTTGGAAATCGGATAATAAATTCATCAAAATCGAGTCTTCGAAAGCTCTGCTTAGGCATGCCGATTCGGATATGTGAAAATCAAATAACAAATTCATCGAAATTCGTATTTTCCAAAGAAACCTTAAGCGTGATTGTTTTGAAATTTGAAAATCAGTTAATACGCTTTACTTAAGTTCCCAGATGAGAATATATCAAATCTGGCAATGGCATTGTGAAGCTTAACATTTTTAAAAGTAAGCGCACTCAGAATATTTGGTACACGAGGGTCAGCTGACACAAAAACAAACTCGTCAAAAAACTAATCGTTACACTATTTCCAACCAATGAAGTTCTCGAAGATTTCCCTTTATTTTTTTAACTTTTTGATTGATGTGGTAATGCCAATTTAGTTTAGAGTCCAAGCGAGCTTCCAGGTATTTAGCGGCTAGTTCTATTGTACTTCTATTGTAACGTTTTGCTTTACTATTTATTTTAATTGTACTGTAGTTCTACTTTGTATTGGTAGTAAATACAGAGTCCCTCGCTGGAAGTATAACCAATTAAAAACGGCCATAAATTTAGTTTGGAAAATTAGTTTTATTCAATTCAAAGTAAAAAATGCGTGAAAATAATACAAAAATAAGAATAAATTTATTTTTGCTCGATATGAGCACCTTTTGCATTGACTATAGCCTTGAGACGGTCTAGAAATGAATCGCAAGTTGCCTGATTGTGACTTGCAGATAATTTGGCTCACTCGCTGACAATGGCTTCTTTCAGCGTCTCAAGACTGGTGAATCTTTTAGTTCGGACGCTGCTCTCTAAAACGGCTCAAAGAGAAGAATCCATCGGATTCGCAACTGGTGAATTTGAAAGTCATTGTGTGGACGTTATGTCGTTCGGAACGTTGTTTTTTAGCCATTTTTGGTTCACTCTAGGTTTGTGAGACAGTGCCGAGTCCTGTTGAAACGTCCATGGCCTGCCACCAAAATGTTTGTCTGACCACGGCTTCAAAGAAATCTCCAGAATATTTTCCCAATAATGCTTTGCTCGATGACGCTCGATGAAAATGATTGAAGAGCGCCCATCTGCGGTAACAGCGGCCCAAACCATTATCTGTGGCGGATGCTGCCTCTGTCAGAAAACATAATGTTCGGAAATTGACCGCTTTCAGCCAAGCGAAATAACTCTTTCGCTTGCTCAAGTCTGACTGGTTGCTGCTTTGATGTGAGATCATACGCTTTATTAATTTGAAGGTGCTCGAACAATCGCTGGTTGTGATTTTCCAGCCAAATGTAATGCAAGCACACCATTACGTTTGAAATCCACTACTGATTTTTCTTTTTTCCTCTCGCCAAAATGCTTCCGCGTGCTTGTACATAATACTCTGGACTATCATTTAGCCAACTCATAGACAGCTTATGTTCGTGCATCTGCTGCGCGAGCGGTTACATTTCGAGTGCCGGACCCTGTATGACTATATGGTTTCATTCTCATTAATTTCTAGGCACCAGTTATCAAACTATTCCTTAACTGAATTTAGTATCCCTGCATTTTTTCAGTAGGGATACTTAAGTTTTTGTCTGATGTCAATTGGATTGCATCATCCGAAATTACTTCATTGAGCAATGCCTCCACATGCAAAACAGCAAAAGTCATGTGTAGAACTAACGACAAAAAACTTACTCAATTCGTACTTACGCTCTCGCGAAAGGAATGCAGAACTATCATGGGTATGCTAACAGATCACAATCTATCGGCTGCACATGCTCACAAGTTAGGGATTGCTAACACGGACAAATGCGGAAAATGCAGAGAGGATGTTGAGGAGACTTTAGAACACCTTCTGTGCGTTTGTCCGGCATTATCAAAAACGCGACTAAGATGCCTGGGAGCCCCACTGTTTGAGGGTCTGGAAGACGTCTCAAAAGCGGAGCTCCCAGCCCTACTTAGATTCGCCAAAAGCGCTGACATCCTACATGATGTCTACTTAAGGTATTCATAGAGGTCGGTCTCCATCTGGTATCGCTAGGGACCAAAAGGTCTATGCGTGGCTTATTGCCAACCAGGCTAACCTAACCTAACCTAATGCCTCCAATTCAGCGTCTTCGAAGGTTTTTGGCCTTCCTTCACGCGTACGGTCGTCAACATTAAAATCACCGTCATTGAAGCGACGGAACCAATTTCGACACGTTGTTTCACTTAAAGCAGCATTTCCATAAACTTTTTGTAGCTCTCGATGTGCTTCAGCTGCCGTTTTTTTCGAATGAAAGAGGAAAATCAACACTACCCTCAAATGACGATTATTCGGCATAAAATCAGACTCTTTCATAAAAGCAGTCGAAGCCGTTTTGTTACCATATGTCTAAGCTTGGCTTATGTCGTTTTTATGTTAGAATCGACTAGCACACACTGCTGGCGGCATCTATTGGCAAACAGCGGAACTTATTTGCCCACCTAATACTGAGAAATCAAAAACTGATTCACCGACCTTTAACAATTTCATCCAACTCACAGAAAGATGTAAATATAACAAATGTCTTCTTCACACGTCTTTCAATCGCTAACATATTTTTAATTATAATTTAAGTACTTGATATCTGCTATTTTTCGAAATGAAAAAACGTTCATTGTATCTCGCTGTACAACCCTTGAAAAAATTAGCCAAATCAAGAGGAGCCTGCCAATTTCGAATCCTTTTTGTTCAATCTTCAATCGTAAAATTATCTTCCATATTTGTTATAAACTAACATTGGCTCACCCTTTTTACATTTTATTTGCGTGTGTGTGTTTTCACGCACACTTACACATGTGCCGTCCACCGAGTTGGTAACCAACGGCTCAACTTACGTCGCGGCTCTTAAGGGCTCATAAGGGTATTTGGTGGTACCTCGAGCACTTTCTAGCAAACTGTAAAAATAACAATGCAAAATAAAGCACAAAGCAGTTCACGAAATAGTTCCTAAAGCACATTTATATGTGTGTATGCCACCAGCGAAAGGATACATTTTCCACGCTTTTTAAAGCAATTTCAAAGTGCAATTTTTTTTAGTACCTCTACACATCTACTCAACCTTGTGCCACATAAAAAGTTTATGATAACAATGGCGGTGCTAATGTGCGGCATTTTTTGTAAGCTTTTTTTCATGCTGATACGAGTACAACAACAACTACAACTACTTATAAATGTTTACTTATAAATGTGTATTTACCAAGCGCACCAATGAAAAATAGAAAGAAAATGTAATTCACATTTTTACGAGCTACACACAAACTATTAAGTCTCTGGTTTTAGCTTAGAGGGCTTTGGAACTGAAATTAAAATTTTATTACGAAAGTTATTACAATTTAATAAACACTAGTTTGCATCATTTCTTTAACTTTTCTGTTGCCTGTCCAATTATCACAATTTACTAGCAGTGCATTTTAACTTAACTTTCGGCAAAGCAACGCACGAACAGTTTTATTCTACTTTTTCAATTTCAACTGTTATTTCAACTTTTATTGCTCCTACGCGTAGCTATGACTCCGCCTCCACAGTTTTCCACAAATATTTTTGGCTTTGGTTTTGTTGTTTTATATTTAATCACATTTTTTTTAATATTTATTTCTTTTTCTCCTTGTTGCTTAAGAGTTGTTGATGATAGTTGGCTACAAATCTGGACGATTTGCGAGCAAACGATTTTTGCAGTGCTTTTAAGTTATTGCATTTTTATATAAATAAAAACTAAAATTTGTTTTATTTATTACACTTTTTAATTGACAATACCCTTGTAGGCGAAAAAATATAACTGACTTTTTCACAGTGAACTGCACAAATTATTGTATACAAATAAAAGTAAAAGGGGAGGAATCAAAAAGTTCATGAAATGAAGAGGAGAAAATATGAAATTTGACATGCAACTATTCCTCCTTTAACACAGGGCCGATGAATTAGGGAGACTTGGCACCAAGTTGACTGATGAGTATGCAGACAATGACACAGGCACACCCATACAAACATGTAAGCTGCTTATCTTTGAGGATATTGCAAGAGCAGCGAATGAAAGATGGCGAAATAGTAATGGAACCTTGTCATGTCGGTCTCCTTGCCGCGGGGATGAGGCTTAAGTGGGGAGTTAACCCCATTCTATGGAGATTAACTTACCACGAACTAAGAGGGCAGCTCCACATAGGAATTGGGTATCCACTCAACCGCGGAACGGCGGAATTGGTGGCCACCCAAGTACTATGTGGAGAGTACCGTACCGACAACCTGGCAGGAGGTATAAAATGCATTTTTCTACAATGTGGAGGCTCAACAAGGATCTCTCTGCACGAGGTAACCCACTTCTGGGAAATCCTCCCGTCGAGCAATCGACGGCTCGGGCATCGGATGTGCAGGCCCGAACCCCACATTCCCCTATGACCGGAACTGACACCCAGGGTTCCGGAGGAAGCAAACTACTAGTGGTGAAACATGGCACATTGGCTATGCCAATGGAGAGCCGAGTGAGTGTGAGTGATACACCGCCGTCGAAACGATCTGAAGCAACTGAACAAGTTGTGGAGGATGTGGAGATGGCGGACAATCTCTCAGTAGACTCAGACGGATCTCTGGTACCGAGTAAGTCTTTGATAACGGTTAAACCTGGTGCGAATCAGGTAAGTACCGGTAAAAAGACCGAAGTTATTGGAGATTCGAACGCAGGTGTTGGTCTAACCGCAAGGCAGATCAAACGAAGGAGACAGAAGGCGAGGCAAGCCGAAGCACTAGCTAAGGCAAGGACTCAAGCTCCGTCAACTTCGACACCTGTAACGGAAACGGGAAAGCGTGGCAGAACAGAGGATTCCTCTGTAGCGCTGCGCTCTTCCGGAAACGAAACGGGGTCTGTGCCAACGACAGGGAAGAGGAGAAAGGCAAAGAAGAGGAAAGTCGAGAGACGGAATTCGGAAATGCCTGCATCCTCGACCCAATCCAAGGCAGACAAACCTTTGCCTGACAAGGCAGAGGCTAAGGGACCTCAAATGTCGAATGACACTCTTCCGTCAACGTCTGGCGAATCATTCGCGAGAATGGCAGCAAAGGCAATGACGGTGGAGATACATACCGACAAACAAGATGGTCTACTGTCCAAAGGGCAACAAGACTATCTTGATAGCTATCTTTGGAAAGCTATCGGTGAGTCGAAAGACGCGCCGACGTTCGAGGGGAAAAGCGTGGTGGACGGCATCGTAAAGGTGCACTGTTCCAATGCTTTTTCCCGAGAATGGCTAGAAAAAGCTATAGCAAAGATTCCAGCCTGCGAAAACAGCAAGTTTATTCTTGTTGAGAGTAGCAAAGAAAGGCTGGTACGAGCGAGTGTCTGGATTCCGGGTCCTTCCTGTAATTCAGCAGAACTCCTCAAACGCATCCGTGTTCAGAACAAGGATCTTGACACGACTCTCTGGAGAGTATACTCCTGCACCAGGCAGAAATCCGCCACCACTTCGGAGACGGGTTCCCACCTGGTACTGGGTATCGATCTTGGGTCCCTCAAGGTGCTTAAGTCGAAGTACGGTTGCCGTCCTCACCTACATCTGGGGCGGATCCAGTTCCGCGTCCAGGATAAGGTGGAGGACAAAGCGTAAATATACTCAGTCTCATGACTGAAGTAATATTTACACAGATTAATCTGCAGCATAGCAAAGCGTCTACGGCTCTCTTGTGCCGTAGGCATGCAAAACTGCAAACAAACCCACACATAATACTTATACAAGAACCATGGGTATGTCACAAGCGTATCTGTGGTCTAAGTGCTATGTCGTGGGGACAAATACTTCATTGTGAAGGGAATGTGAGACCGCGAGCATGTATTATCATGCCGAGGTTGATCGAACACACGATGTTAAAAGAGCTATGCTCTGGAGATATCGTTGCTGCAAAAATAAAGTACTGGAAAAGTGGGAACAGTGTCGAAGCTATCATAGTTTCGGCCTACCTACCCTATGACTCTGTACAGCCACCTCCTTCGAGGGAGCTAAGAGAAGTGGTCAAGTACGCAGAATCCAATAATCTGGGGCTAATAGTGGGCTGTGACGCAAATTCACAGAACATTGTGTGGGGAAGCAGCAAATGCAACCCCAGAGGTCTCAAGTTACTGGATTTTATCCTGTCATCCGATTTGGTCATTCAAAACACTGGTAACAAACCAACTTTTGTGACCAGAAGGAGACAAGAGGTGATTGATTTAACACTTACCAATAGGTCAGTTGGAAATCAAATCAACCGATGGCGAGTTTTGGAAGAGGACTCTCTTTCTGATCATCGTCTTATCGAATTCCGACTGGGAATTGACACAATATCAATACCTTCCGGTAGGAATCCTCGAAATGTGGACTGGGACAGGTATGGTGAGCTTGTAACAGAGCGATTACCAAACCTGAAAAAACTCAAATCAGCAGAAATGATTGAAGATGCGACTAAGAAATTAGAAGGTACTTTAATCAATTGCTTCGAGGAACTGTGTCCACTCAGGCAAAGCAGACAGGGGAAAGCGGTTCCTTGGTGGAACCCTGAACTGTCGAAGCTTCGTGTACGGTCCAGGAAACTTCTTAATAAGGCCTTGAAGACCAAAACAGAAGAGGACTGGGCCAATCATCGACTTACACAGAGAGAATATAAGAAGAAAGTACGGCAAGCCAAACTTGAATCCTATAGAAATTTCTGCAGTAACGTCGAAGAAATGAGGGAAACAGCGAGACTTTGTAAGGTCCTTCATTTAGACCGCTCAGTAAGGCTGGATTCCATTCGAAAACCTGATGGTTCATACACCATTTCCAAATCGGAAACGTTTAATGCTTTACTCGAAACCCACTTTCCGGGTAGTAGAACTCTCTCTGAAGGTGAGAGTGGCATGAACAACAACGGTGGCAATGGTGGAACCTCTAGGTACAGCTGGTATATTGCTAGTCGGATAGTGACAAGGGAATCGATAAGGTTTTCCTTATCTTCCTTTGAAAACTTTAAGTCCCCTGGACCTGACGGAATATATCCAGCAATGCTTAAAAAAAGGAGGAGACAGGCTGATTGAGGCCCTGAAAAGGATCTTTACAGCCTGTCTTGCATTTGGTTATATACCATCCCTATGGCGACGCGTAAGAGTAGTATTTATTCCGAAACCAGGAAAAGATGACTATTCCCTAGCAAAAAGTTTTAGACCAATCAGTTTGACATCGTTCATGTTGAAAAGTCTGGAACGAGTGGTGGAGAAACATATTCGAGTGGGGGTATTGCCGAGAAGTCCACTTAGTAGAAATCAACACGCTTACCAGAGTGGAAAATCATGTGAATCAGCCTTACACGATCTTGTTAGCAAGATTGAAGCTGGGCTGGAAGCTGACGAATACACAATGGGCGTGTTCGTGGACATTGAGGGGGCTTTTGATAATGCCACTTTCGGCTCGATATGTTCTTCTGCCGAACGACACGGAGTTAATCAAGCCATTATAAAATGGATATACTCCATGCTCTCTGAGAGGCTGTTAACCGCTGGTGGGAGCGATGACGAGCAAATCACAGTCAGGGCCAAGCAAGGATGTCCCCAAGGGGGTGTTCTTTCTCCGCTGCTGTGGTGCTTCGTCGTAGACTCCCTATTAGTGGAGATGCAGGAACTCGGCTTTCATGTCCAAGCATATGCGGACGACGTCTGTGCGCTAACATCGGATAAATCCTTAAGGAGGCTTTGCACGAAAGTGCAGAGGATTCTTGACAAAATCGATGAATGGTGCATGAGACAAGGTCTTTCCGTTAATCCGAACAAAACAACCATAGTCTTGTTTACGAGAAAACGGAAATTGGATGGACTCAGTCTTCCAACACTGAAAGGTGTGACACTTGGTCTTTCCAACGAAGTTAAATATCTAGGAGTAATTTTGGATAAGAAGCTGACTTGGGAGACACACGTTTCACTGAAGGTGAATCGTGCATTGAAGATTTTTCAGCAATGCCGTAGAGCCTTTGGCAAAACTTGGGGTCTGAAACCTGCTGTGGTCCTATGGATATACACGGCACTTATCAGACCAATCATCACTTACGCTTCTGTGGTCTGGTGGCGACGGAGCATGGTTAAGTCCACAATCCGGGAACTATACAGGCTGCAAAGAAGTGTATGTTTATGCATCACGGGTGCCATGAGTACAACCTCTGGAGATGCCCTAAATGCTATGCTCGATTTGCTCCCCCTGGATCTTAAGATACAACAGGAAGCAATAAAAGCAATGTGCAGACTCCATAAATATGGTCTCTGGCACGAAGATGGAACTTCGGGACACAGAGAAATCTTTAAGTTGCTGTCGGAGCAGTGTCCACTGTTTTTGGCACCTAAAGATGACCTGATACCCACAGTTTCATTCGGAAGGAAATTTGATGTCAGATTTCCATTGCGTGAGCAATGGAGCAATCCAGGAGGCATGCAGGGAGGTTTGACGGATATTTTCTTTACCGATGGGTCCAAGACTGAAATAGGGTCTGGAGCCGGATGGTACTTAAACGATAGTAATAAGTATCACTACGCTATGGGGGGAATGGCAACTGTTTTCCAAACAGAAGTTTTTGCCATCCTAAAAGTAGCCGAATGGATAATCGAGAGGAGATGGAGCGGGAAACAGATTGGAGTCTTCAGTGACAGTCAGGCTGCATTGAAGGCCCTGGAGAACGCGAAGCAAACCTCAAAGATTGTTCAAGAATGTAAGAAGAAGCTTAATTCTGTCGCAAGACAAAACAGGCTTGTACTTATATGGGTTCCGGGACACTCCGGTGTTCAAGGAAACGAAATTGCCGACGAATTGGCCAACCGTGGATCAGCGGTGCCCCCACAGGGGCCAGAGCCAATAATCGGAATCAGTCCCGCAGGAATCAAGAACTGGATCAACGATTATGTAGGCAATTTACATAAAGAGCGATGGTCCGGTCTAGAACGCTGCAGAACTGCAAAGTGTTTTGTGACAAGTCCGAACAGAAAACTGTCAAACTTTCTACTAAAACTTAGAAGGAAAGACATTCGGTTGATGGTCGGCATCATTACAGGACACAACCCATGGGGTCAGCATATGACCACCATTGGAATCATCGAGGACCCGGTATGCCTGTCATGCTTGGAGGAGGCGGATAGCACTGAGCACTTTCTCTGTGAGTGTCCTGCCTTTGCTAGAGCGCGACTACGGGTATTGGGTTCCGATGTCATGGGAATGGGTAATATTCGTTCTCTAAAACTGGAGGATATTTACAGATTTGTCAAAGAATCTGGAAAATTCTCACAGGACTAACTATCTCTATCTCTGTCTCTATTCTTTCCTATCTCTTTCTCTGATACTTTTCTCCCTCCCTCCTTTGACTATCTACCCCCTTTCCAGAGCTTTAAATACAATGGGCTTTTTAGCCTGAGTGTTTTGGGAGCCACCAAATCTCCTGGTGCTCCTTGGCTCGACCTTTTCAAATTCAATTCAAATTCAATGGAACCACCTGCAGAATCTCCTGACAATTGGGGCCATATCTTAAGGGGTTATATACAGTTAGAATTTTCAAAAAATCAGTGTGTTATTGTTTTCTTTTTTATACCTGAAAGGTAAATTTTTACTTTTCTCTCCCAAAACTAGAAAATATTTAAAAGTGGTGGTCAGTATAAGCAGCTAAGCCAAGCAGTAAACTTGTCAGTACAAAGCAAAGACTTGGTAATGAGGAGGATGGAGCGCCACTCTGAAGTAATGCGAAATCGATTCCAGTATGGGCGACAGTTCCAAATGAGGGGGAATTTTTTAGTATCCGGACCTATCATTGCTGCGAGGGCAGCGGAGTTGCATATGCATCAAAAGTCGCTGAAGGTTCACTCACTCTCTCCATTTCAGCATGCCTATCAAAGCGGAAATCCTGCGAGTCGGCACTGCAAAACCTTGTTGCTAGGATAAATCAGGCCATCGACACGAGGGACTACGCTATGATATACGCTATTCTTGGATATGGAGGGGGCTTTTGATAACGCCACTTTCGACAGTATGTGCAGCTCTGCCCGTGGGATTGGCGTAGACCTGGTGCTGGTGAATTGAATTCGTTCAATGCTAGCCCAAAGAATCGTCACGGTGTGGACGGAGGAGGATCTGCTGGTGACATCCGAGGTTAATAGAGGCTGCTCCCAAGGTGGTGTGCCGTCTCCACTACTCTGGTGCATGGTGATCGATCCTCTACTCACCACCTTAGTTGAAGCTTTCTCCTAGCAAGATCCTATGGACCTATGATAAGACCTATTATCACCTATGTGTCAGTAGAGTAGTAGTGAAAAGTAAGGAGGACCTTATCGAGAATACAATGGACTTCGATCCAACGATTCTCTCCATGCCCCTTGACTCCAGCCACGCTGCGCCCATGGCCTTACACAGCCCCCCAACCACATCAGTGGCAGACGAGTCCTGTAAATCTAGGCTGAACTATATCGGTAGACATAACAGTCTGATGTTAACATGGGTAACGAGACCTCTGACTGCTTAGCTAGGATGGGCTCTGAGGCCAACTTCTTTGGCCCGGAGTCCATTCTGCCCCTCCCTTCTGCCCTCAAAGCCACGGTTAGGAAACGGGTTGTGGGTTTTAGTACCACAAGCGAGCTTGGCAGGCAGAGAGAAATTGAAGATAGGCAAAACTGATGTTATCTATCATGTCCGACCGATTGTCGCAGTTCCTCCTGTCATTAAGCAAAGAGGACTACAGACAACTGGTTGGACAGATGACGGGCCACTTTCTGTGGGTGAAGCACATCTCAGACAGTGTACTTTGCCCAGCTTGGGAAGAGCAGGATGAAACGTCGGACCACTTTCTGCCCTGCCTTCGCTCGAATCAGGTTGGCTCCTTGGCGCCACGACATCTACTCAGATTTCTTCGGAGGTCGAATAGATTTAAAGAAAATAAAAAGGGAATCCGATTGCAGTACAATGGACTTAATTGTGTCTTAGAGCTCTACTTGCTAGTTGTCCCGTAAAAAAAGGCATTTTAAGCCTCCTCATCCCCAAAATAAACGAAAAAATACTCTTGAGCAGTAATGGATTAAGCCCAGTGTGGCAGTCAACTAACTCTGAAATGGCTCGAAACACTTTAACGAACATTAAAAAAAATGCCAAATTTATGATTTGGTTAGGAAAGTTGACTAAATATTTTTTTTTTGTTTTTGTTGGCGGGACACCTTTTGTATAAATACCTAAAAGCTTGTAAGTAGTTAAAACTCACGAACAACAGCCTTTCAAACTATTCGCTAATATTTAAGGAGCAGAATGGCGTATGCAAGAAAATACAAACAAAAAGAAATTTCAATTTTAACTCACGAATTCTCTAACTGCACCGCGCTGTAAAACCAAATTTAAATCTGCAACTTCTTTACAACAACAACAACCGATGTAGCATGCTACACGCTTTTTGGTATAGACTTTCTAGAAAACAGGAATAAAAATAAGCACAGTCAAAACTCCATGAATTTGGTGGGTAAATAGACGAACTACCACAACAACAAGCAACCGTTTAGCAAACGTGAAAGGAATCTTTTAATAAAAATCTCTTTACGCTTTTACGCATGAACACATACACACACACACTAACCTCACCAATTGGAGTTGCTTTTATTGTTGATCTTTTGTTTTTCCTTTTTTGTAACCCTTTGCTTTCTGCTTTCAATTTCTTCCGCATGGCTGTCAGAGTTTAAAAACTTTGCCGTGGACTTAGTCGGCATGACATAGAACTGATGTGAGGGCACCACTCAGATATCAGCAAAGCAAACTGTTGCGCTCAAACTTGAAAAGGCGCAGCGAAGTTTTAAGTACATATGATGCGGAGCTAATGTCACAAAGGAGCGCAATAGAAACGAGCAAACGTGCATGTGTTCACACATATATACATATACATACATACATACATACGTACAAACAATGCGTTCTGTAACCACGGCCAGGCGTGTATTGAAAACTGCCTGTGCGCGTCGGCAATGGGAATATTAACTTTTGGTGCCACTTTTCTTACAACGGATCGGCGTTGTAGCCCAGCTGATGAAACTCTGGCGGCAATAAATGTTGTCAACTTACTAGTTTTCGTAAAATAAAATAAAAATTGAGGAATGTGTGAATCCTAAGTTGAAATGAGTTTTAATTTCCAAAGGTAAGCAGTTTTTTTCTGTTAAAGGAAGTTTGAGAACTGAGGCAGGAGTCACTTGTCAATAGTAAGGACTTTTACTAACTGTTTATTTGTGCAATTTAATCTATAAATACACGAGTTAGTCGTATAGACTAATAACACATTTTAAGAAATTTAATCCAAGATAGAAAACTACAAATTCAAACTCGTTTTTGATAACTGAAAAATTTGTAACTTTAAGGCTTTGAATGCTATTAACGTCTTTTGTGTGAACATTTAATGCAAACGCCGTTTTTACGGAGCCAATAAGAAATAATAATAAAAGCCACATAGATAGATAGGAAGATTCATTTATTTTTCACAAAAGATCTTTGAATATTATTTATAATATATTTTACTTTATTTAAAAGAACATACGGCAATGACTTTAAAAGTCGTCTGCGCAAAAATTAGGTAGATATTTATTCACAAAACTATTAATCTATAATAAATTGTATTTTATATAAAGCACCAGTGATGAACTTGATAAATTTGGTCCATTGAAAGCATTTACACCTTTTATTTATTCATTTAATAGTCTAAAAATGCAGTATTTCTTATAGACTATAAAACCCGATTAATGCTAAGTTACTCAATCAAAAATAACTACAAGGTGAAGTCCAAAATAAACAAGACTGGCGTCATAAAAATGATTTTGATGGCGCTATCTATGGCGGGTATTATTGCGTTGGAAGTTACATCCCTAGCTGACTTCCAGCGAAAGCGTAGTGACGGTTCAGCGAAAGCGAATTTATTGCGTCTAAAGTGTCAGTAGATTTGTGTCATCGGTACAAAAATTAGTTTCAAACATAGAGCTAATATCAAATTTTTGTTTTAAAATCGTTAAAACGTTTACCGAAACATTTGAATTGCTGAAAAAAGTTTATGGCGTGATTGTCTATCTCGTGCCGGAGCTCATGAGTGGCTTACACGTTTCAGAGATGGTTGTGAGGACATAAATGACAATGAACTTATGGGCCGCCCAAAATCAGTAATCACCAAAAACTCCATCGAATTTTATCGTCAATTTATCAAAAATGAAGATAAATCATTGTTGAAATTCATGAAATTGGAGCTGAGTATCTCCAAAGCATCGATTTATTGCATTTTAACTGATCCTTTGGGCTAACGAAAGGTCTGTGCACGTTTCACTCCGCGCAAGTTAACCGAGCACCAAAAATTGCTCAGAATTCAACATTCGAAAGACCTCGTTAAAGAGGTGAGAAGAGACGAGAACTTCCTTTACAACATTGTAACTGGTAATGAAACGTGGTGTTTCCAACACGAACCTGACGCTAAGCGTCAAAGTACCGAATGGATGGCTCCAGACGAGCCACCAACCAAAAAATCGCGTTTGGAGAAATGACAAATCAAGTCGATGCTCATTTGTTTTACGATTCCAAGGGAATTGTCCACAATGAGTTCGTGCCAACGGTCCAAACCGCCAATGCAATTTTCTATCTTGGCGTTGTGAAGCGTTTGTTGCATGGCTTTCGTCGAATTCGCTCTGAATACCGCGAAGGAAGAAGCTGACGCTCAATGCATAATAATGCACCAACTCATCGATCTACTCTTGTGACTGATTTTTTGACTAGAAATCGCAATTTTACCAACAATTATTCACCGTATTCGCCTGATATGGCTCCCTGTGAGTTCTACCTATTCGGAAAATTGCATTCGGCCATGAAAGGAAAACGTTTTGCGTCCGTAGAGGTCACCCAAAAGGCTTGTAACGGTCGATGGCCTGAACTCTCTTTCGAAATGCTTTTAGGCCAGAGGGGATTATTTTGAATAAATAAACTCGAAGTTGTCCGAACAAAGCTCCTGTCGTTTCTATTTTAGCTCAATCTTGTTCTTATTGGCACTTTTCAATACTGGATTAATGGTTGTTGCTTTCCAGGCATCTACGAAGTCATCCCAATCAAAAGATTTGTTAAACATTAATACAAGCAGGCGATAGATAGATTATAACATTTATTTATTACTAAGGACATTTTTTCCAACGAAAGTACAGCGTTATTGTTTTAATATTGGGCATCGTCCAAAATAATGTAGGATTGCTACCTTCATTTAAGTTACATAAAGAGTAATTCTTATTGTAAGGGCCATCAAGCATAAGGGATTAGAGGAAATCATAATTTTCAAAGAATTATATTTTTTTTTGCATTTTCTTAAAGTATAATATCTTAAAAATATTGTGTGAAAATTTTAAGTGAATCCGACAAATACTTTTCCAGTTATTCAACATTAACAAAGGGCGCTCAGGCGCCCCGGAGCGATAGCAAAACTTTAAATGCGGTTTTCTCAAAACTATGTTTTTTGAATTGGTATTCACTGTATCTTAAAAACCGCTTGGTAAATTTTAATAAAATGTTGATTCCCTTTAAGAAACATAAATAAAAAATAGTTTAAAAAAACTAAAAAACAAGCTTTTATTGCCAATCGAACTAAAAAGTATAAAATAAATTTTAATGACAAAGAGACCTATAATAAAGTAATAGCAAACCGAACGATCAGTCATAGTCAACTACCTCAGAACAGAATTATAACAAAAATTAAGATACAAATAGAGTAATTCAAATTAGAGTTAAAAACGTGATGCATTTTGTTTCACTGTCATAACCCCCTGTACATAGGTAGTTGCCAATAGTATGATTGTAATATTTACTATATCAAGCATCCCAACTTTCATGTGAATGTCATTATCAGTACTATATCTACGCTTGTGTTTACCAAACGACCAAGAGTGCATTTTTCGATTTTTACAATGTCTGATTTGATTGAGCAGAGAAGTGCTATCAAATTTTGTTTGCGGAATGAAATTTCGGCTGCCGAAACGTTTAGCATGTTGCAGAAGGCATTTGATTCGACCCTGTCGCAGAAAAATGTTTATAAGTGGTACAAAGACCTCAAAGAGGGTCGAGAACGTGTTGATGACTTGGAGCGCTCCGGACGACCATCGACGTCAACAGATGACCAACACGTCAATAAAGTGAAGGAGTTAGTACTCAAAAATCGTCGGTTGACTGTTAAAGACCTTACTCATATGATCGGAATATCAGAAGGATCTGTGAAAACCATTTTGAAATACCATTTAGGCCTACGAAAAATCAAATCTCGTTTGGTACCGAAAACTCTCAATTTCTTGGAAAAAGTCGTCGCGTTGATGTATGTGAAACAATGCTTTCAGACTATCAGGACAAACTCAAATGCATCATTACGGGAGATGAGACTTAGATTTATGCTTACGACCCTGAAACAACGGACCAATCATGCGAATATCGTGCTAAAGGCGTTCAAAAATCAAGGTCATGATGACAGTTCTTTTCGAATTCCGAGGTGTGGTGCACTATGAATTCCTTTCACCTGTTCAAACTGTTAATAAGGAATACTATTTGAGCGTTATGCGTCGTTTACGTGAAGCAATTCGTCTAAAGAGACCAGAATTATGGGCCAACAACTCTTGGTTTTTGCATCACGATAATGCACCGTCTCACACTGCACTCGTTCTTCGTGACCATTTCGCCAAAAATTCCACGCATATCGTTCCGCAACCACCGTATTCGCCTGATTTGGCTCCGTGTGACTTCTGGCTATTCCCAAAAACTCAAGAGACCACTCCGGGGAAGGCGTTTCGAGTCGATTGAGGAGATAAAAGCTGAATCGAAGAAGGTGCTGATGGTTATACCGGAAATGGACTATTTGGCATGTTTCGGAGATTGGAAAAATCGTTCACATAAGTGTATTTCATCGAGAGGGGATTATTTTGAAGAGGATGAAATTGATTTACAAGAATAAATAAAGATTTTTCATTTTACAACCAAATTCACCTTACTTTTTGCTCACAGGTAAAAAAAGAAAATATTAATCCTGGCAATCCTAATAAGTATAATGGAAAACTTTTATCAAATTATTGCATTGTCATCGGTCCTTGATAGGTGTGCAAAATTCCAAGTCGATCAGATTTTTAGAAGCCAGTGAAAATTAAGCTCAAAGATTCCGTTACATACATACATACATACAACCCGAGCTAATAAAAGTGTATAAAAAGTTGTGTCTGATCGAAGGGTTTATCTTTCAAAAATTTTGGTTTTTTTTAAACAATTTTCTGAGGCCGCCATATCGTTAATTTCGAAAAAAAGCGACGATCAGACACAAGATTATCTATTAATAAAACTAATTTCTCTTTTCAAAATGATTTCAGATGAATCTCCAAGGACTTGTGATGATCACCGCAAGGGACTTCTGTAGAAACGGGCTCTACACAAACAGCGATAACTTTTACAATTAATAATTTTTTTTGCGAAATTTTTCTAAAGTCAAGTCCAAATATGATGCATTAATGCTGTATTTTTATTTTTGTAAAATAGGGCAACTGACTAGTAAAAAAAAATTATTGAAAATCATGATTTCTTCGGGCCTCTGATTACACCTAACCCCATAATCTAATATCTTCTGGCTTTAAAAACCCATATTAATTTATTTTAAATATTTCTATATCATCAAATTTTACACTTTTCTATGTCATCCTTAAAATAACTTTGACCTTACACTATGGAGTAGTTCTTTATATATTCTGTCCGCATATTTTAATAGTTTATTTCACATTTTTTGGCTGTTGGTAATGGTAATACCGCAGGCAACCGCATAGAAGGGATCGACTGTGTCTTCCTTTTCTACATCGTAACAGCTTTTACAATAGTCATGGGATGGTGCTCCTAATCTACTGGCCTGTCTGCCTATTAGACAGTGCAAAGATAGGGCACATACTACGATTCTTAGATGGCTCCCAATTAATTTAAGTAGACTCTTAGTGCAACCCATGTTCGATTCGGGCCACGTTTGTCTACTGATAGCGCAGGTGTTTAACGATTTCCAGCTGGATTGCGCAACAGTAATGGTGCCTCTGTCCATTGAAAGTTGATATGTTGCCAAGGCCTGTCGAGGTATGTTAACTTTGGCCTAAAATTTTTGGAGCTTGGAGCCCAATCTAGCTAAATAATCTGCCCTACATACAGTTACCTTTAAAGTTACTATGTCCGGGCACCCAGGGTAGATTAATGCAAAAATACTGTGCAAGAACAACGCGTTCAACTTATTGTGAAAATAGGCGATTTTCAGAAACAATACGCAAAATTTCTTTGACGTTTTTGGTCAAAATAATCATTCTATAATTCAAAGGTTGGTCAGCAAATTTTTTTCTGTGAATTATAAAAATTGACTGGCTGACTAAACACAGAACGTTCTGTTGCGAATATTCCTGCTTAAGATAACTAAGACAGACTGGCTAGTCGAAAAAGTCTTTTCGTATTTTGTCAATAGATGTCGTTGGAGTCATCTATCTCCAGTGCTACCAATCACATTGTGTCATATCATATGGTGTTAGAAAAGTGACATTTTAAGCTTCATTTAACCAAAAAAAAATTAAATTCGGAGAAGTTGAAAAAAAGTTATAGCTGTTCAAAAATGAGTGAAAATAATGAAGAAATTCGCTATATTTTGAAATTTTTGTATAAAAAAGGGAAGAATGCCACGAAAGCCACCAATGAAATTTGTGAAGTTTACGGAGACGATGCTGTATCAGTTCGTGTAGCACAACAATGGTTCGCTCGCTTCCGTTCTGGAAATTTCGATGTAAAAGATGCACCTCGCACCGGTCGACCTATCGTTGAAAAAGTCGATGAAATTATGGAAAAGATTGACCAGGACCGTCACATAAGCTGCCATGACATCGCCAAGGCACTAAACATTCATCATCAAGCGATTTTGAACCATTTAAAAAAGGCTGGTTACAAAAAGAAGCTCGATGTTTGGGTACCACATGAATTGTTTGTGAAAAATTTAATGGACCCAATTAACATCTGCGATTCTTTGCCGGAACGAAATGAAATCGAACCATTTCTGAAGCGAATGGTAACAGGAGACGAAAAGTGGATCAAATACGACAATAATGTGCGAAAAAGATCATGGTGCAAGGTTGGTGAAGCTCAACAAATGGTCGGAAAGCCAGAATTGACGCCTCGAAAGGTTATGCTGTGTGTTTGATGGGATTGGGAAAGGAATCATCCACTATGAGCTGCTCCAGACTGCTCGAACGATTGATTCTACACTTTATTGTCAACAACTGATGAGATTGAAGCAAGCAATCGAAAAACAACGGCCAGAACTGATCAGAAAGGGCGTCGTCTTCCAACAGGACAACGCTAGGCCACACACATCTTTGATGACTCGGCAAAAACTGGGAGAGCTTGGCTGGGAAGTTTTGATGCATCCACCATATAGCCCTGACCTTGCACCATCGGACCACTATTTGTTTCGGTCAATGTAGAACTCCCTTAATGGAGTAAAGTTGGCTTCAAGAGAAGCCTGTGAAAATAACTTGTAGCAGTTTTTCGCCGAGAAACCACAAAAGTTTTACACTGATGGAATAATGTCTCTAGAAGAAAATTGGCAAAAGGTGGTCGACCAAAATGGTACATATTTGGTTTAATAAAGTTCATTATAATTATAAAAAAAATGAGTTGAAGTTTGATTAGAAATACGAAAAGACTTTTTCGACTACATATTATCAGGGTCTCAATATTTGCTAGCACATCAAATGAGTTGGACGATTTTCAAGATATTCTGCTTTGAGTGAAAGGTGAGTCCGAAAAATCTTGTTCTACTTGCTTTTCGTACTAATGAGGAAGTTTATAAAGCTTTTGCACTTTTCTTCAAAATCACTGTGAAAACTTAGAAACTAACTATTCTTATCCTCTTTGGCATACATTTCAAATCGTGCTCGTCTAGCAAAATGTTCTGCCCAAAGTTCCGATCAAGAAATGTATAACACCAAAACTCAGCCATCATCCCAAATAATCAAAAAAAAATGTATATATATTAAATGTTGTTGATGTCTTTATGCACAGCAACGAAACAAATTTTAACACAATTGAATTGCTAAAAAGTTTCAAAAGCTGAAGAACTGAGGTTATGCAACCACATTTACCGCACTTCAAGCATTTCCGCTCAATTAGACTATCAGTGGAACTAAACAAAAAAGTTAAGCAATATAGCAAAACTGTTTGTATTTGTTGTGAGCAAAGAAAGTTTCAGGCCACCAGCGAATGCATACAAAGTGTGGAAGGTCGAGAAGTGAAGAAATATGCGCACAATTGTACATATACACAAAAAAAAGGAACCAGCTTCTAGCCCTGATACACATGCATACATACACACTCGTTTACATGCAACATTCTGACCAACGCTGCGAGCGTTTTTACGTACTAGAATAATATAAACACTGTCATATGAGCAAATTTAAATGCGAAACATTTTTTATAGCATTTGCATTTTGCAACAGTTTCCTGTAAGAACTGCAATTTCCGCTTCCGCTGGTTCGCCTCTGTTTTTGCCTCAACTTCGTTCTCGCTCAACTATTTTTCTTATTTTTGTTTTCGTTTTTTAGCTCATCTATTTGCGTTATTTGCGCATGTTTTGTCTTTCATATGCATTTCACAACAATGTATTCACACTCTCGCACCTACACACACATTTAGGTATGCACATGCACGCACACACACATGCATATGTAGGTAACGCATGCAGTCTCATGCCGGGCATCAGATATTCGCCTTCTCGATATTTTTCCTCTGAATATGTCAATTTCGATCAGCATTCCGAGCGAGTTGAGACACCTGCGAAATATTTTGTATATGTACGTGCATAACGGGTGTTTTTTTAGAGACATTGAACTTTGGTTTTTAATCAGATAGTAAAAAGAAATTTTTTTTTGCCAATATTTGGGCTTTATTAGCTTACTGATTTTATTTTATGAAATCTAGTAAATAGAAAGAAATTTGGGAATCCGTTCGATCAAATTTTATAATAATTTTTTCAGCATAGCAGCTTTACGAGATGTGTTACAAAAATATCGCGAATTTTGTGTTTTTTCAAAAATTATTTATTTATTCATTAATATCTATTTTGTCCCCTTCAAAGTAATACCCATGAGATATTATGCACTTGTGCCAACGTTTTTTCCAATCTTCGAAGCTCTTCAAAAAATCAGCAGCTCCTCCTTCAATGCCGTCTTCATCTTGTCAATCGTAGCGTAGCGTCGTCCTCTCATGGGCCTCTTCAGTTCCGGAAACAAGAAAAAGTCACAGGGGGCCAGATCTGGGGAATACTCGCACGGTGGCTGTGGCATCATTAGTGTGTTGTTTTTAGCCAAAAAGTCGCGCACAAGCAACGATGTGTGAGCAGGGGCGTTATCGTGATGCAAGAGCCAGTTTTTGTTCTTCCACAAATCCGGGCATGTCTGGCGGATTGCTTCGCGCAAATTGCGCATAACTTGCAGGTGATATTCATTATTGACCGTTTCACCCTGTGGCAAGAACAAATGATACACAACGCCCCTGTAATCGCAAAAAACAGTAAGAAAAACTTTTACATTCGACCGAACTTGGCGCGCTTTTTTCGGTCTTGGTTCGTGCGTCAACTTCCATTGAGAGGATTGAGCTTTGGTTTCTACATCGTAACCATAAACCCACGATTCGTCACCAGTTGTGATCCTCTGGAGCAAATTTGGGTCGACGCGGACAGAGTCCAACTCTCATTAACAATGTTCATCGGATGTTGCTTTTGGTCGAAATTTGTGGCAACCCATTTCATGCCAAAATCATTGAAAAAAAAAATCGAATGGCACGAGCCGCCAATATATTCTAGGTTCTCAGCAATTTCTCTAAAGGTGATTCGACGATTGACCAATACCATTTTCTTCACTTCATCAATTTTTTCGTGTGTTGTTGAAGTGCTCGGGCGTCCGGCACGCTTTTGGCGTTCACATCTTCTCGACCTTCTGAGAACATTTTGTACCACCGATAAACGTTGCCTTGGTCCAAAGTAGCTTTTCAACATGACAGAGTCAAAATTCGGAATGCATCCGCGCACTTAATTACGTTTTTTACACAAAATTTGGTACAGGTTCTTTGATCCATCTTTTTGAATAGGTAAAAATCGAAGACGAGCCAAAACACGCGCAAGCAAAGCAGCTCTCAACAATTAACTAAACATTCAAAGTGGTCGAACTTGAATGAGAGACATGAGTACCAACATATCACCACCAAAAATCGAAATTCGAATATACGCAACCTGCGAAAATTCAAAATTCGCGATACGTTTTGAACACACCTCGTATTTCGCTAATAGTGTACGTAACAACGTCAATTCGTCAATCATAGCTGGTTTGTCAGCATAGGCCAATGGCTTCACACATTTCATAAAAATTAGTCCAAGAGAGTCAAATAACTTCACCAAGAAGATAAACCCGGATTCAGTCACTTAGCGTTCACTCAAATCAATCTATCAAATTGAACACTGATTCATCGGAGAAACAGTAAATTTTATGGAGGAAGTTGATCGCTGGAGGATGGTTCCATGTGTAGAAGTCCACGCAAGTGGGGAAAGTTACTGATCGCCATTCACTTGGGAGTGGCCAGGACGATTCTTCTACATATGGTTCAAGCAGCTCACAACGTCCGGGATTAGCCCACGTATCCTCTGGTTAGCTTTCGAACACCCGTTCGGGAGTGAGCTAACGTGAGAAGGCGAAGTATCCCAGCATAGCTGGTTGTGCGCTGGGTTTGGGACCCGCCACTTAAAAATCCCCCCCAATGAAAACAGCAACAAAGCCTCGGATGAGAACTTCCAACACTGATGACGACCCCTGCAAACGAAATAAGGAATACGATTTGAGGGCATGCACCTGGAATGTCCGGTCCCTTAATGGGGAGGGTGCCTCTGCCCGGCTGGTTGATGTCCTCGTAAGAGCAAAGGCTGACATCACTGCCATCCAAGAGATGCGATGGACGGGGCAAGGCAAGAAAACCATAGGACCTTGCGACGTCTACTACAGCTGCCATGTAAAGGAGCGCAAATTCGGTGTCGGATTTGTTGTGGGAGAGAGACTTCGTCGCCAAGTACTGTCGTTCACTCCGGTGGACGAGCGTCTCGCAATAATCCGCATCAAAGCACGTTTTTTTAACATATCGCTAATTTGCGCCCACGCCCCGACGGAAGAGAAGGACGATGCGACCAAAGATTCCTTCTATGAGCGCTTGGAGCGTTCGTATGAGCACTGCCCCCGCCACGACATAAAAATCGTGATTGGTGACTTCAACGCCAGGGTGGGCAAGGAGGGAATTTTTGGTCCCACAGTCGGAAAATTCAGCCTGCACAACGAAACATCCGGTAACGGACAGAGGCTGATCGACTTCGCCGGGGCCCGAAACATGGTAGTCTGCAGCACCAGATTCCAGCATAAAAAAATCCACCAAGCTACCTGGCTGTCCCCTGATCGAAAAACGCGAAACCAGATCGATCATGTTGTGATAGATGGAAGACACGCTTCTAGTGTATTAGATGTACGCACGATCCGAGGACCCAACATCGACTCGGATCATTACCTTGTTGCAGCCAAGCTGCGCACACGCCTCTGTGCAGCAAAAAACGTACATCTACCTACGCAAAGAATGTTCGACATCGAAAAGCTGCAATCACAACAGACAGCCAGAAGATTCGCCACTCGACTCTCACTCCTGCTCTCAGAGAGCACTTCCCAACAAACCGGCATGCACGAGCAATGGAGCAACATTTCTCGTTCCCTACGTACCGCCGCCGAAGAAGAAATCGGATTCCGGCGAGCCCGAAAAAACAATTGGTACGACGAGGAATGTCATGCTGCCGCAGAAAGAAAGGATGCCGCCTATAGAGCTACGCTGCGATCGGGCGCAACGCGAGCCATGTGGGATCGCTACAGAGAGCTGAAAAAGGAAGAGAGACGTATTATCCGACAGAAGAAACGAGAGGCCGAAATACGTGAGTGCGAGGAGCTTGAGATGCTGGCCAACAGGAACAACGCCCGAAAATTCTACCAGAAAGTTCGGCGGCTTACAGAAGGTTTTAAGACCGGGGCGTTTTCCTGTAAGAACAAAGACGGCGATCTGGTGACTGACGTACAGAGCAATCTTAAATTATGGAGGGAACACTTCTCGAACCTGTTAAACAGTGACAGCTGCGCATGTCGTAGAGAATGTGAAGATCCCGATACCCCAATCGATGACGACGGAATTGTAGTTCCGTTACCCGACCATGACGAGGTGAGAATAGCAATATCACGGCTACAGAACAACAAAGCCGCGGGCGCCGACGGACTGCCGGCTGAGCTATTCAAACATGGCGGCGAGGAGCTGGTAAGGTGCATGCATCAGCTCCTATGCAAAATATGGTCGGATGAAAGCATGCCTGCCGATTGGAATTTAAGTGTGCTCTGCCCAATCCATAAGAAGGGCGACCCTGCAATTTGTGCCAATTACCGCGGGATTAGTCTTCTAAATATCGCCTATAAGGTTCTAGCGAGCGTATTGTGTGAAAGGCTGAAGCCCACCGTCGACCAACTGATTGGACCTTATCAGTGTGGCTTCAGACCTGGAAAGTCTACCATCGACCAAATATTCTCAATACGCCAAATCTTGGAAAAGACCCATGAAAGGAGAATCGACACACACCACCTTTTCGTCGACTTCAAAGCTGCATTCGACAGTACGGAAAGGAGTTACCTGTATGCCGCGATGTCTGAATTTGGTATCCCCGCAAAACTAATACGGCTATGTAAGATGACGTTGCTCAACACCAGTAGCGCCGTCAGAATTGGGAAGGACCTCTCCGAGCCGTTTGATACCAAACGAGGTTTCAGACAGGGTGACTCGCTGTCGTGTGACTTCTTTAACCTGATGTTGGAGAGCATCGTACGAGCCGCAGAACTTAATCGCTCAGGCACAATATTTTATAAGAGCGTACAATTGTTGGCGTATGCCGATGATATCGATATCATCGGCCTTAACAACCGCGCTGTTAGTTCTGCCTTCTCCAAACTGGATAAAGAGGCAAAGCGAATGGGTTTGGTGGTGAACGAGGACAAAACGAAGTACCTCCTGTCTTCAAACAAACAGTCGGCGCACTCGCGTATCGGCACCCACGTCACTGTAGACAGTTATAAGTTCGAGGTTGTAAAGGACTTCGTTTATCTAGGAACCAGCATTAACACCGATAACAATGTCAGCCTTGAAATCCAACGTAGAATCTCTCTTGCCAACAAGTGCTACTTTGGACTAAGTAGGCAATTGAGCAGTAAAGTCCTCTCTCGTCGAACAAAACTAACACTCTACAAGACTCTCATCATGCCCGTCCTGACGTATGGCGCAGAAGCTTGGACGATGTCAACATCCGATGAAGCGACGCTTGGAGTGTTCGAGAGAAAGATTCTGCGTAAGATTTTTGGACCTTTGCACGTTGGCAACGGCGAATATCGCAGACGATGGAACGATGAGCTGTATGAGCTTTACGACGACATAGATATAGCGCAGCGAATAAAGATCCAGCGGCTACGTTGGCTGGGTCATGTCGTCCGAATGGATACAAACGCTCCGGCTTTGAAAGTATTCGATGCGGTACCAGCTGGTGGTAGTAGAGGAAGAGGAAGGCCTCCTCTGCGTTGGAAAGATCAGGTGGAGAAGGACTTGGCTTCACTTGGTGTGTCCAATTGGCGCCGGTTAGCACGAGAAAGAAACGACTGGCGCGCTTTGTTAAACTCGGCCAAAATCGCGTAAGCGGTTATCGCGCCAATTAAGAAGAAGAAGAAGTTGATCGCTGAGAATAATAAAAATAATAATAAGAGGTGAAGACATAATTCGTAGGTTTTCCTGACAGTACTTTACTAGGACTATAAGTTCCCTTGTTGGAGCAACTTCCTCATCTCCTGGAAGGTAGGCAGAGGCAATAATTAATTCATATTCGTCTTTGTCCATTGGCAGCTTAGTCCAGATCGCCACGAGATCGGTGGTGAAAACTGAAATTTGACTTGATCGAACCAAGGAGCACCAAGAGATTTGGTGGCTCCTAAAACACTCAGGCTAAAAATCTCATTGTATTTAGAGCTCTGGAAAGAGGGTAGATAGTCAAGCGGGAAGGGAGAAAAGTATCAAGGAAAAAGATAGAAAAGAATAGAGACAGAGGCATAAGTAGTTACTCTTTTGAGATTTTTCCAGCTTCTTTGGTAAATCTGAAATATCCTCTAGTATGAGAACTAAAGTTCGTCATTCTCACGACATCGGAACTTAAAATTCGTAGTCTTGCTCTAGCAAAGGCAGGACATTCACAGAGAAAGTGTTCAGTGCTATCCGCCTCCTCCAAGCAAGACAGGCACATTAGGTCCTCAATGATTCCAATGGTGGTCATATGCTGACCCCCCGGTCTTTCCTTCCAGGAAATTCCAGAAAATATGAACGGTGGTAGTAAACTGTGAAATAGGAATGAAAGTCATCTTATTTTTCTAGAGCGATCATTGTTGGCGTACATCAACTTAACATTTGCGTCCTGAAGCCGCTCAAGTATTCTGTCACGTATCCACGGTTCCTGTATTAGACCTGCATATAAGAGTTGTTTGTTGAACCTCCTTGATAATTCAGCCGAGGCTGCCTTTGCGTGGTGGAGGTTTAACTGAGGGCATCCGAGTTGGCTTGTGATGTTGCTTGCGACAGCTTCTTCCATTTGCGTTTATTCTTTCTGGCAATAGCTGCCTTTTTCTTGCTTCCCAGCAAGACCGCCTCTTTAGCAGAGTGACGATCGCCCTTTTTGGTCCTGTTGGCACGCAGCGAGGGTCGCCTTCTTATACCTTCTTCAACCTTTTGGGCACTCCTCTTTGGTGCAGGCTAAGTGGTGTGTGGTGCATCTTTAGAGCAATATGGCTGTTCATCAGCTAATTTTCTTCGTTTAACGTAGTACTTCAGACTGATGCGATGCGGAAGGCTTGGATGCCTCTATTAGATCAGCATCCTTCTACATGCTTTCGGCTTTAGTTCGAAGTTGAACTTTGCTAAACCCATAGTTCAATCAGTATTGGAGACCTTTGATCGCTTTGGCATAGATTGGCCCGAATTTTTTTTGTTCGACAGAGGCTGCCGAAAGCTCATCGCTGACCTGGTTTGTAGTAGGCACTTCTGCCTTTCCTTTGTTTTGTTTGTACTTAATCGCCTCTACCACTAGAAAAAAAACCATACATCACCCCCAAAGGAATGAAGGAGTGGTAATGTCGCAAATGAATTGCCACAACTACTGAAACGGTTCGGATGTAAGCTTTTGTACAGCAATTTGGCAGAGTGCGCTGGAAAGAAATATCAATCACATGTTTTTATTTGATGCGTCTGAAAACCCACCCGTTACATGACGTGCTGGAAATAATACGTTTTCTTCGTAGATATATTAGTATGAGCATCGAGCATTTTGCTTCCTTGCTTCAACTTATTTCTTTAATACAGCCTTCGCAGAAAAGTGAACTACTTTTTGTTTTACCTAATTCACAGGAATAGAATAAGGAATTTGTATTTGAATTTGAGTGGCAACTTTTATTTCAGCTGCGTTCTGCATTTTTTAAACCTTTAAGGGGATGCACATAATTTAGCAGAAATATTCGCAATTTGAGTTGTATGGATGCGGTTACGGTAGCTTATTGGAAAAGGACAAGCCAGATGGTATATTCTAGTTATAAAAAAGTTATGCAGACTAAGAGATATAAAACATACTTCTGACATGGACAGACATGGCAATGGAACGTTCACTAAGTGATTCACGGGGCTTAGCTATTAACCCAGTAAACTGAGCTGTACTACTAAGTGCCAATAGACTTTATCTGTAAATGGCCCAAGACTTGCTCTCTAAGAGAGTAAATCACTAAATCCATTCAAGTCATTGAAAATAAATCCTGCACAGTTTTTTAAAGAGTTAATTGCGTTTAATTTAATTTTCAATCACATTTTGCCTCAGTTGTATTAGACCCATCGCATCTAATCTTGAAGTTGAAGAATTGGTTATTTTCTTATTTGATTTCAAAAAGGTTTTCAAATCACCAAATAATAAATCAAATGACGCTCAAATATTGGTCGATGTCCTCTTTTAAGCCATACTTTTGAAGAGGAGCGATTTAATTACGACATCTGTCCGAAATTCGCACCAAAAAGTGGTGTATAAACTAAAGCACTACTTCACAGAATTTAACATAAAGACGATGGTAACCCAATACTCCACTATGCAACCAAAAAGTTGTTGAGGAAATTCTAGAGCAGCGAACTAAATAAAAGATGATGGTAACCCAACACTCCAAAAAGACCATCTGACGTTAGCAGTCGGCATAAAAATGTGATTCCTCCATTTGTGCGCCAATAAAGCGCCATAAAAAAATTCCAACACGCCCAATCAAAAAGTTCTTGAAGAAATGTCCGTGCAACGACATGGGAAACGTCTAATCAGCAAAACACCGGTTACGTTGCAAGCACACGGACATAGATTTTAGACTTACTTTTAGAATTAAGATAATTTTTAATTTCTTGTCTTCCAATACTAGCCCACGTAACCGGGTTGTTTAACTCATACCTGGGACGTTGAAGGACAGCTCTTCTCCACTTATTTCCCCAAATTCAATATTTCTTGTTGCTGTCGTAGCTGCCTACTGCTAAATGTGCCTGATTTTAAAAAATTCGCTTCTTTAAAATCACAATTAATGTGTATTCTAAGTTTTTTCGTGATTCTTCTTTTTCTTATCGAGTTTAACAAAGCGCGCCTATCATTTCTTTCTTGTGTTGACCGACGCCATTTGGAGACACCAAGTGAAGCTAAGTCCTTCTCCACCTACTCTTTCCAACGCAGAGAAGGCCTTCCTCTTCCTCTGTTACCACCAAGTGATACCGCATCGAATACTTTCACCGCCGGAGTATTTGTAAACATTCGGACGAGATGACCCAGCCAACGTAAGCGCTGGCTTTTTATTCGCTGTGCCATGTCTATGCCGTCGTAAAGTTCATAAAGCTCATCGCACCCATCGCCTACAATACTCACCATCGCCAACGTGCACAGATAAAAAAATCTTCGGTAGAATCTTTCTCTTAAACACTCCCACGGACGCCTCATCGGATCTTGTCATCGACCAAGCTTCTGCGCCATACGTTAGGACGGGCATGATGAGGGCTTTATCGAGTGTTAGTTCTTTTTTTACTGTTAGGTATCTTTGGCTCTAAGCTTAGCCAATCGCTTAAAATTTATCGGTTTATGCAGTTATTTGCTCATCAAAACCTCATCACTTCTCTTATAATTATTTTTTAATTCAATCGATTAAAAAAATATTATTATTTTTATTGGCGTGTTGAAGTTAAATATAATTTACATTATAAAATTTTATTTTATATTATTAGCTGTACGCCTCCACGTAGTTTTTGGACGCCGTCTTCTCCTTGTACCGGTCGGGTTCCATTCCAAGGCCGAATGTACAATGTTGTTTGCGTTCTTTCTAAGCGTGTGTGATACCCACCTGTATTTCTTGCGCTTAATGTCGTTAGCGGTCGCCCCTCGGCAGGTAATGGCAAACCTCCGAGTGTATTTCTGCCATGAAAAAGCTCCTCATAAAAATATCTGCCGTTCGGAGTCGGCTTGAAACTGTAGGTCCCTCCATTTGTGGAACAACATCAAGACGCACACCACAAATAGGAGGAGGAGCTCGGCCAAACACCTAACAGAAGTGTACGCGCCAATTATTTATTTATTTTTATTTATAATATCGTTATCTATGCCCTTTCGTTTCGCAATTTCCCATAGGCTTTGATTTGAAATCGTTCGTGGCTAGAAAATTCTCATTATTCTCCGTAAGCAGTGATTGACCTAACGTTGTGTGCCACGTCTCGCTACCGTAAAGGAGCACTGTTTTTACACAAGCGCTAAAATTTTCAATTTTGTCGTTCGATTAATTGTGGGGTAATTCCATACTCTCGAAAGAGAATGTAATCCCGCTTAGTCTTGCTTAGGTGACTATTTAAATCCATCGAGGGACCCCCTTCAGGCGTAAGAACGCTGCCTAAGTACTCGTATTCCTCCACATCATCTAAAGTGTCATTATCGACTTAGAAAGGTTAAATATTTTTAGTGTTAGAGCACATAGTTCTCGATTTTTTGTGTACTGATTTTTAGACCAAATTGGTCTAATTGCAATGGTGGCATCAAAAGCATCTAGAACTCTGAAAAGTATTCCGCGCTAGTTAGAACATTTCTGTTTGTTACCTTTTTTATGGATCTTTACCATTATTGATTCTTTTTATTACTCATCCCAAATTCGTTGCAACAATGGAAAGAGTATATTGGCCATACATTGAGGTTGCACTCTAAGAAATTCATCAGGAATTCCATTGATTCGGGCGACTTTGCCTGGTTTTGAGAGTTTAATAACGGTGCATATTTCGTCTTTTTTGACCTGAACTAGAAGACACACATTAGCGTCTAGTACCATTTTAATGCTACAATCCTCCGTTGTCTGGGTGATTGAGTTTCCAAGAGTGCTATTTCCTATAGGCACTTCGTTGCGTTCCTGCCGCTCGTTCCTATGCTGCCCTAAGCCTCGTTCCATGAGTTCGCATCGCAGCCTACCAGTACCATGTCTGCGCTTCTGAGCGATGATGTTAGTTGTACGACTTCTGTCTGAGGTCTTGCTCTATCATTTTGCGTATATGCAGATCTCTGGTACACCTTACTGCTCTAGTTTGACGATTAGTGTTAAGGCCGAAGTGCTAAGATTAGAGCACAAAAACGCTTCTCACCAATGCAGTATCCGAACGCTTCTTCTCAACGATGCAGAATCCAAGCTTACCACTGCTTTAGGTATAGAATGTGTTGAAATTTTTTTTCCTTAAACCCTTCTAATCCATTTTTCTCATTTGGGTTTCCTGTATAAGGCCGATTTGAACGTTTTCTTCACTCAGTAATACCGTTAAATTAGCTAGAACACATTCCGCGTGCTTGAGGTTAGTTCGAACTAATTTAACATTTCCTTGAGAGTCTTCTATCGACCAGATATTTTCCAACACTTTGTTGGCATCATCGACTTCGCCTAGGTCATTATCTATGTTGATCGTTTTAAAAATTTTCTGCTTAACTTTCCTTACGCTAAACTTTTGATTGTTGCGCGCTGTGTGTAGTGCCGGTAACTACTCGCCGTTGAACTATAAAACAAATGTCACACGGATTTTCCGTGGGGTCTCTGTATCTTTGGCTTCGCTGTCTAAATGCTCAGAATAATTATTATTATGGTTCCAGGGAAGAGCAAACGGACATAACAAATTCCTACTATTCAGATCTGTTCTGCGTCAGTTTATTAGCTTCATTACAGGTTAAATTCATGGAGCGCTTTTTTAAGTACAAAAATCGCCTCGAAGTGTTCGTTGGCCTTCCTCGTCTACGGCTGCCTTTGAGATTCCTCTCAATACCGGCTCTTGTTAGGTCATAACATTGTCTACGAAGGATGTGGTCAGTTTAACCCCATTTTCTTCTAGAAATTTAATGGAGTTTTGGGATTTGCTGAGTTGTTCTCGACAGATCAGTATTCGCAGAGTTTGGCCAAAAGATTTTCAGCATTTTTCGACAGTGCGATTAGTGAAAACTTGCAGTACTTTTATATCGCTCGCTGTTGCATTTCACGTTTGACAGGTATAGAGTAAAGATGATTTCATAGTAGAACTGAATGGAGCAAAATGTTTGAGATCATTAGAAATGCGGTTTTTGGTGTCTTACCTCAAGCACCTGACACTCACTCCAGTGGGTTACCATCGCTTGGTAACTGAAGCGTTGGTTGGTTGGTTGGTTAGAGTGGTGATTTATCCAGAATCCAACTAGCGCTTTCGCACCATTTTGTTACCAAATTGTTTAACAGTTATTTGCAGCAGGACTATATCCAGTCTGTGCGGTTTAGGAACCTTATTAGGTTGTTGACGTCTAAGCGAGACAGTTGTTCGAGACTCTTGAACCGCGGTTTGTCCAGGATTAACATTCTGTCATTCCATAGGGCAGGGCATTCACAGAGGAAATGGAAGATTATTTCTTTTTTCTCCGGTTGTTTACAACTATGATAGTATGTGTTGTGAGGGATGCCCATTTTGGCGGCTTGTTCTCCGATAGACCAAAAGCCAGTTGTGACTGCCGACTGTCGACGATTGCTTGAGGTTGTAGGTGGGCCATAACGGTCTGCTGATTTTGCATTTCGTCTGGTCTCTCCATCTACAATCTGCAATTCGAAGGTATTTTAGGGAAATTGCGTTCTTGACCGCAGCTAGTGGAGTGAATACTGGTACTGCAAAAGCGTTATTCATGGCAGATCCCCCTCTTGCCAGTTCATCTGCTTTTTCGTTACCTTCTATGTTCCGGTGCCCCGGGACCCAAATTAAGGTTACTCTATGGTTTTCACTCAAGTTGGTGAGGCTATTCCTACTTTGCTCCACCACTTTAGAGGTTGTTATAGTCGCTTTCCACCAAACTACCGAACCTTACGAGAAAATGGGTCGTATACCCGCCTTAAACAGCCATAATGTATGCTTAAGTTGAAGACCCCATCTTCTTCCAAGCATACGTTTGCAGGCATATAAAGCAATTTCTGCTTTCCTTACACGTTCTTCGACGTTTAACTTCCAGCTAAGTTTGGAGTCCAGAATTACCCCTAAGTACTGAAGCGTACTTTGAATGTTATTATGAATGGATTTGGTTTTGGAGATGTTGCAAACCAGCTCCGCTTTAGCTGTGGCTCGCTGCACTATTTGAAATTGCATTGCCATGACACGAGAAAAAGTATTTAATAGTAGGCCAATACCGGACTATAGTGGCAGTCAGCAAGCCGCCTTTATAGGCCCCAGGAATTCCTACTTCCAGATCATGCGGCGTTCTTTATAACGATATCCAGGATAATATTAAAGAGCAATGGTGATAGTATGCACCCTTCACATACGCCTTCTAAGACCTTTATTCTGTTGCCTAGCATCTGGACATGCATTACTTAAAGGGTCTCCGCGAACTGAATCAGTTTAAGAGAGAATTATTGATTAATAATTAATTAACACACACAGAGCTGAGTAAACACTGTGTAACCAAAAGAGGCCCTAGACGGGCGAAACTATTATGCTGCGCGTTCATATGAAAGGACGGGAAGACTGGTTGCCTAACCGGTCACAAACGACTGCTTGCTTACATGAACTTATTAAGTCTGCGTATACCTATTAAGACATCATGCTCGGAGTCAATGTCAGAGTGGGATGAGTGAGCAGTAGTGTAAAACTCCCTACTGGTTCTAACTCTTTACGGAGGTATAGTAAAATAAGACTAGGGAGTAAACTTTTAAAAAAATATCGATTTAAAAAATGTATTACCAAATATATTTTAGAAATAAAACTCATCTCCATAATTATTCACACGTCTTGCTCCATCCCCATTTAGTAGACACAAAAAAATAGATTCAAGAGCCGCTGTATAAATATTGCTTAACATTTTGTACTCGTATACTCACTTTTATCTTCGTTACGAGGACAATGTCATATTTTTCCAAAAGCCTTCGAAGTGTGTTGCATAAAAGTGAAAATGCAAATATATGGAAAGGGGCTTATGAAAGAAAAAGTGCACAAAATTCAGATTGTATGTGACGGAGTGAAAATGTATGCCAATCCTACCGACAAACTGGCACCGACAAGTGAGTCTGAGTTACTCACTTTTGTGGAGCTCAGTATGTCAGTGTAGATGGAGCTTATCAGTGCGGCACTTACCCGAGTTCTTCTGCCTATTGTAAAAATTTTACAAACTTATAAAAGCATATATCTGTATGCTTCATATATGTGCAATATGCATGTGTACATATTTATATGCCTACGAATATGTGTGCGCTCACAGGCAAGCCATAGCTGTAGTGCTACGTGGCGTATGAGTGACATGTGCGGTGTACGTAGACTTGCGACTCAGCGGCTGAGCGGCTGAAACATGGAAGCTGTAGTGGTGTGCGCCGGCTTAGCAGAGAAACCAACTATACAAATGACGTTGATGTTCACACTTTGCTAAATGAAACTCCTCTCGCCATCATTGCTGACATTTTTATGTCACATCTGCGCGTAAACTTACTTTTGATGAAAAGAGTTTAGAAACTTTTTTGTAGCGCTATGAATATTTTGATTGTAAGAACTGACACAATTTCAATCATGTTACCGCGAATGGTATAGTAAAATAGAAACAAAGTTTAAGCTACTTAAAAAAAAAGTGAAATGTTTTGTTGGACTTGCGAATATTTGGGAATTAAAATGCAAAAAATATTGGGATTGCTTCGTATTTCTTATCACTTGCGAAGTGTTATGGCTCTTATTGAGAGAGAAAAGTATAGAGTTGGTTAAATTTAATTCGATAATGAATTAAATGCCTAAATAATTATTATTCCTTTTGAAATTTGCTTTTCTTCAATTTTACAAATTAATTGCTTCTTAGAAAAAAACATTTTTATCTATAAGTACATAATTTAAGATATGGGCCTTTAGCACTGCGACCATATTGATCTATTGTGCACCCTATTCTGTCTATTGACTGTTAAGTATGCTTATGAATTGTACCAGCTCCTTCTGAGGGAGTGATTGAAGGTCTTCATCTGTAAGCATGAACAAGGATATCGTGGCTTTTTTTGTTATAGTATTTATATGTGATTCCCAAGTGAGTTTTTTATCTAAGGTTAAACCTAGATACTTGACCTCTTCCTTTAGTTCTATCACTGTTTCATTTTTTTTTTTCAATATAGGAAACTCCAACTTTTTTCTTGTGATGGGGATAATTGTGGTTTTGTTAGGGTTGATCGACAGCCCCTCCTTTTTAGGCATTTTGCATTAAGTCTGTTAGTGTCCTTTCATGGTTGCCTTTTATTATAACAGATATGTCATCTGCATAACCAATGGTTATAAATCCCTTATTGTTTAGGTGCTGCACCAAGTCATCAACTAGGAGCGACCAGAGCAGTGGAGAAAGAACTCCTCCTTGCGGACATCCCTTTACTGTTGTGACGTTAAATTCAGCTTGGCCTAACGAGGCTTTAATAATCCTCTGATTAAGCATTTGGCTTATCCAATCTGTTAATATAGGGTTTGCACCTCTTTTCTCGAGTGCTGTTTGCATGGATTTGTAATTTCCGTTATCGAAGGCTCTCTCTATGTCCATAAAGTAACAGAGGGCTATTTCTTTTTGATTTAAAGCCTTTTCTATATTGACAACGAGTGTGTGCAGTGCTGTGACTGTGGATTTCCCTTTTTGGTAAGCAAATTGCAGCTTATGAAGGGGTTTTTTGAAGATTACTTCTTCTCTTAGATGGTATTCAAGTAGTTTTTCCATTGTCTTTAACATGAACGACGATAGACTGATTGGTATGTAAGATTTTGGAGAATCAGGGGGTTTGTTACCTCCCTTAGGAATAAATATTACCTTCACTTTCCTCCATATATTTGGAATGTATTCCAATATTAGACTAGCTCTGAAGATTTTCACCATGACTGGGATCAGTTCCACAGTGCCTTTGGATAGAAGTGCTGGGAATATTCCATCCGGGCCTGGTGATTTAAAGGGTTTAAAGGAGTTAATTGCCCACTCTACCCTTTCAAAATTTATGATTTTATTGACAAATGAGACCGTTGATCTCCGTTGATGGTGAGTTACCATGTCTAGACAATTGTCGATTGATAGGTTATGACTTTTACAATCTGGGAAGTGAGTCTTTAGAAGAAGCTCTAGTGTTTCTAGGAATGTGTTGGTAATAGCTCGGTTTGGACCTTTTAGTGTGCCTATGGGACTTGAGTCACCTTTGGAGAGTGATTTTTGGATTCTAGCTGTTGCTGGAGTAACTTCTAGATCCTCGCAGAAGTTTTTCCAAGAGTTTCGTTTGGATTTCCTTTGTTCTTTGTTATAGTTAGTTAGGGATTTCCTATATTTGTCCCATTTATTTGTTTTCTTTGCAGTGTTGAATAGTTTCCTCGTTGCTTTCCGAAGTTTGTCAAGTTCGTTGTTCCACCAGGGAACCCTCTTCGTGGAGGATTTCATTTTTAGTGGACAACAGTCTTGGTATGAGGCTATAATTGAGTCAGTCATGTCTGTTACTGCCTTTTCTAGCTCCTCTGTTAATGTTATTTTGCTTACGCTGTTATTAAGCTTAGCTGAAAGACATTCATTGTATCTTTTCCAGTTTGCTGTTTTTGGGCTTCTGTAAAATGTGGAATACTTTACCATCCCATTTAAGTCGAATTATATACAAATAAGTTATATTTATAAAATAAACTAGGTACCACCGGATTTCCGATCAGGGTTAAACCCATGAAACCCATCTTTTTTAGTTTACACAAAAACTGCATAAAATGTTTTACTCAGAGTATCGCTTTTGAGCACGCAATCATATGACAAGGGAGATTAACCCTAAACTCTTTCCAAGAACAGTCTTTCTAGTATACGGAAAAATATGTGGAAACTGAAATCAATTATTTTAAATTTTATTTAAAATTGAAAACTTTATTTGAGATATTTCGGATTGTACGATTTAGGTCAAATATGAACCGCTTCATTGCATAATTTGTTGCCATTTTAAGGATAGCTTCGTAATGCCTCTCTCATAGAAGTTTTGGTACTCGAGTAATCGATTTTCACAATCTGCTCTTGATACTAAATTCTCATCACTCAGGAAGTTTTGCCATGAGAGCAGAAAGTGGATGCATCAAAACTTCCCAAGCAACCTCTCGGAGTCTTTGGCAAGTCGCTACAGGTATGTATGGCCTTGCGTCGTCTTTATGGAGCACAGCACATCATCTGATGACCGATTCCGGCCGTTTCTGGTCAACCACTAGCTTCAAAGGGTCCAATACTTGGCAACAGAGATCTGAGTTTATTTATTGGCCATAAGGAAACAACTCATATTAAATGATTCTTTCAACTCCCACCAATCACATAGTAGAACCTTCCTGTCCGCTAGTCCTGTTTTAGTCACCGATTAAGCTGCTTCATCACGCCATGAGCACGATCGTTTTCGCACAATATTGTCATAGGTGATCCATTTCTCATCGCCAGCCACCATTCGTTTAAGAAATGGGTTGATTTCATTTCGTTTGGCCAATGCTTGGCAGATGGAAATTCTACCCGTCATGTTTTTTATTATTAATTGCTGTGGCACCCAAACATCGAGTTTATTTTTGAATCCAATTTTGCGCGAATGTTTTAAAACTATTTTATGGTCGATATTTAGTTTTTGGGCGATGCTGCAACTACTAATGTGACGATCAACTTCGATTATTTCTGTGATTTTATAAAAATTTTCGACGACGGGCCCGCCTGTGCGAGATGCATCTTTAACATGAGAGATCCCTGAATGAAATCAACGAAACTAAAATTGCATGTAATTTGATGTTGCAGTATCGGCATCATAAACACCATTCACAATTTCAGCAGCCCGGCTGCAGCCAAAGAAAAACTGTAAAATGTATCTAATTCTCTCTTTGTTGACTTTCATTTTTAACACCCTGTGATTCCCAACTGAATGGAACAAACAACAATCAGGAAAAGAATTATTTTAGTATGAAATGTCACCTTAACAACGAGCATAAATTTTAAATTGTTTGAGCGATACATTACGAGACATCGATCACTACAGTCATCTACAGTCATCTACCAAGAAAATAATGGATTCCTTTTTCACCAAACTAATAAACATATATATTATATATATTTCCCATAGTTCTTAGATGAAACATAGGGCCAATAAACAATATATAATTTCGTTTGTTTAGAGCTAGATGTTTAATTTGGCTCCTGGAATGGACTGCTCTGTCTGCCTCTGCTGCTACTTGTCGCCTCCATGTGTTGGCTGGTCTCCCGCACCTATGTCTTCCTTGGGGTCTCCAGTCTAGTGCTGTCCTTGCAATGTCGTTGCGTGTGGTTTGCGCAATGTGTGTCCGATCCATTTCCACTTGCGATGCATAATTTCTATGTGAACTGGTGTTTGCCCGGTAGCCGCCCAAATATCATCGTTGCCTATAATAACAGGCCAGAATATCCACATTATCTTTCAGAGGCAACGATTTGGGAAGGATTACAATGATTGTGATTTGCTTGTTGTTAAGCTCCATGCTTCACATCCATACAGAACTACCGACTTCACGTTGGCATCATATATTTTCTATTTTGTATGCCTGGAGATATGGGTTGATCTCTATATCTTGTCTAGCATGGCAAATGCAACGCGTCGGTTATGTATGTCAGTTGTTGATTCGCCGTTTTTTGAAATTATGCTCCCAAGGTAACAAAATTCATCTACATCTTCAAGCGGCGTGTCGTCAATTTGAAGGGCTTGCCTTTTAGTGGTGCTAATCCGCATTACTTTGGTCTTTGCTATGTTCATTTTTAGACCTGTTTGTGCTACTTCATGGCATGTCGCTTGTAGTTTAGCTGATGTATCTGAGTATTTGTGCGATAATAAGCAAATGTCGTCCGCATAGTCTAGGTCTTCAAGACGGTCGCAGAAACCACAGGAGATACCCCTGCTGACCTCGCCGCACACACTTGCCACATGGCTAGGTTGAACTTCGATACTACCGCTTAGAGCATTTTCGTATTTCACGCAGCATGAAGCGCCCGAGTACAATTCTTTTCTGATGGTGACACTTTTCTCAGGCACTCCTTTGCATTCAAGAGCTTTCCAGATTGCTTCGTGGTTGAAAGTGTCGAACGCTTTCTCGAAGTCGATGAAGCAAAGGTAAAGAGGCGAGCGCCACTCAACCGACTATTTCACGATCACTCCCAAGGAGTTTACATGATCGAGGCAAGAGCAATGGGGACGAAAGCCTGCTTATTCTTTGCGTAGTCCCTGATTCAATGAATTTAACCTTTTGTGAATTACGTGAGCTATCACTTTGTTCACCATACTTAGCAACGTGATTCCTTGCCAATGTTTGCACTCAGATAAGTTACTTTTCTTCGGGAGAAGGGTGATGCCCTCTTTTAACTCAGATGGTTCCAGATGTTTTTCAATAAAGGCAGAAGAACCCGAGCGCTTATCTTGGGGTCAGATTTTGGTAGTTCTGGTTTGATGTTATCGGACCCGGGAGCCTTGCAGTTTTTAGAGACTTTACCGCATTTATCGATTAAGGAGCAAAGGGCCGCAGACAATGCTTTGCCAGAAAATGTTCTGATTTTTAATCCAAATTGGTGATGGAGTCATTTTTCAAATTTTTTGAAAGAAAAAAAAGCACAAACGATTCAGTGAGTCAAGAGTACAAAAGTACTTTCCAGTTAAAAGCCTCTTTCGCTTTCTTGATTTGTTTTACGCGGTATTTTGGGGCTGAGCCTTTTTTAATAAGGTGCGCTCGTTCCAATCGACACGAAGAACGCACTCTATACGACTTCCTCATCATTTTCTTTTTGATTATTAGATTAAATGACACACTAAGTTTTTAATTTGCTTCAGATGCTTTTAAAAAAAGAGGACTAAACTGCTTTGATACTCGAGAAGGAGTATTAAGTTGCACTTCTATCAGAAGAATTTGGTTGAAATCTGTCCACGTAGGCAGTTTGTAATGGATATATGAAAATTTTGTGCAATTTTGTTCCATTTATGTAGGAATGCAGCTCTCAAGGTTTTAAACTTTTTGCTTAACCACTTGACGGTCGGATTTTTTTTCCACAGAAATGAAATGATAAACATCAGATTTTTTTATTTTGTATTTAAAAAGTTTATATTTTTTAAAAATAAAAATAACAAATGACCAGTAGCGATGGGCAAGCACGATTCGTTGATGTATTGTATGGAATACAAACGTATCAAAACCAGCGAGCGGCACTCGGGTTACTGCGTTAGTGTATCTCCATCGGACGCGAGCGCTGTTCGTTCAAAATCTTTAAACGGTTAAAAATATTCACTTGATTTTGAAACGGCGGTATTAATAACCTCAAATAATGAACTTTGCTGGAACCAAATAAAGCCAAAATAGCTTGCACGAACATAAAAACACCAAAAATAAAAAGTAATTCCCCCCATATTTCCAAGTGCTTGTAAATGTGCCACAGAAGCTGTGGCTCTCCTTCAGCTATACTGTAAACAAATATAAATACGTTAATTTGAATGACTATCTTGAATGAAGTTCATTAATACATACCCAAATACCTAACATATACACACACATAATAAACACGTACAAATTATTAGCATGACTGCGAACTTGCCTCAGTTGGTCCGCAGTGGCGTATGAGTAACCACACCGCCTTAGCATGCACACAAAATACAAGCAAATTTTGGCTCAACAAGTGTTTGCTGTCGTCAATTAATATTTATAGATGTAGTCTGTCTTTGTTGAGCTATTTTCATTAAGCTAAGCTATTCGCAGACAACACATAACCAAAAATATGTGGGGTATTGTGCAGAGCCGAGACAAATATTTTTGAAATGCATATTTAACCCTGAAATTCACTTCGGTTTCTGTACCCAATGGACTTACGAGAAAAACTTATTGTTTGTTGTAATAAGAAGTACTATAATTATTTATCTAATCCTCAACTAGCCTTTGAAATAATAATTTCTTATAGATAATTTAACAAACTTAGCAAACTTAAACTGGGGCATCACATTCCGAATATTAGTAAAAAAGTATTTAGGTAGGGAAAAATTATTATAAATTCAGTGAAATCGAGGTCTGCATGTGGCATCTTCAGTATAGAAAGGCAGGGAAGTAGAAAACCCCCTTGAATGCATTCTGTCTAAAAGTTGCGGGCAATCGCAAAGTACCTGGATAATACAAAAAAAAAGTTCAAAACAATACTGACCATTCAATGACCGTCATGAATCGCTTAAGAGGTATGAGGTAGTCAGAATTTTCAAAAAATTTGATGTTTTTATTGCATTTTCTTAAAGTATAATATATTATCTTAAAAAAATTGAAGTAAAGCCGACAAATACTTTTCGAGTTATTCAACAAAGGGCACTCGGGCGCTCCGGAGCGTTAGCAAAACATTAAATGCGGTTTTCTCAAAACTATGTTTTTCGAACTGGTGACCACTGTAACTTGAAAACCGCTTGGTAGATTTCCATAAAATTTATAATGCTTTTGAAAAACATAAAAAAGCCGTGCCTGATCGAAGAATTTTTTTATTGAAAAATTGCTATTTTTTTTAAACAATTAATTGTCGGTTTCTTTCTCGAAAATCTGAAAAATATGTGTTTCGGCCGCCATATTGTTCCTTTTGAAAAAAAAACTTCGATCAGACATAATCTTATCTATTAATAAAACTAATTTCTCTTGTCCGATTGGTTTTAGATGAATCTCCAAGGATTTGTGATGATCACCGCAAGGGACTTCTGGAGAAACGAGCTCCACACCAACAGCGATAACTTTTACAATTATTATTTTTTTTTTTTTGAAATTTTGCTAAAGTCAAGTCGAAGCATGATGTACTAATGCTATGTTTTTATTTTTGTAAAATAAAGCAACTGACAGGCAAAAAAAATGATTGAAAATCATAGTTTTTTCGTGCCTCTGAATACCCCTAACCCCTTAATGGCGTTAACGCTACCAAATTGTGGAAATTTACTTTGAAAAAAATAAATCTGTTTGCGAAGTTCATAGAAACACTGGTGGCATCATCGGTCTTTATTTCTTTTGAAATGAGGAAGAAGCTGCCGAGTATGCCGAGCGCTATCCAGCTATGCTGGCTAAAGTTTTGTTTCCAAAAATTAATCAGCTAAGCAACAACGACATTTGGTTCCAACGAGACGACGCTACTTACTATACAACGCGCTTAACTATCGATTTATTGCAATATTCAAGCCACCATTGACGCCATACGGCCAGATTTATTGGACCAAGTAGTCTAGAATTTCACTGCACAAATCGACTATATAGCTCAAAGCCGCGGCGGACGTATGCCGAATATCATATTACATAAGTAAATCCCATGAAATTATATACAAGATTTTAATAAAAAATTTTATTCTAACATTTTTAGGTTCTCAAGCTCTCAAGGAGTTAGAGGTAATCAGAGGCACGAAAAGTAATGATTTTCAACAATTTTTGCTAGTCAATTGCTTTATTTTACAAAAATAAATACACAGCATTAATCCTTCATGTTTCGCCTTGACTTTACCAAATTTCAAAAACAAAAAAATTAATAATTGTAAAAGTTATCGCTGTTCCTGTGGATCCCATTTCTCCAGGAGTCCCTTGCGGTGACAGGTCCGTGGAGACTCATATAAAATAAATTGGACAAGAGACGTTCGTTCTACTAAGTTTTTCATAATTAACAATACGGCGGTCTCAAGAAATATTTTTTTCAGATTTTCGAGGGAAAAATCAACAATTAATCCTTAAAAAAATCCAAAAAAATTCCTCGATCAGACACGAGTTTTTATTATATGTTTTTCAAAACAAGTATAAATTTTATGAAATCTACCAAGCAGTTATTAATTTACAGTGATCACCACTTCAAAATATGTAGTTTTAAGAAAAACGCATTTAAAGCCTTGCGAACGATCAGGAGCGCTCGAGCGCCCTTTGATACTTCTTGAATAAATCGTAAAGTATTTGTTGGATTCACTTAAGCTTTTCACACAATATTTTCAAGATATTATACTTTAAGAAAATGCAGAAACAAAAATCCAATTTTTGGAAAATTCTGGCTACCCTGGCTATAAAGACCATATATAAGATTTATAAAAAATCAACTAAAGGGTTTTTCAATTGGCGCGGGTCGACTTTGGCGCCCTGTGGCAGCTATTTTGTTTTGGTGACATCTGTCAAATCTTTTGTTTATTATTCAGTTGTTTATGCCAAATCATCATGACAAGTTACACGATTGAACAGCACGTTCAAATGATAAAACTTTATTATCAAAATGAGTGTTCATTAACGCAAACGTTGCGCGCTTTGCGCCCATTTTTCGGTAGACGTGGTGGCCCTTCCAATTTCTTATGGCCCATATTGAACCATAAGGACCTAGACGACATGTGGTTCCAGCAGGACGGCGCTACGTGCCACACAGCAAACGCCATTTTATTCCATTTCAACATCTACACGCCCTTATTGAAAAACCCTTTAATTTCTTAAACTTTCCACTCAACCGCATTTAAACTTTTAGACTGAATTTTCCAACTTTTAACTGAATTTAAACAAAAAATTTGTGGTCCCGCGAATTCTAGTACAATAAAGTGCAAGTTTGAAGTCGTTCAAATTTCTCTATGATTTTTGATCCTTTTTCCCCTCACGAATTTCTCCACATAAAACAAAATTTCGTGCATTCTTACATAAATACACAAGACTGCTAGTAAAAAAAGAATTTTAAAAATCAAAGAGCTAACAAACTTCCATTTGATTACACTCAAAGGGCTTAAACCAACGTACTGGAATTTTTCTAAAAATTCTAATTAAAACGTTTGAAGTTTTAGTGAACAATTTTCAGATTTTTATGAAAAAAAAATTACAGAGAAATTCGTCACAAAGTAAATATCATATGAAAAAAACTGGCGCAAAATTAATCACCCTATCGGAAGATTATTCTTTTGGGGACGGAGCCGTATGACGGGCGAGCGACGCTTAAGACGAGAGATATTTGAGTGCGCAGTAAAGAAAATGAATACGTTGAACGTTATAAAAACTAAGGTTTTCTTTAACACAAGAAAACTTTTTCCTAAAATCAAAAAATAATTATAAACAAACTGCTATCACTGCTAATGTTGAACTGCCTGAGTACCTGATACCTTATTGCATGGGTTTCACTTCCACTTGACGAAGTAATGCCGTCATCTTCAGACTTATCAGATTCAAAGTAATATTCGTCAGAACTGTCACTATCTAACGTATCATCTCTCGATCGCTTAGCCTTGTGCGTAGAATAAAATATACAAAAAGCCTGCTGGTTCCTCTGGCATTCAGACTGAGGAACTGAATTAAAGAACTGAAATTCATTCTGACTCTACCGTCGCCTCACATCGTAAGTTTACATTATAAGGCAGATAAGACTTAATCGCTAATGGACCCTAATGTTTTTGAATGAAAACGTGACTCTTTTACTGTACCTATGCGTATATTATCGCTCAGAACGACAAACTTCGCAAGCCGTGCAGCTACGAACTAATTTGGGCAGCCATATGCTGACACGCGTCTGGAACGGTCCCCAAAGGGTGAATAACTTTTGCAAATGTTATCGTACTTTAATCACATTTGACACTTGACAGCTGCAGTGTACAAACAGACAAGCAATGGAGTGCGTAAAGCCGAAAATAAAGATTTCCATCACTCAAAGTAATTTATTTTTATTCAGTAAAACGGTTATTCAAAATCAAAATTCGGTGATTAATTTTGCGCCACCTTGTATATTGACCTGAGAGTCTCGCATACTTTTGAGAGAACGGAAATGATGAAGTGCGCTGCAATTTGAAAGATTAGTTGAGCAAATGATTGCTGAATTTCAAAATAAAGATTTCAAACACTCAAACCTTTTTTTATTGTATATTATTTAGTAAAAAAGTTATTAAAAAACGAATTTATGATTACTTTTTTAACCACCTATTATAGGAATAATATCGTATTAAATATCGTTTTAATCAAATTTCTATTTTCTGTTTCAAGCCGCAAATTAATATGAATTTAAAGTGCATAAAAGGCCGTGAGGCCGAAGTGCAAACCTTCAATAAAACTATCTATCTAATGCGAATTAAAATTAAAGTTAAAATGTGACATCTAAATTCAATGTTAAAACAACAAAAAGTATAATCGTAGCCTCCTCACTTAAACATTTTTTGTCTATAATTCTATTTCAAACTCACACTTTTACAGGCGCAAAAGGGCAATAAAAATTGCCAGCGTGGATAAATTGCTTTCATTAATTTTTTGCTTGCGGCATCCAATACATGTACGAAAATTTCGTTTAGTGGACAATTGAAAGCAATCAGTGGTCAATATATATGTAAGATTATATATCTAAGTACATTTTTTTTTTGCAATGAAAAAATAACAAACTTATGAAGGAGCAAATCAAAAAGATATTTCGCAGAATTCAATTTTCTTAAATGAAATAATTTCTTTTCTATTACGAGAGCTTTTTTCTAACAAGTATTTTAAGTTGTTGTGTGAAGTCCTAGTTTTTCACTTTGCTCTATTAACTCTTTAAAATTGCAAAAGAAATTAATTTACGCTGCAAATTATTTGAAAAATAAGTTGCTTTAATAGTAGAAAATTTAATAGTCTGAAATATAAACCTAATTACATATAGGGTAAGACTCCGTCAGAAAATATGAGATTTGGCCAGTTTTTTAGATTTTCTGTTATACACGTAACGATTCCTTATGATTTAACCTTTATTTTGAAAAAAAAAATTTTATGGTGTCTATAATAGTTCTCGAGATATTGCGATTTTAGTGGAAGCGCGCACGCACGGTTCGCGCTGCGTTATGTGTTCCTGTTCCTTATGAAGTGACTGGAGCAGACTGCTGCAGGTCTGTGCGCGAACTTCACGGTGCGCGCTTCCACTAAAATCGCAATATCTCGAGAACTATTATAGACACCATAAAATTTTTTTTTTTCAAAATAAAGGTTAAATCATAAGGAATCGTTACGTGTATAACAGAAAATCTAAAAAACTGGCCAAATCAACTAAAAATTGATTCAAAAATTTTTTTTGACTTTTTTTTGGTCAAAATTTCGAAATTTTTTTTTAACATAATACTAATTTAAACTACTTATTTGTTTCTATATTGTCTGTAAATTGCATTGAAATCTATCCAACGGTTCAAGAAATATTGATTTTTGAAAAAAACACGGTCCCGATTTTCAACATGGCGTAGATGACTCAATTTTGAAAATTTTTCAAAATCCTTTTAGGCTCGAATGTATCTTACCTAGAACTAATATTTCCCAAAGTTTCAAAGAAATCGAAAAACCACTTGCAAATCTCATATTTTCTGCCGGAGTCTTACCCTATATTCATGAGGGTGACGACTGTATTGGCGAGCAATCTTCACCATGGCATTGTTTATTAAAAACTCCAGCATTTCTCCATATATTCAAAGAGGTCTTGCAAGGGCTATTTTCTTTCGTTATATGTATGAAATGCATAGAATAATTACGCACTCAAAATTCAATCCTCCAAATATTTTCACTCCACTTTGAAATTTTACGGTAGGCCACAACTAAGGCATATACTTAGTATTGCAATATATTCTGCGACAAATTTTACAATGCATACAGCGAGAAATTCGCAAAAAAAGCTCCGTTATTTTTGCTTTTGTTCGCGTGCATTGACTACTTATAAATTATATTCAGTTTCGTTGCAAATTTCGCTTGTTGGGAATGGAGTGGGGAGCTAAGGAAAATCGCATTCCGGTGGTTGTACGAATTGCTGTAAAAATCTCAATATTTCGAGAATGTTTTTTTACCGCACGATCAATCGTTTTTCCCAAACGTCTGAAGTGAGAGACAAAAAACGAAGTGGTCGTCCTCGCGTGGTTCGAACCAGTGAGCCATAAAAGACGTTCGAGAAAGAATTCGCAGAAATCCACTTAGAAAGCAAAAAATCCTGTGCAGTGAAATAAATGTATCGACCAGATTCATGTCAAGACAAATTATATAATAGATGATCACCACATGAAAGCCATCCGTCGCTCAACTGGTCATCTTTTGGCAACGCTCGAAGAAAATTAGAATCGACAGATGCAAGCAGCTTCGCCAGTGGCACGCAGTCAACGGCCATGAAAATATTATTTTCACAGATGAGAAAATGTGCACTGTTGAAGGGGTTTTTAATAAGCAAAACAACAAAAATCTATGCTAAAACTTCTAAAGGTACAAAAAATGTTATTCCAAGGGTTCAGCGCGGCCACCATTCGGCCTCCGTAATGGTTTGGAGGGGAAGGTCATTTCTGCGAAAAAGAGGTTAACACACGGGCAAAAGTGTACCAAGAGGATATCTGAGAAGGCTGGATGAGCGCAGTTGAGCAGTACTCGCTTCCGTGGAGACCGTTGGATTTTCTACCAAGATTCTGCTCCAACCCACAAGGCAAACACCACCCAACAGTGGCTAAAAAACCATGTTACTAGGTTCAAAGCCGCATAAGATTGGTTGTCTAAAAGTCCAGATCTGAAGCCTTTGAACTACAGTTTGTAGTTGGGATTGGAGAACATGGCCTGTTGAAAACCTCTCAGAAATTTGGAGAGTCTTAAAGAATCTTTTATTCGAGCAGCGATGTTCAAATCCATCCAAACCGTGCGTACTGCAATAGCTGAATGGTCTAATCGTTTAAAGGCTTGTGTAAAACCAAATGTTGACCATTTGGAAAGAAAACTTAAAATGTTTGTTTTGTTTTTAATATTTAGACAGTTAAATAAAACGAACTTCATTAAAAAAGTATTGTAATTTCATATCTATAACGGAATTAACTTGTAACAGAACTTACGACAGGACTAATAAAACACTGGATAAACGATAGGAAAAATATTTTACAACTACTATAGCCAATAGTCGCTGTATTTGTAAATACAGTATGTGTCAGAAGAAAAGAACCGATTTTTTTCTTGTAACTTCAAGATATATTTCGCTATGCTTTTTGCTAATAGTCCCAAACAAGGGCTACGACGCCAGTGCTAACCCAGGTTAGTGTCGTTCGAAACTTTTCCGTAAACGCAACCTAAACAAAGTAGTTAAAAAATCAAAAAAGTTGAGATGTGGAATCAGCAGTATAAGGTGTGCAAAACTGTTAATGACTTTTCCGAGCGCGGCTTGACGCGAGTACCGACAAAAAAGCAGGATAAAGTGATCGTCCAACTTTTTAAGTGGGACCCTTCTTTGTGACTACGCCAAGCACGATCAGTTCTTGCTAAAAAGGGAATAGATGTGAGTATGAATACCAGAACGTCGACTGAAGGAGGCGAACATATCCTGCCGTCCACATCATCAAAACCACTGCTCTCAGAAAAAAAAACATTGAGAAACAACAAAACAAGAAAATGGCGTCACACTATTGGACTGGCCTTCCCAGTCCCCAGACGCCAACCGCATAGAAAACGTGTGGGGGACTATGAAAACGCATCTTGCCGGAAGGCCAGTCAATGATTTAAAGCAACTCGTGCGTCAAGTTCGCAAAATCTAGTCCTGTTTGTTGACGAGCTACGCAGAAAAGCTGGTTCAAAGCATGAAGAAGATACCAGGCTATAACCGACAACGATAAATACTACACGGCTTATTGAGTAATTGAGGCTTATCGTACTTTTGTACATACATTCATGTAAAAACAATTTAAATATTTATCTTCATACATCATGAATAAACGCCGTTCCTTTTTTCTTACAATTTATAATTAACCATAATTTTAAAATCATAAATTACATTTGAAGTAAATTAGTCAATAGCCGATATTGAAGATGTTGCAGTTATAGTTGACAAGACTAAACTCTCAGTTTCTGATTTTCTAGTATCTTCTTTATAGAAAGGTAATAAATTAGAATTAGTCCCCATAGCCAATCTTGAGCGCAGCCAACAGCCAGAGAGTACTACAATTTGATGCTCGCTTCAATGTAATTCAATTAATTTTTTCATACAGTTACCGACTAACTCTCTCTGCGTACGGTCATTCGTAGTTTTTCTAGTGCGGTCACTATTTTTCTCTGAGCTCATATTGTGTTATGATATTCAACTTAGCGCCGATGTGTCTTTCTTTTCACACGTGTTAATCCAAAGATATAATATATCTTATACCGGGATAATACCCTCTGGGACTACTTAATATACCTAAGGGAGAATCGGTTTCCCTTCCTTCGCCTAGTCCGCAATCTAAAAGAAAAAAGCTAATAAGCCCCAAAAATTTTTTCCTGAATTATCCCAGGTTAACATAACGAAATGTGATGATCCGAAATATATCGTTATCAAATCTGTCGACAAAGAATAGCCGTTATCTAAATACTCATGTTTTTCTGTGGCCATACTGGCCATCAGCAAAGAAATAAATTCCATTGCTGAACTGCGCGATGGAAGCCTTTTAGTTCTTACAAGAAACAAAAAAATTCCATAAAAATTCTTAAACGCGAAGAACCTTCCTGGCATTTGCCATATTGAATGCTCCAATCATGTCAATCTCAATTGGGTCAAATGTACAATAACTGCGCCTTTTCTAAAGGATATGACACAATCTGAATTCATTGAAGATTTAAAGCCACAAGGAGTAATTTCCGTATACAAATTCCAGAGGAAAGGACACCGCATGTCCAACAGGAACCTTTTTGCTAACTTTCGACTCATACTTTCTTCCTGAAAAAATCGACGTAGTTTAGTGAAAGCGCTCAGTTCGACCTTAACTGCCCAACCCCATGCGTTATAGGTCTTGCCTTGTCTCCTTGGTCATACGATGAAGCACATTTCATTCCGTTCCAGCGATGTACTACAGTGGGCAAAAAGTTAGGGGAATTTGGTTGTAAAATGAAAAATCTTTATTTATTCTCATAAATCAATTTCATCCTTCCTTCTCCTTCAAAATAATCCCTCTCGATGAAATACACTTATGCCAATGAATTTTCCTATCCCCGAAACATGCCAAATAGTCCATTTCCGACTTTGACGTGCTCTTTTCGGTCTGGCCTCGCCTTTAGCACGATATTCGCTTGATTGGTCGGTTGTTTCAGGGTCGTAAGCATAAATCCAAGTCTCATCTCCCGTAATGATGCATTTGAGCTTGTCCTGATAGTCTGGAAGCATTGTTTCACACACATCAACGCGACGACTTTTTTCCAAGAAATTGAGAGTTTTCGGTACCAAACGAGATTTGACTTTTCGTAGGCCCAAATGGTCTTTCAAAGTGGTTTTCACAGATCCTTCAGATATTCCGATCATATCAGTAAGGTCTTTAACAGTCAACCGACGATTTTTGAGCACTAACTTCTTCACTTTATTGACGTGTTGGTCATCTGTTGACGTCGATGGTCGTCCGGAGCGCTCCAAGTCATCAACACGTTCTCGATCCTCTTTGAAGTCTTTGTACCACTCATAAACATTTTTCTGCGACATGGTAGAATCACCAAATGCCTTCTGCAACATGCTAAACGTTTCGGCAGCCGAAATTTCATTCCGCAAACAAAATTTGATGGCACTTCTCTGCTCAATCAAATTAGACATTGTAAAAATTGAAAAATGCCTCTTGGTCGTTTGGTAAGCACAAGCGTAAATATATCACTGATAATGACATTCACATGAAAGTTGGCCCAGATGTTATTAACAGTGCTGCCAACTCATGAAAAAAATAACTAGAGCGAAATTTTAATCCCGCTGTTTGACAAATAAATTCACCTTACTTTTTGCCCACAAGAGGTAAAAGATGATATTTTATATAAAAACTGTATGTAGAATAGATTTGTTTTTTCCTCATAATTAAATGGAACTTCTTTCAAGTAAAGTAGTTGGTTAAACATACAAACATTTATTGAAACTTGGTTGAATATAATCCAGCATCATAGCACAGTTTTCCGGCACCACTTTTTAATTCATCTTGATTACGTTTTCTGTAGAGTTTTACTCACTAGTAGTGTCTTCCCGAACTAATATCCTTTAATTTTCGCCAAGCATTGGTTCAGGTCTAGAGCTATTTCCATATAAACACAAATGCTGCACCTCCAAAGCCGACATGCATGCTGATGTAATAGGTGAATTGTTCACATTTCTGTGGGTACCACTTGGAAACTGTATTCCTCGTGGGTTTAAATTCATGTTTTTATATCTGAAGCCCAAAAAACGTGGAGTACCATCCATAAGTTACAAGCCTAAGGAATATCAGGTGAGCTCTACGGGTAAGGTGACTAGATACGCAGTAGCTTGATACCGCTTCTAACCTGAACCTGAGATCATACGCTTTTTGGTGCCGCTCACTCCGATATAGACACGGCGAACTTTAGGAGGCCGTACATTTTATATGTCTGGTCTGCCCTTACTATTGCCTTCCATACGGATTGGGCACCTCGTTGTTGTTGTTGGCCTTGTTGTTGTAGCTGCATGAACATTCCCCATTCATATACAGGAAATACTGCTGAAGTGACAGTCCTTGGCCAAATATAAATCCAGGACGTTCCGATTAGGTAAAACCGGCTGTTGTGGGAACGAGCTCGTCTTCAGCTATAGTTGTTCAGGTTATCAGGGTATACCCCGTGGAAGTGAGAGTAGAAATTGGGGTTATAGAATGCTGATAGTGACTTCCTTAGATTTCTAGAACACCTTTACACCCCCTAGGCACTATTTTCCATTCGGGACAAAAGGAATTCATGATGATGTGGCTGACGATGATGCATTTATCAACGAGTCTGAAACTTTCTTATCTAAACAAAACGAATTTCCAAAAAACCTTTCATTTTCCTACTGGTATTATTTCAGTGAATGACGAACAGGTATACTTTCATCCGTTAAATACCGGTAACTGTACCCGAATTTGTTTGATACTAAATTGTTTAGATTTTCTCTGCAGGGCATTGGTGTGTGCATATAAGCAATTTAATACACGCACACATTTATGTAAATTCACTCGAACGTTGCTGTATATTTTGCGTTTGTTTGGAAAACTTTGTCCTTACAACGATTGGGCGTGTAATTATGCAGAAATTTAACACACATGAAAATGTGGAAATTAATTTTTACCTTTCTGACTTTATTCTAGTAATTATTTTGCGCAAACGACAAGCAAAAACAATACTGCTTTTATCGATTTCAACTAAAAATTTTAATTCATTTTTGATTTTTTTTTCATAACCTTCAAATTGATTTTATTAGGAAAAAGTATTTTACCTAACTCACTAATTATCAATAAACGCTTTACAATGATTTTTTTTTTTTTTTTTCAAATTACTTACTTGCGGCGAGTTCATTGTATTTATTAATAACTAGTCGTGTCTTGCGTGAGTGTAAGTGTAAGCTTCACCGCTTATGTGGATTAGAAAGAATCTTACCGATAGCAATAGAAAAAGCTACAGAAATATCACGATCGGTGGCCGAATGGCAAAGTAGATGGGATGAGTCAACCAAAGGTTCTAGAGAACTTCTAAGGCTAACAAAGCCGTAGCTCTCAAATTTGGTGTGTTTCCTTACCGGACATTGTCCGTTAGGTGTCTGCGATCAGGCTAGGGTTGCTTCAAGTCCCATCTCAGCGCCTTCTTCTCAACTGCCCTGCTCTCGTCGGGCCAAGATTTAAACATCTGAGCTCTCACTTTTTCGCTACACCAGCGGATATTGCGGGCTTAAAGACCACACATCTAGTGACATTTATCAGTATCTTGAAGCGGTTAATACAAACCATTGGTCATCATCCTCTAATTTAAAGCGTTTTCCTGCTGTCTGGTTCCTTCCCTTCTCCTTTCCCCTCTCCTCCCTCTGCATGATATCACAATGGACAAAATTTGAATACTTGTCCAAGTAGACCCCTCACAATGGCAGCCATTTATCCCAACTTAACCTATCCTAACCAAACCAAAGGCCGGTAGGTAAACAAACTCATACCACATCTCGAAGAGCGGATGAGTATGAAGCATAACGATATCGACTAATACCTAACTCAAATACTCACCGGGCAAGGCTACTTCTTGGAATACCTACACCGCTTCCAACTGGCTGACAGCCCTTTTTGCTCCAGTTGCTCAAATAGTGTCGAGAGCGCAGAACACATGGCATTTCACTGCAAACGTGTTGGAGTGCTGGAGAAGGCATTCGAACGTCCGCCGTCTAACACAGGATTTGTTCTGGATAAGTGCTCGTCCATCGCTAAATGGGACACCGTAAAAAAGATCGCGGCTACAGTCGTAATGAGGCTCAACTATATTGACTGCGAGTGAAAAGCCCAGAAACGACAGCAGCAGTTGCAAGTCCAGCAACAACAACAACGGCAGCAGCAGTAGAAGCAGAAATATATTCGGATTAAATATTCTTAAACTCGTTTCATTTGATATCATTATCTTAAGACTTAATTTGTACATATATACTTCTTCTTCTTCTACCTATATATTCTTCGTTTCTAAATATAACATACGTACACCCTTATACCACCTTTTTGGGTGTTTTTCTAAGCTGCTCATCCTACTTGTGGAGTTCGTCTTGATGTTGTTCCACAAATGGAGGTCCCAGTTTTAAGCCGACTCCGAACGGCAGATAGTTTTCATATGAATAGCTTTTCCTAGCAGAATTACACTCGGTGGTTTGCCATTGTCTGCCGAAGGGCTATTAGAAAAAAGTTGTTCTATCTTTATTTATATATTTAATTTTAGGTTAAGTTTTTAGTTTCTCATTAAAATTAGGTATCAAAAGAATATATTTTTTACTGAAATTGTTTTGGACATATTTCGCTTGATATGTTAGCACTTATTTCAGCTATGACAAAAAGCGATATTTTTGACAAACAAAAACTCAAAAACTCTCTGCTTGGTACTGCAGATTAACAATTTAGGCACTTGTGCCAAACACTCACTACAACATCAAATAGAAGACAAGAAAATAGTCTGTAAGTATAGGACTACCGCACCTTTTGTTGATGCTTCATTTCCTCCACAACCGCTTATCAACGCAGTGGGCGGAGTGCATAGCAACGATGGCGCATAGTCTCCATATGCCCACAGGAGTGGAACCGGGACACAGGAACCTGTTGTGTCAATAGACATAAACGCGGCTCTACCTTGAAGAAATGCTAACGCGGTTCGGGGGTGGAAATCAGACTAGAAGGAGGAATGTAGGAGCATGCACAACGTATCACTAGTGTTGCGGCACCTTTGAAAGTAAAAGATGTTTCATGGTGTTACGCTTGCGTGATTGAAAATAGTAAACTTTCTTAAATATTTAAACTATATTTGAATTCACGTTTCTTCATCACCATTTATGAGCATCTCCTGTTTGGTTATGCTTACTTATACAAGAGAAAAAGAATTAGAGGCAAGATAAAGACCCCAAGTATTTTTGCAAAATTAGCAAAGAAGTGGTTTGAAAAAGAAAAGGTTAATGTTTTAGAATGTCCATCGCAGTCTTCTGACTTAGTGTGCGCACACCGACCGACGTATCGTAGTCCCTTACAGTAGCCCCTAGAGAACACAAAATTGAACAAAACTCATCCCGTAGAGAACAACTGCGTTCTTTTAGTTCCATATTTACACAATACGTCGGGTTGTGTGTGTTTGTGTTTTGGTTGTATCTACACAATGTTGCCGTTGATATTTTTGCTTAAACACTTTTTCACACATCCGCGTTATCAGTTACAATTTTTCATTGTTTAATAAACCAAAGCTAAAAACCAACAAATGCAAATACTTCATTTATCTATAATTAACATTATTCAACATTGTTTTTAAGTTATTTTAATATAAATTATAATTTTTCTAAGTTTATTTTGTAAATGATTTCGAAATGTACTATTTGGCAATACTGTGTGGGGAGAGAGCAATCAGCTGACACGATTTTATGAGAATTTTCAAAAATCCTGCAATAAAATCTACGGTATTACGATACGGAAGGGAAGTAATTTTTCATTTACATGGGGTTCTCATTAGTTTGATCGCAACAGCCGACAGGGGACTGCGTTTACGTCGGTGAGTGTTCGCAGCATTAAACCCAAGTATCTGTGAGCAGATTTGGAAAATATAAATGGGTCATTGAATGCCATAAATAGGGTAGAAATGAGGTACCAAAAGTCTACGAACTCTAAATCTCCGGGTAAATGTGCAAGTTGAGTAAATTCAATGCATCGAAGATGTTAAGAAATCAAAAAGCCAGCTCGAGTATAAAGTACTAGAGAATTCTGAAAGCATTTTTATTTTTTACAAGGATTTTTTATGGTAAACCTTTTGGTTTCTATAATTTTTCCGGGAACGTTTCTAAAACTCGATAAAACTTTATTATGTTGTAGAATATTTGGAAAACTCGATTTTTATTTTCCTAATATTCGAAATTTTCACAATTAATTTTTTTTTTTTTAAATTACATGAAAATAGTACTTCTTTCTATTATATTTTCCAAGCGCGTATGTCATACTTCAAAGTTAGTTAACTGTAATATTAAATTTCATGCTCGACTACTCACCAATTAAATGCTTTCGCTCTTAATCTTCTCCTGCACTTTTCGACGAATTTTTCAATTACCCAAATTTCGTTGAAAGCGAAGGAAAAATCTGGTCAACTTCTTGATGCTCTTGCAACGGTGCATACATACATATACTCGTATCTACATACAAACTCATACACATATACAGAAACAACCATTAATGGAATAAATGGCATTTGCGAGTGCAAATGCGCTTGGCTTACAGCTTCAACTGGTTGTCGGTAGTTTTCCGAATTGATTCGCTCATTGCGTTTATATTGCTTTTAATGTAGTTCTTCCATGTTTACATTCAATAAATATGTACGAGGTGTGTGCAAAAAGTAAGGTGACTTTCCAAATGTCGCCGGAGGCGTATATTCGATTTTCAATTTTCGATTTTTATTTTGTTGTATTGGTGCTAAAATGTTGAATACACCACTTATTTACTTCAAGAGTGCCGTAATCTTCAAAAAAAAAATATATTTTTTTTTAAGATAAGTAAGCAGAAATGGTTACTTCTTTTATGGCAGGTAGGTAGGGGAAATGGTTGAAGTACCAGGCTGGAGACTAACACTTCTCAAGTAGCACTAAATATATAATTATGACACGTCCAATGGGTAGATAGCTACAGCCAACCAGAGCTGTTGATGGAATGGAGAATATTGATGGGGCTCAGGCTGTCGAAGAATGTAGTACCCAGTGCCCTTAATCGTCTAGATGCCAAAACTGGAAGTTTACAGAGAAAATTCTCTATAGCCTCCTGAAAAGTCTTCAAAGCTGCAACAACGGAGATCAAATGGTAAATCCAGCTTTACCGCGAGAGTGAAATTGAAATGAAGCTGAGAAATTGAATGGCGTGGATTCCCTAGGAGTATCTGCGTTCTGCGTCCGTTTTACTGGGGCCAATGGTTTTTCGAAATCACACACGAAGAAATGGAACCTCATCTGTTTTGCGTTTTCCTAAGAGATAAATAGTGCAATTTCCCTTTAACAACAGTCAGGGAGATGCCGATTACCGGGTGGCGATCTCTGAAACTAAATCAGCCGACCCTTTCCTGGCAAACTCATCAGCAATTTTATTTCCCGCAATATTCCTATGTCCTGGAACCCAGGTAAGAAAAATGTTACCTGCACACCCAAGAGATTTGATCTCCTGAATTAACCTGTTTGGATCTGTCTCATGGCGTCGTCAAAACCTTGATCGCAACTTGTCTAACGGAAAAAATGTTGATACCTCCCTCCCCCCCGCGTTCTCTAACCATTCTGCATGCCTGCTATTTGTATTGCTTAAAAAATTCATGGCGATTTAACTAAGAGTGTCTCATTAGATGAAAATATTTCTTTAATTTTCTTTAAGGAAGCATAAAAAATTGAAAACCTTCAGTTCATATCGATTATCTTGGTTTTTTTTTTTGAATTATGACACTATTGAAGTAAATTAAAAATATGTTAACAGTTTCAACTACATATATGGCATATTTAGATTTTTTTTTACATGCATTGGTATACCCGACAGTTTTGCTCTATCGGAAATAAGTTCACGAAAAATTTAGATTTTACAAATTGCAACATAATCTTGCCCCAACCACCGTACGTATCTGACTCGTCCTCACCCTGACGACTTTTTCTTGTTCCCAAAACAGAGGCTGTCATACAATGGAGGCTTGTGACGGTTGTGGAAATATTGGAAAAGTTTAAGCGAAAGCGATTTTTGGTCAGAGGTGATTCGAGGATTGGAAAAAACTATAACCCAAATGTATTATAACTGAGGAGGTTTACTTTCAAGGACACAAAATAGATGTTGATGAATAAATAAGTATTTTTCGAGAAACATAAAAGGTTTAGTTAGGTTGAACTGGTTGGCTTGCAGTCACGCATAGTCCCAATCCGCCCATAGCGATACCAGATGGAGTTTATTACTTAATCGTTTTGAAATAGTCCGCACTGTGCCAGTTTCTATTGCGATTTTAAGGAGGTATTTCCAACTCACTTCTGAGATATTTTCCAATCCATCAACCTGGTGCTCCCAGATATTTCAGGCATATGTTGAATAACGCAAGACGTCTGCCAAAGAGGTGCCCTACAGTTTCCCTTGAGCCCTGCTCCCTACATTTCCTGCTGTACGAGACTCCTCCCTTATAAGCATACGCTGCTACTGGGCTATGCCCCGTCAGCACGCCTATTATAGTTCTAAAATCTCTGCATGTTAGATGTACTATTATATGAATGATCTTAGCATAGTCCTACAAGTGGACAGACTCTCCCATCTTGTGCTCTATTTCCTGATCATGTTTTCGTCTGGTTCGTTGTATAATATTTGTATTGACTTTGGTATGTCGTTGACAAAATACGAGGAGAAAGAAATATAAGAAGTCTCTTTACTTCTTAAACGCACCTCGTATGTATATTAGGGTGTCTCACAGGAAAAAATTATGTTTTTGCCGAACCTGCCTGATTTGAATTACCTCCAAAAATGTAGGATTAAATAATATTAGTTATTAAAGATATATATTTTTTTCTGAATCCCCACAGATGATAGAAGAGGTTAAGCTTGAAAGATCTGCATAAAAATGTTTGAAAATCTTAAGAACGGAATCAAATTCGTCCGATTTTTGGAAGTAGTTTCAATTCGGTTCAGCTCATATGCATCTTAACATTTTTTCAAAATAATATAGTGGAAGTCATAATATATAATAAATTTTATAATTCTGATGGAAAACTAGTATCAATATCTGTTGAATGGACGGGTATTCTAGTGTAGAATTTTGAAAAAATCGAAATTTGTTTTGAGATATTTTCAAAGTAGAGACATTAAGGAATATGTTATGAAGATGACTTTTTAAAATTTCTATTATTTCATGAGTTATAGCCTTTTTTGTGACATGGTATCGGTTCCGATCCGACTGCTTCAACTTAACAAAAGACGGTAGGCGTTTCCCTTTGAACGCATTTTTCTCAAAACTACTTTTTTCGAGTTGGCGGTAAGAACATCTCGAGTTCTAATAGACCGATTTACTTCAAATTTGGGGAGGATGTTCTTTATTTTCTTTCAAGGGATGACTCTAGCTCGAAACTATAACTTTTCATTTAGTATTACAAAGAAAAAGGAATTGTTGAACAAATATGCAAAAAAAAATTTTTTTTCAAACAGCCGCCATATTGTGAAAATTTATTTTTAACTTGTTCAAGGCTAATTCGATAGCGGCATCTAGGTATAATAATGAAGAATCCATTTGGCTTTTATTTTTCAGCTCACTAGGAGGGTCGGAATCGTGCATGTCAGAACAACCTCTTTTGACTGCGCATAATTTGGTCAATTTTAATGTTTTTTGTTTTTTTTTTGTTAGTTTTTAATGTAATAATTAACAATCAGCAAACAAATGATTAAAAAATGGATAGCAATTTTTTTTTGTTTCGCTTCGTACAACACTTCAAAAACCAGGCCACATTCAAACAATCCGCTAAACAGTCCCGAACACCCTCTTAATGTACCTACATATGGCTATGGCGCATTATAATTCGTTCAATCAGCTACCTTCGGCGCATAAGCGCCACAAAGAAGTTTTTTATTTATTTCATTTGTGCCACTTTGCAAGTTCTTCTGTTTCATTTACAGTTACACTTTCGCCCGAAATATAGTGGATGGATCGGAAATTGAGTTTCACTGTATTGACTGTTTGCTACTTAACTCAGAAATTCTTGTAAAATATTTGTTAAAAACAGTAAATTATGAGTCGTACAAGCACTGCTTACTGGATTACGACTAATGCAAAAAACACTGAAATAAAATGCATCTTCTTGTACAGGTTGAAATCAAATCAGATGAGTAAAATCCAGAACAGGAAATAATACTAGCAAACATGGCCCGAAAAGTACCGGGCCTAACAAAGGAAACACGTTTTTTTATTTGGGTTAAAGTTTATTTATTTATTTATTCACAAACGTAATTTCCATTAAGAACAGCGCAGACATTCCAGCGCCTCTTTAAGATTCCAATACCACTTTTATAGAAGGAGAAGTCTTTGCGATTCTGTAAGCATGCAAAATGCTTAGAAAACGCAGGAGCGAGGGAGATATTAACATTTTTGCCGATAGTCAAACCGCGATCAAGGCTCGGTTCAGAACGAAATTAGTACACTCCTCCTGTAAGGAGGAGATCAAATCTCTTGGCTGTGCGGATAAGATTTCTCTGATCTGGATTCCAGAACATAGGAACAAAGAAGGACATGAAATTGCTGATGAGCTTGCCAGGAAGGGGACTGAATTGGCCTCACAGACCTCCTACCCGGTCATCGGCATCCCCCTGACAGATGTTAAAGGCGAACTGCACAAATTTTTTCTCAGGAAAGCGCGGGAAAAGATGGAGCTCCATATCTTAATGTGCTATTTCGAAAACCCTTTGGCCCCAGTATAATATACGAAAGACTGAGAAGGTCGTTTGGACTCCTCTTCATTCAATTTCCAAACTCGCAACTGCGTTTACCGGTCATTGGACGATCGGTATACACGCAAAAAAACTAGGTTTAACATTTAATCCTAATTTCAGAAGCTGTGGGGACGCTTCAGAGAAAGAGACTGTTGAGGACTTTCTCTGTAAATGTCCGGGTTTGGCAGCTAGACGACTAAGGTCACTGGGGGCTCCTTTCTTCGACAGCCTGGGGCAGTGCGCCAACCTAAATCCCATCAATCCTCTCCATTATATCAACAGCTATGGCTGGCTGTAGATATCTCCCTGTTGGAGGTCTCATACTGGTATCAAAACGGCGCTTTAGTACTACTTGAGGAGTGCCAGACTGGCACTTCAACCATCTCATCTACCTTTATAGAAGCATGTATCCTTTGCCTAAAAATAGGCCCCAGTTTTAGTAACAACCTCTTCTTTCGAGCGAAATTTCCTTCCGGCGAGCTTTTCTTTAGGTCTGCAAACATCCAGTAGTCGCTGGGAGCCAAATTTGGCGAGTACGGTGGATGTAGCAGCAATCCAAATGCAATTCAAATAGTTTTGCCACTCCTCAGAATCATCAACTCGCTCTGGTTTTGGGTCAACAGTGAGAAAACGTGGCACCCACTTTGAACTGGGTTTTCTCATAGTCAAGTTGTCATGCAATATGAAGCCAACCCGTTGTTTTGATATCTTTACGATGTCAGCAACTTCACTTTTCGATCATTCAAAACGATTTTGTCGATTTTTTATGTTTTCTGGCCTTACCGCCTAATTTGTTGTGCATTATCGGTGTCTCTACGACTTCGTTTGAAGTCGGCAAACCGGCGTTTATTTTTGCCTACCTGCTCATCGGTATCCCTCTGACAGGTGTTAAAGGGGAACTGGACAAATTATTTCTCGGGAAAGCGCAGAAAACATGGAGCTCTATTCCTTCATGTGCTATTTCGGCCCCTTTGGCCCCAGTACAATATACGGAGGACTCAGAAAGTCCTTTAGACAAAATTAAAAATCAATTTACTTTTGCTCGATATAATCACCTTTCCCCTTCACTATGGCCTGGAGACCGTCCAAAAACGCATCGCAAGCTGCCTGAATGTTACTTACAGGTATTTTGGCCCACCCGCGAACAATGACTTTTTTCAGCGCCTCGAGACTGGTGAATATTTTAGTTCGGACTTTGCCCTCCAAAAGGGTCCAAAGAGAATAATCCATTAGATTCGCGTCTGGTGAATTTGGGAGCCTTGGGTAAACGTTATGAAGTTCGGAATGTTGTTTTTTAGGCATTCTTGGTTCACTCGAGCTTTGTGAGACGGTGTCGAGTGCTGTTGAAACGTCCATAGTCTACCAATGAAATGTTTCTCTTCTCACGGTAGCAAAGGAAGCTCCACAATACTTTCCCGATAATATTTCGCATCTACCTGACGCCAGGCTTGATGAAAACGATTGACGCCCATCTGCGGTTAGAGCAGCCCAAACCATTACCTGTGGCGGGTGCTGCCTCCTGGTGGCCAATTGGTGACTCAACGAACGGTTGGTCAAATAAACCCTATTGCTCAATTTGAAAAATTTTATCGTCAGAAAACACAATGATCGGAAATTGTCCGCTTTCGGCCAAGCGAAGCAACTCCTTCGCTCTCTCAAGTCTGACTTGTTGCTGCTTTGGTGTGAGAGAATGCACCCTTTGGATCTTCTAAGACTTGACTTTGAAATCATTTTTCAATATGCGGCGGATGCTATGGTCAGATATTTTCAATACTTTCGCCATTTGATTGGCACTTCGTCGGGATATCGCTGAAGACGTTTCTTCACTTTTTGAATCATTTCACGTGACGTTGAAGTCTTTTGATGACCACCTCCATGACGTTTCGCGATGCTACCAGTATCATTGTAACGAGGAATGGTGCGATAAACAAAAATTGTATTTACTTTAAGGTACTCGAGCTCACGAACAATGCGAATTCTCAGCCAAATAAGGGGTGGTTAAATTTAAAGGGCCGATGTTGAATGTGAGCCAAACCTAAACGCCAAGTGAATAAAATACACTTCACGAAGTGTTTTTATGCATTTCATTTGACATTTTTAATGTTAGACTAATCAATTTGAGCCATGGAAAGATACACAATCAAGCAACGCGTTAAAGCTATTCAGGCTTTTTTTGAAAACGGGCGTTCAAATCAAAATGCATATCGCGCACTTCGTGAAGAAAATCATCTTCAGTGATGAGGCACATTTTCACCTCAGTCGATTCGTCAATAAGCAGAATTGCCGCATTTGGGCGAAAGATAATCCAAGAGTGATTGCCGAAAAACCAATGCACCGACAAAGAGTGACTGTTTGGTGCGGTTTATGGGCCGGCGGCATCATTGGGCCGTATTTTTTCCAAAATGAGGCCAGTCAGGCAATTACTGGGAATAGTGTTCGCTATAGTGAGATGATAACGAACTTTTTATTGCCCGAATCGGAAGATATGGATGTGGACGATATGTGGTTTCAACAGGACGGTGCCACTTGTCACACAGCTAACTAAACAATGGCTCTTTTGTGCGAAAAATTTGATGGCCGAATAATCTCACGTCGTGGCGATGTCAATTGACCGCCAAGATCATGTGATTTGACACCGTTGGACTTCTTTCCTTGGGGTTATTTGAAAGAATAGGTGTACGTCGATAAGCCAACAACAATTCAAGAGCTAAAGGATCAGATAATTCGGCACATTAACGCCATAGAACCTCAATTATGCCTCAAAGTCATCGAAAATTTTGACTATCGGATGGCGGTGTGTCGCCGAGGCCACGGCGGCCATTTTCCGATATTTTGTTCCATTCGTAATTGACCTATACCAATATTATTATAATAAAGAGAAATGATAGTAATTTTCTAAAAAAATTGTATTTTATTCAAAATCCACACCGGCCCTTGAAACTTAATCACCCTTTATAATGCAATCACACTATTACGTTTGAAATCCATTACTCTCTTTGCTCGCATTTACTCCCGGCATAATGCTTCCGCGCGCTTGTAAACAATGCTCTGGCTAAATTACGGATTTAGCCAACTACCAGACACCAAATGCCCGTACATCAGCTGCGCGAGCGGTCTGAAGATGGTTACAGTTCGAGTGCCGGACCCTGTAAATAAAATAAATTACCTTGAGTGCTCACTTTGATGCTTGCCTATTTGTATCATATTACTACAGTTGTCTAGTGCTCAAGTGTCAAATATGGTTGACGTACGACGACATTTGCAAAAATTACAAATCTAACAATAGGGTGTCAATATAGTGTGACGTATAAACTTTTAAAACTTTTTAACTAATCCGTGTAGAAGTGCCTTTGATGGCAATCGCCTACGACCCTTTAATAGTTTCATTTTGATTAACGCAACTCGCGCATTTAGTTAGTACTCCAGTGCTGAGTTTACAACTTTTAAATTTTTCGAAAGCAGATTAATTTTTTAGTAATCCATGCCACACCAAATAGCTTCTAAAAGTCCTTTTAAATTCAACTGAAAACATACCTATTTAGTTTATTGAAGTTATTCAATTTCGGCAACCTCAAACCACTGCTTTTATCCTGTAACAAACTAAACCGAATTCAGCGCGGCAAATGTAGTCAATTGGAAAATGCGACCCAATTAGCTAACTACGCAATGTTTGAAAGTTACACACAACTTTATATGTAAATATGTATGTGTATAATCGCATTTATGTGAAACAACTACATTCGTATGTTTGTATACAAAATCATTTCACGGTGCAAATGGCTATTCAAATCCTCGCAAAATCACCCAAACAAACCCACTTACGGACTTACATGTGCGTGCAGCAAAGCATACATGGATACATATAAGTATTTACATATGCATGCAGATTAAGGCGGGTGGTTTGAAACTGGCGCTAACGAGTGCATTTTAATATCAACTAATCGCTTCAAGTCCAGTGAAAACTCTAACTCCACAAAATATCGCATGCGCATCTACATGAAAGGAAAAGCTACAGAGAGTTTCGCCTAATCGTTAGAACATTTGCATCAAGTGTCCATTGGAATATAAGAAACTCAACTTAAGAGCTGCCCATACAACCTTAGACGGGCTAGATATGTTAGTTAATGTCATTCTTCTTCTTCTCCTTAGCGTAACAGTCCTTGGTGAATTATTGCTTCCTTTACAGCTTCTTGCCATCGATCTCGATTTACAGCCACTTCCCTCCAGCATTGCACGCGTATTTTCCTAAGATCAGTTTCCACATCTTGTAGCCACCTTTTCCTCAAGCGTCCCTTTTTTCTTTCTGCAATTGGGCGAATATCTAGTGCCCTTCTCGTTGATCGCTCTCTTGGCACTCCAGCCACATGCCCCAGCCATCTAAGTCGTTGAGACTTATTATAGTTTTTTTCTTAACTATGTCTTCCAGTTCGGCATTGTGCCTAATACGATAAGTGCCATCTGCCAGTCTAAGCGGACCATAGATCTTTCGGAGCACTCTTCTTTCAAAGCACATTAGCTGTTTTGACTCGTTAGTTTTCAGCGTCCATAGTTCACAGCCATATGTAAGCACAGGTCGTATCAGTGCTTTATATAATCTTAATTTTTGCTCACGCGATAATATTTTATTTGTTAGCTGCCCGTATTCTGTCATTGATTGCTACCGACATGTATTTGTTGGATGGTAATGTAGTGCCTAAGTAGCTGAACTCTTTTACACATTGGAATGTGTTTGCCCCACGCTCCAGATCAGTCCAGCCAGATGTACTCTTTCCTCCAGCTTTTTGACCGCAGCCTCCAGCTCATTTCTAGTTTTTGCCATTATTAGTACAGGGTGGGCCATGTACAATTTGCTTTTTGAATCGGCTATAAAAAAACGAATCAATATTTTTTCAAACTTTTTTTGAAGTGAAAACTTCTTTAGAATCGTTGGGAGTGATTTGGGAAAAAGTGAAACGAAAAAAGCGACCAACTTGGCTACGAAGCGTTATATTATATGTTGATATAAACGTAGCGACGAACTAAATAACTTTTAGGCCAGCGCCGACAGCATGGCGCGGTAGCCGAGCGACTAGCAATGTGAGCTTCCGATCCAAAATCCTTGGTTCGAATCACAAGACAAAAATTTTTTTAAACAGATATTTTATTTTATTTTATGATATGTTTATGAGGAGCTTTTTTTCATGGCAGAAATACACTCGGTGTTTTGCCATTGCCTGCTGAGGGGTGAGCGCTATTAGAAAAATAGTTTTCCTTAATTTTGGTGTTTTCACCGAGATTCGAACTGACGTTCTCTCTGTGAATTCTGAATAGTAGTCACGCACCAACCCATTCGGCTACGGCGTTTGTTTAATTTTACTGATGCAAAAATGAGGGAAAATATTTGAATAAAGTTTGCTTACTGTTTACACATTTTCCAAAGGTGACGGAGAACCAAAAAAAAAGTCGATTTTCAAACAAATACGAGTGCATATGTGTAATTGTGTTAGAGTTTCGGTCACGCCCCAGCAAAACCTGCGTGCATATGTGTTTGTAACATTCAAAAAAATGTAATTGTGTTAGAGTTTCGGTCACGCAGGTTTTGCTGGGGACGCTCATAATAGCAACCGCGTGTGTATTTTTATATTCGTATATATTTTCATTTTTAAATATTTACCGCAATTATGCCGAAAAACAATGCAGAAAAGTGTCGTGAATATCGACAGAAAAAAAATCAATAAATAGCATCACGGAATTCATTCACGAAAATTTAATAAAGTATACACCAGAAGTATCGCGGATACTTAGAAAAGATTACGATAAAGTTCCAATGATTTTAAGTGGCGATTTTAACGTAAATTTTGCATTAGACACAGCGGTTCCTTCAATTGACTTTCTCAATACAACATTCAATTTAAAAATGTGTAACAATCGCACTGAACCGACAACACGATCAAAAACAACAATTGACGCGGTATTTCAAAGATATGTTGACAACATCGAAACCAAAGCATTTGTATCATATTTTAGCTATCATAAGCCACTCGTATCATTTGTTGAAATTGAAAACATTAAGGATGAATAATAATAAAATGAAGAAAATAAAATATGAACTTTATAGCAATATTATAATGAACCTATAATTATCCCGCCCCTAATGCTGCTTTCGTCTCATTCTCTCTCAGTTTGTCTTACGGAAGGTTTCACTTCTATCCCGTCTAACCGTTAGACTGGTATTTTTTTCTTTATTTTGAAGATTGAACATTGTCATTTATGAATGAAAAATAATATCGTTCAAATGACTGCCACGACTAGCTTTACAGTAGGTCATTCGATCAACCCAATTTTTAAGCACATTTTCGATTGTTTGGGCTCCAATTTCATGAATGGCAACTTCGATTTCGTGTTTTAAAGCATCAATCGTCTCTGGATGGTTTGCATAGCATTTGTCCTTAACGGCTCCCCACGAAAAATAGTCCAACGGGCTTTTATCACAGCTCCGAGGCAGCCAAATGATATCAGAATTTCGGCGGATTATTCGGTTTTCAAAAACGGTGGCCAAAGTTCGAGTGTAACTTTGGCAGTGTGACAAGTTGCATGGTCCCGTTGAAACCAAATGTCGTCCATGTCATCCTCTTCAATTTTTGGAAACAACTCGTTGAGCATGTCACGGTAACGCTCGCCATTTACTGTAACCGCGGCCCCTCCCTCATTTTCGAAAAAAAATGGCCCGATGATGCCGTCAGACCAAAAACCGCACCAAACAGTGACTCGTTGTGGATTCATTTGCTTCTCTACAGTAACGTGTGGATTTTCTGAGCCCCAAATCCGACAAATTTGCTTATTGACGTAGCCACCGATGTGAAAATGAGCTTCATCAGAAAAGATGATTTTTTTAGTAAAAATGCTCATCTTCGGTCGGAGTAGAAGACTCACCACTTTGGAAATAGGTTTTGAATATTTCCCAATTTTGTTCAAGCATATAGCGTCCCATTTCGTAAATGTCAAACCTTTAAGTAAATTATGAACACATTTGACATGTCATTTGTGTTACCATTCTCAAAAAAATAGGTGGTTCAAAAAGCAAACGCTATATGGCCCACCCTGTATATCATCTGCATAGACACACATTTGGAATGGCTTGTTGTAGATGCTTCCATTCGGGTTTATTTCGTTTAGTACTGCCTCTAGCACCAGGTCAAATATCAGCGTTGAGTGGGCATCTCCTTGTTTAACTCTTGAAGCAATAGAGAACGGTTCCGTACATTCTCCTTGCATTATAACTTTTGCTGTCGTATTTGTAAGGGTCGTACTAACAAGTTCAATAAGCTTTGTAGGTATGCCTAAAGACTGCAACAAGTATTTTATTTTACTTCAGTCTATGCTATCAAAACTCTGCTGAAAATCGATAGATAGACAGTGAACATCAATGTGGTATTCATATAGTTTGGTAATCATCTAGTGCTTTTTCAGCATATTGGCTCAGCCTTAAATATAATATATTTGTGGAGACCTTGTACCCTGAGTTCAGTAGCGATATGCCGTGGATGAGTGCGCAGAAAAACCAATTCTGATGCAATGATACATTTGATAACTTCATCTATTTTGTTCTCCTTCTTCATATTTTATTTAGAAGTATGTCCTGTTTAAAAAGAAAAGAGTTAACAATAAATGATTAACTATAAATAAATCATATAATATAATTTATAATATAGCCATGAGCCTGGTGTCCAACAGTCATGCCATCTTGTAGTAGATCTTGTTGACGGTCTAGTAATGGTGGATTTAAGACTGATTTCACGAGTTGTTTTAGGGACATACTTTTAACGTCCTTAATTTCACATATGCGTTTGATATCATCGTTTCTTTGGTGGTCACGTCTGCAGTAGGGCGCTATACCATGCATCGTAAAGTCCTCTTTTTCAGTTGTGTTTACATTACGCTGCGTTGTAAGCGTATCTCTCTCCCTCTCTCTCTTGCATGTTTTGTAATTACGAACTTTACTTTGGGTTGATTGGTTGGTTGATGAGGGGATTCATGCAGAGCCCAACAATCGCTTTACACCATTTTGTTGCCACCTCCTCGCTATCAACTTGTTTAATGATTATTTACAGCAAGACTATGTCCAGTCTGTGCGGCTTAAGAATCTTATTACGTTGTTCAAGGCTCTCGAATGGTGGTTTGCCCAGGATCGACATTCAATCCTTCTATAGGGCAGGGCATTTACAAAGGAAATGGAAGGTTCTTTGCTTTTTCTTGCTTGCAACTCTGGTAATACCAGTAAGTGTTGTGAGCGATGCCCATTTTCGCTACTTGTTCCCACACAGACCAAAAGCCAGTTATGACTGTCGTGAGTCTCCAAGTGTCCCACTGTTTCATGTTCATCAATGTTGACGTTTGCTTGAAGTTGTATGTGGACCATAATAATCTGCTAACTTTGCATGCTGTCGGGTCTCTCCATCTGCATTTCGCGATTTGTAGATATTTTGAGAAGATTGCATTCATGGTTGCGCCCAGCGGTATGAATACCGATTCTGTAAGAATATTATTCTTGGCAGATCCCCCGCTTTCCAGTTCATCTACTTTTTTGTTACCTTCAAAGTTCTGATGTCCCGGTACACAAATTAAGCGCTCCCGGTGGTATAGAATTTTCAAAATCGATTTTTTTATTTTTCTTAATATTTCGAAAGCAAAGGCTTTTAAGAATATACTGCCAAATTTTTGGAAGGATGTTTTCAGTATTTTCGATTCTACAGCCGTTTTAGCAGGTGGCGTCAAATTCGTCACGCGGCCAATTTTTGGTTAAAAAACTGAAAAACACCCGATTTTTAGAGTGTCAAATTCAACACAGCCCATTTTGTCACATTGTTTTTTTTGTTTTGTTTTTTTGTAATAGTAGCGGGAAAAAGAGCTACAGATATACAGATTAATAATTTTTTTGGTTTTTGTGTTTCAGATAAAAGCAAGAGCCAAAATGGACAACACCGTCCAGGTAAAATTTTCCGGGAGGATCAACTTCAGCGCCATTTTTAAATTTATTAATATTAAAAAATTTTTTTTTTTTATTTAAAATTGGAAAAGTAATGAATTACAATCACAATGATTTTAAAGCATTAGCGGCTAGGCCATCAGCTTTAAAAAAAATTATTTTCATTTTTTGTATGTGAAAAAGTTAAATAAAAAGCTTAAAAAATTTAAATATCGTTTTTTAATTTTTTTTTATTGTAGAAAAAAAAATTCCGAAAATACCCTAAATTTTCGAGCTCCAGACCACCGAGACCCTTAAGGTAACTTTGTGGTTGACACTCAAGGTGGTAAGGTGGTACTTTATTCCACCAATTTAGTGGTTGTTACAGCCGAATCCCGTGCCTGGGTTGCAGCTTGGGTAAAAAGATAAATCTACTATTAATAGCATTCCAGCTTCCCCAATTGCAAGTACTTTCGCCTGGAAGACACTGCTGGTATTAGGGAGATGCACAGATTTTTAAATTTTAATTCTATAGAAATATATACCAGCTTCAAGACCACAATCCATTTCAGAGCCATTTGTATAGACTGTAGTGTCAAAGTGTGAATCCCTTACTCAATTCCTCCTGAGCTGGAAAGAGAGTGGTGAAATTCCTGTTGAATGTTACCGTCGAAACAATGTAGTCAGCCCTCTCGGAGGTATACGGAGCTTGTCGCAATGCTAGACTGGCATGCTCGTACTTTTTTCTTTTCAGCGGCCCGCTTCCCGCTTTGGGTTAAAACGCACTCATGATGAGCAACAAATATTTGATATGTAGGACCTCCCTTATACATGATCAGTGCATGAAGAACTTCCCTAAGACATGATCTGGTTGTGCCTATTTACATCACGTGAATAGCCAGATTTTCAGGATGCTTTTGCAGTTTGTATCCTTACTTCTTTTATTAGATGTCGGGATGGCGTAATGTAAGCGCCTTAGTACTTAAACTCCTTGAACTGCTCCACACTTTTACCATAAACAGCAAGCTTACAGCTCAGAGGGTTTGTTGAAATTGTCAAGGATTTCGTCTTTGTTGCCGTTATTTTCATATTCTATTTTGCTGCAGATTTCTCAAAGCTGAAAAACATTCGTTGCAGGTTATCTTCATCTTCAGCAAGCAAGACGGCATCGCCTATGTAGGAAATTATTTTAAATTCTGTGCTTAATAATTTATAACCATTCGCTCTTGTGTTTTTAATATCTGTTATTATTCCATCCATGATTGTGTTGAAAAATATCGGACTGGGACTATCTCCTTGCTTTACAATTGTTGCAATTTTTATTTTGGTCGGAATGCCTTTTTTTTGTTCTAATAAAAGTCGAATTGTCCGCGTTTATCGAAATTTCTTTCCGTTGAATAAGAACATCGTACAACTTCACCCTGCCAAATGTTTGTGATAGGTCGACAATACATAAAATGCTAGCTTATTGTATTCTATTGTCTTCTCTACAATTCGTTTAGTAATAAAAAGTGCATCCGTTGTTGATCGATTCCGACTGAAGTCTTGCTGCTCTATTCGATTTTTCTTAATTTTTTTGTCTTAATTTACATATATTTAAAAACGCACACAAAAAATTTAATATCGTTCCGGTGAATATTTTCGAAGTTACACTTTGAGCTCCCAAAGATCGGCTGTAGCTCCTTTCCATATAAAATTTTTTACTAATACAGTGCTACATATTCGTTTAAACGCATTGCATTTTTTTCGTTTACTTTAGAACTGTTTTAAGATTACAACAATAACAACAACAAATATTCTTCCAAACTATTCGTTTAGGTAACAGTAAACCATCGTTGCATTTGTTTCTTATCTATTGCTTTTTGTTGTAAAATAACGGGTCTCTATTTAAAATTGTGCTTAAAAATGCTACATATTCGTATAAACGCATAGTTTGTTAAAGAGTGCAGTAGTGAAATTAAAAGTGATTAACTTGTGAATATTGTTTGTAACTGAATATTTTGGTAAATTCTTACAATTTTTTTACACATTCATTCAAATTTCTTAGCTAAATTAAATTTTTTAACCTAATTTCTTCAGATTTTCTAAAATGCCTAAGGCAAAATACTTAAATGATGAGGAACGGGTATTGGTCAGTGTTTACCATGAGGAGGGCTATTCCAATCGTGAAATTGGACAAAAAATTGGAAGATCCGAGGGAGTTGTGCGTGCTTTCTTAAAGAAAGCAGACATTTATGGAATAAAGAAAGCAACAAGAGGCAACACAAATTGTCACAGCGTGACAAAAACAAAATAAAGTATGAGGCTACGAAAAATTTTTTGAATTGCACACAAATAAAAAATACAATTCTTTTGCATGTGTGGAGTGCTGTGCCTGCTTTTCTTACTCGATCATCAATCGTTTGTTTCCACGAAAGCTTCCTATCTAATACTAGTCCTAGGTAGCTCGCCTCTTCCCCCAACCATTTTATCCTTAAATTACTTAATCTTTCAAGAGAGTATTGACACTTTGGTCATAGAAATTTTTCCTCGATTTTTATTTTTTGTTTTTGGCCTATGAAACCCACCACTGCATGTGAAAAAAAGTGTTTCCCTAATGGAGCAATTATCGCAATCACGATTTATTTTGTACGACTTATTTTCAGCAAAGCTTTGCCGAATAATTTGATTTTGAACAACTAGCCAATGAAAAGACGACCCGGCCTAATACGTCTAACTATAGACATGCCCCCAATGGTTCACAATGGCCAGTGTATGAAACACACCTCTGCTTTGAAGATAAGCCAGCTTTCGCGGCGCGTATAGCTTTTAGCTGTGTTGGCATAGCAACAAAGGGGTTTGGCCTATAATTGAAAATCAATGCAAATGGGCGATTCAATTGAAATTAGTGCTTAAGCGCAAAAGGTAAAAGCAAATTATAAAATCTTTCAAAGCCTGAAAACAGATATGTAACGTTTAAAGAGCCCACAACACCCATTAAAGAAATAACTGAATTGCCAGCTACACAAACCAGCAATCATCCGCAAGTGATAACACTCCAACAGCAACAGTTGTTGTCAACCAAAATAATCTGTGTTGAAGAAGTGGCGATAAAACACCACAAACAAACATTTACCACTTTATGGACGGGCAGTACCAAGCGATTGAGGACATTGACTCAAACAGCAGCAACATTAAGGCATGAAATTGTGGGTCATCACACTTGTATTGAATCACCATCAAACCGGCTGCTCAGCAGTGCAACATGTTGCAAGCAAATTTATGCTTTATCAATTTTTTTCTCGCTAATCTTCAGTTTATGGGAAATGGAGTGTCGAGGCATACCGATCGTTGATTATTGACAACTTTTTTTGCTGAGGGAGTTGGATGTCTAGATATGGAAAATTGCGCAGGACCGCAAGCAAAAAAAAATTCAAAAAAATCAATGCAGTTTTTGGGGCAGTTGAGACTTGCACTTAATTTTATCAAAACTCAATTGGCCGTAAAACTGCATATCAGAAATATTTCTAAACATTATGAATAAACCAGGATTACGATTAAATACAGGGTGGCTGATGAAAGTCGCTACCAAAAAAAAATTGAATAACTTTTTTTCTTTTTAAGTTATCTATTCCATTTTTGTTTTAATTTGCAGATTGATCTTTAAAATTTATTAAAATGGATAACTGGGACACGCAAACAAGAATTTGGATAGTCCGCCGCTATCACGCATTGGAGTCCGTAGCTTTGGTACAGAGAGAGTACAGGCGGATGTTTGGCGGCGATCCCCCGAGCAGATGGACCATAATGAGACTGGTGAATAATTTTGCTGAGCAAGGAACAGTCGCAAGAAGGCCTTATCATCGAAACCCACCAGTTCGGACGGAGGAAACGATCGATGCTGTAGCTGCAGCTATACAAAGCAATCCAAGGGTTTCAACAAGAAGCTTATCTGCTCAACTTGGTGTCAGCCGACACTCTTTGCAAACAATAATGCACAAAGATTTATACTTATTTCCCTACAAAATTCAAATGGTTAACAAACTGAATGCAGCAGACTTGCCGATTCGCTTGGAATTTTGCCAGAAGATCCTGCAAATGGTGGAAGAAGACCAAAACATGTTAAACTGCCTTTTCATGTCTGATGAGGCCCATTTCGATTTAAACGGCAATGTGAACAAACAAAATTGTCGAATATGAAGTACTTCTAACCCACAGATACTCCACGAGACGGAATTGCATCCTCTTCGCGTGACAGTGTGGTGTGCGGTTTCTTCACGCTGTTTGTCGGGCCTTATTTTTTTGAAGAAAATGGTCACACCGTTACGGTTACTGGAGCCCGTTATTTGAAAATGCTGAAAGAATTTTTCTATCCAGAACTACGTCGAAAGAGAATTCCTTTCAACTCTGTGTGGTTTCAACAAGATGGGGCAACGTCTCACATAGCCCAGACTGTTATGACAGAGTTGCGACGAAAATTTCCCAATAAACTGATTTCAAGAAACTCCGAATTTCGTTGGCCCCCCAGGTCGCCTGACCTTACTGCACCTGACTTTTTCTTGTGGGGTTTATGTAAACAAGAAGTTTATAAAACAAAGCCAACAAATTTGTATGAACTAAAACAATCCATTCGAGCAACAATTGCGGCTATTCCTGTCGCAACTCTCAAAGCAGCAATGAACAACTTTTTACTAAGATGCCGCACTTGTGTCAACGAGCATGGGGGGCATTTAAATTCAATTATTTTTAAAACTAGTTAAGCTAGATTTAATAAAATTTAATGACCTTCAACTTGAAAAAAAAAAAAATGAATTCCATACACTAAAAAAAAGTTATTTGAGTTTCTTAATGTAGCAAAATACATCAGCCACCCTGTAGTTAAAATTTTCATAAGAAGTTGATAATATTTTTTTCAAATTTTCACAAAGCTTGAAGCGTGAATTTATCGGTTTTTTATAGGAGATTGGACTATACTACCTTGATCAAAAAGTTCCCGGAATACATTCAGAAAATACGGAACAGGAAATACAGAAATGCAAGTTTATTACTCAAAATGCATATTATTGCCTTCAAAGAACTTTCCCCTAACTGTAACACACTTCTGCCAGTCTTTGACACAGCTCTCGAAACATTTCTGGAACTATATTTTCGGTATATCCATCAAAGCCGTTTTAATTTTTCCACTACTTTTTACTCGGCTATTAAAAAGCGTTCCCCGTTCCCTGTACATAGTGGTTTTTTGACTCGATGAAACAAAAAAAAATCGTAGGGAGTCAAATCAAGTGAATTCGTTGGCTGTTAGATGATACTCGCTTCATTCTTGATCAAAACTTCAAGAAATAATGATGATATTGTCCGACGGTGCGTTATCGTGGTCCAAACTCTACGAGTTGGTTCCCCACAATTTTTTTTTTTTTTTTTTGGGTGAATTATTTCTCGTATACGTGTCACGTCTCATAATACCCAATTAATTATCCTAATTAACTATCTGACCTTCTGGAAAAAATTCGTGGCATGCAATATCATTTTAATCCATAAAAAATGTGAGCATCGTTTTCTTTTTGAACTGAAAATTACATGTTTTTTGATCCTGGTTCACTCACTCGCTTGGTGTCTGTGGTTGTCGTACTCATAAACCAACGTCGTCTCTCAAGTAATGATTCGTTTGTTGAGTGTTGTCTTTGGCGATATCTGCGCGGTTTTAGCAGAAAGACGGTGCAAACCCAAATCATTAACCGCAATGACCTGAACGGATCCATAAGCTTTCAGCTGATAGTTATTTTCTGGTTAATGATCAATTTTTTTTTTCACTTTACAGAAGGGATTGTAAAAAAAGAGTTTCGCTATCGCCTTATGCGGCGATCCCAAAAAAGGGAGTGTTAAGGCTGCACCAGTAACTGTCTAGTCTCATTGGGTGAGCCAAAGATATACAATTTACAATTCGTTGCATATAACTCCACAGCATTCTGCTACCCACAGAGGTTCGAACTCGTTCCATATCGTAACAAAATTTATCACCAATTATATTCCATTTATACGTATGGCATCTCCTGAGGGTTTCCCAGAGCCTTTTGGGTAGTCCGGCTCTGCTACTCCATACTCTGATTCGGTAGCTGTTCCGCTCGCTCTCAGTTATCCATTCTGTAGCCTCAGTTTGAATAACCATCGTCAAAATTAATCCAGTGTGTAGAGAATATAAATTTTTCGGCAAGATTCTATTCACCGCCAATTTATTTTTCGGTGTTGGTGCTATGCACAATAAAGCTTGTTGAAAGATATCCTGAACGAGGTTTAGAAATCTCAATTGTTTTCTAAAAGGCATACTAACGCTTCAATGTTCCTCCCAAAGACTGCTTCCGGTAAGGGTACATCATTTGGATATTGCTTCTACATCTGAAGTACATTCAAGACTAATGCACGTCTTTGTTCCTCTATAATTCATTTCAATCTGAAAACCGTGGATGTAGATATAGCCCTGGCCACTATTCCTCAGCCGTATACCTAATAATAGGTTTCATCCAGACAAAGTGCCAAAGTTGATTTCAGACCCCATATTTTGCAAATATTCCCCGACACTGCTTAAACACTTTGAGTGTCTGTTTACCTTCACCTTCACATGGGTCTTTCACATCAATTTCCGGCCCATAATTACTTCTAAAAATTTTTCCTACGCAGAAAGACATGAGCCGCAGGTCGTGCTTTGGGTATACAACGAAGTGGTTCTGCCAAGTTGAACGTATGGATGCGTGGTTGGGGAGGAAGCTCTTCGGGAGGTCTATAACATCACTAAACTGGGGGTGTAGGTGCAAAGGACTGCATGTACTGGCATCGCCGGAGCATGTAGAACCTGCCCTGAATGTCATTTTGCACTAACTTCCTATCGGATTTTCCGTTATTTCAATTGCTGTCTCTCAAGGGACATGATAGCATTTTAAGACACTTAACACCGTATTTCTCCGAACTTCGGACAGATGTCTCTATCCGCAAAATAGGGTTTGAGGGTCGTGCCAGGGTAATATTTCCAAGTAGACAAGATTGGAATCAGGGAAAAATCTACACCGAAGCTGGTACCTTTCTCTTCACAGATGGCTCCAAGATAGAATCGGGAGTCGGAGCAGGGGTTTTCTTTAAATCGTCCAATTAATCTATTTCCTTAAAATTGCCAAGTACTGCAATGTTTTTTCAGCAGAAGTCTTTGCGATCCAGAAGGCATGCAAAATGCTTAGAGAAGTGGAAGCGAGGAAGATATTAACATTTTTTTCGATAGTCAAGCCGCAATCAAGGCTCTGAAGACGCCATGGTGCAGATGCAAACTAGTCAACTCCTGTAAAGAGGAGCTCAAATCTCTTGGGTGTACAAGTAACATTTCTCTGATATTGTTTCCAAGACATAGAAACATAGAGGGACATGGTTGGTTGGTTGGACTTGCAAGGAAGGCGACTGAATTGGTCTCAGAGACCTCCTACCTGCTCATCGGCATCATCCCGACTGTTGTTAAAGAGGAATTACGGAATTTATTTCTCAGGAAAGCGCAGAAAAGATAGAGTACCATGTTCGTGTGGTATTTCGAAAATCATATGGCCCCAGTACAATAGACGCAGGACCCAGATAATCGGCACACACGCGGAAAAGTTAGGGTTACCGTTTAACCTCCATTGCAGAAGGTGTGGGGAACTTTGAGAGAAGGGGACTGTTTAGCAGTTTCTGTGTAAATGTCCGCTTCTGGCAGCTAGGAGTTTAAGGTCAATGGGTGCTCCTGTCGTCGACAGCCTGGGGCAGTGCGCCCACCTTATTTCTCTTCCTTATTTGGCCTTCAACTTTAGCGTTGGTCTGCATAGTTGGGTTCCATCATCAATACGAAGCTCATGTTCCGGTTTCGCGACAGTTAGTTTTGTCCTACGGTTGCCGGCGTCGAGGCCCTTGACCTTCAACGGACGGTATTGACCTTGCTTTATTTGTTCCCTTACTCTCCACTGAGATTTTCCATGCAATGATAGCCTACCCAGGCTCGAGTAAAGGTCAACAGCACCACCAACGTGAAGGAAAAGCAAAGAAATTGATAGTGAGATCATTTCGTAGGATCCGCTAGCAAGGTGCACATCACTACCCTTTCGTGGTGCCAACCTAACCTCCATCAATCTGCATTTTCAACAACAGCTTTGGCCGGCTGTTCATATCTGCCTGTTGGAGATCTCAGAATGGTATCAAAATGGCGCTTTAGTGCTGTTTAGGGAGTGTTAGAGTAGTACCTCAACCATTTTACGTGACTGCCTACCAAAGCCGTTGGCTTACACTCCAAGAACAGGTAGGTTGAGACTTAGCTCTTATTACTCTACTCTGTAAACTGCACTGAGTTTGTCGTGCTAAAATGCTGGAATGTAAGTTCCTGTTGAATGTCGAGACTCAGGTTGAACTCACATCCACCGCCGCAGAACTGGTAATGAACCATTTTGAAAGAAACCAGTTTCTGCCGAGACTTCCTTAATCAACTGTGAGTGGGTCTCTTGCTCATGTGTGATGTGTGAGAACATCATTTATGTATGTATGTATGCGTGTAAGTAAGGCGCACACGTTGAAACATGAAAATTATCCGGAAATTAACTACTACAAGTTTTAACAATAGCAAAAAAGGGGTCATCAAAACGTGTTTGAAAACATGGCAGCGTCTCGCGCCAAAGTGTCTGCACGTAACTAAACAAAAGTAGAACACGAAATAGAATTTTGTATGAAGGAGTTACTCTAAAATTAGCAGCCAGCCAAAGCGCACGACTCACTCGTAGTTCAGCCAGTTGTTTAGCTTTCACGAAACGGAAAATTTTAAACACTCCTTGATGGCTTCATTAATTTTGAACGCGCAAGTTGACGATACTGATGAGGCGAGAAATGTTTGCCAAGTGCATAGCTTAACTAAACTCTGTCTCAGTTGTAGGTGCTTTGGATTTCATAATCATTTGCTGTAATTTTTATTCCTACAGTGGAAAATATATTAATGATATCGAATATTGAAATCCCCTTTAGTGGCTTTAGAAGTATTTTAGTGGAATAATTTCACAAGCTGCAATAAAATACAGGAGACATTTGTTTTATAAATATTTACTTATATGTACAGATGCAATCATTGTTGTAGCAGCAACAGCAATAAAAAAATTAAAATCGCTCAACTGTGTAGTACTTTTTGTGCTCGCCTCGTCCACAACTTCCGTCATCATGTCGGTTGCATTTGGTCTACCACAAAATTACCAGCTCTGCGTTACTTCCCTTTTTTCATTGTCACTTTCGTTTACACTTTTACTTTGTATGTGGTGCTTCTCACTATTTCTCTGGTGATTTTTCAAATAATTGTAAAAAGTAATAGTAAAAAGTCACAGCCATTCCGATGAAAATGTTAGTTTTTTCAACATTTTGCAATACAATTTTTAGTTTTTTCTGGTTGAGAATTTGCCCTCAAATTGGAACTGTATTTTAGTAAGTTAATTGTATTGTGGCGGTCGCTGCAACTGAATGAGTTTGTGTGCGACTACCACTCGATGGAGCGCGGGTTTGAAACTCACAGCGAGCATGAAACAACAAAGGATAGAAAAAATTGTTTTCTATTAGCGGTCGACTCTTGGCAGACAATGGCAAACCTCTGAGCTTATTTCTGCTTAGAAAAGGCTTCCTATAAAATGCTATCTACCGTTCGGAGGCAGCGACTCAACTGTAGACACCTCGATTTGTGGAGCAACATCACCACACACACCTCAAATCAAAAGAGGGTCTCGGCTGAACACCCAACAAAGCGCGCAGGGCGTCAAATATTTATTGTTAAAAAGTTCTGCAAGGACACAGAAAATTTATTTACGAAAAAAGGTATTTTACAATTATTGAGCTTATAAGTACGTATTTTCATGCTAAAACCTCATTCTCGTATAATAACACGGTGCAACACTGAAAATACACCTGACAAATTACACACTGTAGGTTGTTTATATGGTCGAATAATGCATAAAAATATTTTTGTTATTTTTGTTGTACCCTCCAATTTTTATTTATTTATAAAAAACCGTTTTTTCAGACTTTGCGCGGTAATCTACAGATATCTCAGTCATTTTTTCACCGATTTTCAATATTTTATATGTTTTGAAAATGATATTGTCAGACCTTTCAAATGAAGTACAACAAGTAATTATTCAAACTAGTTAGTTCTGATTTTTATTTGATTAAACCTGGAGAAAGTGTTTTTTTTATAATTTTTTTAACTTTAACAATTTTTTATTGCATAATTTTACAACAAAATTAAATATGTTTGTTAATATTCTTTGAGTGCATTTATTAACGAAGAAATTAATGTATTACTTTCAATAATCGGACAAAAATTACGTGAAAATCATACCTCTAAAACGACTTCTGATGTCCCCCAATTTGGGTCGAACTTTTTACTTTCTTTTCTCATGTAAAGGACAAAAAAGGTGATATTTTGAAATGATTGTATGGGGAACCCCCCAGGGGAGTTCCAGGGGGTGTGCCACTGGCATGGGTGGATCGGCCGTCCAAAGTTAGTGGGGGTCGGTCATACATTTGGACTCGATTGGAGCACTCTAAATGGGTTAAAGTGGGATTTTTCGTTCGACCCAAATTGGGGGACATCAGAAGTCGTTTTAGAGGTATGGTTCCTTCGGCAAAGTTTCTTATTTTGATCCCTAGAATACGATTTTTACAGAGCAATGGGCGATTTTTAAATCAACCCGCCCTAATATGTAGTCATGGTCATTCTCTGAGCACTGAACATATTTGTCATAAAAAGAACATCTCCCTTATAGGCTTTATAAAACTGACGTAACCTTGGCCAAAGCAACAAAGGCCCTCGTGATCTGCAAACGTGTAGCAGGAAAATCCTGGGGCTGTAGCCCAAGAATCTTGACCTAAGATTCAGGGTGCATCACTAAAGCGATTCAGCCTGGCGTATAGGCCTGATGGAGGTGATGCTTGAGCTGAAACCACTTCGTATAGTTATTCATCAATCAGCCAAGCGTACCCTGTTGAATATTACCAGGAAAGGCTTCGGAAGAGGAAAAGTTATTCCAGTGCAGCTCCCACTAACCCAGCTTCTCAGAAATGATATCACTCAAGTCATCAAAATCGAAAAGAAGTTCAGAATAGAACTGGACGATGAGTTAAACTTTAGTAGACCTGCATTTGAAAGGTAGTAGACCTGCACTAGTACACAGATGTCTCGAAGTATTAGAAAGCACAGGCGCTGGAATATACGGCCCCAGAACCAAGCGCTCTGTGCTGATGTGGAGTTTTCCGAGCATATTCCAAGCAGAAGTGCATGCCTTCTGTCCAAGTGCAGAGATAAAATAATATAGGCAAACATTTCCGGAATGAGCAAATTGCGTTTGTGAGCGACAATCAGGCGGCACTCAAGGCTCTATCATCCTGTGAGAGTAAGTCCTCACGGGTCCTTGAGTGCATCGATTAACTGAATCTACTAGGAACGCACAATCGCATCCGGCTAACTTTGGTTCCAAGACACAGGGGCAAAACTTGGAACGAAGTAACGCACGCATTTGCGAGAGAGGCTGCGGCCTCGCTTTTAATAGGACTCGATCCCTTCCTTGCTAACGGACAACGCACCATCAAGGAGAAGCTCAAGAGTTAAGAGCTAAAGCTAAAAAAGATTTGCTGGCACCAAACTATGGGGCTACACCAGGCGAAATTCTTGCTGCAGGGGTACATCCAAAAGAGGTTTAAAAACCTCATAACTTTCCCCAAAGATAAATTGAGAGTTTTCTCTAGCGTTCTCACTGATCCCTGCATTATGAGTAGTCATCCGCACAGGATCGAGATATGGTCCGCTGATTCTTGTTGTTTCTGCTACCAATCCCAGGAGACTCCAATGCACCTTCTCCTGGAATGCATCACTATAGCGTAAGGAAGGTTGGGACATCTCGGCCAACTGCAGCCAGAAGAAAGTCACATACGCACAAATCAATCCAGTTCTATCCAGAATTTAATAAGGGAACTGGGTTCAGATGAGGTACTATGATGAGTAGAGGGCTCAAAAGACTATTAGGTTGAGGTGGGAACCTCGAAGAAATCTATATATCTATCTGAAACTGTAGGTACCTTCTTCTGAAAATAGTAATGCCATAAAAAGTTGGTTCAAATTTTCATTAAAACTTAAGGGAAGGCTTACAAAAAGCTTAACAAATATTCTCTAGTGAACTTTGTCTGGCTTTAAAAAATAATTCTATACCTTGAGTAAGGGAATGAGTGGGAATAAGCTCAGTGTTTTATTACAACTTAACTGACAGCGCAACAAATATTCTGTAGTGAGTTTTTTCACGAAGAAGTCATTCTGTACTTATATCAAAAATTTTAATTTTCGTTAGAAAAATAGGCAATGCGTTCAAGATTTTCATATGTGAACTGCTATCCCCCTCTCAAAGAATTTGGCACAATAAGCTATTAAGCATCATAAGAAATATTCTGATTTCACACCCTCATAAAATCAAAATCATATGAGTACCAGGGCATTCATGCATCAACGGCAATACAATCGCTGATACTATTGACAAGAGCATTACTACTTATCTATATGTAAAAATGATGTTTATCGACTCATAGAGCAGCAGAGGCAAACCAAACTAGTAACTGGCTAGGTTCACTATAGCCACCAGGATTAATCTTAATTGCACTAAACCAAGTTACTTATAGTTGCTCCCATCTAACTATACTACGCCTTACACTCGCCTACGTATTGGTCACAGTGTGCACATCTACTACAAGGAGACAGCCAAGCCTGTGTCCATTTTGTAATGTTCCAGCTGGTATAGTGCACTTATTAGCCTTACTAGCACTGCGATATCTGTTTGTTTTTTCAACATTTTTATTGTTATTTAAGCTTTTAAAAAATAAATAAACTCATTAAGCTAAAGTACTGTTGTATTAAATTTTCTTTTTATTGTTATTTTGTTAAGTTGCCGGCCTCGTAATAGAGATGTCGCTGGTGATATCGATATACTGCTGATTTGAAGGTGTATATGTGAGGTCTCGATGACAGTAGTTGACATTCGTTTGAAGCGTAAAGATCTCCTTTTTATCTGACGTCGAAAAAATATCTACGTTCGTCCTCAAAAAACAGCATTTGCGGGAAGTCATGCTTCATTTTGACCTTTTACAGAAAAGTGCAGCTGAGACGTGTCGTATATTGATCAATATTTACGGTAATCACGCTCCATCCAATACAACTTGTAAAGAGTGGTTTCGATGCTTCCAAAGTGGCAATTTCGACGTGAGTGATAAATATCGTGAAGGGGCACAGAAAAAATTCGAAGATGCTCAACTGCAACAACAACAATTATTTTAGGAAGACGCATGTCGAACCCTTTGTGTTATGTCCTAAGAATTGGATATTGACAGATCAACCGTCGGTAAACGTTTGCACGCGATGTGAGTGATCCAAAAAGTAACTGGGTGTTACAACAATTCAAGAAGAGGGATACCGAGAGGCGTTTGGTAGCATGTGAGATGCTCCTTAAGGGGGGAGCCTGGTTTATAAGGTCAAAAAAATCATTTTTTTTTTTTTCGTTTTAAGCGATTCCTAATATATAATATTTCAGAATATTCACACAAAGTTACAGAGCCTAATTCTCAATATTTCTGTAGATACAAAGCCAAAGGTAGGCGAGCGTTAGGTAGTTACGCTGTGACCGGACAGCTATAGTACAAACTTTATCTTCTTTCTCGACTTTTCATTTTTATGATTTCTTTGAATTGGCGTACATGAATGAAAACAAACTAATGAACCTTTTGAAATGAGTCATAGCTTTTTCCCTTCAGTATTAAATTCTCTTCTATTTGAAGTAACAAAATAAATAAAAAAAAAATTTTCAAGATTTTTATACCAAGTTGAAGTGAATTTTTTTTTTATAGAAAGACATTTTTTTCTTTAAAACCTCCAAAAAGGTTAAAAAATTTTGGAATTTCTCTCAGTTTTCTTCGTTTATCTAGAATAAAAATCATGATAATTAGAAATGCATTTGAATTTTTTGCTTTAGATAATAATTACGAGCTGTATCTTGTACGCCAGTTGGAAACTCCAGCGTTGCAGCGCTCTACTAATTTCTATGTTAAACATTTTTTGCAACTTATTTTAACCAGTACAAAAATTTTTTATACTTTTTCAATGTTCATTAAAAGATAGAAAAAACTTTGCAGTGCTAAATTAATTTTTTCCTTAAAAAAAAAATCGCAAAGAGATGCAATTTTTAGACCTCATAAACCAGGCTCCCCCCTTAAACGGCAGAAAAGAAAGGTCTGCATCGCATTGTCACTGCATCTATTATGATAACACTAAGCCTGCCAGGTGAAATTCACCCCACCCGCTGTATTGCCCAGACATTGCACCTTCGGATTATCATCTGTTCCGATCAATGCAGTCAACCCTTATTGGAGAGCTGTTCACTCATTACGAGAGCATCGCAAACTGGTCAAGTCAAAATAACTCGATATTGTCGTCAGAGAAATCCGTATGCTGCCTAAGAGAGTCATGTATTTTTTAACTGTTTAAATAATTCGTAACTTTGGCTAAGAAAGGAAACTTAATTCCCATACCCAAAATATTCACTTATAATTGAGAATACAAAAAAAATATGTTAAAAAATCTAATTCATTGTCTAACTCATTTGATATTTTATTATGTGAAAAATGAAACAAATTATTTTGTTTTGAACTCATCTCGCTTGCGCTTCATTGAATTCTGTTTTCCTTCTTGACTGCATTTTCTCGGAACTTTCACTAAGTTCTCCATCTTGAATTTGTATTTCCTTTTACATGTTTATGTTATTGCAATAAGAGCAAGAACATGAGCAAGTGCATTAAGGGTTCACCACAAAACTGTCCACACATATACATATGTACGTTAGTATATAAGTATATTGAATGTTTTTATTGACACCTAACAGACGTATGAATAAGACAGGCATCGTCTGCTTGCTTGCTTTTGCTACTTTTTGTTTCTGTATCTTCACAAGTTTTCTTTGCCAGCCTTGCTGTGGGTTCTCTGGTTACTCTCATCCACTTATACATACACGCGATGTATGTGCCAATTTGTAATATGTCTCATTTGTTCAGGTGTCGTGAGAACTTCTACAAATGCAGTCATGTGTCAGATCCTATAACACTTCACAGCTCCAGAGACAACTGTTTGCAAGCTCTTTTAAGTGGAAGGCATTCGTACTGCTTACTGCAGCCAATCTACTATATATATCAATGACTTTTTCTGTAGCATATTTTGAAATGCAAATATCATACATACATGCATATATTTACATATTTACGTATATATGGTATGCATGTGTGCCTTGTAGAGAAATTAGCCGGTTTGAAACTAGTTCTCTCTTAGTTAATTCGAAGCCAGAATAAGTTTTCTTGCCCTCTTTCAATAGTTCAGAAAGGGAGTTATCTCACTAAGCGAGCATTCCTCCATGTGAAGTCTTTGATATGAGCGAGGCTTCTACATTACGTAAAGCTTTACTTGAATTAAGCCGTGACTAGTATAAAAGCTTGATTTTTTTTTTTTTTTGACAGTGCTCTCTTTTCTGTACTACTTCAACTGGATTTGAATTCAAAGCGCCGTAACGTTCATTGTAACGAATAAATCGATGGGCTGCAAGGGACTAACTGATATGTAAACAAAAATCAACTATTTGAGTTAACAATTTGCTAATGGAAACACTCGCCATTTCTGAAACTTGACAGAGTCCTTAACTGCGGATAAGTTATTGATGGAGTACTGCTACAACTCACAAGTGATGAAATAAACGTTGTTCGAAATGATGAAGGGCTAGATTGAGATTTTTCGGGCATAATTACCTGATTACTTTAGGTCTAAGAAAGGCTATATTAAGGTTAAAGAAAATCATGAAGAAAGTAGGTTTTGGTTCAATACTTTTTACAGACTTTAAGCAAGCAACTTTTTCTTAAGCTTCTCGTTAAGAAATCCACATTTTCGGTATGAAATATTTTAGTCTGATGGAAGGCAATAAAAGCTGTCTTTCTAAAGACCGAAGATGCAGGGTTTGATTGAAAAGTAATGAGCCTTATTTTTTTTAACCGTTAATCGCTTGGCATACGCTCCGCGCGGGAAGGCTCATTACTTTTCAATCAAACCCAGTAGTTTCTCCACATGAATTGTGATTGGTGGTTGTTTCATCATTGCTTCGTGGATAGCGTGTCCGGCATTTTCCAGAGCCATTCGTTGTTCGAGTGACGAGTTTTCTTACGTCATTCTAAATTCATTTAATAAAGTGAATGAAATAATCCTAATTAGTGACCAGCACCGTTTAACTACCACTGTCTCCGTGTGATGATGTCTTTTTTCTTTTTTGCTTCTAGGTCAGATCCATTTAGTAAGGTCCAAGTACAGCAGCAAATTATTTATCTCGATGTCTGAGATCTCATTAATTTGCTGTAAGAAAGGCTTACTGAAGGAGCGAAGTCGTGCCCTAGCTAGCCTTGGGCATTCACATAAATAGTGGAAAAGACTTTCCTTCACCCCTTCCGCTTCACAGCTTCTGCAGATGAGATTGAAAGGAAGGTTGAGTATGGCTGAATGATCTCTTACCTTCCAATGACCTGTAAGGGGTGCAGTGATGCGTGAGATGTTTGGTCGAGAACATCCTAACAGGTGATTCGTCCTTTGGTTTTTGTACGACGGCCATGTATTTTTATTGTAATACATGTACTTAGTTCCTTCCACCTTCTTTCGGCTAAGGCATGATAGTGTGAAGCAATGGATGCGTTTATTGTGTTCAGTGGGGTGGAGACTGCCACCGCCTCTGCTAAGTCTAGTGTCGAGCCTTTTCAAGCCAATGACTAAGCAATTCTAGTTCATCTCTACACTGTAAGACTAGTTTTGGATGAAATGGAGTTGGAGTCTAAGGCCTTCGAGTCTTGCACCATATTCCTTGTAGAGTTTTAGTAATTTGCGTGCTTCTCCGATCGTTAAAAGTTCTACCTGGCACACGCTGGCATAGTCAGAAAGTCAAATTGACAGAGATAGGTTGAGCGGCTCCGAATAAAAGCCATCGCCCACACCACAGCTCATCTAAGAACTGTCAGTGTAGATTTCAACATCGTGTTTTCTAATCACCTTCCCTTTGCCCCATTTGGATCTCGATGGAAAACGTTCCGTAAAGTCTTTCTTGAAGTTAAGGTCGGGGACTGTGTAGTCTAATTTGTTTTTGAGCAGCGAGGGTCTCTATAGGAGGATCTTGCCGTGACCGTATTTGTTGTATTCGACCATTAAATGTTGCCACAAAATAATTATTGGTCACATGATGATATCCTAGCTCTGTCCCACAGTGGTTACTCAATACGAATAAACGCTAATAAAAGATGATGTATTCCACACAAATTTTGGCAAAGTCAGTACGAATCTAAATGGTATTATATTTTTTATGCTGGGTTCAAATGTTATCTTTTTCGTTGAAAGCGAATTTAATTTCTTTATGGACTGTTAATTCTTTTAATACGAGTTATTGTTGTTCTATGCAGGTGAAAGTTTTTAGCTAAGGTAGTAATGGAAGGATCAGTGAGAGACCTTTCACGGCTGCAATGCACACGTAATTTTGACAATGCCTGTCAAGAAGCTTTTCATATCACTTGGTTATGTTACTCTCCAGGACTATGTTTTGAACCCATTCCCATTTGACTAACCATCGACCTTCCACACATAAGCACGCACAGACACGACATTCGTACACATTGAATGAAGGAATCTCATTTACACACCAGGTACCGGCCGGGTGTGAATGCGAAAGTCACTGCACTAGGCCAAGTTTTCCCAGCCAGGGATGTAGGCATGTGCCTCGGTGTGTCATAATAGCTTTTATTTTCCGCATACAACCGGGAGATGCACATTGCATAAAAATTTGCATATTGTGCCGTTATATTACCATAATATAAGTGGCTGAATTCTACTGAGTGTTGCGGTATCACAAATTAAATGCATTTGAAGTGACTTAAATGTATCGCGAATGTTGCGTGATTGTAAGTCAGCAGCGAAGTAAGCTGAAGGCGCGCCGATAACCCTCTAGCGACCTCATAATTTCATATTTCTCAGGCTTATCGAAAAACAGTCAAAGGTTTGAGGGTCGAGGGGTTAACTTAAATAGCTGCCCTTGCGAGGGGCCCACTTGAACAAAAAAATAAAAAATTTTCCGTTTTGATACCACACAGGGGGAGGGGAACAGAAAAGGGGAGGAACCAGACAAAATCCAGGGCTTGGACTAGAGAATTTGAGAATGTCGACCAACGAGTGGTGATTCAATGAATTTCCGCAGATGTGTGATATTAAAGCGCGCTATATCCGCTGGAGTAGCGAAAAAGTGAGAGCCCAGATGTTTAAACCTTGGCGCGACGAGCAGGGCAGCTGATAAGAAGGGGCTGAGATGATTCCACAGCTTCTGCAGAATGGACTTGAAGCAACCTCAAATCTCACCGCAAGCCAACCATCAAAATGGAGAGCTGCGGCTTTATTAGCCTTAGGTGGTCTCTCGAGCGCCCCCGATCTACCCGTGGCCAGAAGGATCTCGCAACTTTGCAAGTTTGCGCACTAGCCCCCAGCGCTCACTGAGTTGACTCGAGGCCCATCTTTCCATAGGTTCCCATGGAAACCCCAATCTTCTCATTCTGCGACGAAACCGTCTCCAAAATTCCCTGTTTAGCAAGTTCACCAGCCCAGCAGTTTCCCTCTATACCGCTGTGACCGCGAACCCAAATGAGCCTAATATCGAAGTATTCGGAAGCAATAGAGAGAGAAGCCAGACATTCCTTGACCAATCTCGAACGCGCAAACAACGAGCTAAAGGCTCTAATGGCCGCTTAGCTGTCGAAGTAAATTTTAATTCCTTAACGGTAACTACCGAAGTGAGCAACCAATACACCGCTTCCTTAATTGCGACTACCTCCGCTTGGAACACACTACACTGGTCCTTCTTCTCAATTGGCGCGATAACCGCTTACGCGATTTTGGCCGAGTTTAACAAAGCGCGCCAGTCGTTTCTTTCTCGTGCTAAGTTGCGACACACTAAGTGAAGCAAAGTCCTACTCCACCTGATCTTTCCAACGCAGAGGAGGCCTTCCTCTTCCTCTGCTACCACCAGCTGATACCGCATCGAATACTTTCAAAGCCGGAGCGTTTGTATCCATTCGGACGACATGACACAGCCAACGTAGCCGCTGGTTCTTTATTCGCTGCGCTATCTCTATGTCGTCGTAAATCTCATCGTTCAATCGCCTGCGATACTCGCCGTCGCCAATGTGTAAAGGTCCACAAAACCTTCCATAGAATCTTTCTCTCAAACACTCCACACGACGCTTCATCGGATATTGTCACCACCCATGCTTCTGCGCCATAGGTTAGGACGGGCGTGATGAGAGCCTTGTAGAGTGTTAATTTGGTACGTCGAGAGAGGACTTTATTAGTCGGTTGCCTACTTAGTCCAAAGTAGCACCTGTTGGCAAGAAAGGTTCTACGCTGAATTTCCAGGTTGACATTGTTATCGGTGTCAATGCTGGTTCCTGAATAAACGAAGTCTTTTACAACCTCGAAATTATAACTGTCAACAGACGCGCGTGCACTAGATCAAGGAAATTGTAAAGCGGCAGAGTTGTGAAACTGAAGGGGTTCACTTTAGAGGATCACCGCGGATGCTTCTAGTCATGAATGGACCGTTGGGACCATTGCGTGGAGTTAGAAGAAGACCAGCACAAATGGTCGATAATAATATTTAGCTCGTAACTAAATTTGATATTTTTTATTGTAAAATTCTCGTATTGTATGCTGATGATTATTTGTTTTTTGCTCACTCTCCTTAACTTTATTTGATTGTACAGTTACTAACAGTGCATATTTCCTAGTTCCTCGTTCTCTTTATAATAATTTATTAGTAAAAGTGAATTCGTTGACGCAAAGCCTTTGCAACTTTAATACTAGAATATCAGCAGCATAGGGAGCATTTGCAAAGTTTTAAACAAATATCCATAACAACTCCAAAGCACTACCGAAGAGTTCCAAATTACATTTTTTCTAACTGAAATGAACTTATTTTAACTCAACTGGGGAGTATTAAGTTAAATCTACCACCACTGCAATGCGGCTGGCGCAGCTGTTTAGTGTAGCAATCATAGCTTCAGCGCCAAATAGAGCGCTTGTCTTTCGAGCAACTTTCCAAATTGTCAATAAATGCGCGTTGAGTGATTTCCGCAAACTTTCCCAGAAGTATGTCAGAAATAGCAACGGCAGCGGCAGCGGCCATGGCTACAGAAGTGTAGCGGCAGCAAAAGCCAATACACTGAAGAATACACAAAAAGTGCAAGTGTAGAGCGATTTGTGTTATCGCTACCGCATAACTGTGGATGAAATCAAATTTTCCACATGCCAATGCAGGCAAGCAACAAGGAAATCTCACAATTCAATTTGCATTCAACACAAACAACACTTAGGGAGACTAAGCCGGTAGAGTGCCGAGAAAAAGCAAGGAAAAACATCGTAGTTGTCACATCTGATTGCCACGACCGCGTCACCAAGTCGCTAAAATTAAATTTTTTATCTCGCTATAATTTTCACATCCGTCAAAATGAGCGCAACAACCGACAATGACTGCTTCAACTGCAGGCAAGAAAACAGGTGGCAAATAATCACCTGCCAAGGGAAATAAATCAGTGCTCGGCATGCCACTGATGGCAGCTTTTGAGCTGTTGCTGCTTCTTAACTGCTAACCCTTGGCTGGTGACTAAAAGAACTCAGCCCACACAAATCAGTGGGATTGACGCACAGAAACTCAACAACAACAAAAAAGAAATAGCAAATTTAATCCTACTTCCGGTGCTACTTGGGTTAGCTAATTTTGCAATAAACCAAAGAATTCAAGTGGTGCCAGTATTAAACAGTTCTCGATTTATATATTGATGCGTCAACAAATACCATCATCTGTAGAGTATTCCGGTCGAGCACCAACCCTGTGGAGATCAACGAATGAGCAGCCCATCCTATGGCAAATGAAACGCAGAAAGCGGAGATGATTAGGTCACGCGCATTGAAAATCACTAGATAGCATCACGAGAATGGCACTGCACTGGAACCCGCGAGGCAGCAGAGGTTGCGCTTGACCAAAGGATGCTTGGTCGATGGTAGAAGGTCGATGTTGCGCGAACTAGCAGATGCCAACGTCACTTGAGACGGTGCAAAAACAAAACCACAGAACGAACCTTGTCGAGGACCTATGCTTACGAGCGGAGTGAAAAAGGAAAAATTAAAATTAAAATATTTATATAGTGACGTCATAGACAATATAACTGTGTTCACAAATAATAACCTTGTACACCGTATAACAGTAAAATTTATCAGGAAAATTTCATATCTACTTAGGGCTATAAATTTTAATTTTTTACAGTTTTTAGATTTTAATTTTTAACTAATAGGACTATGAATAAGTTCGTGCGGTTTTACAACAGATGGCGTAACTTGATTATTATTCCATCGATCCACATTTCCAAACATTCATTGGAGAGCTACTGTCGTAAGGCACAAACGTCAGTATAAGTTTTTTATTTGAAGCGTAAACAACAATATTTTTACCACACTTGAAAATGTCGAATTTCGTGCCAAATAATGTGTTTTTGCGGGGAATTCTTCTTCATTATTTTAATATGAAGAAAAAAGCAGCCGAAAGTCATCGTATCTTGGTGGAAGTTTATGGTGAGCATGCTCTAGCTGAGCGAATGTGCCAGAAGTGGTTTGCACGCTTTAAAAGTGGTGATTTTGGCTTGGAAGACGAAGAACGCGAGGGTGCGCCGCCAAAGTTCATGGATACCGAATTGGACGAATTGCTCGATCAAGATCCGGCTCAAACGCAAGAAGAGGTTGCAAAAACTTTGGGAGTTGATCAATCAACCATTTCCAAACGTTTAAAAGCCATGGGAATGATCCGAAAGGTAGGCCATTGGGTGCCGTATGAATTGAAGCCAAGAGACGTTGAACGCCGTTTTATGGCATGCGAACAACTGCTTCAACGGCACAAAAGAAAGGGTTTTTTGCATCGAATTGTGACTGGCGATGAAAAGTGGGTCCATTACGACAATCCAAAACGTCGGGCAACGTATGGATACCCTGGCCATGCTTCAACATCGACGTCGGCGCAGAATATTCATGGCCTGAAGGTTATGCTGTGTATCTGGTGGGACCAGCTGGGTGTTGTGTATTATGAGCTACTGAAACCGAATGAAACGATTACGGGGGATGTCTACCGACGACAATTGATGCGTTTGAGCCGAGCACTGCGAGAAAAACGGCCGCAATACGCCGATAGACACGACAAAGTTATTTTGCAACATGACAATGCTCGGCCACATGTTGCACAAGTGGTCAAAACATACTTAGAAACGCTCAAATGGGATGTCCTACCCCACCCGCCGTATAGTCCAGACCTTGCGCCATCCGATTACTATCTCTTCCGATCGATGCAACATGGCCTGGCTGACCAGCACTTCCGTAATTACGATGAAGTCAAAAAATGGATCGATTCGTGGATTGCGGCAAAACCGACCGAATTTTTCACAAAGGGAATCCGTGAATTGCCAGAAAGATGGGAAAAAGTAGTAGCAAGCGATGGACAATACTTTGAATATTAAATTTGTAACCATTTTACGTCAATAAAGTTTCAAATTTCGAAAAAACCGCACGAACTTATTCATAGTCCTTTTCACTTTTAGATTTAAACTTTTAGTTTTGAAAGTTGCAAAGATATTAATTAGGTAGGTAGGTAGGGTGGTTGTCATAAAGACACACTTAAGCCTTTCGCAAGTCCATTGTGATACCACTGGAACTTATCCTTACCCTATGGATTCTTTTTCAAACCATCCGGTAGCTTTAATAAACGAGCAAAGCTTCGTTAGTTTTAGATGCGCTATGTCCGCTGCATCAATTTAAAATGCCATGCCAAGAGTGCGGACCCCCCTTATCGCTAAGCTTTCACACTCACATAAAAGATGTCTGACTGTTTCCTTTTCTTCTGTATTAAAACAGCTTCTACAGAAATCGAAGTACGGGAGTCCTAACCTTCTAACGTGGCTGGCTATCAGACAATGACCAGTTAATACCCCTATCATTTTTCTTATAGTTTTTCTGTTAAATCTTAACCAGCTTTTTGATCGACCGCTGTTCAATTTCGACCATGTCTGTCTGCTTAGTTCGTCTGTTGTTAGATTTTGCCAACTTGTAAAGGGTGGTTCAAGGGCCGCTGTTGAATGTGAACCACACCTAAACGTCAATGACGCCGCTGGACTTCTTTCTTTGGGGTTATTTGAAAGAAAAGGTATACGTCAATAAGCCAGCAACAATTCAAGAGCTAAAGGATGAGATAATTCGGTACATTAATGGCATAGAACCTCAATTATGCCTCAGCGTCATCGACAATTTGGACGATCGGATGGAGATGTGCCGCCGAGGGCGCGGCGGCCATTTGGTCGATACCAATATTATCAAAATAAAGAGAAATGACAATAATTTCCTAAAAAAATTGTATTTTATTTAACATCAACAGCGGCCCTTGAAACTTAACCACCCTTTTTTTACCTTGTTGATGGTTTCCTTATGTTATCTATCAATAGTTTACAAGTGGCTGAAGGCATGGGTATCAGCGGCTTAGCCACTTGGAGGTCGAACGTTGTACGGGTTCGAACAAGTTCATCTGCCTTGCAGTTCCCTGCTATATTCCTGTGGCCCGCCGCCCAAATAAGGTGACTTTGTAGTATTTTGATACGGCATTTAGAAGTTTAAAACATTCAATGACTGTTTTTGACGAAGGTGTTTTAGATTCTAGCGCTTTTATTGCTGCTTGACTGAAGACTTCATTTGTGGATAATACTCTCGCTTTTATTACCGTAAGTCCCCTTCTTATGGCACTGCAATGATCAGGTAGGCAAAAAGATCGGCTAACTCCGAGTTTATCGGAGTAAACCCCTCCACCTACTCTGTTGTCTGGTTTTGAGCCATCTGTTTATATCATTTGTTTATATCATTTTCCTTAACGATAATCCTTTTATCCCATTCCTCCTTGGAAGAAAATACTATGACGAAGGATTTATCTAAGTTGATATCCTTGGTCTTACAGAAATCCGTTGTAACAGGAATGCAGGGGAACTTTTCTAAAATTGAAGAGTGTCCTCTCTGGTTTGTTCTAAGTAGACCGATTTCTCTTAATCAGAGAGCTGACTTGGCAGCTGTTTGCTTGCCGAAAACAGTAAAAGTTACCAGGAAATTTTCAAATCTACTTAAGACTATAGATTTAAATTTTTTTTAGAGTATTAGATTTTAATTTGTAATTTTTTTTTTCAATTTTAGACTTTAACTTTTAATTTTGAAAATTGCAAAGAAATAGATGAAGAAAAGTTAAAAAAAAGATTTTTTGAATACTTATATTCATTTCTTGATATTAGTAGGGCTATCAGAATAAATGCTATGTATCCAATTATTAAATTTTTATTTTTACTTTTCGCCTGGACAAATATAGTACCATGATGCCGTTTAAAAATTAATTCTTAAGGGGTTATTGGTAGTCAGAGGCCCGAAAAAATGATGATTTTCACGAATTTTTTTTTTGCTACTTAATTAATTTATTTAACAAAAATAAAAACATAGCATAAAAACATTATATTTTAACTTGACTTCACCAAAATTTCAAAAAAAAAAAATTAATAATTGCAAAAGTTATCGCTGTTTGTGTGAAGCCCGTTTCTCCAGAAGTCCCTTGCGGTGAACATCACAAGTCCTTGCAGATTCGTCTAAAACCAATCGGACAAGAAAAATTAGTTTTATTAATAGATAATCTTGTGCCTGATCGAAGCTTTTTTTTTTCTTCAAAATGAACAAAATGGCGGCCTCAGAAAATTTTTTCCAGATTTTAGAGCAAAAAACCAACAGTTAATTGTTAAAAAAAAATCGAAATTTTTGAAAAAAAAATCCTTCGATCAGGCACAAGTTTTTTATGTTTTTCAAAAGCTGTATAAATTTTATTGAAATCTACGTAGCGGTTTTTAAGTTACAGTGTTCACCAGTTTGAAAAACATAGTTTTGAGAAAAACGCATTTAAAGTTTTGCTATCGGCTCCGGAGCGGCCGAGCGCCCTTTGTTAATTGTTGAATAACTTGAAAAGTATTTGTCGGATTCACTTCAAATTTTTACACAATATTTTTAAAACATTATACTTTAAGAAAATGCAAAAAACAAATCGATTTTTTGAAAATTCTGACTACCCCTAACCCCTTAAGTTACTTTAAAATTCCTCAAGGGATTATTTTAAAGTAAATATATGCGCTTTGTTCTTCTTTCCTTATTATTTACTGCGACCGAAAGATCCATTTTTCCGCCTTCATCGATTCAAGATATTTCTCCGGGACCAACTTCCTCAATAAATATTTGTATTTGTTCTAAATATTTTATCGAGTTTGATTTCATCCTCTGGTAAAAGATGTTTATCCTGCTGCTTGTGCCGCTTATGCATCAGTGCTGGACACGCTTTTTTATAAAAGTGTAAAAAGTAGTGGAATTTGCCTTCTATAAGGTAAAGTATACGCAGTGGTTGCCTCTGCCTACGTTTTTCACGTTGAAGCTTTAAAGCCCTTAGAAAATAAATTTATGATGAAAAACTGAGTATGCAACCTTACTGTATAAAATTAATAGTCTTACGTACATATTAAAAAAACACAAAGTTGATTTTCATGAAACAGTGTTACGATATTCGATTTTACAACAAAACTCTGAAATTCCCGCCTTCATAATAATGCTTTGTAAAAATCATTTGATAAAAACATATTGAGTTAAAGTATTACCTACTTTCTAGTATACAAGTATGTAGAGTTTATTCTAAAAGTTCCAGAAATAGTTTTTTAAGTCCTTACAATCAGTTTGCAATATTTTCAAAATATTCTCCCTCTACTACTTCAATGCACCGTGGGCACGGCTTCACCTCCCTCAATTCTCTTCAGTTAGGCTGTTGTTGTTGTTCTTATAGCAACATAAACATTCCCCATATATATACAGAAATTTCCCCTGAGAAGCCAGTCCTTGACCGAATATAAATCCAGGTCGTTCCGGTTACGTAGAATCGACTGTCATGGGAACGCCTTCATTTAGGTCTTCGAAGTTACTTTTATCGCTTCCAGCGTCCCCTACCAAATTTCTTTAAGGGTTCTTTTGTTCCATTCACGGACAAACAGAAATTTGATGTAGCCAGATTGGGGCTGGATCATATACTCTAGCCAGCTTCGAATTGCTGCGGGCAATGCGTTTCGAATTTCTTTCAGGACGTGTTAAATCTTATTATGAAACCGCTCGAACACTTCAAAGTTGTACTACTCTTTAAATGTTTGGCCTAGCGGATGGGCTCACTGTGAACTACAACTTTTCTGTTAAAAAACATTGGCATATTTTTTGGTCGATCTGGGTGCAGAAGATGCGCATAACCAAAATCACTCTTACAACCTCGAAATCATAACTGTCAACAGTGACGTGGGTGCCGATACGCGAGTGTACCGACTGTTTGTTTGAAGACAGGAGGTACTTCATTTTGTCCTCGTTCACCACCAGACCCATTCTAATAGGCAGTCATTTCCAGAGGATGGACGTGCAAATACCTGACTTCTGTGGAAGCTGCCTAGATAAGGAAGAAGAAGATGATCCCGCACCTCCTGTACCATTATTCTACTCTTTACAGACGTAGATTTACTATATTTTTTAATGAATTGGAAGTACTATGGAAATCAGGGATCTTCTAAAATTTTTGAAAAGTTCACTAGTATTCGGAGAGGTAAGGGCAAGTTCCCCACATACCATTTGAATATAAACCTGAGCGTGTCCCACAGTGGACAGCTGCTTCAACTTAACCTGCCCTAACTCATTAGGTAATGGGTGCAAAAGTTTAAAGCTACTTGTTCAGCAGGATCTAGGCAATCAACGCTAGTACGAACTAACCGAAATCTCGATAGTGTAAGCGTGCACGCCAAGAATTATTCGGACTTTGAAATAAGTGAAAAATGTATAGTGAAATGTTTTTTCTTTAAACAGGATTGAATAGTAAAGCAGACTTGCAAATTAACTTTCCCTAAAAAGTTCCATTTCTAGAGACCAACATGAAATTTTCCGTTTCGTAAAATATATATATCCGAGTTCCTCCTTATATTTGTGGTGTGCGTGTGTGATGTTTTTACACCAATGGAGGGACCTTCAGTTCTAGGCCGACTCCGAACGGTAGGTGGTTTTTATGGAGACCATTTTCATGGCAGAAATAAAATCAGGGGTTTACCATCCTCTGCCAAGAAGCGACCGCTATAAGAAAATATCTGTTCTATTATCATATTTCTATTATTTGCTGTTTCATGCCCGAGTACTAAGTCCGTAACAACCCATTTGGCTACGGCGGTTACCGTCATAATATCTCACGAAATAGAAGTCAATTCTCTAATGTCACAAAAATAAAAATTTACCACTACACTCAAATCGCACTTGATATGTGGCCTAAGATGGCACAAAAACGGCCTCACTATATAAAAGTTAAAGGCTGCCACACTGTAGGTGAAATACAATTTGTCATGCTTTAACTCTTTTCACAACATTAAAAAATCCATTAAAATTGTATTCGAAAACTATTCCAAGGACATTCTTGCAATGTTAATGCTTAGAATAACGACTTCCATGTATACAAACACACATGCACATATGTACAGTTCGTCTGCGCTAAAACATGTTTTGTATTTACTCACAACACACTCGCATCACTCTTACGCCTTGCCGTATGTGCCAAGCATATTTTCACTTGTTTTTGTTTATTTCTGTGGTGATGCGAGGAGAAGATATGTGCATGGAAAAAATGCATTGAAGTTCTACGTGCAGTGCATAAAAGTAGTAATGTCTCTGAGGAGCCCAACTAAATTGGATGATTTTAGACATTTTTGCTTATAATTCGTCTGATAATACGAGTAGGTTTCTATTTAACTGGCCATTCGATGTAATTAGGTGCACAGAGAGTGCATCGAAAAGGCAATCAACACTTCTTTATTTGTAATGTGCACGCTTACAAGTTTTCAAGGAATATACCATAGAAGATTTCCCACGCTGTTTCATTCTAAGAAAGGGAAAATTGCAGTAAGTCTTGGTTTTAAAACCTTTAAGGGGAAAAACATAAGCCTGGCGGCAGAAGCGTGATTCCAACAGTTATTACTTTTTGCCCAGTTGATTGGAATGTTTTTTCCAATATCGGTATTTAATTTCTTCATTTATTTATTTAATAGTTTATTAGAACCACAGGATAATGGACAGCACAACAAAGATAATAAAAAATAAAAAAAAATAAATAATTCTCGTGTACGTTTGTTAGGTATTGCCGAGCTCATTCTCTTATTTGAGGTGCGCGTCTTGATATGGCTCCACAATTATTAGGTAATAATAAAAATAAGAAGATGAATATCCATAAAATAAGTGAAAGTAACATAATAGCAGGACAAAATGAAAGCTTACTAGACTAGGATATAACGGTATGTAAATATCAATATCCATTGTACAATATTATGGATGAGTTAACAAAAGTATGCGCAGAAAGGATTGTAGAAGTTGCTCTTATTTAAGCGAGGTTAGGCTAGCCAGGTTTTCCTGTAAGAACAAAGACGGCGAACTGGTGACTGACATCCCGAGCAATCTTAAATTGTGGAGGGAACACTTGTCGAACCTGTTAAACAGTCATAGCTGCGCATGTCACACATGTGAAGATCCCGATAACCGAATCGATGACGACGGAATTGACGTTCCGCTATCCGAACATAACGAGGTGAGAATAGCAATATCACGGCTAAAGAACAACAAAGCCGCAGGCGCCGACGGACTGCCGGCTGAGCTATTCAAACGTGACGGCGAGGAGCTGGTAAGGTGCATGCATCAGCTCTTATGCAAAATATGGTCGGATGAAAGCATGCCTGCCGATTGGAATTTAAGTGTGCTCTGCCCAATCCATAAGAAGGGCGATCCCGTAATCTGTGCCAATTACCGCGGGATTAGTCTTCTCAATATCACCTAGACCTGGAAAGTCTACCATCGACCAAATATTTACAATACGCCAAATCTTGAAAAAGACCCACGAAAGGAGATCGACACAAACCATCCTTTCGTCGATTTCAAAGCTGCATTCGACATTACGAAGAGGAGTTATCTGTATGCCGCGATGTCTGAATTTGGTATCCCCAAAAAACTAACACGGCTTTGCAAGATGACGTTGCTCAACACCAGCAGCGCTGTCAGAATTGGGAAGGTCCTCTCCGAGCCGTTTGATACTAAACGAGGTTTCAGATAGGGTGACTCGCTGTCGTGTGACTTCTTTAACCTGATTTTGGACAGGATCGTATGAGCCGCAGGACTTAATCGCTCAGGCACAATATTTTATAAGAGCGTACAATTGGTGGCGTATGCCGATGATATTGTCATCATCGGCCTTAACAACCGCGCTGTTAGTTCTGCCTTCTCCAAACTGGATAAAGAGGCAAAGCGAATGGGTCTGGTGGTGAACGAGGACAAAACGAAGTACCTCCTGTCTTCAAACAAACAGTCGGTTTGAAACAGTCAGCCTTGAAATCCAACGTAGAATCTCTCTTGCCAACAAGTGCTACTTTGGACTAAGTAGGCAACTGAGCAGTGAAGTCCTCTCTCGACGAACAAAACTAACACTCTACAAGACTCTCATCATGCCCCTCCTAACGTATGACGCAGAAGCGTGGACGATGAAGCAATGCTTGGAGTGTTCGAGAGAGAGATTCTGCGTAAGATTTTTGGACCGTTGCACGTTGGCAACGGCGAATATCGCAGGCGATGGAACGATGAGCTGTATGAGCTTTACGACGACATAGACATAGCCCAGCGAATAAAGATCCAGCGGCTACGTTGGCTGGGTCATGTCGTCCGAATGGATACAAACGGTCCGGCTCTGAAAGTATTCGATGCGGTACCAGCTGGTGGTAGTAAAGGAAGGTCTCATCTGCGTTGGAAAGATCAAGTGGAAAAGGACTTGGCTTCACTTGGTGTGTCCAACTGGCGCCGGTTAGCACTAGAAAGAAATGGCAGGCGCGCTTTGTTAAACTTGGCCAAAATCGCTTAAGCGATTATCACGTCAATTAAGAAGAAGAATAAAATATTGACTCAATTATTAGAGTCACTTTTACTTGGTTGGGCTTTATAGCTGCAAAAATGTGATTGAGATCCTGGGGTAAATGAAAATCCTGCGCAAGTTCTTCGTTGCAGTTCAGCGTAAACAAAGTGGCTGTACTTAATGAGAAATATACTTGCACTGCCAACTTCCAAGCAATGAAAGTCGGTTGATCGCTGGTCAACCAAATTTTCAATCGAGTATTTTTTTAGTAAAACGATTGCATTCACCGTTAGCGGTTCATTTAATTTCTCTTTAACTTTAATGAGTTGAGCTGCAGATTAAAGAGGACAGATTTTCACTGTTTTCAATGCATTGCTTCTTTTATCTTTGTTTGTTTTTTGTTTTTGTGTTTTTTATTTTTGTTTTGGGTAACAGCTCATAATTGCAAACAACCACAGGTGTTCAAAGAAAAATGGTCATTTTAATTGCCCTTTAGTTCATCGCAAACATTTATTTATCTCTGGTTTATCGTGGCTTAAAAAGCCGTTTTCAATGCAATGGAAATTTATTTTCGAAAAATTGATTTCATTCATCCACAACTTAACCGCAACCGTTCGCAATCAGATACACAAAAATTGACTTCCACGTCAACAATGGCATCCGTTTCCTGTCACTTATTGCGCTCTACATACACGAAACGCATACACATACACATGTGCATGCTTTCATCTGCCTACCCTACAGAGAAAGTTTGGTTTAGTGAAAAAGTTTTTCTGATGAGCCGTGATTATGATTTTAATGCTCTCGGATGCCTCAATTCCAAGAGATTTTCGAAAAAAATGCTGAATGAAATATTCGAGTAAGGAAAAAAAATTCGGTAGCACAAAAGCTTTCAGGAGTAACTTAGTGCATCGCTTGGCGAGGTAATCTGAATCCATTCATTCAAAAACTTCAATCTTTCTAATTTGACACTACCTCCAGAATTCTGTGAAAAAAAAACAGGCATCAGAGAAAGATTATTACAGAGAGGAAAAATGTACGAATTGCTTCTATGAAAGCATAAAAAGATTTCCAATTTCTCTAGTGGATGTGTTTCCAGGCTATTAGCAGCATGTGGATATGTACCTACGTCAAGCACAAACAGTTCAAAGAATACGCACAGCCACTCCCACAAACGTGAAAGCCATGTCACGAATGCACTTGCCGCTGTATACCGTAGCGATGATTATCCGGTTTGCGGTGGCTGTCTCATGCCACAGCTTTCGGATTGGAATTGAGATTTAAAAGGTTGCATATGCGTTGCTGCAACAGTTGCTTGCTTATTACACTTGGCACAAGGTGGCAATCCACTGTATCTCAAATATTTAGGGGCGTACCGAATAAGACCAAAAAATATGTATGTAGGTGTGTATGTGCGCATGTTTCTTCAAACTACTAAACTTCTTGGCTGGCGCCGCAACCATCTCAGCGATTGTGGCAGAGTCTGTGCTTTCTGCTACTAAGTGGCGCCAATTAAAAACACCCAATAACAGCCAGCTCTTCTCCACTTGTTATTTGCAACGCAGGAGTTGTGTTTATTTTCCTCTACTCCAGCCATTGCCACCAAGTACCACAGCGCTGAAGCGCTTGCATGCTTGAACACTTGCATATTCACGACGTGACTTTGCCACCGAGGCCGCCGGTTCTTCATTCGCAGTACCGTATCTTTATGGTAGGTTAAAATTGTATAGTTCACCAATTCATTATAGTTCACCAATTCATTTGTTAATGCCAAATCATAAATTTTACCTAGAATCATTTTCTAACACGTCCCAAGGGTCGCCCTATCGGATTCGCTCATTTTCAATGCTTTAGCGCCATGCAACGAGCAATAGAACGAGCTGCTGAGAGAGCCTGGTTTTTGTTTGTTCCGATAGGATTTAATTCTTCAAATAAATGAAATCCTCTTACAAATATAAAGTGAAATTCTCTTACCCATCGGTTATTCAATAAGTTTTGCCGCTCGATAAGACAATGCGTTGCTACTAGCCTGCATTGTCCCTACTTAAGGTACACAATTTTTTAATGAGTTGGAAGATCTCAGTACTGTGGAAATCAGGACTCTAAAATTTTGGCAAAGTTCGCATTGGTTTTAGGTAGATCAGCAAAAATTTGCCATGCGGTATCCCACTCAGCTATGACCCTGAGTATGAGGCTTAGTGGACAGACGCTACAACCGAATCTAAACCTAGACTGTGATGAATATTAAACTGAAAGCTTTCGATTTATAGGTGTACCTGTAGTTTGCAAAAAGATATGCGTTGCACATTCCTGGGGTTAGAATTTTCGGTGGTACTCGATTTTTGATGACCTTGGATGTTTGGTTCCTTTAGTACTCAAATGTGAATATGACTGCGAGTCGAACATACAAAGAACTTTAAATCTTTCTGGACACATTTGGGCACATAAAATGCACATGAAAATTAGGGTGGGTTAACTTTTATAGAAGAAAAAAGTAAATATAGTAGTATATACAGTTCCACAGATGATCTGATATATATTTTATTTATTTTTTATTTATTTATTTATTTATTTATTTACGGGCTGCCCATATTCGACGGACCCGACGGATTTCGATGACTCATTGGGCCCATTCCAATCGATGAGGCTTGCTCGCAGGCAACAATCTTTGCGTCAATTGAGTCTTATACGGGAATAAATGCAAATCAATGCGAATAATTCGTTGTAAAGTGGTCCGAGCAATGACCAACTGCTGAGAACGGCGATTATGGGATGTCCTTGGCGACGCCTTGGTCGGTTTTGATTTGGCCTCTTTGGATTAGAAAGAGCATCACCAGTCGAAAACCTTTCGTACAAACGTTTAATTGTGTTCTTAGAAGGCGCACTTTTCACATTATTTAATATTTTAAACGCACGTTGAGTTTTCACAACTGACTTCTTTTGTTGAATGTAAATTTCAGCAATTTAGGAGCACTCGCGTGGCGTGTACTGTTCCATGGTAAAAATCTGTTTGGGCTGACGCTTCCAACGCGGTATGTCATTAAGTAACCTGACGTATCTGTCAAAAGATACAGGGTTGCCAGATGGGTCCGTCGAATATTGGCAACCCTGTATTTATATCAATAGTACAGAGTAAGACTAAGGCCTTTTAATAGTACTTCAACATTAGTATATTCTCGTACAACAAGAATGATTTTAACATGAAAGTTTCTTTATCTAAATTTTTACACCAGTTCATTAAGAAATCAATCCAATATATGTAACTTGACTAGAATAATAAAAAGATAAACTTTGGTGAGAGGAAAAGAAAAGAAAAATTTAGAAAAAAAAGTACCAATTAAAGAAAATAGAGAGAAATTTAATGCCCTAATTCAAAGCAATCAAACACTTTTAAAGTAATTATAGACTTGTGCCCTGTAGTTAAATCGGTTAAGTCCAGCCTTCACAGTGTCGGGTAATGAGTTCCGCACTTTAACAGCGTTGATGAAAAATAATATAGATGATGATAGGTAATTGGAACGATGGATTTGTTGTGCCTGCGAGACCTTACTGGTATCAACTTCTCTGTCAGGTAGGGAGGGGACTTGAATAATGTAAGTTTGCACATAAGTATGCATTTTCTAGCAGACAAATAACTATTAAGGCAACAGCCCAGTAACCCTGTTCGGGAGGCGGATATATGATCTTGTTTACCAAACCCATATACATAACGCGTGGCATTATTAAATGCCACATTAAGTTTTTGGCAAAATGTGGAGTCGAATTTGCTGTATACCACCTCAGAATAGGTAATGAGAGGCATAATTAGCTGGAGAACTAATCTGCGCCTCGTTTTCTCTGGCGGGAATGTTGCAGAGACTCTCTGCTTACGCAATGTAGCATAAATATTCCCCACAACCCTATTTACATATATAGTATGGTGAGCACAGGTAAGTTTTGAGCTAACAATATACCCCCAATTTCTTACCTCATCCATAAAGGTAAGGGAACTAGTATCTATCCATAATTTAGGGATATTGTCAACATGCAAAACATTGCTACATATAGGTAAGACATATGACTTTGACGCGTTCAAAAATTGAGCAAAAGTCTTCAATGAACCAATACGACTGAACAAGTACCATTGTATATCATCAGCATACGCATGGACATTTACATACTGACAAACGGTAAAAACATCATTGACAAAAAGACTGAATAAAAGTGGAAGATATACCCTTGCGAAACACCAGTGTGTACATATCTAGGCTGATTTTCTAGTCTTAATCTTCTGCGTTCTGCCACCAAGGTAGCTCACCGCACTGTCTTTGAAGCCGAAATAGTGTTTAAGCTTCAAACATAACAATGTGTGATCCACTGGTTGAAATGTTTTAGAAAAATCAACTAAACAAAGTATAGTCAAGTCTCCGTTTTCAAAATAAGTTCTAAGTATTTTACCCATTGCTGTCGAGCAACTGTGGCTTTGTTTGAAGCCAGATTGTAGTGGAGAGAGTAGCCGAATGATATGTACAAATGATGAAATTTTCGTGGCCATAAAGTTTTCGCAAACCTTGGAAAATGTAGGCATTATGCATATAGGTCTATGTCATCAGCATAAACAGCAATTGTCTTTTTTGCGACTGGGAAAACTACATTTACTTATTATATCGACCCCTTAGGTCCTATTTGACCGAAATTTGACGCTTTATTTAACGTACTTAGAATTATCCGATTCAAGTCAAATATGCCCCGTTTTGTTCGCAAACTTTTTGCCGTTTAGAAGACAACTTCATTATCCCCCTTCATAAATCCAAAATCCTTCGGGCTCCCCGCTTCTCGACCACGATCTTTTTCGCTTGGCGTTGTCGTACGTGATCCACTTTTCATCGCCAGTCACCATCCACTTCAAAAATGGGTCAAGTTCGTTCCGTTTTAGCAGAGAATTGCAAGCGTTGATTCGGTCCAAGAGATTTTTTTGCGTCAACACGTGTGGCACCCAAACATCCAGCTTTTTTTGGAATCCAATCTTCTGCAAATGGTTCCAAACGATTTTGTGGTCTACACCTAGTTCCTGAGTAATCGAGCGAATGCTCACATGCCGGTCTCTTTGGATAATTTCAACGATTTTATCAGTCTCTACGACGATTGGCCTACCAGTACGGGGTGCATCTTCGACATCTACTACACCAGAACGAAATCGATCGAACCAACGCTGTACTGTGCGAATCGTTACAGTATCAGGCCTATAAACTTCACAAATTTTTGCCGCCGCCTTGGTTGCATTTTTACCTCAAAGGTAGTAAAAACGTAAAATATGACGAATTTCTTGCTTTTTGGACTCCATCTTTGACGCGCTATAACTTAAGACTGAAACGTACGTACAACACTGTCAAACAGACACTTGTAGTACAGACTGTCATCTTTAAATCGCCATTTAGTGTGACCCGATGCAAAAAGTACAACGCAAGATATGTTTAAATGTCGCGCTCAATTGACAAGATACGATATTACTTTTTCCCCAGCTCAATATATTCTATGACTATCTACGGACGCAAAACGGTTTCCTTTCATAGCCAAATGCAATTTTCCGAATCGATAGAAGTCACAGGAAGCCATATCAGGCGAATACGGTGATGGTTAAAATGCGATTTCTAGTCAAAATGCGAGTCACAAGAGTGAATCGTTGAGATGGTGCATTATCATGCAATAAGCGCCAGCTTCTTCCTTCGCGGTATTCAGAGCGAATTCGAAGCGAAAGCCATGCAACAAACGCTTTGAAACGCCAAGATAGAAAATTGCACTGACGGTTTGGCCCGTTGGCACGAACTCATTGTGGACAATCCCCTTGAAATCGTAAAAACAAATGGGCATCGACTTGATTCTTGACTTCTCCAAACGCGATTTTTTGGGTTGAGGCTCGTCTGGGGCCTTCCACTCCGCACTTTGACGCTTAGTTTCAGGTTGGATGTTGGAAACACCACGTTTCATCACCAGTTGCAATGTTGTAAAGGAAGCTCTCGTCTTTTCTCGCCTCTTTAATGAGGTCTTTCAAATGTTGAATTCTGAGCAATTTTTGGTGCTCGGTTAACTTGCGCGGAGTGAAACGTGCACAGACCTTTCGTTAGCCCAAAGGATCAGTTAAAATGCAATAAATCGATGCTTTGGAGATACTCAGCTCCGATTTCATGAATTTCAACAATGATTTATCTTCATTTTTGATAAATTTACGAACACATTCGATGGAGTTTTTGGTGATTACTGATTTTGGGCGGCCCATAAGTTCATTGTCATTTATGTCCTCACAACCATCTCTGAAACGTGTAAACCACTCATGAACTCTGACACGAGATAGATGATCATCGCCATAAACTTTTTTCAGCAATTCAAATGTTTCGGTAAATGTTTTAACGATTTTAAAACAAAAATTTGATATTAGCTCCATGTTTGAAACTAATTTTTATACCGATGACATAAATCTACTGACACTTTAGACGCAACAGCTTCGCTTCCACTGAACGAAAAGTCACCAAGCTTTCACTGGAAGTTAGCTAGAGATGTAACTTCCAACGCACTAACTGATTAAGAAGATGGCGGAATTAGAAATATTTTATGGCGCCAGTCTTGTTTATTTTGGACTTCACCTTGTATTCCTAAAATTAAATTAGAAATATAAATGTTGGAAATATTAGTTACGCGAAGTATGAGTACCATAACAAATTCGAATGAATACGCCAATGAATCTCGTACAAATAAATAAATCAGCGTTATATAGGGTGGTTTGTTAAGAACTTGAGAGAACTTAAGAATTTAAAATGCTAGTACATAGCAAAAATATTATTGGAATGATTTTTTTTTATTATTGTATTAGGTGCGCAACTAAGTTATTGCTGTTTTTTTGATGAAAATAAAACTTTATTCTGAAAAAATGGAATCATTGGAAGTGTTGCCCATCGCTGGCTACTACTTTTTCCCGTCGCGGTAAAACTGTTCAATCACTGTAGAATTACGTTTTCATGCCTTTCCGTGTATTGCGGACGCTTCTCGCGCAGCGCTCGGATCAATCGCATCAATTGAAGTCGATACCGATCCCCAGTGATGGTTCGCTTAGTTTTAACAGTTCATAATAAATAACACCAACTTGGACTCACCAAATACATCGCAGCGTGAATATACGGCCGAGGCGACGACGTAGAAGCATGACCGGGCAGTCCCATGACTTTCTTTTCTTTGGATTGCTGTAACGAATCCATTTTTCATCACTCGTCACGTTCCGATGAAGAAAATCCTTCCTTTTTTGCCGCTGGGGCAGTTGTTCACAGCCGAAAAAACGACGTTCAACATCCCTTGGTTTTAACTCATAAGGAACCCAAGTCCCCTGTTTCTAAATCATTCCTAAAGCACGCAATCGCGTAGCGGGTAACTCTTAACACTGAAGCAAGCTCTTCTTGCGTTTGCCATGGATCCTCATTGAGCAATGCCTTCAATTCAGCGTCTTCGAAGGTTTTTGGCCCTCCTTCACGCGGGCGGTAGTCAACATTAAAATCACATTGAAGCGGCGGAACCAATCTCGGCACATTGTTTCACTTAAAGCATCATCTCCATAAACTTTTTGTAGCTCTCGATGCGCTTCCTCCGCCGTTTTTTCGTTGAACCAAATGTCATCGATGTTAAGCTGATTAATTTTTGGAAACAAGAATTCCTCAATTTGGATACGTTGCTCTGGCATTAAACGATATGTGATGGTTTGCCAAAGCTTATTGAATAGAAATGTCAACACGGTTTGTCATTCTTAGCCGTCAAGCTATAGTTATCGATATCCATAGTTTTCATATAGCTAACAAAAATACCAGGTATGTAAGACATTACATTTATGTTACATTGAGATCAAATGCATCATTTGGGAAATAAAATTGAAATGCGAAGCCAAATCACACATTTTCCAATACAAATTTCAAAATCATTCGAGCGCAGCAAAAAATCATAAGCTCTGCCAAAAACTTTTATTTATTTTTCACATTTAACAATTTGCCCAACAAAAAATTTGTTGTTTACAAATAATAATCTGCGGCGGCCGCTATAGCCGAATAAGTTGGTGCGTGACTGTCATTCGGAATTCGGAGAGAACGTGGGTTTGAATGCCCATGAAACCCCAAAATGAAGAAAAACTTTTTTTTATAATAGCGGTCGCCCCTCGGCAGGCAAAGGTAAGTCCCCGAGTATATTTCTGCCATGAAAAAACTCCTAATAAAAAATATCTGCCGTTCGGAGTCCGCTTGAAACTGTAGGACCCTCCATTTGTGAAACAAAATCAAGAAGCGTGCCACAAATAGGAGGATGTGCTCGGCTAATCTAAGTTCCTGCTGGCTTATCGTGGTTTTCACTCACTAAAAGATTATTGGCGAACACTTTATTTATATTTGTTTAGCTCCATATTAATTTACATTGAATTTGTTAGCAAATTATTTAAAATATTCCCATACACCTTCTACCACAAAGTATCTGCCAACAAAGGAAGCTAGCCTAGAGATACAACAGATGTTTAACAATGAGACTAAAAAAATAAGAAAAAATATTTAATTTTTAGCACAAATATATATTCTCTATAATAAACAAAGTAAATGATCCCACTATTAACAAAATGTGAAGAGGTAAATGCCATGAAAGCAGCGTAAAAACTGTAGGAGGTAAGGTCAACAAATCTCAAGTCGAAGCAAAAATCAGCTCAGGAAAATAACTCTGCAAAAAGAAGAGATAACAGGAAAGGACGTGGTCGACCTCGCGTGATTCGAACCAGTGCAGCCTTAAAAGTCGTTCGAGAAAGAATTCGCAGAAATCCACTAACAAAGTAGAAAATCCTGTGCAGTGAAATGAATGTATCGACTAGATCAATGTCAAGACTAATTCAAACTGATCAACTTTTGACAACGCGCTTGAAGAAAATTAGACTCGACAAATGCAAGCAGCTTCTTCGGTGACACGCAGTCGACGACCTTGAAAATATTCTGAGAAAATTTTCACTCTTGAAAAATCTATACTTAAAGTTCTAAGGACGCAAAAAATGTTGTCCGAAGGGTTCAGCGTGGTCACAATCCAGCCTCCGTAATGGTTTGGTGGGAGTATCTTGTAAAGGCGTTACATCTCTTAATTTCTCCGAAATATGGGTTAAGACCGGCGTAAAAATTAACCAGGAAGATGTCTGAAAAGGCGTGGTCAAGTGGTCTTGTATGAAGAGGGTAGGATCTTCCAGCAAGATTCCGCTCCATCAGTGGCTCGAAAGCCGAAATTCCTGGGTTCATAGCCACAGATGATTAACTGTCTGGAGGTCCAGATCTAAATCCATTGGACTACAATTTGTGGTCAGAATTGGAGAACTGGCCTATAGAAGACCTCACAGAAATTTGGAGAGTCTCAAAGAATATTTTGTGTAAAAGCAAATGGTGACCAATTCAAATGAAAATTAAATTTTTTTTGGTTAAATAAAACCAACCGACTAAGCACTGTGAGGGAAACGCTTGGTGTTTCTGAAACTTTGCAAAGCTTTTAACGACAGTTAAGCTCCTGTTGTTCCTGAATACATATTTTTCTTAGATAAAAGATGTCAATTTGGAATTTTATTTTCATATAACTAATAACAAATTTGAAAGCAGATAGGGGCACTGCACTACAATTTATTGCTTAGTTTTGTCTTGACGGGGAATGTCTGGCATCTCTCTCGATTGCATCCGAATACTTCGATATCAGCCTCATTTGGGTTCCCGGCCACAGCGGCATAAAGGGAAACCGCTGGGCTGATCAGCTGGCTAGACTTCGAACTATGGAGCCGGTTTCATCACAGAATGAGAGGATTGTGGTCTGTTTCTGGAAAGATGGGCCTTGAGTAAACTCAGCGAGCACTAGGCTAGTGCACAAACGTGCAAAGTCACAAGATCCTTCTGACCACGGGTAGATCGGGGCCGCTCGAGGTAACTAACTAACTAAGGCCAAAAAAGCCGCAGCTCTCGAATTTGGTGGGTATCTCTAACGGACATTCTTCGTTAGGTGTCCATGCGGTGAGACTTTGGATCGCCTGAAGTGCATTCGATGTCTTGAGGACGAAATGGAATCATCTCTACAACTTCTTCTCAGCTGCCCTGCTCTCGTCTGGCAAAAATTTAGACATCCGGGCTCTCACTTTTTCGCTACACCTGCAGATATAGCGGGTCTAAATATCATACATCTGATGAAGTTCATCCGTAGCTTGATACGGCTAACTACGAACGTAAATCAGCCACCGTCGGCGTCGTCGTAAGTGTATGGTCATCATCCCTTAATTCCAAGGCTCCTTCTTCCTTCCCTTCTCATTTCTTCTTTCCCCTGTATGGTATCACAATGGACGATTTTTTAATATTTGTCCAAGTATACTTAAAGCAAGGGCAGCCATTTAACCTAACCTAACCCTAAGCACTGTGAGGGAAACGCTTAGTGTTTCTGAAACTTTGCAAAGCTTTTAACCACAGTTAAGTTCCTGTTGGTAATAGTCTATTACACATTTTTATTAGATAAAAGATGTCAAATTCGATTTTTTCTTCATGTAATGAATAACAAAATGAAAGCAGATAGGGCGCGTCACTACACTTTATTGCTTAGTTTTTGTCGTGACCAGCCCTAATGTCGAGACGTAAACAGACATTCATTTATGCCAATACCAATAACAACACGGCGGCTTCTCTTTGTTGCAGTGGCATCGATATTCACCGTTGCTCATAGAAATGAGCGAAACAACTTTGTATCTGTTATTAGGTTCTGCCGCTGTATAAATTCCCCCAAGTGCTTGTTTTGGCTTTGGTCAATAGGCCAGCTTGCGGCTAGCGGAAATAATAGCAATGGCATGGGCAATATCAGTAGCAATAACGGTAATCTATAGCTGTAGCGTTTGGCTCAGACGTAACGTCATCAGTAAAAGGAATACAGCCTTTTTGGTTTAACTGCTTTCAACTGCAACTGCACAGCAGTAAATTCTGCTTATATGCCTTTGGCGGCGTGCGAGGCATTACCACAAATGTTGGTTGATTGATGCCCAAATTTCAACGCATCAGCATAACGTACCAACATTTTCAGCTTAGAGTCAAGCATTGCAATCTGAAAAATGTTATCGCTAGTTGCATTAACCCTCTAGTGGGCAAGGCCGTGTACAAATTGGCAACACTTTACTCTGATTTAAATATAATATGAGTCAAATTAATTTTCTTTCGTATTTCATAAGAGCCATCCAAATTAGATTGTTGTAAAGGGTGATCAATTTAGAGATATCGGATTTTAAATTGAAGTAAAACAACGAAAATTCAAATAGATTAGGTAATCTTTATAATTTTTGTGTAGAACTACCATATTCATGACACTTATTTTTTTAAGATAGTCCCTTTCATATGTTGGCAGCGATTGCGCAGTAATTCGATTTGAATGACTCGCAGGAGAACTTCGGTCAATATCTCGTGAATATCTTTAGTAATGTTGGCTTCCAATACCTCAGTCGAGGCTGATTTGTCCACAAAGCATTCAAACTTTACACACCAACACAAATAAAAGTCCAAAGGTGTGATATCACACGATCTTAGGGGCCAATCCACTGGTCCGAGACGAGAGTTAAATTGCGCACCGAAACGACGACGCAGTAAATCCATTGTTTCATGGGCTGTATGGCAAGTAGCGCCGTGGCCGTTTTGTTCGAATCGAATGTTGTGAAGATCACGAGCTTCAATTTCCGGCATCAAAAAATGGTTTATCATGGCACGATAGCCTTCGCCATTCACTGCTACATTGGCGCCAGCCTCATCTTTGAAGAAATATGGGCCGACGATTCATCCACTTCACAGGCCGCGCCAAGAGCACAACGACTGAAATTATGATCAGACAGCTTCAAAATTGGACTAGCTGTATTTGATATGCTTTCAAACCAAGATCTTAGTAATAGTATCCAAGAAGTGCCATAAAGTAGTCCAAGTTGTTGAGATGAGCGCCGGTTCGATTCTTCCGTGTCTTCGACGAAACTCTCATAGCCACAATATTCTCGTCACTTCGAGCTGTACGTGGTATACTCGGTCGAGTATCGTCCAATAATGTAAAATTATTCTCAATTTTGCCGATGGTTTGCCGAATAATGCGTTCGGTAGAACGGTTATGTATACTAAAACTTTCACAGAGCGTCGATTTTCGTAATACCCATTATCACCTATGCATCAGTGGTCTGGATGAGATGCTCTGATTAGTCTACCACCACTTAATGTTTTCATCAAAGAAGAAGCCTTGAAGGACATCTGCGGGCTGAAACACAATGGGAATTGGTACCGCCCATGTACGGCACTGGACAACAGAGTAGACATGGACTTCGATCCAACGGTCCTTGTCATGCCCCTTGACTCCATGCCATCCAGAGTCGTTCTTGACAAGTGATACAGTGTTGCACTACCAGAGGCTCAATTGTGATCAAACTCAGAAAATGAGACCAGCAAACACTGTTTTCGCATTTTCACGGATGGCTCCAGGACCGAGCACAGCTCCAACTCTGGGGTCTACGTTGAATCCAGCAGGTCAAAACTTCACTTTGCTCTTGGAATGCATGCATCTGTGTTTCCGGTGGAGGTGTATGCTGTTCAAGAAGCGATGAACTTTGTTGTGGAAAACAAATGGAGAGGCAGATCTATATGTGTCTGCAGCGACAGCCAAGTTACGCTCATGGCCTTAGACAGCCCCCCAACCACTTCAAGGGTAGTCGAGTCCTGTAAATCCAGGCTGAGCTATGTCGGTAGACATAATAGCCTGACAGTAACATGGGTTCCGGGACACGAGATCTCTGACTCTTTAACAAGACTGGAATTTGAGGCCAATTTTTTTGGCCCGGAGACCGTTCTGCCGCTCTCTTCTGCAGCCATCAAAGCCACGGTTAGTAAACGGGTTACTCTAAACCACATGCGAGCTTGACAGGCTGAGAGAGGCTGCAGATGGACAAAACTGATGTTACCTGTCAAGTCCGAACGGCTGTCGCAGTTCCTCCTGTCACTAAGCAGAGGGGACTGTAGGAGGCTGGTTGGACTGATGACGGGCCACTTTCTATGGGCAAAGCACATGGAAAAGGTGGGCATCTCAGGCAGTGCACTTTGCCCAGCATGCGGAGAGGAGGATGAGACGGTGAACCACTTTCTGTGCGTCTGGCCCGCCTTTGCTCGAATCAGACTTGAGGTCTTTAACACTGATGTGTTAACAAGCACCCTCCTTGGCTCCTTGGCAGCACAAGATCTACTCAGATTTCTACGGCGGTCGAGTAGATTTAAAGATAAATAAAAAGGGAACCCGAGTGCAGTACAATGGTTTTAATTGTGTCTGAGTGCTGCACTTGCTAATCTGTCCCGACAAAAAAAAACCTGTTGTACTATTTGCAAGCGTTGTTGAAGTATCAGTTTTTCTATTATGATCACCCGTGATCTGTCAAAAAAACTCTATTGGAAAAAGTACCTCCAATCAGATCACCCGTTATATATACTCGTATATATGTATATTTCTCTTTTTTGAAAATGGACGAGGGTGTGTTAAAGTTAATTCAAAATACACTCATAAACATGAATAAAAATATGCATAAATTATGAACCTTAAAATACTTCAAAAATAAGTCACTCCAAAATCCAAACTCTCAGGTTTCATATGAAGGCCACTTCAAGTTTAAAGGCAAACAATGTAACTCCAGCCGCTATCAATATCCGCTGACCCATTTACACAGTCACTTATACACATTCGTACATGCGCTCATACTCACACACATGCACACTGGCACACGCATATGAATACATTATAAATAACTGCAGCCGAGCTGTCTATTTTGACAAGCTGCCTTCCCCTTTGAATGTTAATACTGTAACTAGTGGCGAGCATCCAATCTACATCTCACTTCGTTCACAGCCAGGTGACCCCAAAATGCATGCCATGCCAAGCTAAAACTTTTGAATAGGGAGTAACTTCATTTTCAACTTCACACATGACAATGCGTCAGAAATGTAGTCGATTGGAAATTACGACCCGATTAACATTCAACACATAGGCTGCTGGCAAGTAAGTGCGTTTGTGTTGGTATGTGTGTGTGTGTGTGTGTATATGCGACAGTAAGCATTGTGCGCTATGAAGGAGAGCAAAGCGAATAACTTTGAATAGGCTGCGTCAAATTGAATGCGCTCGAGATGAGCTTTTCATTAAATCACTCCAATAAGCATTTCGTTATTTAGAAGAATTATGCGTGCACATACACTTTGTACACACTGTGTGTCCAGTAAAATAGCAGCTAAATCAGTGCTGTGAAATAATTTGATCCTAAAGTGCTAATAAATTATACAAACGCGAAGGCAGACGCACAATTAAATGGCAGTCGCTTCGTCAAGTTTTAAAGTAGCATAGGCGTGGAAGGTAGTGCGCGAGAGGTCAGGCGGCTGACTCATTAATTTGATCTTTTGGTACTCAAAATCTCTTTTGTGTGAGCCGATACGTGAGAGCTCGCATTGTCTTGGTGAAAGAGGATTTGTCGCGGGCGGTTGGTTTTCCTTAATCCGAAAATTTCTGGCGAACAAATGGCTACCCGTAGACATCGCAGGCAGAATTGCCGCTGCACATACCGCAATCAGACTGAGGGGTTCGGGCTATAGGCTCAACCTCACGTATGGGCACTCAAGCATACTTAAAAACTTCGAGTTGTGAACGAAGATGTTGAATTGGAGGCATTGCTCAATGAGGATCCGTGTCAAACGGAAGAAGGGCTTGCTTCAGTATTAGGAGTCACCCGCCAATCCATTTCCAAGCGATTGCATGCTTTGGGAATGATTCAGAAACCGGGGACTTGGATTCCTTATGAGTTAAAAACAAGGGATGTTGAACGTCGTTTTTTCGACGTTTCGCCTGTGAACAACTGCTCCAGCGGCAAAAAAGTAAGGGTTTTCTTCATCGCATCGAAACTGGTGATGAAAAATGGATTAATTACAACAATCCAAAGAAAAGAAAGTCATAGGAACTGCCCGGTCATGCTTCTACGTCGTCGCTTCGGTCGAATATTCACGCTGCGAAGGTGATGCCATGTATTTGGTGGGACCAAGTTGGGGTTATTTATTATGAGCTGTTAAAACCAAGCGAAACCATCACAGAGGATCGGTATCGACTTCAATTGATGCGATTGAGCCGAGCACTGCGCGAGAAGCGGCCGCAATACGCGGGAAGGCATGAAAAAGTGATCCTATAGCATAACAACGCTCGGCCTCACGTTGCCAACCCGTTAAAATCTATCTGAAAATACTGAAATGGGAAATCCTACCCCACCCGCCATATTCTCCAGATATTGCGCCGTTCGGTTATCCGATTATCACCTGTGCCGATCGATGGCACATGGTCTAGCTGACCAGCAGTTCCATTCATATGAAGGCATCAAAAAATTGGCGTAATCCGTGGATAGCCTCAAAAGATGAACAGTTTTACCGCGACGGTATAAGAGGTCTACCAGTAAGATGGGAAAAAGTGGTAGCCAGCAATGGGCAATACTTTCAATGATTCACTTGTAACCATTTCTTCAGAATAAAATTGTATTTTCATCAAAAAAACAGCGGGAACTTAGTTGCGCTCTTAATAATTTAAATAATTAATATTTTTAAAGCCATCCTAATCATTGAATACCCCTTGAGATATTTAGAAATACTTATATTTTTTAGGTTAGGTTTTTTACTTTCCGGTATTTAGGTGTAATTTTTTGCCAGAGTAGTTTAAAAAAAAATAAATAATTGGCGCCTACACTTCTGTTAGGTGTTTAGCCGAGCTCCTCCTCCTATTTGTGGTGTGCGTCTTGATGTTGTTCCACAAATGGAGGGACCTACAGTTTGAAGCCGACTCCGAACGGCAGATATTTTTTTTCATGGCAGAAATACACTCGGAGGTTTGCCATTGCCTGCCGAGGGGCGACCGCTATTAGAAAAATGTTTTTATTAATTTTCACCGAGATTCGAACCAACGACCTCTCTGTGAATTTCGAATGGTAATCACGCACCAACCCATTCGGCTACGGCGGCCGCCGTAGGTTAGGTAACTATTTTTTAATTGCAATCATGCGAATTTTGAGCTTGCAGTGATGTAAAGAAGCACAAGGTGGCGCAAAATTAATCACCCAATCGGAAGTTTTACAATTTTTACAAATGGTTTCATACGTCAAAGCTATATTTGACACTTGCGAACTAGGCAGCTGCAGTATACAAACAGACAAGCGAGGGAACGCATAAAGGTCAAGGATTTTCAACGATGTTTATCACACAAAATCATTTTCTCTTTTTTATGTAGTAAAGAACTTAAACGAAAACCAAATTTGATTATTAATTTTGCGCCACCTTGTATTGCCAACGGAGTCACTAAGAACTTATCCCCACACGTAAGATCCATCTAAGTACTTCCTGTAGTAAACAATTGCTCCACTCCTAAGCTCGATGATGCTGCACTTACCTCCTGTTTTCGCTCATCCAACGAATGATGCCAACAAATTACATACACCTGTCCAACGGAAGTATTAGGTGGAGCTCAAGCAAACACAGGTACGAAAGCTTGAAAGCCTAAGTAGTAGTGTTAAACTGCTTAGAGAAACAAAAAGGATGAGTGATACTGAAAGTCTGTTGGTCAAACGTACATAATTTCATATTCATATATCTTCTTGCAAACAGGTTGCATGTTGCAAAGCGGCTGCATGCTGCCGCTAGTTCATGCTTGCATACCATTTTGCTTCACCTTTTCACACGAATGCCAACAATCAGCAAAGTCCTTTTACAACTTTTCAAACAGTCAGTCGACGCCATTGAAACATAACGGACGTGAACACGGAAGGATTAGTCACGTTTGGATGGTGAAGTGTGAGCACTTTTGTTTTTGTTGGTATGTGATTATTGAATAGCTGTAACGGCAGCTTACACCTGTGTGCATATGCGCCTGCGTGTTGTGTACTAAGCGTAAATCGCATTAAGGCAAGTCAGCCCAGTGAAAAAAAAAAAAACGAAAACGAAAATAATGTAGAACGTGTTGTCGGGCATGTGCGCGTAGCGGAAACCGGAAGCGGAAAACAGATGTGCTTTACTAAGTTATGAGTCGCGACACATTTGGCGCATTTCATATGAATTCGAATGTGAAAAAAACAACACACAATTCGAACGCAAAAACAACGGAAAAACGTGAATAAAGCGAAGAGTTGAAAATATGAAGATTTTATATCCGTTGGCTCGGTTATAAGCGCGCGCTATGTAACTCATTTTCTTATGAATATTTCGCATGTGTCGATTTGTTTTTTGTTTGTGTATTGCTTGAGCTAAACTGAAGGAAATTAAACATTGAAACGTGCTCGCCAGATATGAGCTGCGGTTTCGTATAAGAGCTTAAACAGTTTTGGTTTCAGTTGCTCTCCTTTACACACACACACACACGTGTACATGCTTCCTATATAAATATTTAAAAAAGCTAAATGTGGCACATAAAGTGCAAATGCACTCATTTCCGCCACTTATTTGACTGCTTTCAGTCATTTGCACTAACACTAATACACTGTGACTCCGACACTGTGCATGTGAAAATGAATGAGAATGTGAAAGTGTAGCGCAACGTTTGTCTAATGAGTTATTTAGCGATTCACTTGAAAGCGGCACTTTTCTATTCACCTCCACACATCAAAGTGCGCGAAGTGCCATTCACATAAATTACTTGCTGAACATTTAGAACTATCTAATTACAGTTAAGAATTCAGCACACGCGTTTGATTGCATTCTTGATTGCTAATGCAGTCTAATGCATTGGCATACGAAAGTGGAAATTTTGCTTAGGTATGTCCAATGTGCATACATACATACATACATACATACATACACATGTAGATGTGTGGTGTAGTGACATAATGACTGCTCTTTAGTAAGAGATTCGCTTGCAGATATGCTGATCTTTGCATGCATCCAACTAATTATTGAGGGAATTCGTGAAAATATGTATTTTTTTAGGAGCTAAAGAGCAGAAATAAAAGGAATATTCAGCTTGCACATTCAGCTGATTCTGATGTTGTAAATAATTCTTTTATTATATTTCTAACTAATAGCAAAAAAATGTAACTCATCACCTACTTTCACTGACGCCAAACTCCACTTTACGCCAACTATTGTTAAACAACGCATTTAACTCTTTGGCTGGCAACGAAATGTGGGTTTTCTAGTCTGGGTATTAGAGCAAAAAATTTTTTTTGTTTATAAAAATTTATAATTAATGTTTTTTAAATGAAAATGTGTGAAATAAAAGCTTTTAAAATAATGTTTTTATAAAAACTTTTTTTAGTTGTTATAAAATTTTTATAAAAATTGAAATTTTTTTTAAATAAGTGGTATAAAAAATAATAAAAATTTAAAATTTATAAAAAAAATTTTTTTGGTAATACTTTCTTATATTTTCTTTTCTATAAACGTTTTGTAAAAATTTATAATTTTTTTTTAAACAAGTGGTATACAAAAAAATATAAACAATTTTTTGCACGATTGAGGTATAAAAAAACTACAATAATAAATTTTTTTTTATAAAAGTTTATAATTAATGATTTTTAAATAAAAATGTGGGAAATAAGGACTTTTTAAAATTTTTTTTTTGTAAAAATTTTTACAAAGCAAAACAATGTGTACTTTTTTTTACTTTTCTTTTATAAACTTACTACTTTTTTAAGTATCAGCACAAAAAAATATGGTTCCTTTTAAATCAAAAAAAATTTTTTTGTTAATACTTTTTTATGTAAAAATTTTTTTTAGTTTTTATAAAAATTTAATTTTTTTTAAATAAGTTGTATAAAAAATAATAAAACTTTTAAATTTATAAAAAAAAATTTTTTGGTAAATTTTTTTATATTTTCTTTTCTATAAAGGTTTTGTAAAAATTTATAGATTTTTTTAAACAAGTGGTATACAAAAAATAATACACAATTTTTTTGCACGCATTGAGGTATAAAAAACCAATAAATTTTTTTTTATAAAAGTTTATAATTAATGATTTTTAAATAAAAATGTTGGAAATAAAAGTTTCTAAAATTTGTTTTTTGTAAAAATTTGTACGAAGCAATAAAAATTTAGTACTTTTCCTTTATAACACCTACTATTATTTTTTAAGTATCAACGCACAAAAATTGGGTTTTAAATAAAACAGTGAGAAATAAAAGCTTTAAAAAAATTTTTTTTGTAAGAATTTTTTTTAGTTTTTATAAGATTTTTTTTGAAAATTTATAATTTTTTTTCAAATAAGTGGTATAAAAAGTAATAAAAATTTATAATTTATAAAAAAATTATTTTGTTTGGTAAAACTCTTCTTATATTTTCTTTTTTTTTAAGTTTTATAAAAATGTACAATTTTTTTTATATACTACAAGTGTCATAAAATAAAAAATAATAAAAAAGTAATAAATTTTTTTTTATAAAAATTGATAATTAGTGAGTGATTTTTAAATCAAAATGTGGGAAATAAAAGCTTTAAAAAAAAATTTTTTTTTGTAAAATTTTAATAAAAAAAAAACAATACAAATATAATTTTTTTTGCTTTTCTTTTGTAACACTTAATATTTTTTTGAAAGTAGCAAAACACAAAAATAAGGTTTGTGTGCTTTTTAAATGTGAAATAGAAGCGGTTAAATTTTTTTTTTGTTAAAACTTTTTTTTATAAAATTTTTATAAAATGGTACGAATGAAATAATAAACATTTATAATTAATACAAAAAAAAAATTTTTAATTTCTCTTTTTTATACAAGTTTTATAAAAATTAATTTTTTTTTTTAAACAAAAAATAAAAAAAAAAATAAAAAATTTATTTTAATAAAAGTTTTATAAAATGGTAAAAATGAAATAATAAACATTTATAATTAAAAAAAAATTTTTTGGGAAAACTTTTTTAATTTTTCTTTTTTATAAAAGTTTTATAAAAATCAATTTTTTATTTTTTTTTTATTTTTTGTTTAAAAAAAAATTTAATTTTTATAAAACTTCTATAAAAAAGAAAAATTAAAAAATTTTTTTAAATTAATTAAAATTTGTCAACAGCTTTTGTTTCACACAGTTTTATTACAAAAGCACAGAAACCAATTTTTTTTTTATACATTAAAAACAAAAACAAGTGGCATAAAAAATAATCAAAAAGACTTCAAATTTTACAATTACTCACCCGTATTGAATAAGTAGTTTCATCTTTAAGCCTTTGCTTATCCCTCCCTTGGACACCTTTTTTAAAACCTTCGGCTGGGCACCCGGGTCTGGCCTTTTTCCGTCCTGTTTGAGGATCATTTTTAAAATGTTATATCCATAAATCGATAGAAAATTGAATTTTAGGCAGCTACCTGGAAGCTCAAGTCGTTAGCTATAATAGAAATATGTTAAATTTGCGTCTAAAGCCGAAAAAGGTTTGGTCAGACCTGGGTGCCCAACGGAGGATCAGAGGAATTTCTGATAATAAACTTTCACTCAGCAGAGTATACTTAAGACTATGACTTTTTTATGGAACGATAAGCCCCAGAATGTGCTAACATTTTTAAAAAGTCTCAAAATATAGAATACCTAAGCAGGCTTTGCACAATAGATCTGCGGCCAAAAGCAGTGCAAAGAAGCCTAATTTTCTATAATAATTCGCTAAAAAATTAAAAATTGTAGTATTACCAGTTGCAATTTGTCTACTGTCTGGTTAGGCAAAAATGTTAAAAAAACGATATTTACTCCAATAGTCAAGCGGCGATTGAATCTCTTGGTATGGTTGTCACTAATTCTTGGTAGGGTTGTTCTATTTTTTTCCATTTTTAAGGAAAAATATACTTTTTAAAAATGAGGTAACTAAAAAATAATATTTTTTGTTCAAAATTTATGTATATCTTCTTTTAAACAAAATATAATTAAAAAAAATTATTTGAGAAAAAATTAAATTAAATTAATTTTTAATATAGGAAAAAGTATGCATACTTTCAAAAAAAAGTCATTTGAGAATACACAAATTTGTTTTTGTTAAAACTTGCTTATATGATATCTTTTTTCTAATATACATAAAATATAATTTAATAAATTATATGGGAAAAAAATTAGTTTTTTTGTTCCAAGTTTTTGAAAATTTTTTTTCCATTTTTAAGAAAAAAATGTACTTTTAAAACAATTATTATCCAAAAAACTATATTTTCCGTTTAAAATTTTTTTATCTTAAACAAAATATAGTTCAAACAAATTATTTGAAAAACATTAAATTCTTTTATTCAAAATTTTTGGAAAAAAATTGTTTCGATTTGAATTTTAAATTTTCCATGCGTACATATAGTAAATTTCTCGAGTAAATATTTACGCATTGGTAAGAGAAAATATACTTTTAAAAAATTAGTTGAGAAAAATTAGACTTTTTTGTTTAGAATTTTTATACCTTTTTTTAAACAAAATATAATTAAAAAATAATTATTTGAGAAAAAATTTAATTTTTTTGTTTCAAATTTTTGGAAATTTTTTTCATTTTAAGAAATATACTTAAAAAAAGAATTATTTTTCTTAAATAATTGTCTTTTTTAAATATTTTTTTTTTTCATTAAACAAGTGAATTTTTTTCTGACATAATATTTTTAAATTATATTTTAAGAAAAAATATTTATTATTTAAGATAAAATAATTTTTTTTTCTTAAAAATTTTTGGAAATTTTTTTCCATATTTTAATTTTAAAGTTTCCATACATCTAGACTCAAGCATTACTCAAATAAATATTTACGAATTGGTATGAAATTTTGATTGTATATTCGCAATTATTTTCTGCATAAAAGTACGCAAAATTTTTAATAAGGAATTTTCGGATTATTTTTTATACCAATTTTACCAAGTTACTGGAACTGTGTACTAGATTTTTCAGATTGATTACCTAGTTTTTTTTTTATTCCCAAATTCCATACGAGTAATTTTTATTTTTTAATTTTCAATTAGAAAAGCGATGTTTTTGCAAAAATCAAAGTGTAAAAAAATGTACGTACTTCTACATCAATATATAAATTCGAATGTATAATCGTGAGAAAAATATTTGTTCACTGTAAATTAAGTTTCGGGAGCACTAAACCTTACTGGGCATGACATGGAAGATACAATACACTGCCGTGAAGTCAGAATAGACGCTATACCTGAGGATCGGCTGTTATGGGCGATTGAAAGTTTCAAACCTTTTAAATCACCGGGTGCAGATGGCATTTACCCGGTGGAACTGCAAAAGTCTGCCGGATATCTAACACATTGGCTATTGCTTTCTTTACGGTCATATACCTCTTACGTGGAGACAAGTCAAAATTGTTCTCATTCCAAAATCTGGTAGAAACTGACATACCCATCCAAAAGACTTAAGACCGATATCTCTTTCTTCTTTCCTATTGAAAACTGTAGAGAGGTTGATAGAATTTCACTTAAGCCTGACTATAGATAGAAATCTTATCTCTACGTCACAACATGCCTACACGAAAGGGAAATCGCTAGATTATATAACCTTATTTACACGGCAGAGAGTTCACTGCACAAACAGGAATTTACTTTAGCCGCTTTCCTTGATATTGAAGGGGCCTTTAACAATGTTGAAGGGGGGGTAATTACTGCAGCACTCACTGATCTTAGGGTAGAACCGGGCTTGGTAGGTTTCATTGGCAAAATGCTAAATAGCAGAATCATTGAAGCGGAACTAGGAGAATCGGGGCTCAGAAGATTGGTAAGTAGAGGTACACCGCAAGGTGTAGTCCTCTCACCGCTTTTATGGAACGCAGTTGTAAATAAACTTCTGTTAATACTGGAATCGGTGGGCTGTAAGGTGATAGCTTACGCCGATGATGTTGTTATTGCTGTCTCTGGTAAATTTATGCCTACATTAAGAAACCTAATACAAAGTGCTCTAGATATACTTTCTAGGTGGGCAGTAAAGTGTGGTCTAGGAGTCAACCCAGACAAAACACAACTCACGAGGATACACAGAATCTCTCAACTAAGTCCAATTATGCTCAAGGGTGAAGCTCTTGTGATTTTGGGAAAAACCACGTAATTGGGGCTGACTTGGAAGTCAAGCATCTTAGAAAGAATTAGGAAAGCGAACCTAGCTTTTTATGCCTGTAAGAGAGCTTTAGGTAAGACCTGGGGAATTAAACCTAAGGTTGCTCATTAGCTTTACGCTGCTGTCGTCAGACCCATTCTTCTATACGGAAAATGTTGTTGTTGTTGTTGTTTTAACAGCATAGTTTGCCCTGTCAGTGTAAGTATATCATCGGTCGTCTTCGTCTAGCTCATCTAGGGGTAGGCCCAGAAACATGCTGTTTCGACGGGTTGGGTCCAGAGGGAGAGGGGGGTTAGATGAGTCTGATTGAGGGGGCATGTGAAGAGGTGGTTAGTGTCGTGCGGGGTACCTTCACATGCCGGACATGTGTTTGGTATGTCGGGGTCAATTCTGGATAAGTAGGAGTTTAACCTGCTACAATATCCAGAACGTAATTGTGCCAATGTTACACGAGTTTCACGGGGAAGCTGGAGCTCTTCATCTGCAATAGTGGTAATGGTCTCCCGGTGAATGTCGTTTATTGACTGTCTGAATACTGTCCGGTCCATTAGGTTTCGGATAGAAATGTTGTCGGGTGGTGTGCCTATTCTAATTTATTGAATACGGTGCAGAGATCAGAGGAATTAGCAATATGTGGCGTCATGGCTTTGGACATCATGCTACATCTGCCATACCTAGATCTCTTGTACGAATACTCAGCGACCTGCTCCGCTTTAAGGCTTAAAGCGAACTCACAAGGACTGTCACACATGTGCATTCAACCATCTTAGACTGCTACACGGATATACCCAGTGACTGGGATTATCACCCTCCCATTCTTTGCTTCGAAAGGAATTTCCTAATGAAAATCCCTTCTAGACTGGAATGGCTTGAAGAAGATCCAACACCCAACACACCCGTTAAGGTCTACACTAATCAGTTCTGTAAATCAAAGATGGATTAGCGTTAACACCTGTGAAAATATGGCCAAGGCTAAATCTACGTCTGTCCAAGAATATTATAAAATTGAGTGGACTTCAAATCAGGGCCTTAGTAGGGGCCCTCACAGGTCACAGGACATTGTCTCATAGAAAATCATGCAAGAAGACTAGGCGTTTACATGCATGATTTCTGTCGTAGCTGCAGAAATGAGGAGCAGTTGGAAACAATTCAACACTTTTTGTGCACATGCCCAGCTCCAGCCAGAAGCAGGAACCGATTTTTAAAATCCTACTTCTTAACGAATATAGATAATCTATACACTTTAGGTATCAACAACCTTTTACGCTTTATCAAAAGCTCAGGATGGTTCAATATGGAGAGGGAAATGTAGCCCAGCCCCCGCGGCTCACAACGGACCCATTTCGTGGTCTAAGTGGCATCGTTGTCACTATGTGCGATACGGCTGCCAAACCTAACCTAACCTAACCTATATATTTCACACTTATACCATTTCTTCTAGGGTGTTTGGCTGAACCGAACTCCTCTTCCTATTTGTGGTATTTGTCTTAAGTTTTATCCACAAACTGGAGAGACCTATAGTTTCACGCCGCCTCCGGACGGCAGATGATTTTTATGAGGAGCTTTTTCATGGCAGAAAGAATGGCAGCTTGCCATTACCTACCGAGGGGCGACCGCTATCAAAAAAAAACGTTTCCTATCAATTGGCATTTCCTGCCTGGGATTTCGAACCACTTCACTTCCAAATGGTAGTCGCGCAGCAATTCATTCGGCTACGGCGGGCGCCTATACAAATTTTGAATGCACAACAAAGGATCTTTTGGAGCATTTTGATGTAGTTCATTATCCCACTGGACAACAATTCTGAAAATATACTTTTTTCAACCGCTACAGTGGCCTTAGCATTTTGGTGTTACCAGACCAGACTAATTTTATACAGGGTGAACGATATGAAGTGTTACCTATTCAAAACATCATAACTTTTTTGTGGGAAATTAGTTTTTATTGATTTCAAAGACAAAATTGTTCAAAAATGATTACAATTTTAGTACTCACCTTGCTCTCCAAAATGGACCAGATGGAATAGTCCATCGGATTTGCGTCTGGCGAATTCGAAAGCCATTGTGTGGACGAAATGAAGTGTGGAACATGATTTTTTAACCTTTCTTGGTTCACACGAGCTTTATGAGACGGTGCCGAGTCCTGTTGGAACGTCCATGGTCTACGACCGAAATGTTTACATGTTCACGGCTCTAAAGGCCGATAATAGGTCGCATTCACTTTGACACCAGGCTCGATAAAAACGATTGTAGAGCATCCCTCAGCGGTCAGTGCGGCCCAAACCATTACTTGCAATGGGAAATTGCTTTGAGTGGCCATACGTAGGCTCAAATTCTCGTATGAGCGTTCGGTCAAGTAAACATGATCGTTTTGAGTGTTTATGAAGTGCTCAACTGGGACATTTTTTTCATCAGAAAACACAATGTTAGGAAATTCGCCACGTTCGTGCAAGCGCAACAACTTCTTTGCTTTTTCGACCCGAACTTTTTTTGCTGGGGTAAAAGATCGTGTGCTTTGTGGCTTTGTAAGCCTTAACCTTGAACTCGTTTTTCAATATGCGTCGAATGCTTTCTTGCGATATTTTCAGTTCTTTGGCCATTTTTCTTCCACTTCGACGTGGATTTCGTTCAAGTCGAGCCTTCACTTTCCATTTCTGGTGTTGTTGCTGCTTTTTTTTGGTCCACCTCCATAGCGTTTTGCAATGCTACACACTATTACGCTCACATTATTCCATCACAGAAAAAAAAATTCAACAAAACTGAGACGCAAATGCTTTTGATTGCTTATAAACAATATATTGAACTGTCATTAGAACAATTTTGACTTTGATGTCACGAGTTGTTTTATAGATACAAGCAGTGTGAAGTTGGTAACACTTCATATTGTTCACCCTGTGCATATTCACTATTTTTCTTTACTCGAGTTTTTGTAAAAAAATATGAGTTTGCAAATTTTGCTTTCTATCTCAATCATAATTTTTGGAATCGACCCACTTTGGCTTAATACAATTTTTCCTCGCAATTTATGAAAATTATTGCATACCACAAATTTCAATCCATCGAATTAAATTCAACCGAAAATCTATGGAGTTATTGCGCTTTGCCATAGAATTCCTCAAATATAAAGCGCTACTCGCTAAAGCATTTCCTAAATGCGTTATTACAAACTTCAAACGCATTGCGCTTCAGCAACACCATTTCCAAAAAGTGAAGCGCATTTAAATGAAATTAATTTCGTATATTAACATTTACATCCTACTTCACTCTTTGAATTGCGGCCACCGATTTTAGTTGTTACTACAAAATTTATAGCATATTTCACGGCGCTGCATAGTTTCCTAGCAACAATAACTCGCATCGATTTGATAAGCGGCTATTTGGTCATGAGTGATTGGTGTTGTGTTAAGCAGGGGCATTGTGTTCAACAACATTGCTGATTATTGCAACATGAACTCTTAGTAGATATGTGCGTGTGTGTGCGTGTTAGCGACGTCCGCTCGAAAGTGTTGAATTATTATGCGCGAATATTTCACGGTGCCGAATGTTTTTCGTGTTGCATCCACTCATAATGTGAAAATAGAGCCGCTACTTCATAAGCACAATGATGAACAAAAGTAACAGCAAACACAACAACAACATGAACAACAGGAAAGCCAACACCCGTTGCCGCAAGAACAAATAATAACTAATATACTTCAACTTCGATGAATGCAACTACGCCTACAACAATAAAAGCAAACGACACCGAAGCCAACAGTGCAGTAGGCATTTTTAAGGATAAGCCACAGCAAACATTTTCTAGCAACAGCATCACCAACAATACACTTACAATGCAGCCTTGCAACGTCGCGCGATCTTTTATGTTGCACAATCATACACAGCAGCCACATAAGCTCACCGCAACGGCGTCTATCGAACGAGCGAATTTCGGTGGTAGCGTCACACAGACTGGACGTAGAGAACAATTTAAGCAGCAACAGCAACAAAAGTTGCAACAATCAGTTTATGGCACACTGCCGCGCTCAATGCCAATAACCGCCATGCAACGCACTACCAACAGCAACAGTAACAGCAACAGCAATGGCTGCAACAATCGCAATTTGAATGGTATTACCGCATCCGGTGTCATTAACACGATTTCGGGCAGCATCCCTTCGGCATCGGCAGTAGCGGTGGCGGCAGACCGCAATGGCAATAAAAACAACATATCGCTAACAACTGATTTGAATGGCGGTTTCAGCAGTACGCATTCGAATTCGAATAAATTAAATGGCATTCAACCGCAACCAATGAACAAGTCTCGAGAATTTCTCGTAACGAGGCCAGGCGGCCGGATGAGTCACTATCCACAGCAGCGTATGCGACAATGCAGCGGCACCACCACCATGCAACAGCGTTTCAGTAACGGGGGATATTTGTGGATACTGACACCTGTTGCTGCTAGGTGAGTACACAAATTATTATTATTTTCTTTACGCATCAAAAATGTGTGAGAGGACATTAGTTAAGTGATCTGACCTTTTATTGGAGAAGAAATCAATCAACGGAAAATTGCATTAAAAGGCTTACCCTTCTAAGCTTGAATATAATGAGAAGTTAGCTGAAAAAAAAATTGCAAGTTTCAGTTCTTTGAATTGAAATATCTTCGTTCCTTTTTTTTTTACTTGTTATTAAAATTATTTTATACCTTTTTAGAACAAAATATAATTAAAAAAAAAAAATGATATGAGAAAAAATTAAAGTTTTTTTTTAATTTTTAAGGAAAGACAATACCTTTAAAAACACTGTTTGACAAAAAATTATACTTTTTCCTTAAAATTTTTCTAAATCTTTTTTTCACACAAAATGTAATTAGAAGAATTATTCGAGAAAAATTTAAATGTTTTTGCTCAAAATTTTTGTATATTTTTTAGAAATTTTTCCATTTTTAAGGAAGGACTTCTCCAAATGTTTGGAAAATTTTCTTTCCTATTTTTAAGAAAAAAATATATTTAAAACTAATTTTTTCAAAAAAAATAAATTTTGTTTTTTTTTTTAAATTCTTTTATATCACGTTAAAAAAATTATTTGACAAAAAATTGTAGTTTTTGTTTAACATTCTTTTAAATAAAATATTATTTAAATAAAGTAAATATTATTTAAAAAAATTATTTGAAAAAAACCTATTATAATTTTTGTTTTGTTCAAAATTTTTGAAAAAATTTTATTTTTCCATTTTTAAGAAAAAAATGTACTTACAAAAAATTATTTCAGAAAATATAATATTAAATTTTTTTGTTCCAAATTTTTAGAAATTTTGTTTACCCATTTTTAAGAAAAAAAATTATTTAAGATAAAATGAACTAGGTTTTTGCTTAAATTTTTTTATATCAGTTTTAAGAAAATTATTTGAGGAATAATTATATTTTATTTACGAGGGCTGGTCAATAAGTCCGTATTGTATTTCTGACCTCTTTACTGAAAAAGAAATACTGCTCCTGTCAACAGGCATCTGTCTGTTGACTCCTGTCAAAATTTGAACGTGCTGCGTCAGTTAGTTTGTGTTTTACAGCTACCTTTATCAGACTACCCAGTAATTCACAGTCGACCATAAACGCAATCGTGTAACAACTTCACAGGAAAGTTTGGCGTTGTTTAATTGCAATATGGAGGAGTTTTTGCGCCGTTTTGTAACCGTGGAAGAAACATGGATCCATCACCATACACCAGAGACCAAACAACAGTCGAAACAGTGGGTTTCCAAGGGTGAATCGGCTTAATAAGCACACGAAATTCAGTTTTTTCCATTTTCTCCTCAAATTACTGGGTAGTCTGATAAAAGTAGCTGTACAACACAAACTAACTGATGCAGCACGTTCAAATTTTGACAGGAGTCAACTGACAGATGCCTTTTGACAGGAGTAGTATTTCTTTTTCAGTAAAGAGGTCAAAAATACAAAAAATCACGGACTTATTGACCCGCCCTCGGAATTTAATAAAATTAATTTTTTTTGTTCCAAATTTTAGGAATTTTTGTTTTTAATTTTTAACTCTTAAAAAATTATTTCAGAAAAAATTTATTTTATTATTGTTTCAAACTTTTTTATATCGTTTTTCTAAACAAAATAAAATTTAACAATTTTATTTAAAAAATTAAATTTTTTTCCATTTTTAAGAAAAAAAAATACACTTTAAAAATTATTTCGGAACAAATTAATTTTATTAATGTTTAAAACTATTTTATATAATTTTTCTAAACAAATTAAATTTTTTTTTCATTTAAAAAAATATAAATACATATTAAAAGAAACTATTTCAGAAAAAATAAGCATTACTTTTGTTTAAAAGATTTTTTTTTTTTATTTTATCTAAACAAATTATTTGAGGCGGCCGCCGTAGGATTGGTGCGCGACTACCATTCAGAATTCACAGAGAGAACGTCGGTTCGAATCTCGGTGAAAACTTCAAATTAAGAAAAACATTTTTCTAATAGCGGTCGCCCCTCGGCAGGCAATGGTAAACCTCCGTGTATTTCTGCCATGAAGAAGCTCCTCATAAAAATATCTGCCGTTCGGAGTCGGCTTTATATATAGCGGAGTGATGTTTGGCGAATTCAAATTGGTGTGTTGGAATGCGTTTCCCTTGCTCAATTATCGGATTATGTATTTCAAAAGTAGCCTTTCAAAAAATTTAGAAGCAATAGGCAGCAGACTTATTGGCCTATAGTTGGAAACAATGTTCGGAGGTTTCCCAGGCTTTGGAATAAGTATAATTTCAGCAACTTTCCACTGAATGGGAAAATACTCGTTTTTGATCATCGCATTAAATTTGATATGTAAGTGATGTATTTATAGCCACATGTGCGTGGGTAACTTTTTTAAAATCTTACTGGTTATTAGGTCGTATCCCAACGCCTGTTTTGTTTTGAATTCTTTGCTTAAATCGTAGAATCGGGAAATCCATTTGAAATGGCACTTAGGAAAAATGTTCAATTTTATGGTCTTCTTCCACATTTTGACTCGGAAATGGTACAAAAACCTTTGAAGCCTTTTATTAATAAAATACTTTTTATACTCCTTTATATTAAATGAAATACATTTTTATTTTTATTTTTATTAAATGAAACACATTTTTTTTTATTTTTATTAAATGAAATACATTCTTTTTTTTATTAAACGAAAATTTTTATTTAGAGAAAAATTATTATTTCTGAAAGCAATCAACAAAATTATTAGCAGCATTTGGGTACGAAATTTATTTCATTTTTTACACACTTCCTCGTGGTCACATTCCTGGAGCATCGTTTTCCTAGAAATAGGAGGTGTGTTCAAAAAGTATCGCGAATTTTGTGTTTTCTATTCAAAAATTATTTATTTATTAATTAATATCTATTTTCCCCCCTTCAAAGTAATCCCCATGAGATATTATGCACTTCTGCCAACGTTTTTTCCAATCTTTGAAGCACTTAAAAAAATCATTTGTTTTATCTTGTTCAGCTCCTCCTTCAATGCCGTCTTTATCGTCGTCGCTCGTCAATCGTAGCGTCGTCTTTTCAAGAGCCTCTTCAGTTACGGGAAGAAGAAAAAGTCACAGGTGGCCAGATCTGGCGAATACTCGTACGGTGGCTGTGGCATCATTAGTGTGTTGTTTATGGCCAAAAAGTCGCGCACAAGCAACGATGTGTGAGCAGGGGCGGTATCGTGATGCAAGAGCCAATTTTTGTTCTTGCACAAATCCGGGCGTGTCTGGCAGATTGCTTCGCACAAAATTGTGCATAACTTGCAGGTAATATTCCTTATACCCTGTGGCAAGAACTCATGATGCACAACGCCCCTGCAATCGAAGAAAATGGTAAGCAAAACTTTTACATTCGACCGAACTTGGCGCTTTTTTCGGTCTTGGTTCGTGCGGCAGCTTTCTTTGAGATGAATGAGCTTTGGTTTCCACTTCATAACCATAAACCCACAATTTGTCACCAGTTATGGCCCTCTGTGAACGGGAGCAAATTTCGGTAGTCGCGGACAGAGTCCAACATCTCATTAGCAATGTTAATGCGATGCTGCGTTTGGTCGAAACTGAGCAGTTTTGGTACGGTTTTTGCGGCGACCCGTCTTATGCCCAAATCATTGAAAAAAATCGACTGCCACAAGCCAATCGATATGTCTAGATCCTCAGCAACTTCTCTAACGGTGATTCGACGATCGGCCAATACCATTTTCTTCACTTCATCAATTTTTTGGTATGTTGTTGAAGTGTCCGGGCGTCCGGCACACTTTTCGTCGTTCACATCTTCTCGGTCTACTGAGAACATTTTGTACCATCGATTAACGTTGCTTTGGTCCAAAGTAGCTTCTCCATATGACACAGTCAACATTCGGAATGCATCCGCACACTTTATTTCGTGTTTCACACATCTTTTTGAATAGGTAAAAGTCGAAGTCGAGCCGAAATACGTGCAAGCAAAGCAGCTGTCAACAATTAACTGAAGATTCAAAATGGCTGAACTCGTCGGTAAGATTGAGAGACATGAGTACCAACATATCGTCCCAAAAAATCGAAATTCGAATATACGTAACCTGCGAAAATTCAAAATTCGCGATACTTTTAGAACACACCTCGTATATTTTATTCACAACCACTTTTGCTACCACTTTAATCAAAATACTGAGTTGTAATTCGTCCCACTAAACACCCTGCCTCTATCGTTTTAATATTACTGTCAATTCTATTTGTCCTTCATCCGATTAAATTCAATATTAATTTAATTCAATCCCCATATTAATTTATATAATTAACTTATAAGCATTTACGTTTTTTCCGCTTTTTAAAGGTCACTAAAAAAGATGATTAATAAATTACCGAATTTTCATTTTCATAGTCAAATCGTATTACTTTGTTGTATTACCATATTGTACAATACAATAATATCGTATATAAAAAAGTAAATGATAAAAATGACTTGTTTGCCATCAAACTGCTGTGATTTATAAACTGGGTAAAAATTATGTAAACAGAAAATTTTAAATCAAATCTCAATTAGCTCCTCTGGGAGAGATGAATAATTTATTCAACGAAAAAATACATAGAGCTTGCATAGAAAAAAATATATATATAGGGTTGTTCAATAGGTGAGCTTCAACTTTTTTCCGATAGGGAGGGCGAACGACGCAATATTTTTTATTTTTCGCTTGCCATTTGTAAACTTCATTAGTATACATTTCATCATGGAACGCTACATACTTGAGCAACGATTGCAAATCGTGCAAATTTTTTATGAAAAAAATCGTTCTGTTGCTGCTACTTTAAGAGCATTACGGCCATTTTACGGTCCATTTAACAAGCCGTCCCGTTTTGGGGTTATGTGAAGTCATTGGTCTACAGTAACAAGCCGGCGACCATTTGTGAGCTCAGAGCCAATATTGAACGCGAAATTGCTGGAATTTCGGCCGATTTATGCAAAAGAGTGGTCGAAAATTGGGTTTAACGATTGGACTTCGTAAAACGTGCACGCGGTGGTCATGCAAAAGAAATCGAATTTCATACTTAAATGTATATGTTCAAACTCGATAATAAAAAAAAAAATTAGTTAAAAAAGTCAAACCGTTTGTGTTTTATTCAAAAAAGTTCAAAAGTCGAAGCGCTCTTACTGAAAAACCCTATACATATATGCATAGATATATTTCATTAGCCACCCACTATGCACTACGCTCCACTACCCAGTTTACTTTGCAACTGAAGTAGTTCGTTTCCTTCCCAATGCAATGCTAACGATTAGTTTTTTAACACGACGATGTCCTGCGGGATGTCAATTGTCAGCTATGCAGCACACCATTTAATGAGCCAGTCAGCCTCTGTGTCAGCATTAAACTAGTTAATTAACTTGCTGATAATCGATAAAAAAAACTCGACTTCAATTTGTTACAAAAATCCTCATTTTTGAACTACATCCTGACCAGCAGTGCTCCCGAATATAGGTATACATTTGATAAAGGGTTTTCCCATAACAGGTGTTACAGGTGATTGGATTGCGCTATGGAGAGATGATTAGCGATTTTGTATGGCCAGAATTGGTAGGTATTAATCTGCACAACTTTTATTTTCAACAAGACAGCGCTGCGTGCCACACAAGCAACGGAACCATTGATCTTTTACGGCAAAGGTTTCCGGGCCGTGTTATCTCTCGAAGAGGTGATCACAATTGACCAACGAGATCTAATGATTTAACACATTATGACTTTTTTCTTTGGGGCCACGTGAAAGAGAAGATCTACGCCAGGGTCGATTCAAGACCTCAAAGATGGAATTCGTGAGGCTAGCGAGGACATAGGGCAGCCACTTTGCAATTCGGTTATGGAAAATTTCGTGAAAAGGATATTGCCCTGTAAGCGTGGTCGTGGTGGTCATTTGCCTGAAGTTATTCTCCACTATTAACGGCATACCTTCCTCTTTATAATGAAATAAGCATCCAATAATTTATATTAAAAAATAGCATTTTTCTTTGAATATCAAAATAACACCTCTTTTTAAAAAATCCCATATTAGCAAGCGTCACTTGGATTTTGAAAAGTATCATAATGACTTTAGAAGTCATCAAATATAATTCAGAATTATGTTTTAAAACTCCTTTAAGGTGTTTACCTTGCAACTAACGTTATTTTCATAAAAAATATAGTACATGGATTATAGTAAAGTGGATTAAGAAGGTGCAGTAGTCTTACTACAGTGCCGGTTTTCTTCCGTACAGTCAGCAATCGTGTTGAAGTGCATCCACCTTATAATTGTTTCGTCCATTCCATGCCTCTTGGCTGCAGAACACATAGAGTTAAAGTTAGCGTTGGTCTTCTCAATATCAGCAAAAACCTAGCCCCTCTTCAATCATTGGCACAAGGTCATGTGAGCAGATTCGCAAGACTTTCCGTTTTGGTAAGGATGTAAGGCGACTATCCACTAAAGCTCTCACCTAATGCACTTTTCGACCATTCGCACCCATCAGCATGAAGGGTATCAGACTAATTCTTCTGACGTGTTTTACCAGCGCATAATCATCCTTCCTCGGTTTCGGAATGAAGACGACACTACCTCTGCTTCAATGGGCAAAATGGGCATATGGCTTATGGCAGACTAGCTCGAAAAACTCTTATAAGAGCTCCGGTTAAGCAACTTAAGATACACATCATCTCGGTCTGGTGACTTAAAGTCATCTTCTTCTTCTCAATCTATACATTTCTACAATATCTGAAAAAGTATCTCTGTTTCTGACTAACTCCAAAAGCCGGCCAATAATTGGGCTCCCATCCATTGACGTATACGACTACCATGATAACTTCTTTCTTCCGATGCCTCGTTTTCCTTCAATCTTTCTTGTAATCGAAGTTGCAGGAGAACATACTTATAATTTCGGCATATGTGACCCAGGTAAGCTGTTTTCCTGCATTTAATGCATCTTAGAGCCTCCCTTTTGCTATTAACTCTTCGAAGAACTTCAGAGTTGGAGAGTTGGTCGGTTCGCGAAATTTTCAGTAGTTTCCATAGTATCCACATTCCGAATGTTTCTATGCGATTCATATCAGAAACTTTCATCGTCCAAGCTCCCATGCCATACAACAAAGCAGACACACCACAACATCTCACAAAGCGCATTTTTAGATTTTAATTAAAATCTTGGTTTCCTAGAACACTGCTGGATTTATAGAATACTGCTCTAGTGCTAGCATAGAACACTGCTCTGTTTAATTTTGTTTTAGTGGCATTGATTTTTAAACCATTAAACTTATCAAAAGAGCCTAATAAAAACTCCCTTTTTATAGCTTCTTTTGAGGAGTACTTCTTGTTACTCATATGGGATTGAAGTCCACGGAAAAGGTGATACTCACAAGCTGCAATATCCGGAAAGTATGGTGGATGCGGCATTTGCTCCCATCCGAGCTCGATCAGCTTGCCTAATGTTTGCCTTGTGGTATGAAGTCTTGCGTTGTCGTGGTGAAACAAAACTTTGCGTCTATTCAATCGAATAATAATCAACAGTTATCGTGTGTACAGAACACAGAAGTTCATAATAAACAATACCGGCCATATCCCACCAAATAGACAGGAGAATCTTCTTGGGGTGAAGGCCATCTCTATGGGTCGGTTCTGGTGTTTCATCTTTATCTAACCATTGGCTTTTGCGAACAGGATTATTGTAAAGGACCTATTTTTCATAACCAGTAACAATACGGTTCAAAAAACTTTCATTTTCAAGCCGTTGCGGCAGCTGAGACGACACATTCACTCTCTGTTGAAGGTTGGGCGACGGAAAGTCTATGCGGAACCCTTTTTCCCAGCTTTCAAACCTTTCCCAACTGAACCAGGTGCCTGTGAACTGTTCCATGCGATGAATTTATCCTCTGAGCTATCATATCGACTGTCAAATTTGGCTCAGCTTCCACGAGTTCGAGCATGGCGTCGGAGTTAAAGACTTCAGGACGACCAGGGCGCGGGACATCCTTCAGGTCGCAGTTCGCACTTCGGAATTTTGAAAACCATTTTTGCGCAGTCCTTACACTCACGGTATCCTCTCCGTGAACAGTGTTTATTTCTGCAGCAGCAATTGTTGCATTTTTACCATTTTTTTTAAATACAAAATATGCTTCTTATACGCGTTGGAAGATTCCATTTTATTTTTTAACAACACGTGCTTCTATCTGCGATTAAAATCACTTTTTGAATGCACAATATATCAAAGAAAATATAAATAGTTCCGTTATAATTTTTTGTATGCAAAAATCGTACAAAAGTGAAATTATAGCTAAAATACGCACGAACTTATGGACTGACCTGATACCACTAATCGATCCTTTTGTAACCGGTACAACTGGTAGTCGCACTCGAACTGGTAGTAATAACTAGTGCCGTCAAGTACCAGTTCAAGAACTAGAAAATTACTTAAGTAGCTTGACTTTTCACTGCAGGGTATCCACTCACTGTCCCAGTTTTAAAGTAATATTCACATTCATAAAAAGTACAGCCGCACATATAAAACATTGTAAATTTTTGCCTTCATTCCCGGTTAGACAAAAATCACTTAGCGTAAATTCTATTTCTACGCCTGGCAGAGTGGAAAGGGAGCAGAAATACAAGACGAATGTGTGATAAAAAGCTCTCATCTTTTTCCTTTTACATTTACATACTTATACATATGGATAGGTACGTAAGCACTATGCCAGTATGTGAAGTGCAATTTATATGTAATTATATGCGGATGTTAGAAAAACTGTTTTTATGTGGTAACAAAAAAATTAGCGCTGGGTCGAGAGTTTGAAGCAAATATGATTTCGAGTGCAGCTTAATTAGGTGAGTGCAACTTTTTGATTATTTACATAACTGCATTCTTTGCAAACATATTTATGGAAAGTTGATGCTGGAGTTAAAATGGCTGGCAGCAAAAGCAGTTTTGTGTGAGATATGTTGAGAGAACCTTGCGAATTATTCAACAACTGGTGTACCTGAGCAGCTTAAAGTCGAAGCCAGATTAGTGGCAATCAAATAGAAGAATTTCGTGCAAGCAACTTTTGCTGCTACCTTAAAGATAGAAAAAATAAATATAAGAGTTGAAGCTTTACTATTTGAATACCCACTGCCTGTACATGCGGCCTAACGTGAATAGATTGGCCAAAATGTGCCGCACCTCGATTCACAGCATTGACTTGACCGATTTAAAAAAATCTCGGACGTTGGTAAACAAAATTTTTTTGAGGAAGAACAGCTGGAGCAAAATGCATTTTCTGACCAATTTTTAAAACGTTCCCCACTTTTTATGGAATTTTCATTAGCGATGATAAGAAATCTTTACAAATCTTTGTCTTTAAAATATTTTTGAATTTCGTGAAACAGACTTCCCAATCTTTAGATAAATTATACGCCATGCAATGCGGATTATTTCGTGCAAATAAATACATAAAAATGACTTACGAAATAGCTATACTTTACTTGATTTAATTTATATTCTTCTCTCCTATCCTTTCTAGTATTTCCGTTGCCATTGTAATGGCCGCGATTGCTGGACCACAGTGGCTTTTCACCGAGGAAAAACTGCCAAATGCCAATTACAATGGCACTGCTAATTTCAATTTGATGGACGATGGCGCCTATATAACAAAATACACCAAATCAAGTCTATGGATTTTATGCACAGCTTTGCAAGGTAAATTTTCATGCTGATTAACATTTTAAAATGCGTAAATAGAGTTCGGGTTGAAAATATACAAATATTAAAATTCAACAAATTTGGCAAATATTCGATTAAATTTACAAATAAAAATATAGAGAAAAATCCGGCATGCAAATGAAATGCTTATTAAATTTTGAATATATTTAACCCTTTCATGCCTGAGTGAGAGCTGCTGTGGCTTTAATAAGAGCTGTTTTTAAGTAAAATAGAAAGAGGAATAGAAAGAGAAAGAGAAAGAGAAAGAGAAAGAGAAAGAGAAAGAGAAAGAGAAAGAGAAAGAGAAAGAAAAGGAGAAAGGGAAAGAAAAAAAGAAAGAGAAAGAAAAAGAAAAATATGAATAGGAATAGGAATAGGAATAGGAATAGGAATAGGAATAGGAATAGGAATGGGAATAGGAATAGGAATAAGAATAGAAAGATAATGAGAATGAGAAGGAAAATGAGAATGAAAAAGAGATAGAGAAAAGTTAAAGAAACAGAAAGAAAAATATAAAAAGAAGGAGAAAGAAAAATTAAAACGAAAGAAAAATAGAAAGCGACACCGTTTAACGCCTATCGTGATCCCGTTACTTTGCTCTCAGCGAATTTGAGAATATCAGCTGATTTTCGTGACATCACACTAGCTCAATTGGTGATCGGTTATAACAGATTATCATTTTCATACATTATTCCATCAGTGTAAAACTTTTGTGGTTTCTCGGCGAAAAACTGCGACAAGTAATTTTCACAGGCTTCTCTTGAAGCCAACTTTACTCCATTAAGGGAGTTCTGCATTGACCGAAACAAATGGTAGTCCGATGGTGCAAGGTCAAGGCTATATAGTGGACGCATAAAAACTTGCCAGCAAAGCTCTCCCGGTTTTTGCCGAGTCATCAAAGATGTGTGCGGCCTAGCGTTGTCCTGATGGGAGATGACGCCCTTTCTGCTGATCAGTTCTGGCCATTTTTTTCGATTGCTTGCCGCCGTAGCCGAATGGGTTGGTGCATGATCACCATTCGGAATTCACTGAGAGGTCGTTGGTTCGAATCTCGGTGAAAGCAAAATTAATAAAAACGTTTTTCTAATAGCAGTCGCCCCTCGGCAGGCAATGGCAAACCTCCGAGTGTATTTCTGCCATGAAAAAGCTCCTCATAAAAATATCTGCCGTTCGGAGTCGGCTTGAAACTGTAGGTCAAATGGAGGCATTTGTGGAACAACACCAAGACGCACACCACAAATAGGAGGAGGAGCTCGGCCAAACACCTAACAGAAGTGTACGCGCCAATTATTTATTTTTTTTTTTTTATTGCTTCAATCTCATCAGTTGTTGACAGCAAAGTGTAGAATCAATCGTTCGAGCAGGCTGGAGCAGCTCATAGTAGATGATGCCTTTCCAATCCCACCAAACATACAGCATAACCTTTCGAGGCGTCAATCCTAGCTTTGTGACCATTTGTTGAGCTCCACCCCCCTTGCACCATGATTCTTTTCGCACATTATTGTCGTATTTGATCCACTTTTCGATAGGTCAACCGGAGCGAGGTGCATCTTTCACATCGAAATTTCTAGAACGGAAGCGAGCGAACCATTGTTGTGCTACACGAACTGATACAGCATCGTCTCGGTAAACTTCATAAATTTTTTATACAAAAATTTCAAAATATAGCGAATTTCTTCATTATTTTGGCTCAGTTTTGAACAGCTATAACTTTTTTTCAACTTCTCCGAATTTAATTTTTTTTTTTTTGTTATGATTATATGACACAATGTGATTGGTAGCACTGGAGATAGATGACTCCAACGACATCTATTGACAAAATACGAAACGACTTTTTCCACTACCCAATATTTAGCTTTACATTTTTTATCATCTGGATACACTATCGACGATTGTCAAAAATGTTGTTGGTGTTGGTGATTATTCACGTCTTAAGCAGGCCTCACACGGGCTACAGATCGAAACAATCAGTTGGAATTCATTCCGCCACAGACGTGTGGATTTATTGACAATTTTAGTTTCGCGTTCTTCGTTGCTGAGTGAACATGAAACGCGAAGAAAATTATTGTCATTTTTGGTATTTATTTGTGCGTGAAAAGAAAGGAGGAGAGAAAGAGCTAAAAAATCGTTCGATTTGGTTGCAGAACTGGTTTAAGAGGCGCGATGAGTATGAGCATATCAATTTTTTTTCTCACCTTCTATATTCGTCTGTTTTTCTACTTATTTATATTTTCTAATAAAATAAGCCATGATTTTAATTTCATATTTCCTATCCTTACATTTATTGCTCTTATTTTTCCACAATGATGGCTGGCTTTTGAACAAATCTGTTCGTGAATAAATCTTTTGCTTGATCTTGCCATTTATCAGCTCATGTGCACACTTCGAAATTTCTGAAATGAAGTATATGTACATAGATCCAATATTCTTGCATAACCTCAAAAGGAGCAAAACATGAGATTTACACTTTAAAAACATCAAATTTTATATGAATCAACAAATGTTCAATAGCACTAAGTCTTCTCAGAGTGCTTTTTTAGTTATATACATTTTTTTTTAGTTACAATTTTAGTAGCTTGAAATTAAAAAAAAGAAACAAACTCCAAACTCAAAAATTTTCGCATTTTGAGTATAAAAAAGCACTTGTACAGCACTACTGGGCTAGTATAACGTTACACACTTTCTGTTGGGCGCGATATTGTCTCTGTCATTCTTGAATTTACACTCTCTTGCCAACAAGCGCTACTTTAGACTAAGGAGGCAATCGAGTTCTAGAGTTCGCTCTCGACGAACAAAACTCACACTTTATAAGTCTCTCATTATGCCAGTACTTTTGTATGGTGAAAAGTTTGGATTTGGATTAACCATGCAGCCCAACCTAAAGTCATTTAACGCGTCCAGAATATTAACCATGACGCTGGTACATTTGCCTACCAACAGGTACGAAAGGGTTAAATATAAATTTTAAGTAAAAAACTCGATATAAAAAGGAGGCCGTGAAAATATATTCGCTTTGCTGCAATATATTTTTATTCATCACTATCATAGTTCGGGGTGAACTATTGCGCGCTTCACCTTCTATATATTTAGTTTTTCTTCTTTGATGATAAGTCCTACCATCCTATCAGATGATTCTAGTCGCATAAATCTTCCTTTCAGAGCTGGTTTGTTTTTGCCTATAATTACGATATCATCCGTATAGGCACAAATTTGTGTAGATTTGCAAATAGCTCTTTTCCTTCGGCAGGCAATGGCAAAGCTCCTAAAAAACCATTTGCCATTCGGAGTCGGCTTAAGACTTCCCTCCATTTGTTGAACAACATCAAGTCTCACACCATAAATAACAAGAGGATCCCAGCAAAGCATCCAATGAATGGAGTAAGCTCCAATTATATTATATGTATGTATGTATGTATATATATAAAGGGGTTTCCAATAAGAGGTGTTATTCCCGTAAAAGATCAATGGTTTCGTTGCTTGTGTGGCACGTAAAGCCGTTTTGTTAAAAATAAGCATTGTCCAGATCAATACCATCCAATTCCGGCCATAAAAAATCGTTAATCATCTGTCCATAGCGCAATCCATTCACCGAAACTGTTACTCCAGCTTCATATTCGAAAAAGTAAGGTCCAATGACTCCGCCGGACCATAAACCGCACCAAACAGTCACACGTTGAGGATAGAGAGGCTTTTCAACAATAACTCTTGGATTTTCTGAGCCCCAGATCCGACAAGTTTGCTTGCTGACGAAGCCACCGAGATGGAAATGGGCCTCATCACTCAAGATGATTTTTCGATGGAATTCCGGATCATTTTCATGCATTTCAACGACCCAATCACCAAAGACACGACGTTGTTTATGATTGGCCGGTTGAGTTCTTGTGTTAACTGGGCTTTATAAGCATTAAGGCCCAAATCTTTACGCAAAATACGGTGTAATGACGTTTGTGGAATGCCTGGGTTTTCTTCAACACTTTCGGCTGTTCGTGAGTGACGTTCACGGGTTTTATTCTTCACATCACTAACTTGTCCCATCAGCTCAAATTTGTTCACCTCTTTCTGTATTGCGGTCCCACAAGGTGCATCACGATGACCCAAAATTGTTCGAGTTTTACGAACCATCTCTGCCAATTTTCACCATTTCTATAGTGAATTTTAATAATTTCAGTTCAGTTTCAATTAAGTTCATTACCGTATACAAATAATGCGTACATTGTTGTTGTTTTTATAGGAATTTTTTATTCGTTGGCTGTATGTGTGGTTGATATTAGTAAGACTACCGGAAATATTACAGTGTTATAACCCGTAAATCATTTTGAACGGACAGCAGAAAAATTTCAGTGCTTTCTTTCCGTGGTGTGAACCTCCTCCGACTGATGCCTTCAAAGCGATATGGCATTAGTGTGCGATTGCCCGATGCTTCGACTAAAAATGTCCTACTCTGTATCCACAAACCGGTTACCAACCAACGGCATGCAGCTTCAATGAGCAACGAATGGAGAAAAACATTATGTCATTTCTTCTGCTACCATTCGATGTGTCACATAAAAACGCAATATCTTTCCTCCACGCAGTCTATTACGAGTTTTATTATGGAACCTTATTAACTCGTAGCACGAAATCGAAATCAAAGCGAACCACTGCCGAGTTGTGCAAGTTAGCCAGAGTAAAATGAAATTTTTCGCATCAGCCTGAATGAAGAATACGAATACGCATTGGAACTATTTGAATGGGCAACACTTAAAACTTCCAGCAGCCAACTTATAATGCAGTTCAGTGTTATGCCACCAGCAAGGCAACCAAGTAAGCAGCGAGGAGAAGCTAAATAAAGCAAAGCCAAGTTGTTGAAATTTAATTTCGTTCCCGGCAATAATTTTTACATCCGTCAAAGTTGGCCTGCAATGGAATTGCCATATCTTACAAAGTTGTGGAACTGCTTGTGGACGCTCGAATGATAGCCGACACGTGCACACAGGCTGTGCAGTTAGTTGTGCATCAGCAGCCACGGGGCAGTTGCCAGTTGCCAGTTGACGACTGAAAGACATCGCCAATTATTGACGGTTAGCAGTGCAATAAAACCAACCGCAGTGACATAATTCTTGTCACTCCTCTTCCGCTGCTCAGCAGTGACAGCAAACTTTGCTGCTGCACACGGAAGTAAGCTGTTGCACCAACATAGAATTGTGTTAATCGACAGAAAATTATTTCCGTTTCCGCACTTCTAACTTCCTTTGCAATCAATGAATAAAATGTGTTAAGAATTATTTGTAGGATTTCTCTCAGTATTAAAGGTGGTAAAAAAACACAATTTCGCTTTGTGCATAAATTAAAAGTTTTATTTTGGGGCTTGTGAATTAATAATTTAAACCGTTATGTCAAATAAACTCAATTATTAAGTATTTGAAATTGATTAGTAAAGCGTTTTCTGACCATTTATAGGGGCATTTTTAAATCTGGGGCAAAGTGAGATGCGGATGTTGGCGTGGAAAAAATTGTATTTTTGGTACTGAGTCCAATTTAATAATAGAAAGAACTGTGAAAGTTCAAAATAAACAAGACTGGCGTCATAAAAATGTTATCAATGGCGCCACGTTTTTAATGCGTTAGTGCGTTGGAAGTTACATCTCTAGTGGACTTCCAGTGCAAGCTTGGTGTCATTCGGTTCAGTGGAAGCCAAGTTATTGCGCCCAAAGTGTCAGTATGTTTGTGTCATCGGTACAAAAATGAGTTTCGAACAAAGAGCTAATATCGAAATTTGTTTTAAAATCGGTAAAACGTTTACCGAAACATTTGAATAGATGAAAAAAGTTTATGGCGCTGATTGTCTATCACGTGCCAGAGTTCATGAGTGGTTTACAAGTTTCAGAGATGGTTGTGAGGACATAAATGACAATGAACTTACGGGCCGCCCAAAATAAGTAGCCACCGAAAACTCCATCGAAATTGTCCGTAAATTTATTAGAAAAGAACCGAAATCATCGTTGAAATTCATGGTATCGGAGTTGGATATCCCCAAAACAGCGATTTTTCGTATTTTAACTGATCATTTGGGCTTACGAAATGTTTCATTCCACACAACTTAACTGAGGACCAAAAATTGCTCAGAATTCAACATTCGAAAGACCTCATTAAAGAGGCGAGAAAAGTCGAGAACTTCCCTTACAACATTGCAACTGGTGATGAAACGGGGTGTTTCCAACATCCAACCTGAAACTAAGCGTCTAAGTGCCGAATGAGAGGCCCCAGACGAGCCACCATCCAAAAAATCGCGTTTGGAGAAGTCAAAAATCAAGTCGATGCTCATTTCTTTTTACGATTCTAACACACAAAAACTTCGTGCCAACGGGCTAAACCGTCAATGCAATTTTCCATCTTGGCATTTTGAAGCATTTGTTGTTTCGCATTCGTCGAATTCAACCTGAATACCGCGAAGGAGGAAGTTGACGCTTATTGAATGATAATGCACCATCTCAACGATCCACTCTTGTGACTGATTTTTTGACTAGGAATGGCTTTTTAACCATCAATCACTCACCGTATTCACCTGATATGGCTCCCTGCGACTTCTGCCTACTCGGAAAATTGCTTTTGCAGAAAAACGTTTTGCGTCCGTAGAGGTCATCCAAAGACTTGTACCGACATTCTGAAGGACATTCTGGATTCCTGTAAATGACCTGAAACTCTCTTTCCAAAAGTTTGTAAATCGCGCAAAGCAGTGTATCGAGGCCAGAGGGGACTACTTTCAATACATAAACCAGAAGTTATCAGAACAAAGCTCCTGTCGTTTCTATTTCAGATAGTCTTACTTATTTTGGACTTCACATTGTACGTTATTAATCGAAAAAGAAGATTAAATACGCAAAACCCCTAATAAGAAATTTATTTGAGTTCGAACCTCAACATTTTTTTTGTTTTCTTTCGAGGGTCGTTTGAAAAGTCCGTGCAAAGTCAGAGAGATGATACTACTGGCGCATTTCGAGGTTATGTTTAGTTAGTGGCATCTCTTGGAAAAACACGCATAAAGTTTCAGCTAGATGCTTTGAGGTTGGCTTTCGTTTGAATAGAGGACGTCGAGTGATTTTGCTTTTCCATCACGACTACTCCCCAGCTCACGCATCAACTGTTATGGTCTCAAAATTAACGAGAATAGGATTCCAACCAAGAATAATAGAAACAAGATTGCGCCCATTAGAGAGTGCGTGACGTCACTTTTGCCAAGTTGTGCAGTGTTGCCAACCATTGGCCTTTCACAATAAATTTAGTGCTTTTTTATACCCAAAATGCGAAAAGTTTTAAGTTTAGTGTTTGTTTTTTTTTTGTTTTTAATTTAAAGCTACCGAAACTGTAAGTTAAAAAAAAACTGCATTATTAAACAAAATAATGTTATTATAAAAAGGTCACTCTGAGAAGATTTTAGTGCTAATGCAAATTTAGCAAACTTATAAAGTTTGATATTTAATTTTTTGCTCCTTTTAAGTTAACGCAAGAATATTAAATGTCCCTCTCTCAACTCTTCTTAACATTGTAAAAAGCGTTTGAATTTACTGAATGCGAATTAAGTCCATAAAGGTGTAATCGTTTCTTCCAGTCCTGACTCTTAGTGGGTCATACGGCATAAAGAGGTGTATTCATAGTAAAAATAAGCAACAAAATATCACTGAAGAAACTATAACGGCATTTTTACAAAAAGAGTACCAATCTTGTTACATAACCAAAAAATTAGCAAAAAAGTCGTTCTCTTAACACAAGAGTTTCGCTTAACAAAAAACTCATAGATTAAATTGTACATAACCACAACATATTTAAAAAAAACGCACATTTGAAAGATAATTTGTCACGCATACAAAGTTCTTTAAGTAATTCAATAAAAATTTGGTATTTTATTTTCTTTAAATGGGCATTTTAGTGCGTTTTTATATCCAAAGCTAGGCGACACTGCAGTAGGGAGAGAGAGATTTGACTGCTGAAAGCAGAAGAACCCCCAAAGCAGCAACTGCAAACGCGGACAATGCGACCAGATGTTAAAAAAAGTAAAGCTAGAGTAAACTGAGTGAATTATTGAACTAATTAAAAAAAATGTATATTTTACAAAATTATAAACAATAGACCGAGACTAAATAACAAAAAAAAATGCTAAATCAAGTTACGAAAATGGTAAGCTGGCCATACTGGTGCTAAAACCACGTAACTCATTGTCAAATTCGCTGAGCGCAAAGTAACGGTACCACGATAGTCGCCATCTCATTATGCTTTCCATTGTGGGTTGTTCCAACTCATTTCATATCCCTCAGTCAGCGCTCTCAGACCTCTCGGACTACTATTTGTTCGCCAATTTAAAGAAATAGCTGGCGGGAAAAAAATTGTACCCAAACGGGGAGCTGATTGCTGAAATAAATGGCTGTTTTCAGACTTAGGAAATCCTATTATTCGGAAGGGATCAACGAACTAGAACAGCGTTGGACGAAGTGTACACGCTTAAAAGGAGACTATGTCGAAAAATAAAAAGGTTTACCCAAAACAATTAATCATAGTTTTAATTTCTGCAGGGACTTTTCAAATGACAGTTAGCCTACTTCAGAAGGGTTAACTTCCATGGCTTCTTTTAGAAATGTTTTTTTAAATAAATTTCGTATACATTTTTAATTAAATTTCTTAAATATAAATAATTAAAAAAAGTTCTTTATTTATAGTTTAGCGTCCTCTCTATCTGCACTCTAGCAACCTTTCCATCGGTATTTTATTTTTGTTAATATATTTATGTTTCTTTTTTTTGCCGAATTATACAACTTTTTGCAAAAATTTCTTATGTTATTTGTATAAAATTAATGAGCTCGCATCTCTTAAGCGCCTGTATGCAAATGCGTGTCATAAATTATCACCTTTGCATATTCACGTTGCAAATGCAGCTCATTTTTATTTGCTGGCTAGATCCTGTTCTTATCGACTTCGCAATGACTAAGAAGAAAAGGTGTTCAGTTGCTGTTCATAACAACTCCAACCACAAAAGCAACCGCAACAACTGCTAGCAACTACAAAATCAGCGACGCTTGCAACTACACCCTCTATTTAAAAAAAACCGAAAATTTTACAAATAGCAGCAACCCGTGAATATTCAGTCACAAACCTGCGAATATTCAGTGACAAATATTTTTTATTAATCCATATATTCACCTTCTGCTTCGATACACAATTTTGCACGCTCAAGTGAGTTATCAAACGAAGTAATTTAGTAGATTGGCGGTCACAGGTTCCCAAACTAGGTAAATGCGGCGAAAGGTGACATAAAATAATTTCCATTTTTTTGAGAATAATAGAGTACATAAAGGACTTGACAGCACAATTCTGCCCGCTCATTTCACGCGTATTTTTTCACTCTTCTAATCAGTCGTTGGCAACAAAGTGACAGCAGCAGAATTTGCATTGATGTTTTCTTATATGACCAACACATTCTCAGTTTTTGCCGTCCTCCGCTGAAAACAAACAGCTTTCATCAGATTTACAGGCACCTAAGGACGATCTTATGCCCATAGTTTCATTTAGAAGGAAATTTGATGTAAAGTTTCCATGGCGTGACCAATGAAGTTATCCAGAATGCATTCGAATAAATTTGACGAATATTTTCTTTACCGATGCGTCCAAGAATGAAATAAGTTCTGGATCCCAATGGCAACTGTTTTCCAAAGGGAAATTTTTGAAATTTTGAATTTTCTGAAAGTAACAGAATAGAAAATTGAGAGGAGATGGAGTGGGACCCCGATTTGAGTCTTTAGTGACAGTCTGGGTGCACTGAAGGCCCTGAAGAATGCAAAGCAAACCTCAAAGTTGTTAAAAAATCTAATTAAGAAGAAGCTTAATTATGTAAAAATAATAGTTTTAGTAACAAATAAATAATTGGCACGGAAATTTCTGCTAGGTGTATGGCCGAGCTCCTACTCCTATTATTAGTGTGCATCTTGATATTGTGGCGGCCGCCGTAGCCGAATGGGTTGGTGCGTGATTACCATTCGGAATTCACTGAGAGGTCGTTGGTTCGAATTTCGGTGAAAGCAAAATTAATAAAAACATTTTTCTAATAGCGGTCGCCCCTCGGCAGGCAATGGCAAACCTCCGAGTGTATTTCTGCCATGAAAAAGCTCCTCATAAAAATATCTGCCGTTCGGAGTCGGCTTGAAACTGTTAGGTCCCTCCATTTGTGGAACAACATCAAGACGCACACCACAAATAGGAGGAGGAGCTCGGCCAAACACCTAACAGAAGTGTACGCGCCAATTATTTATTTTTTATCTTGATGTTGTTCCACAAATGGAGGAACCTACAGTTTGAAGCCGACTCCGAACAGAAGAAGGTTGTTATAAGGAGCCATTGCCAAGGGGCGACGGTCATTAGAAAAAACTTTTTCTTTTTCTTTAATTCCGCTGTTTGAAGCACGGAGATCCTAATCTACCGAACCTATTCGAACCGGAATAATTTTGTACTTACATAGGTTCCAGAACACCGCAGTGTTAAAGGAAATGAAATTCCCAATGAATTGGCCAACTGCGGATCAGCGGTTACCCCATAGGGATAAGAGCCAACAATCGGAATCAGTTCTACAGAAATCAAGAAGTGGATCAGTATGCACTCTACTTATACATAAAGAGCGATGGTCCAGTCTAGAAGGCTTCAGAACTGCAAAGTGTCTTGTGACAAGCCCGAAAAGAAAACTGTCGAATTTTCTTTTAAAACTTGGTAGAAAAAACGTTCGGCTGATGGCCGATATTATTACAGGACCCAACCCATGGGGTCAGCATTTGACCACTCTTGAAATCATTGAGAACCCTTCTTGCCTACTTTGCTTAGAGGAGGCGGATAACACTGAGCATTTTCATTTTCTCTTTGAGTTTACTGCCTTTGCTAGAACAAAACTACGCACTTTGGGTTACGATGTCATGAGAATGACGAATTTTAACTCTCATATGAGAGGGTATTTTCAGATTTGCCAAAGAAGCTGGAAAATTATCACAAGACTAACTAGCGCTATCTCGCTTTCTATTTTATCCTATCTCTTTCTCTCTGTCACTTCTCCTCCTTTTCTCCTTAACTTTTTTGATTGGCGGGATAATCGCTAAAGTGATTTTGGCGGAGTTTAACAAAGCACGCCAGTCGTTGCTTTCTCGGCTAACTGGCGCAGAGGAGGCCTTCCTCTTCCTCTGCTACCACCAGCTGGTACCGCATCGAATACTTTCACAGTCAGAACGTTTATATGCAGTCGGACGACATGCCCCAGCCAAAGTAGACGCTGGATCTTTTTTTACTGCGCCATATCTATGTCATCGTAAAGCTCATACAGCTCATCGTTCCATCTCCTAGTTATTGTTCTCCGCCTCGTAAAAATCCCCCCAATGAAAAACACAACAAAGCCTCGGATGAAACCTACCTTTACTGATGACGACCACTGCGAACTAACTAAGGATTACGATTTGAGGGCATGTACCTGGAATGTCCGGCCCCTTAATGGGGAAAGTGCTTCTTCCCACCTTGTTGATATCCTTGTAATAACAAAAGCTGACATCACTGCATTTCAAGGGATGCGATGGATAGGGAAAGGCAAAAAACCTTCCGACTTTCCTAAGTCTACTATAGCTGTCATGTAAAGGAGCGCAAATTCGGTGTTGGATTTATTTTGTGAGAGAGACCTCATCCCCAAGTACTGTCGTTCACTCCGGTGAACGAGCGTCTCACAATAAATCGCATCAAAGCGAGATTCTTTAACCTCTCGCTCATTTGCCCCACGCCCCGACGGAAGAGAAGGATAATGTGGCCAAAGATTCTTTTTATGAGAGTGTAGAACGTTCCTATGAGCGCTGCCCCCGTCCCCACATAAAAAACGTGCTTGGCGACTTCAATGCCAAGGTGGGCAAGGACAGAATTTTTGGTCCCTCAGTCGAAAAATTCAGCCTGCACAACGTAACATCCAACAACGGACAGAGGCTGATCGACTTCGCCGGGGCTCGTAACATGGTCATTTGCAGCACCAGATTCCAGCATAAAAAGATGCACCACACTATGAGGCTGTCTCCTGAAGAAGACACGCTTCAAGTATTTTAGATGTTCGTATAATCCGATGACGCAACAACGACTCGGATCAGCCTTATTGCAGCCAAACTAGAAATTCTTCCTTCACTATCTTTTACTTTCCAGAGCTTTGAATACAATGGGGATTTTAGCCTGAGTGTTGTAGGAGTTGGGCATTTCTCGGTGCTTCTTGGCTCGTCTTTTTGAAATTTCAATTTCATCACAGCAACTACGTCAGCGAATCAGCTCATTCCCCCAAAGATTTTTTTAAATAGAGGGTGCATTTACGTTTAATATGAGTATATTAAATACGCACAAACACATGCTCTGATATATATTTCATATGTACATATGAATCCAGGAATGGGGCGTGTGTGTATGTGTGCACAATCACTAAAGTGGTTTGTATCCATTTCGAGTTAATTATTATTTTTTATTCTATAAAAATTGTCGTTTTCGTGGTTGCTCTCTTAATTACAACGCACTTAATTGCATTTTTGATAAGCTGCCGCATACTTCTCAAAGTCATTGTTGTTGTGCAAGTAATTAATTTCTTCGACGGTAACCGCTTTCCAGAACACTAACCATATTTCATGTAGTTTGAAGTAATTAAATAGCATGCAGCCTCTGACTTACTCTGCGCTGCTCTGCTTTTTTGTGAGTGAGTGATTCCACTACAAACTTTGTAAGAAAAGTTTTCGTATGATTGCAACATTTCACACGTCCACGCAAGTGGGGAAAGTCCCTGACTGTCATTCATTTGAGAGTGGCCAGGACGATTATTCTGCATATGGTCCAAGCAGCTCACAACTTCGGGACTTAGCCTAAGTATTCTCCGGGTAGCTTCCTAACATCCGTTTGAGAGCGAGCTAATGTGAGAAGCCGAAGCACACAAACAAACTTTGGAAGTTCTCAGGGCACTATGGTTCTAATCAAAATGATCACATATTAAGAGATAAAAGGCGCATGTCCTCGATAATTTTTTTTTTTTTTTATTTCTTCCATAAAATATTACACCTGTCGTTAGACAATAAGTAATTTGATTTACAAAAAGATGGAATGAGAGTGATATTGAAGGGCCAATGCCCCCAAGCTCATTTAGAAGAAATACATATATACATATTATTTAAAAACAAGTGGTTAACAAACAATGATATATACGATTAGTTGACAATTGATTAATATTACATGGATTTTGCAAGATCTGTTGGTGTTTGACGGTTAAGCCGACTTTGGGTAGATTTTTCTTTATTTGGAAGTCTTCTCATCATAGGATTTGTGTGCGTTAATAATCTATTTATGTGTCTTCTGCTAGCGCTTTGTATTGTTTCATCAATAGTATCGATGTCAAGGTCGCGATGAATATCTGCGTTAGGTATGTACCAAGGTGCATTAGTTAAGGTCCTAAGTATTTTAGACTGGACTCGTTGAAGTATACTTAGATTACTTTTTGCAGCAGTGCCCCAAATCTCAATTCCATATTTCCAGATTGGAGCAATTATCGTTCGATAAATAAGTACTTTATTTTGCAATGATAGATTGGACTGAGGTCCAAGTAGCCAGTACAATTTCTTAAAACGATTTTTAACTTCATTTCGCTTTTTCTTTATATGCTCCTGCCAGTTTAATTTCGAGTCGATCGTAATACCCAGGTATTTCGCTTTGGTGTCAATATTCACGTCAGAATTACCAACGCTAACTGGTTCAATGGTTGTCCTTCGGTTTGTGTAGTTTACTTGTATTGTTTTGTCAGCGTTAATTTCGATGTTCCATTTTTTGAACCAGTTCAATGTCACATTTAATTCGTTTTGTAAATTTTGTTTTGCGACTTTTGTATCTTTATGAGATACCATGAGGACTGTGTCATCTGCAAATGTTGCAATCATGCTGTTTTCTGACTTCGGTTCCGGTAGGTCAGCCGTATACAATAGATACAATGTGGGTCCTAAGACACTGCCTTGAGAAATGCCTGCGTTCATAGGTGGAATGTCTGAACATGCGTCGTTATATTTAACATAGAATTTCCTGCCTTGGATCTAACTCTTAAGCATAAGGTAAAAGTCATTAGGTAGTTGTGTTTTTAATTTATGGAGTAACCCAGGGTGCCACACTTTGTCAAAAGCTTTAGCTACGTCGAGGTATATGGACATGCACACTCTTTTTTTATTCAGGTCGTCATTAATTTTGTGAACTACTCTATGAATCTGTTGGATTGTTGAATGGTTTTTCCTAAATCCAAATTGGTGTTGGGGTATCAGATTCATGCTTGTTATAATAGGATTTATCTGGTCAAATAATATTTTCTCGAAAATTTTTGATATTTTCGGTAGTAGGCTGATTGGTCGATATGATGTCGCTAGTGTAGCGTTTTTGTTAGGTTTCGGGATCGCTATAATTTCAGCTACTTTCCAGGTACTAGGGAAATATTTGAGACTTATAGCAGCGTTGAAAATATTTCTTAGATAAATTATTGCCTTGTCAGGCATATGCTTCATAATTGTTCCCGAAATTTGATCATATCCAGGCGATTTATTGTTCTTTAGAGTTTTTATTAATTCTTTTATCTCCGTAAGTGTGATTTTTTTAATTTGCTGCTTATTCTCGTTTGCTGCATAAGTAAGATTTATGTCGTTATTATTATTTTCAAAAGTATCTTTAAAATGTTGAGCTAAGACCGTTGCTTTTTCTGAAGAGGTTCGGGCCCATTTCTCTTTAGTTGTTTTTATTGGTGGTAAATGCATTGTGGCGCCCACCACTTTTTTCGTCGCCTTCCAAAGTGTGTATTTTGAGGATTTTGTTGCGTCAATATTTTTGAGATAATTGCTAAGTTGTTTGTCTTTTTCCTTTTGAAGTAGGTCTCTTATATCTTTTCCCAATTTGTTTAGCTTTTTCTTGTCGTCTGGAAATCTTGTTGTCTGCCATTTCTTCCTTAGCTTTCTCTTTTGTTTTAGTTTCTTTTTTATCGTATCAGGTATGTAGTCATTTTTTACTTTAGTTGGTGGAGAGGGTGTAGATTTACTAACTGCCTTAATAGTTTTGTCGTTAAAAAAAGCTATAGCTGTCTCAATTTCATCGCCTGTTTTCAAAGATACTTTTGTGTCTAAATATGATTCCAAAAGCTCAGTAAACACATTCCAGTCTGTACGATGATTGTAAAGTGGTGGATTTAAGTTTTGTTGCGGTGGTTGTTGGGTTCTTAGTATAATTGGCGAGTGATCAGAAGAGAGCTCAAGACAAGATTCAATTGGCAGTACGTTTGGATTAATTGATTTCATGATAAAAAAGTCAAGTAAGTCAGGTACTTTGTTAATGTCAGAGGGCCAATAAGTGGGTTCTCCGGTGCTTATATAATTACAATTACGCGCTCTGATGGCGTCAAGTAATGCTTTTCCTTTCGTGTTTGTTAATCTTGAACCCCACATCATATTTTTTGCGTTATAATCTCCTCCGGCAATAAATCTACTTCCAAGTGTTTCAAGGTAGTTAGCGTATTGTGTTGTTTTGTTGTTGTGTTTCGGAGGGCAGTAAGCAACTGACATGGTAAGCTGGCCTAGAGTGTCATTTATTTGTATCGTCGTTGCTTGCAGATGGTCCATTTGATATTCTTCCATTTTGTTAAACATAATATTTTGTCTCAGTATAATAGCTGTTCCGCCGTGTGCTCTGTTGTCAGGGTGGTTGGTGCATATTATTTTGTAGCCGGGAATACTCGATAATCGACGTAAGATCTTATCGTGTTGCAAATTGTGACTTGAGCAAAGGATCATGAATGAATCTACAAGAAAAAGTACCAAGAAAATTGATAGAAGCAGATATAACATCAAAATAGTGAGGTCTAAAGGAAGCCATACTCTGTGCTGGAAACGAAGCCATTGGCGAAAAAGCTTTCTTTACCAACAAAAGGTATGACGCAGAATGTAGTGAGCTCAATCAAGCAAAGAATGAAGCAAGAAAAGCCTACCTCGAAAACAATACTCGAGGAAACCTCAAAAATATAATGACAGAAGAAAATAAGCCAAAAAAAGAAGAAAAAAGATTATATCAGAAGGAAACTAGAAATCATAGACCAAGATTTCCACAGCAAACTGACAAGATCTATGAACCGCAGGATAAGGAAACACACGAGCCAATTCCAGCCGAGATTGACGGCTTGCAAGAACACAAATGATAATGTATTGAGCGATAAAAATGAAGTGCTATAAAACTGGAGGGAAACGCTGGATAAAATCCTTGACGCACACATCACTTAATGTCTAAGGCACAACACGTCTATACTAAAGGCAGATCCACAGAGACTACGTTACATTCACTAGTGTTATATATAGAGAAAGCTCTAGAGTACAAGGAATATGCTTTAGGAGTATTTCTAGACATTAGTGGTGCATTCCACAATGTGTCGAGAGAAGCCATTTTAAGGCATGCAAGGGTACGCCACAGGGTGGAGTTCCATCGCCACTTCTCTGGCTACTCGCAGCTAATGAGTTACTAAAGAAATTTGAAGGTACGACATCGAAACTAGTAGCATATGCAGATGGTATAGCCATAGTAGTGACAGGCAAATACCTAAACACCGTGAATGACATAATGAATAATACACTCGCAGCAGTGCACGAGTGACCAACACAGCCAGGCCTAGGGATAAATGCTGATAAAACGGATATGATAATTTTTACTAGAAGGTACAAGATCCCCTATTGGCAACCCCCGAAGCTAAACGACGTGGAACTAACTCTTAAAAACCACACAAAGTACCTTGGAGTAATTTTGGATAGTAAACTATCATGGAAGTACAATATATTAGAGAGTAAGAAAACGGCCAGTAACCCACTATACGCATGTAAAAAGATGCTGGGAGTTACTTGGGTTCTATCTCCTGCTATAATGTATTGGTGCTACACAGCTATAGTAAAGCCAATATTACTATACGGTGCTCTGGTGTGGTGGACTGCGCTAAGAAAACCGACATATAAAAAGCCCATGGAAAGTATTCAACGTCTTGGTGCACTCTGCACAACAGGCACTACTCCAACGGCACTACTACTTATCTTTGAAGGATTGGTAATAGCAGCAAATTAAAGGTGGTGTAATGATGCCACTTGCAAAATCGCCCGACAGCTGTGGCCGACTCTCAATGCTAAACGCACGGAACTTATTTTAAAAAGAGATAAACACAGTCTTAACACACTAATTTCAGTTATTACGGGGCACTGCACTAAGCGGTAGGCGCGCCCAGAGAATGGATGTGCAAACACATGACCTCTGCAGAAGGAAGCATGTAGACGAGGAAGAGGCGATGCCGCACCTTCTGTGTCACTGTCCTGCTCTATCCAGACGTAGACTCGCCATTTTGGGTGGGCAATCCTTTAATGAATTGGAAGATCTGGGCTCGGTAGAAATTAGGGATCTTACAAAATTTTTGAAAAGTAGGAGGATTTGTGGTTTTAGGAAAGATAAGGGCTAATTTCCCACGCGGCATCCCCACAGTAGACAAACGCTTCAACCTAACTTAACCTATGTGTCCTTGAATATCTACACCGTTTCCAGCTGGCCGACAGCCCTTTTTGCACGAGTTTCTAGAATACAGTCAAGAGCGCAGAACATGTGGCCTTTCACTGCAGACGTTTCAGTGAAGAACGAGCAATGCTGGCGAAGACATTCGAACACCCGCCATCCCACGCAAGATTGGTCCAGGATATGTGCTCGACCATCACTAAATGGGACGTCGCAAAAACGTTCGCGGCTACAGTCGTGACGAGGCTCAACCGCATTGACTGAGAAAGGAAAACCCAGAAACGACAGCATCAGTTGTTACTGCAGCAACAACAGCGGCAGCAGCAGTAAACGCAGAAAGATAGACTAAGTATTCAATACTATTAAGATACTGAATTAATTAGGTAGCAAGACCAGCTAGAATATTTTTTATGCGATGTGCTTAATCCAGCCAAGCCATAACTCGACAGTTCTTAGCAGAAAAGGAAGGGGGGAAAAAACAACCTTATAAATATAAAGCCTATTCGTTGATTACAAAGTTTTTGGTACCTTTGCTAGCAAGTGGACAGAGGAGATGAACTGTTTTAGACAAACCGACGACAGACACAGACGCTTGAGCCAAACATTCACAACAGTACCGAACTGAAGACAAGACAATAGTTTGTGTGTATCGGACTATTGCATTTTCTCAGATGTTTAACTCCCCCCACAACAGCTTTCGAAGCCAGTGGGAAAAGTGCATACTAACGATGGCGTAAAATCTCCATACGCCCACAGGAGCGGAACCTGGAAAAATGTTATAGTGTTAGTGGGAGCATGCCCTATATGCCATTGGTGTGACGGTACCTTTGATGATGTTTCAGACATTTTGATTTACACCTCCTGACTAAAAAAAAACACCTACGTGTCCGCTTAAGTAATTCGAAATTTAAGTAAGGTTAAGTTACGTAAATTAAATCTTGAATAATGGAGCAATTTGAAGAATCTTCAAGCGCTTCAAGACATCAGTATTGCGTTGATTTGTTTGTATGGACCTCTCATTTGGATTTAGTAACATCATTTTGAAATTTTGAAATTTTTCTGTTCGTTTATGAAAAAAATATATTTCATGTGGATAAATTTTCCTTCCTAGCAACACTAATGGGCAATGATGGATCGCCATTGATAAAAGTTGTATTAAAAGAATTTAATTAATTGAATTAATTGAATTGAATTAATGACTTCACATGTATCTTCGAGTAATTTAGTTACAAAAAAAATGTAAAGCAGACAAAAATGTATGCCCACACTTTAACAGCATTTAAATTTATATAAAAATTTCTCTTTCTTCCTTTTCCGACAAAATGCTGCACTTTCACTGCGCGGGCAAACAAAAACACCACCACCAACAACCAACCAATGGCTCACATAAATAAATGGAAACCATTTAACTGTACTTGTGGCATTCGACTAACAATGCAATAATAATAAAATAATGGCAATGAACAACGTGGACGACAACGTTAACAACTTGCAACATACTGCAACTGCAACAATGTTGAAATAAAAAAATGTTAAAAACCAAAAAACTAAAAAAAAAACAACAAATACATAAATAAATAAATAAAAATCGCACACAATAAATTAGGAGTCGAGACATACAACTGCATAAAAATTGACTACTTCCCCAAGGAAGGCTACCAGCCGGATCCGCACGATTCAACTCCAGCGATACCGTGTAAGTGGATTTCATTTTATGCATCAACTCTTTCTAGTATTTTGTATTGTATATGTGTGTGTGTGCGTGTGTGGCTGCTTGGCTGCTCCCACTGCATAAGCGGCAGTAAGTGCGTACACAAATCGTCTGTTTGCTGATGCATGTACGTGTGGCTCCTCTGTAAATATGTACGAGTATGTTTGCATGTATGTGAATTGTTCTGAAATGTGAAAAAGGAAGATGCATCGTGTCGTTGTGTCATTCATGTTTTGTTATTTTATGCTTCTACGTGGCCGCACACACACGCACAGAGGAGTCCTTGCATTGTGTCCTATGCCAACAGTGTGGCATGCGTGTCCTTGTTACTTGAGTATGTCTATTGAAAACTACTCATGTCCTAGAGTTACTAGAAATTTGTTAAATTTGTGTTGTATGAGGCTTCGTATTGTCCTGCGTTGCTTGAAAATGTCTGAGGACATACTTTTTTGGTTTTGTTTTTTTTTGTTTCTGGAGAAATGTGTAACGTTTAATGATTTATTATCAACGTAGTAGTTTCGAATTCCTTGCGCTTCAAGCTATACGACAAAGATTATAGTTTTACACAGATCATCAAAATTTTCAAGCTTGAACTTTGCTATCGTTTTAAACCTAAAATCGTCTACTAGTAAGAATTTTCGTCATATTAGTTCACAGCAATACGATTAAAGTAGCCTTGTGCAAGACACTAACATTCTCCGAACTTCGAATAGATCTCTCTGCCCGCAAACTAGAGTTTGAGGGTTGTGCTAAGGCAATCTTACCAAATAGGCAGGATTGGATCGAGGGGGAAATCTGCACCAAAGCTTGCACCTCTGTCTTCATTGACGGTTCCAAGATTTAATCGGGAGCCGGAGCAGGCGTTTTCTATAAATCAGCCCATTTATCTATCTCCTTTAAACTGCCGAATTCTGCTAATGCTTTTCAGGAAGAAGACTTTGCGATCCTGGAAGCATGCAAAATGCTTAGTAAATGTGGGCACGAGGGGGATATTAACATTTTCCCCGATAGTCAAGCCGCGATCAAGGCTCTGACGACGCCATGGTGCAGAACGAAACTAGTAAATTCCTGTAAGGAGGAGGTCAAATCTTTCGGGGGCGCAGGTAACATTTCTCTGAACTGGGTTCCAGGACATAACAACATAGAGGGAAATAAAATTACTGATGAGCTTGCCAGGAACGGACTGAATTGGCCTCAGAGTTCTCCTACTCGATCATTGGCATACTCCTGGCAGGGGAACTGCACAAATTATTTCTCAGAAAAGCGCAAAAAAGATGGAGCTTCATTTCTTCATGTGCTATTTCGAAAACCCTTTGGCCCCAGTACAATGTACGAAGGACTCAGAAAGTCCTTTGGACTCCTCGCCATCCAATTTCCAAATTCATAGCTGTGTTTACCGGAATGATCGGCACACACGCGGAAAAGCTATGGCTACCAATTAACCCACATTGCAGAAGCTAAGGGGATCTTTCAGAAAAGAAGACTGTTAAGTACTTTCTTTCACAGGGCGCTCCTTTCTTCGACAGCCTGTGGCAGTGCGCCAACCTAAATCCCACCAATCTTCTCCATTATATCAACAGCTCTGGCTGGCTGCAGATATCTTCCTGTTGCAGGTTTCATAACGGTATCAAAACAGCGCTTCAGTGCTACTTGGGAAGTGCCAGACTGGCACTATAAAATTGGTCGGGGCATCGTTGCCCCCACTTTAAAGTAGTGTCGAAAGTAGTCTAATAAATTCAGATAAACCCTTGGATACGCCTTGTACTAGGAATCTTCTGGCTGCTAAAAAGTAGCAACTTTCAAATTGCTTAGAGTGGAATAGAGTGGAAATGACAATGAATTGGTCATACACTTCGAAAGCATGACGAGAACGTTACCAAACATGCGTTACGGTGGAACTCGTTCCAACAAAAAGGCTATGCAGTTGGAAGACCTCGTATAACCTAGCGACGATCAACTAAATCCGAAATTGCAATTCTCGGCGTATCATAGAGCGATTTGAGGGTCAGAGAGCAAACCCGTATCCGATGATGTTCTAAAGTATTTCACGACCTACGCGCCACTAGGAGTTAAAGGAAAACATGTATATATTATTAGGAGGTTGAATTAGTTTTAAAAGTGACACACAGATGGCGCTATTTATCACTTTATCGCGTTGGCAATACTGAATATATATTCATGACAAAGCCTCATTCCTAGGCTTTGTTTATCAGTATCTGTCATTTCGCTGAAGTATAAACAACGCAGTGTTTTCGTGCTCCGAGTATGTCAACTTTCGTGCCGTCGAAACGCAATTTGCGGGAAGCTTTGCTTTTCTGCTTCAATTTGAAAAAAATACAGCCCAAGCCCGTGAATTGCTGCAGGAGGCCTACCCAGACCATACTCCGTCGATTTCAACATGTGAGTACTGGTTTCGACGATTCAAAAGTGGTGATTTTCACACCGAAGACAAGGAGCGTCTTGGCCAGCCCAAAAAGTTCGAGGACGCGGAATTGGGGGAATTGGTAAACGAGGACTCGTGCCAAACCCAAGAAGAGCTTGCTGAATCATTGGGCGTTGATAAATCAACTGTTTGCAAGCGTCTAAAAGCGATGGGAATGATCCAAAAGCAAGGACATTGGGTTTTCTAGATATGAATGGGTCAGAAATTTTGTCAAAAAAAGCGCCATAAAAAAGCTCTAAACTTGGCGCCAGTCGGGTACACCAAGTGAAGCTAAGTCCTTCTCCACCAGATCTCACCAGAGAAGGCTTTCCTCTTCCTCTGCTACCACCCGCTCTTACCGCCTCGAAAACTTTCAAAGCCAGAGTATTTCTATCCATTCCAACGACATAACCCAGACAACGAAGCCGCTGAATCTTTATTTACTGCGGTATGTCTAGGTCATCGTAAAGTTCATAACGTTCATCGTTCATCCGCCTACAATACCCGCTATCGTTAACACTAAATGATAAGAGCCTTATAAAACTTGAAGAGAGACGTCTATCAGAATGAAGAAACGGAATGCCGAAATACATGAGTGCGAGGAGCTTGAGATGCTGACCAATAGGATAAACGCTCGAAAGTTCTACCAAAAAGTTCGGCGGCTTGCAGAAGGTTTCAAAACCCGAGCGTTTTCGTGTAAGAACAAAGGCGGCGACCTAGTAACTGATATCCAGACCGTGCTTAAACTATGGAGGAAATACTTCTGGAACTTCATTCCTTTCATTAATTCATGAGAAAATAAGTTACTCCCAGCCTAGAAGAGTAACATGACCTGCGAGATGTTCTCTCTTGAGAGGTTGAGCGATTCACCGGGCCTTTTCTTATCTACAATATTTGCAGCCAAAATAGCCTGGCTGTAACACAAGTTTTTTTTTCTCTCTCTCTCCACAACTTATTAGCCACGCAGAGAATATTATTTTTTATCTTGAAGTTAGAAATTTCAATATTGCCTCTGTTTTCAAGCAGTGTAAGATTAGTACCCTTTCTGGCCAGCTCAACGGCCATGCAATTTCCTTCAATTTCTTTATGTCCCGGAACACATACTATATAAGACTGACGTTGAAGACGATGCGAATATCATTTAGAACAGCCAGACATTCCTGAGCAACCTTTGATATTAGTATAACTGGCTCCATTGATATGTCCGCCTGGCTATCCGAGAAGATATTTATCGTCGTTTTTGTTATGGCGTGTGTTCTAAGGTACACAGTTACCTTCTTTATCGCTAAGACTTCTGCCTGATAAACGCTACAGTAGTCGAACCGATAATTCATAATTCTTTTGATAAAATTTCATAAAATAAACAAATATAGTTCATTGGCGCATATCCCTCTGTTAGGTGTTTGGGCGAGCTCCTCCTCCTATTTGTGCCGTGCGTCTTGATGTATTACTCCACATATGGAGGGATGCATAGTTTAAAGCTGACTTCTCAGCGGTAAATATTTTTTATGAGGAGCTTTTGCATGACTACACTCGGAGGTTTACCGTTGCCTACTGGGGCGATCACTATTATAAACAACTTTTCCTTCATTTTGTTGTTTCACGGAGACTCGAACTTACGTTTCTTCGAGTACTGGCCGCCATAACCTACTTTATTTTCTAGTTTCGATCCAACAGTGTAAAAATTTATTTCCGCTATTCTCCATGGTCTTTGAGTTTGCTACTCTCTTGACGGAATGTTAGTCTTGAAGAGCATGTTGAAGGTGGTTTTTGGAGAAGAGTAGTCAATTTCTTGATTATAACTACTCATGTAAGTAGTATAGAAGCGTGGCCCAACCACCGAGCCTTCCATAGTGTTATACAGGATTGCCCATATCCGACGAATCCGACGGATTCCGATGACTCTTTGGGCCCATTCCAATCGACGAGGCTTGTCCGCAGGCAACAATCTTTGCGTCAATTGAATCTTAGACCGGAATAAATGCGAATCAATGCGGATAATTCGTTGTGGTCCGAGCAATGCCCAATGCTGTACTTCTAAGTCTTAGCGCAGAGGCGGCGGCCACGTGCTTTCCTACTAGATTTAGAGCAGGCTAGTTGAGTAGCACCTCGAGCGCTTTATTTCGAGTATTAAGCGAGTTTGGAAGTCTTAAAGTCTTAATAAAGTTTTTGATTCCGTCGGAAGAACCATAACTTGTTTGTGGACCACCCTAATGTGCATATATATATATACCCTACTCGATATAATAATCATTTAAGTATACTCATTAAACCTTAATGCACCAGAAGTACACTGAATACAAAAATAAAATCTAATTACTCACAACAACGCAAACTTTAAAGCGTCCTACAGCTTTGATCATAACGAACACTAAGTTTTATCTACCAAAATACATCAGCAACGTGACAACACGTGAGGATGCACACACATGCACGAACTTCACTTGGCTAACAAGCTCACCTATCCCTCCTTACTCACAAATATGTATTTATGTATGTGTGAACGAGTTGCTTGTGGGTAAAAGTATAAGCGCCTGCTGGCTTATTAGTTGGTCAACGCTCTATTTTGGGGTTACTCGGGCGTATCATAAACTGTGAGTTTGCTGCAGGGCAGAGCCCTACCAGACACTTGATTGTCGTTTCCAATCAATACCCATATGAGTGCTACCTACCTACATACATACCATGCAAGTAATATAGTACAAAATTCTATTGAATTTTTTTAGCTTTATGGCAAAACATATAAAATCATAGTAATTAGAGCGGAAGTGTCAATACTCTTCAATGTGCGCACATGCATACATGCACAAAGACAGGCATTCCATAAGAATGCTACTCGTGTGTACACATACATACACGTAAATATGTATTTATATGTTATGCCCGAGTGTGAGGTGTGCAATGTTGTGAGCGAGCATCGACAGCGTTCGTGTAGCTATTAGTGGTTTTGCCGCTTTGAATTCTTGCGGTCCCTCACATGAAGTGTGTGTTCATTCACACCAGCTCACATTCATTCACTAGTATGGCCGCACGAGGAGTGCTTGCTTGTTTCCTAAGCGAGAAGCTATGTGAGCATCGCTCGTGCACGTGTGAAGTCGTCTATGTTCTGTCGCCCATTCATGCCCTTAATTCAGTTTAGCAAGACAGAGGAACAAAGAGATTGGTTAAAGCGGTTAAAAAGGACTAATATTAATGGGCTCGCTACATACAAATATACATTTTTACATAAAATTAAATATATGTAGCATATGGGGATGTGTGTATGCATGTATGTGCATTCTAATTGGTCAATCAGAAATTTACTGAAGTATTCGCATATACAAACCAAGCCTGCGAAGAGGTATAGGCGTGCGCCTTTTGGGTGTTTAGGAGTTATAAAATTGTACTTTGATCAAAAAGTTCCTAGAAGAACCGACAGGGCACGCTCTAAGTGAAATGATTTTTTTACACCCTTGTGCGCACCGCCTCGACAAGACTCTTTCATCGTACACGGCATCTGCTAGTTCGCGTAGCAGCGAACTTCTCCAATTATTCTTTGGCCGACCGCGACCTCGCTCCCTTGCGGGTTCCACTCCAGTCTCATTCTTGTGATGCTATCTGGTGGTTTTGAAGCGTGTGACTTTTCCATCGCCACTTTCTGCGTTTGATTTGCCATAGGATGGGCTCCTCATTCGTTAATCTCCACAGTGCGTGGTTGCTGATGGTGTTCGGCCAGAATATTCTACAGATGATGCGGAGGCATTTGTTGACGAAAGATTGTGGCATCTGTGTGATCGTGCTGGAGACCAGCCATGTTTCACTTCTGTACAATAATACAGACTTCACCAATGAGTTGAATATTCGCAGTTTAATGCGCGTGAAGATTTGCGAACTCGCCCATTCTACATGCATTCGCCCGAACGTCATTTTTGCATTATTTAGCCTGCAGTTGACATCTTCATCTGCTCCGTCATCTGTCGCGATAGTGCAGCCGAGGTAGCAGAAGCTTTCGACCAATTCCACCGGACACCCGTCAACCATTATGGGTCTTGCTTCATTGTGGCTTACTCTCATAACCTTGATCTTGGCGATGTTGATCTCCAGTCCGACAGTGCGTGCCAGCGTGACTAGTCTCTCCGCCTTCGCTTGCATGTCGGTGAGTTTGTGGGAAAGAGGAGGCAGATGTCATCGGCGAAGTCCAGGTGATGTCTGATAAAACTCTATGTTGCCGTTGTGGAGCCCTACCAGCTCGGAGTTCTCATAAAGGGTTCTGATGAAGCGAATTATCTTAGCGGAACCTCCCTTTACCCTCAACGTCAGCCATATGAGTCTCGTTTGATTGTGAAGTGAACTGATTAGAGTTGAGTTTTTTTTTTTGCTCGGTTGTCACAGATGTGTCACATACAAAAATTGTATCGCCATTGCTAGACATTTGTAAAAGTTATGCAGTCTTGAGTAAATCTACCTCTGTACATGTTTTCATTTTTTTACAGTTTTATCAAGGGATTTAAATTTGCAACAACGAGTTTGTATTAAATTCATTCAAAATGTATTCAATGTTGCGAAAGCCTTAGAAATACCGGAAAATTATATCGATAATGTAACTCTAAAGAAAACAGGCGTTTACAAGTGACATGAACGCTTCAGAATAGATCGTGAGTCCATCGAGTATGACGAACTTAGCGGCAGGCCGTCGAAAACTGATGAAATTCAAGGTTGATAGATTTACCAGGTTTGCTCTTTAACTGTGGTGAATAAAATAAAATAAAAAAATAAATAATTGGCGCGTACACTTCTGTTAGGTGTTTGGCCGAGCTCCTCCTCCTATTTGTGGTGTGCGTCTTGATGTTGTTCCACAAATGGAGGGACCTACAGTTTCAAGCCGACTACGAACGGCAGATATTTTTATGAGGAGCTTTTTCATGGCAGAAATACACTCGGAGGTTTGCCATTGCCTGCCGAGGGGCGACCACTATTAGAAAAATGTTTTTATTAATTTTGCTTTCACCGAGATTCGCACCAACGACCTCTCAGTAAATGGTGATCACGCACCAACCCATTCGGCTACGGCGGCCGCCAGAATAAGAAAATTGTAAAAGGAACTTCGACTGTCACGTCACTTGGCAGATCTGCTGAATTCGGAATCACTCGTCCAATCAGTCGTTGTTCAGACGGCAACGAAGTGTCATTGGCTGAGTTTTGTGCAGAAAATGTGGTACTGGGGCCACTTCGCTAGAGAACAGCGGAAATGCGTGCTCTGCAAGGCAAGAAAGAAGAACATCAACCACATCATTGGGAGCTGCAGGTGTCCAGCGTTTAGGAGAGCTCTGTCAAATAAAAGCCAATGAGAATTATCCAAATAAACTTAAACCATTGTGAAGCTGTTCAAAACATATTTTCACAGACAGTCAAGGAAATGAAAGCAGATATCGTCATTATAAGTCAACCCTACTCAGTTTTTTAAACACATCCCAAGTGTGTCGCTCAAAGCCGAACAACGGTCTGCTAAAAAGCACACCTCTAAAAATCTTTTCACCATGGATAAAGTCATTAAGAAAGTGAAAGAAAAGTTGATCAATGACCGTAAATTAACCCTTAGAGAGCTGGAATAGAGATTGAAGATTGCTTATGGATCCATTCAGGTCATTATAGTTTTTTTTTGTCCGGGCAGACTAGCAAGTACAGCACTCAGACAACATTAAGTCCATTGTACTGCGCTCGGGTTCCCCTTTTAATTTTCTTAAAATCTACCCGACCTCCGACGTAGTAGATCTTGTAGTGCCAAGGAGCCAAGGTGGCCGCCTATTAACACAACAGTGCCAAAGACCTCAAGCGTGATTCAAGCCAAGCCTGGGCAGACGCACAGAAAGTGATCCGCCGTCTCATCCTCCTCTCCGCATGCTGGGCAAAGTGCACTGTCTGAGATGCCCGCCTTTACCATGTGCTTCACCCGTAGAAAGTGGCCCGTCATCAGTCCAGCCAGCTGCCTACAGTCTCTTCTGCTTAATGATAGGAGGATCTACGACAGTCGATCGGAAATGACAGGTAACATCAGTTTTGTCCATCTGCAGCGTCTCTCAGCCTGTCAGGCTCGCTTAATAGTTAATGTTTGCTAACCGTGGCTTTGATGGCTGCAGAAAGGAGTGGCAGAACGGGCTCAGGGTCGAAGCAGTTTGCCTCAAAGCTACCCCATAGAGCTATAGAGTCATTGTATAATAGTAAATAGTTTGAGTTTGCCCCGTGTTCCTGCAATGTTGGTCGTTGGTTCCAAAAAGCTTGAATTTTATGAAAAAAAGGTACCGCATTGATATCGTCAAAGTCATGATTTCCGAGGCTGAATCCGACCCAACATTCATCAAACGCAACATTACTGAAGACGGGACGTGGTTTATGAGTACGATAGGCAATCCACACATCGAACGAATGAGTGGAGAGCTCCGAATGACACATGACAAAAAACCACATCGTCCAAGACCGTCGTTTTTGACCAAGAACGAAAGGAATACCACCCAACAGCCAATGAATTCATCTTATATGGTTCCTTGCGACTTTTTTCCTGTCTGCTCGAGTAAAAAAACCTCTACTGGGACGCGTTTTAAGGAAGTAATGAAAAAATCGAAGACGGCTCTGCTGGGTATACTGAAAATAGAGTTCCAGAAATGTTTCAAGAGCAGGATCAAACGCTGGCATAAGTGCATTGCAGTTGATGGGGAGTTCTTTGAAGGCGATGCTATTACTTTTGAGGAATAAACTTGAATTTAAATTTTTTTTTAATATTTCGGGACCTTTTGGAACAAGGTGGTATTATATAATATTATAAAATAACTCAACCATTTTCTTCTTCAACCGCTAAATTAATTAAATTAAATTTGCGCAAATGCTTAGCAGGTAATACAATTACCGCATCAATGTATGAATACTTATGTATGTACGAGTATGTGTGGCAATGGGCCATTTCATACGCTTTAAAAGAAACTATAGAATATTTCGTATACTTAAATGAAGAATTTCTCAACTCTAAAATGTCAATAACCTCCATGAAATTGAAATAATTTCAAAAGTTTCGTATTACCAGGGCAACCTAAAATATGATTTAAACTTATTTTAGGCGCTTAAAATATGTCATTACATTATGAATATATGCACCAGAAAGGCTTTTAAAATTCTTATAATTCTTAAGATATGCGTCAAAATTTAATATATATACATAAGGTAGAGTCCAAAATAAAGAAGACATAAAAATGTTTTCGATGGCGCCACCTTTTTAATGAGTTAGTGCGTTGGAAGCTACATCCCTAGCTGACTTCCAGTGAAAGGTTGGTAGCATTCGGTTCAGTGGAAGCGAAGTTATTCCGTCCAAAGTGTCAGTATGTTCGTGTCATCGGTACAAAAATGAGTTTCAAACAAAGAGCTAATATCAAATTTTGTTTTAAAATCGGCAAAACGTTTACCGATACATTTGAATAGATGAAAAAAGTTTATGGCGATGATTGTCTATCTTGTGCCAGAGTTCATGAGTGGTTTACACGTTTCAGAGATGGTTGTGAGGACATAAATGCCCAGAATCAGCAATCACCGAAAACTCCATCGAAATTGAATATCTCCAAAACATCGATTTGCCGCATTTTAACTGATCATCTGGGCTTACGAAAGGTCTGGGCATGTCTCATTCCGCACAAGTTAACTGACGACCAAAAATTTCTCAGAATTCAACATTCGAGAGACCTCATTAAAGAGACGAACAAAGACGATAACTTCCTTTACAACATAGTTACTGATGGTGAAACGTGGTGTTTCCAACATGAACCTGAAACTAAGCGTCAAAGTGCCGAATGGAAGGCCTCAGACGAGCCACCGCCCAAAAAATCGCGTTTGGAGAAGTTGAAAATCAAGTCGATGCTCATTTGTTTTTACGATTCCACGGGAATTGTCCGCAAGGAGTTCGTGCCAACGGGCCAAATCGTCCATTCAAATTTCTATCCTGGCGTTTTAAAGCGTTTGTTGCATGGCTTTCGTCGAATTCGCCCTGAATACCACGAAGGAAGAAGCTGGCGCTTATTGCATGATAATTCACCATCTCAACGATCCACTCTTGCGACTGATTTTTTGACTATTAATCGCATTTTAACCATCAATCACTCACCGTATTCGCCTGATATGGCTCCCTGTGACTTCTACCTATTCGGAAAATCGCATTTGGCTATGAAAGGAAAACGTTTTCCGTCCGTAGAGGCCATCCAAACGACTTGTACCGTCATTCTGAAGGACATTCTGGTCAATGATTTGAAACATTCTTTCGAAAAGAATTTAGAACACGCAAAACAGTGTATCGAGAGCAGAGGAGACTATTTTGAATAAATAAACGCGAAGTTATCAGAACAAAGCTCCTGTCGTTTCTATTTTAGCTCAGTCTTCTTTACTTTGGACTTCACCTTGTATATATGTATTATTAATTTTTAGATATTTGTGCAGCACCACGTACTGTGAGCTGCATCAGCGCACATTGAAAATAAATGGATTCTCCATTTTCGCGCCTTAAGCTTTCTAAAAGGGTCTCTGAGCAGATTTGAGCTCTTTCTCATTTGTTCAATAGCGGTTGCCTCATGGTAAGCAACGGCAATCCTTCGAGTTCTTATCTGCTATCATAGTTTTTTTCTTGGCATTTCACAACGTTCAGTAAGAATACAAAAGTAATAAGTTTGACCATTTATGGTGTCTTTAAGAACTAGACAACGAATCCTTACAATATTGTCTTAAGTCTGTGAAGTCACAGACAAAGATCAAAGGTAACCGGAACGTCAATCATCTTCGACGTCTTCTCGGTTGCGTTAAACATTCATTAGTCTGCACTGGCTTCTATAAATTTTAACTTTCAGTGGGCGGCTTTCAATGATCTTTATGAGAGGTCATAATAATTCTCTACTATATTGTTAAGCATAGTACTAAGATCGCGTTTTATATGAAATGGCTTTCAAAATACATACAAATTGCATTGCCATGAAATATGCGTGAAATTTCGTATGTATTTCACGACAACACAGTACTCAGTTCACGCCGTGAAAAAGCCAGCAAAATTTGTTCACACCTATTTAACCCGTCGGTGCGTGACTACCATTCGGGAATGCGTAGGTTCGAATCTCCATGCTTGAAACGGTAAAAAGATAGAACGTTTTTTCTAATAGCGGTCGGCAGGCAAGGACTAATCTGGTAGGCCATGAAAACGCCACTCATAAAAAAAACTGTTTCCCTTCGGAGTTGGCTTAAAACTGTAGGCTCCTCCTTTTGTGGAACAACATTAAGACGCACGCCACAAATCGGAAGAGGAGATCGGCCAAACACCTTACAGAAGTGCGAAAAATGGCGATGCTCATAAATTTGGCGTTTCTTCTCATTTAAAACTCAATGTTGCTAGCAACATTTCACGGCAAGCCAAATGCATATTGCTGGCGATATTTCACGACTTTGAGTTAGTACTAGCATTTACTCTCAACATTTTTTCGCTGAAACAAACAAAAAACATCGAACAAAAAGCCATAGCATACGAGTACTTATCGGCGGAAGAGAGAGAGGTTCACATATAATTATCCACTTTTTCGAGCTTAACTCCCAATCCGTAATTAAAATGCGAGATTAACTATACAAAATGTCTCTCTTTATAAAATAATCTCAGATTATAAATATACTTTTTGCTGTGCAACCCTGTACAATATACCACGAAGCCAATTTCTATTAAGAAAAACCTCTCAAAATAGTATTCAAAGCTGATTGTCAATCTTGCAGCTAATCTGCCATACTTATAGCTGTTCTCCGAATCATTGCAGAGCATGTAAATGAATTTCAGGAGTCCCTTCACGTGGTCTTTGTGGACTTTGAGAAGGCTTTCGATGGGTTGCGATATCAAAGTATCTGGGACACCCTTCTGCGACGGGTAGAAATTCAAGGGCCGAGAGCTGCGCAACGTCGCCCTCTCTGAGCCTATTGAACCTGTGACTGGTGTCCTCTTCTATTTAAATAGTCATTGATGACGTTCTAAACAGCGCTCTAGATATCAGCTCAGGAAGGGGAATTCTATGGAATCCTATCAGTATGGAGCATTTAGACAGCCTTGATTACGCCAATCGCATCGCGCTCTTATACCGGAATTACGGACACATGTAGAGCAAACTTAATAACCTAAGCACCCAAGCCAAAAACATGGGACTGCGCATCAATGTCGGAAAAACTAAGTTAATGGAAATCAAACCTTGCTACGCAACAGATTCGCAAATTATGGGAAGCCCATTGATAATGGAAACAGCTTCACCTGCCTAGGAAGTCAAATTACCTTCGACGGCTGAGGAAAAGACGATATCGATGCGAGAACCAAAAAAATCCGAAGCAACTTTTGCAAGCCCCGAAAAGATCTGATTTTTCAAACAGCTGACAACGCATACCAAACTAAAAATTTTTAATTTGAATACTAAATCGCTCCTACTATGTGTCCGCTATTCCATGATAAGAGTGCGATGTCAACGGCATAGTCAATGTCGTCCATTTGCTCCATATGTCCGCTTTGAAGCGTGTTTGGTGTCTGTATCTGCAATGCGGAAGCTGCAGACATTTGTGAACCGTAGCTGGTGGCCCGACAATTGGATTTCAAACGAACAACTCCTCAATCGAAGCAGACAAAAACCAATGGTCATTGAAATGCGAGAGCTCAAATGGAATTCGATTGACCATACGTTGCGCAAGTAGAATGGCACTGGACTGGAACCCAGAAAAATCGCACCGCAAGCGACGCCATAAAGGATCTTTGCGACATAGCCAAAATGAAGAATTTTTAGAAATTGATGAATCTCTCTCACGGCCACAAATTAAGACAAAAACGAGAAGTTGACAACATTGGAAAGCATTTCTTTCGGCAGTATGCACCCCAGGACGGCGCGATAGGAAATAATAATAAATCTGCCATATGTGAATGGGTACATCAATTTTTGCCGATTTATTGCTAATCTCTGCATATGTGAACGTACTTTTAGATATAGAAGATGCAACTTTAGGCTTTTGAAAAAACAATTTAAATCAATTTAACGCTTGTTAAATGTCAATATATATTAACTTGTTTATCGATGCAATATTCGAACTATGGATTATTCGTAATTGCAGCTTTAGTATCAATTTTGATAAAAAAATTAATTACTGGTTAAATTTTGCTATGAAAGATCAGAATTTGTTTATCTAAAAGCAAAAAACGGCAAAGGTCAAATTTTTTTATGTGAATGTGTGTGTAGGAATGTAAGAATGTACACGCCTATGCACATATTTTTATTTGCTATGACCATTTGTGAACATTTCCCCCGGTCATACATGCGCTTGTGTGTGTGCACATATAAATATCTACCGGCACTCGCTGAATCCAGTGCCTTGTGTACGACAAAACTTTTCAACAATTTAACGTTAATGTGCAATTATGTGAAAAACTCATTTACAAAGCTGTTTAAAAATTTATTTGTGCAGACAATCAAAATTATGCCAATTGTAATCAAATTTTGTGCACAAAGGAAATTAGTTCAGACTGTTTATCGGTTTTCGACAACATTTTGGATTTTTTTTGTTCTTTTTTATCGCCATGAAATGCATACATTTATGAACTTAGAGTAACATACTAACTCATTTATGGATATATGCACTATATGCATGCTTATACTTGTGTATGTATGTATGTATGAACCTACGTACATGTGTGTGTGTCTATGCATTAATAGTTCAAGAGATGCGCGCTGCGGTTTTGTAAATAATGGATGAGAATCAGAATACACTATATTTTTTTTTTTTTTGGTTGAAGTCTGCTTGGATAACTTATTAAGTGCATAAGTACATACTCGTATGTATGTATTTAATGTAGCAAAAAAATGTGAAAACTGTCGCTGAATAAAGGGAAGTTAAATTAAAATAAAATTTTAATTGATTAGGTAAGTAGACAAGAATTAAAGGATTTTTGTAATGTCTCACAAAAAAATGTGTGGGCCAATGAGCCTCCGATTACACAGGGTTACCGGGAAAGTCGATTAAGCTGCAATTGGTGGTGCCATGCCTTAGTCATAACCGTAACCATAGCAATCAGCTGTTCTGATCAAACAAATGTGCATCGCTGTAAGCGATTATAAGTGCCGCACCATAGTGTCATAGCCATTATCGTTAAGAGGGAGTGAAGATATTGATATTGAAAGTTCACTTCAGCAGCGTATTTTAACTGAACCTACAGTTTTTGTTCTACCAGTACTTTTTCTATCCTCGACAGAACCAGTTTCTTGAAAATGTTTCACCAAACATTGAGTTGTCCACTCATTCGAAACGATTATTGTCACCAAAAAACTACGAATTTTGTAATATCTTACGCGATTTTGGCCGAGTTTAACAAAGCGCGGCAGTCGTTTCTTTCTCGTGCTAACCGGCGCCAATTGGACACACCAAGTGAAGCCAAGACCTTTTCCACCTGATATTTCCAACGCAAAGGAGTCCTTCCTCTTCCTCTGCTACCACCAGCTGGTACCGCATCGAATACTTTCAAAGCCGGAGCGTTTGTATCCATTCGGACGACATGACCCAGCCGCCTTAGCCGCTGGATCTTTATTCGCTGCGCTATGTCTATGTCGTCATAAAGCTCATAAAGCTCATCGTTCCATCGCCTGCAATATTCGCCGTTGCCAACGGGCAAAGGTCCAAAAATCTTCCACAGAATCTTTCTCTCAAATACTCCAAGCGTCGCTTCATCGGATATTGTCATCGTCCACGCGATATATTGTTCCTAAATATCAACAATTTTCATAATAAGTTACAATCATTTTAACGCGTTGTTCTACGCGTTGTACATTTGTCTCCTTGAAAAATTTCAAAGATGACATAAAAAAGAACTAGAACTACGAATACGAAAAAGAGGGTTTAGGTAAAATACATATCCGATGCCTTTACCGACAGCAGCAGACCGTACGAGACGCCACAGCCATACACGTTATCCGGGACACCGATAAGTAGAGATGAAATAATGTTTGCACTCTACAGCATGAACGAAAGAAAAGCGATAGGACCAATCCAAGTGCCGCCTGAAATCTTGAAGCTAATCGATGATGACAATATTCAACTTCTAAGATCATGGAAAATACTGCAGCGAATACAGACTTATAATTCTTATGAGTCATTTGCTAAAAATATTTCTGAAAGTGATTCTTACTAGAATATGTACATTAAACTTGTGAGGGAATAATGGGACAATCAAAATTTGGCTTCAGAAATGGCATGGGTACAAGAGAAGCATTATTTTGTGTTCATGGGCTAGTAGAAAATTGCATGGACGTACAAAAAGACGTTTTTCCATGCTTTATTGATTATGAAAAGGCTTTGATAATGGGCAGTATGAAAAACTCTTTAACATTTTGAGGTCAATAAATATTGAAGAAAAGTATAGACAAGTGATACAAAACTTATATTGGAATCCAACTACACACATTGTTATGGATTGAACGGTGAAAGTTTTTGATATGAATCACATAGAAGAATTCGAGATATGGTGTCTCCAACTCTGAAGTACTTCGAAAAGTAAATAGCAATAGAAAGCTTCTACGGTGCATTAAACGCACGAAAACATCCTACATGGGCCATATATGCCAAAAAGTGTAACCTGTTCCAACTTATACGACAACGAAAGATTGAATGAAGACGATGCGTTGGAAGAAAAAAATTATACTGGTTGTGAAATATACGTCGGTGGAAATATCGGCAATCTTTTGGAATTAGGGAGAGACATCTTTTCAAATATTGTAAAAAAATGTATGATTAATCATTATTATATTATATTCATTTTATTTTTATCCATTGAATTTTATACATTATACTTTATGCAGCACCGCTTACTTTTGGTAATGAATTGCAAATAAAGAAGGAGGAATTATTCCCTATTGACATCTAGGCGTCACCTTATGTATATATTCCTATATAATGGGTAGTTAAATTTCAAGAGCCGATGTTCAATGTAAACCACACCTAAATATCACGTTTTTTTCAGCATTTCATTTGACATTTTTCAATTTCAAACTAACTCAATTTGAACCATGGAAAGATACATAATCGAGCAAGGCGTTAAAGTTATTCAGGCTTATTATGAAAACGGGTGTTCAAATCAAAATGCATATCGCGCACTTCGTAAAGAAAATCATCTTCAGTGATGAGGCACATTTTCACCTCAGTGGATTCGTCAATAAGCAGAATTGCCGCATTTAGGTGAATGATAATCCAAGAGTGATTGCCGAAAAACCAATACATCCACAAAGAGTGATTGTTTGGTGCGGTTTATGGGCCGGCGGCATCATTGGGCCGTATTTTTTCCAAAATGAGGCTGGTCAGGCAGCTACTGTGAATAGTGTTCGCTATCGTGAGATGATAACGAACTTTTTATGGCCCGAATTGGAAGATATGGATGTGGACGATATGTGGTTTCAACAGGACGGTGCCACTTGTCACACAGCTCATGAAACAATGCCTCTTTAGCCCGAAAAATTTGATGGCCGAATAATCTCACGTCGCGGCGATGTCAATTGGCCGCCAAGATCATGTGATTTGACACCGTTGGACTTCTTTCTTTGGGGTTATTTGAAGAAAAGGTGTACACGATAAGCCAGCAACAATTCAAGAGCTACAGGAGGAGATAATTCGGCACATTAACGGCATAGAACCTCAATTATACCTCAGCGTCATCGAAAATATGGACCATCGGAGGGAGGTGTGCCGCCAAGGCCGCGGCGCCATTTGGCCAATATTTTATGCCATACGTAATTGCGCCATACTAATATTATCATAAGGAAGAGAAATGACAATAATTTCTTATAAAAATTGTATTTTATTCAAAATCAACACCGGCCTTTGAAACTTAACCACCCTTTATATAAAAATGAATGTTTGTCTGTATGTCATCGATGAACTCAAAAACTACTAAACCGATTGTTATAAAAATTGGTATATATATGAATTTTCCACGGAGAAGGTTTGTAGAATATGCTCATTGATGCCACTCGTCACCAGGTGGCGCTGCAGAGTAGCAACTTCTGCCTCGTTCAACCGATTGTCATAAAAATTAGTATGACCATGTATTTTTACACAGAGAAAACGAATATGACATTTGCAAAACAATTATTGGATATTGGAAATGGACGAATGGAAATTGATGAATCTACACAATGTATCACCCTGTCAGCAAAATTCTGTAAGATCACAGAAAGCATCGACGAATTGGTGCAAAAAGTTTCCGAAAACATTGCATAAAATTACAAAAACCATCAGTGGCTCAGTACGCGTGCTATATTAGCAGCCAAAAACATCGATGTCAATACCATCAACTTCCCCATTCAGCATGGAATACCCAGTGGAACGATAACATATAAGTCCATCGATACTGTGGAGATGCAAGACGAGGTTGTCAACTATCCAACTGAATTCTTGAATTCGCTTGATTTGCCAGGCATGCTGCCGCACGTTCTTACATTGAAAATTGGTGTACCCATCATTTTTCTTCGAAACATAAATCCACCTCGACTTTTCAACGGAACCAGACTCTCAGTCAAGAAAATGATGAACAATGTTATTGATGCAACAATTTTGACTGGAAAATTCAAACGGAAAGACGTACTGTTACCGTGTATCCCAATGATCCCGTCAGATATGCCATTCGAATTCAAGCGTTAACAGTTTCCGGCGCGACTCGCTTACGCAATGACTATTAAAAAAGCACAAATACAATCGTTACAAGTGCGTGGATTAAATTTGTACAGCTCTATGTGGCTTACTCACGTGTCGGAAAACCTTCTGATTTATTGTACTACGCACCAGATGGAAAAACAAGAAATATTGTGTATCTCACAGCACTTCAATAAACATCGAATTGAAACTAAACTTTGTGATGTCACAATTTTTTTCAAATAAGCAAAATCAATAAAATGGTTTAGAATGAATTGAATATTTGTGTACTGATTTTTCTTTAAAGTCATTTTTCTTAAATTTATTTTAGCTGTTGGTATAGCAACGCGCGCCGGGTACAGCTTGTAGTATATAACTATATAATATATATTATATATTTTTTTTTTTATTACAAACATTTAACTATATATAGGTATACAATGTTTGTTGACACTACAACTAGTTTAAGGGAAACTAACAAACAGTATGATTTTAACAATTTTGTGGGGTTTTTATGAAGACAATTTTAAAATCTCTTCTTTACATTAACTACCAATAAGATCATATGGTTTTTTTCGCTGGAGTCGTCGGGTTAGGTTTGCGGTGTTGAGAAGTTTGCTGGCTTTCTCGTTAATGTGCCTCTGGAGCCTCATAGAGTGGGCTTCTGCTTGTATTTTAATACCTTCAGCGACCGTAGGAATGCAGAGATCACGATGAATATCTGCATTGCGAACGTACCAAGGTGCGTTGACAATATTTTTGATAATTTTATTTTGAAATCGTTGAATTATGTTAATATTATTTTGACTGGCACAGCCCCAAACTTGAGCGCCATAAGACCACACGGGTTTGATAATTTGATTGTATATCATTATTTTGTTATATGTGGAGAGTTTTGAATTCCGTCCAATGAGCCAGTTCATTTTTAATATTTTCAAATTAAGTTCGCTTCGTTATATTTTTATATGCTCCTTCCAACGTAGCTTAGCATCGAGGGTTATACCAAGATATTTGGCAGTATTTGCGTATGGAATTGGAGCGCCTAGTACCATTATTTTGTGATGGTTTACTTTTTAAAGGGTAAAGGTCACATGAATTGATTTGTTACTATTTAATTTTATTCGCCAAATTTTCGTCCATTTTTCTACTGCGTCTATACCGATTTGAAGTTTAGTTGCAGCTACTTCGGCGGTTTTTCCTGTTGCGAGGATTGCTTTGTAGTCAGCAAAGGTGGCGATCATAGTGCTTGGAGGTATTGGTATATCTTTCGTATATATAAGGTAAAGAAGGGGTCCAAGGATACTTCCTTGCGGCACGCCAGCGTTTATTTTCTGCAATTTGGAATACTCATTCCCTTGTTTTACGCGAAAATACCGTTCAGTTATATATGATTTCATAAATGCACTGTATTGAAGTGGCAGGCATGAGTTCAATTTGTTAATAAGGCCTTCATGCCAAACCTTGTCAAATGCTTGCGCGACGTCCAGGAAGGCTGCTGAGCATATGTTTTTCTCTTCGAACGATTTTTCTATTTCAGCTGTAATTCGGTGCACCTGATCTATGGTGGAGAGTTTACTGCGAAATCCAAACTGGTGTGAAGGTATCAGATTGCGAAATTCAATTATTGGTTTTAAGCGATTTAGAATGAGCTTTTCTAGTAGTTTTGAAATTTGTGGCAACAAGGAGATTGGGCGGTATGAAGAAACAATATGTGGACCCTTTCCTGGTTTGGCAATCATAATCATCTCTGCAACTTTCCACAGGCTTGGAACATACTGGAGTCGGATCGACGAATTGAATAGATTGGCTAATTTTACTAGACTTTTGTTGGGTAGTTGCTTTAATACTTCCGCTGGGATTAAATCAAATCCAGGTGTCTTTTTGTCTTTTAGTTGCTTGATTTAACTTGATATTTTAACTATATATAACTATATACTATTTTGCAACAAAATCTTTATTTTGCTTTGATGACAAAGCATTTTCTTGCGCTAAGTATAGTTACACTTCACTTGCTTCAATGGGGAGCTGTGCCCCAAATTACCGTTTGTGCTTTTTCACATTTTACCCGGATCGTTGTGAACTCCATGGAACTAAACAAGCTGTCGATCCGAATATACACTTGCAGATTTGCACGATTGTGACTCAGCCCCTCGTCATGTTATCTGCATTGAATTAGGAATTTTTGTCACTTATTTTTATTTTTAAAATTTTTAGAAAAAAAGTGTATTTTGTTTTCTAGATTGCACCCAAAGGTACCAAATATCTGCGTACTATATATGATTTTTAAATACAGGAATGTGTGCATACTACCCGCGTACGCTTATTTTCAATACTTCTAAAAGTTACTTATGAATCATATATGCATGTATGTGTATCTATATTACCTAACTGTATTATTATTGTTGTTGGCTGCTCTATTGCCTTAGAAAATATTTAAATGTGCATCGGAGCCATAGATTAGTTATGATTATTTATAAGGACACAAATAACAAAAATAAGGAAAAATAAAAATATATGGATATCCGTTTTATTTATTATACAAGTGGCTATCTGAGTATATAAAAAAGCAAATATGAAAGTTATGCAGATAAATTCAAATGCAATCGAAATTAAATTTTCAGTTTGTTTGCCTTCACTACGAACATACGGACTTTACGTCTGTGCAGAGTTTTATTTTTATTTTTATATTTATTTTTTATTTTCCATTTCTTTCTCTGCTTGTATATGGAGGACATAAGAATGCATGGCTGTTCTATCTAAAACAATAAATTATTTATTGCAAAATTTTTATAGTCACACACATATACATTCACACATTTGTTTATTACGCAAATATGCGCATTTACGAAACTACAAATTTATATTCTCAAACTTGCAGACACCGTCACCAAGTCGTGTCCATTCTTTCTGGCATCCGGTGTTTTTCTTCTGATCAGCTTTATCGTCTTCCTCGTGCCAACCTGTTCACATCAGAATAATTTATATTACTTTAGTGCGGGCATAATGTTTATTGTCTCAGGTAAGTTACATAAATTTATATGCAATCCACTCGTACATACATATGCATGTGTGTATAAAGGGTTTTCTAATAGGGACGAAGCGATGTTGGCAGGCTGTGTTGGCATTTGTTGTTTTGAAGGGTTTTTTCTCTGGAATGACGCCCGTAAAGAGGAAACTCTCAAATAGACCTACGTACCAAACATGAACCAACACTACCCCTCTTCCCACGGAACTGCCAAAAAAGTATTGCGTCACAGAGCTGGTTAGCTCAAAGGCTCTTAATTATAGTTGTCGCCAACGAAACTCCACGCGTATTACGTCATGGATATTTGTTACAAGATTCCCTTCCAGTTATCAGGTGAAAATTTTACAGATTTCGGGTGCATAGCATTGGCATTGGAACAAGACTTGATCAACATCTTCCTTCTCCGTGCAGATTAAGTAGTTTAGTGAACTCGCATGGCCAAATCTACGCCGTGTCTTTAAAGGAATTGAGTTAGGTAGTAATTTTCTTCCCCATGGTTCCTTTCTAACCACGTTGTATGGATGGATATTAGCTCGAGCGTCCGTCTACCCTTAGGTGACCTGTTCCACCGGTCTTACCAGTGGGCGAAAGCCTGCGCCTTTTTTCTTCTTTCTTCGATTTCTTTACGCATTGCTCTATCGCCGAGTTCCGACAGCCTTATAAATAACCTTTGCATTTTTTTAGCCAGAATGTCAACTGGGATTAGTCCTGCGATATTGAACGATGCGTCATTAGAATTTGTGCGGAAGCCACACATAGTACGCAAAGCCCTTAGCTGATAGATGGATATTAGTTTTCTTTACTATTACTGTTTATGTTCAATGCGTCAGCTCAGATCGGTGCCGCGTACAGAAGGGCCGAGCTGACAACCCTACTCTATAGTAGCCTTTTGCTATGGCTATAGCCGCCGTTGTTTGGCATTATTCGTGCCAGACAGAAATGCACATTCGATGCCTTCTTCAGAGCTTATTCTAAAGTTTAGACGACTATCAGTCATCACCTCGAAGTATTTAATGGCGGGTTTTGATGGATTGTGTCAAATCCAATGCTTATAATTCAGTATCTGATACCAAATCTTCAGGCAAGTTACACGATGCAGCAGCAAGTACAATTTTATTTCTATTGCCCCGTAGCACACTGCGACCTCTAGTGTGGTCTATTGTGCCAAACCGCGCGCCTATGATTGAAGGCTTCTAATGAATTTTAGCACTTCCTCGGGTTTCTTGTTCTATATACCAATGAATTTAGAGTCACACTACCTAGGCTAGTGTAAGATATTCGTCTTCCGAGAATTGCACATTAGCACAGAATATGCTCTGATGTTCCATGGCCTCTTTCGCAAAAACAACAGACACTTGATTCTACTAATCCTCGTTTACTGATATGCTAACGAAGACTACAATGCTCCGTATAACATCCAGTGAGAGCTCATAAGGTCTCTCTATCCATATTTAAAACCATACTTGACGATCCTCTATAAAGAAGAATAAATAGTATTACCTGCCTCTGTCCTGGACCCTCCATCCAGTGTCGTATAATTTCGTGTTCTCCCAGTCTAATTTCGATAGACAGCCTACTTGTTTGTTGCCGTCATAATCTTCATATTCTAGTAACCTGTCCAAAAAGGTGGTGTTTTTTGCTTCGAGGATATTGAGGTTAGTGAAGCATTCCCCAACCAGTTTAGATGTTGCTGAGTATGTTTGGCTGTCTGAAAAAATACAGATGTGTTTCGAAGTAATACCTTTGTTGTCATTACCTACCTTAATTCTTTAAGCCATTGATATTAGCTTGAAAAAGGTGTGGGATAACCAAAATGGATCTTTCAAAGTTAAGCCCAAATACCCCCAAAAGCTCCTACCATCCGCAAGCTTCAACCCATCTGCAGGTCTCCAAGTCAAGTTGAATTTATAGATTACCTGTCTCACAAAGCGCCCCGTCTAAATCATAAGATATCTTGAAATTTCCTGCAATTCTTAGCGCAAGAATCATTGCATCAGTTAATTGCACTGCAGAATTATATATGAATTTTGTAGCGATTTCCATATGCCCTGTGAAATTTCCGATTAGGTATTTGTCAGGGTAAGTAGGTTACCCTCTACTCTGCTGAGTGCTTCCGTGAGACTAGTTCTCATCGCTCCAGTGATGCCATGCCAATGTAATACCTCACACACAGCTTGTTTTGTTCCATTTCGGTTCGAAATCGGTCTTATTGGAAAACACTTTGCATATTTGAGTGAATTCTTTGCAGGTATACGCAATTAAATTCAAAATTACTGCTTTAACTTTAAAATAATAATAAAGAGCTAATAAAACTTATTAAGAAAATGTTTTAATTAATTTTAAGTTGTAATCCTTTTAAAGTTGTAATCCTTTCGAGGGGAAGACTTACTTCTAAAAAAAAACTATACTTTTTATAAATAAAAAGAGTCTCTTTTAGAGAAGAATCTCTAGAGAGAAATAGCCTTGGGATTAAGGGATGATGACCATACGCTTACGACGACGCCGACGGTGACTACTAGTCAAGCTACTAATGAACTTCACCAAATTTGTGATATTTAGACCCGCTATATACCCGCAGACGTAGCGAAGAAATGAGAGCCCAAATGTCTAAATCTTCGCCAGACGAAAGCAGGGCAGCTGAGGAGAAGGTGTTGAGATGATCCCACCTCGTCCTCAAGACAGCTTCTGCAGAACAGACTTGAGGAAATCCCAAGTCTCACCGCATGAACACCCAACGAACAATGTCCGGTAAGGATACCCACCAAATTCGAGAGCTGGGGCTTTGTTAGCCATAGGAGTTCCCTCGAGCGTCCCCGATCTACCCGTGGCCAGAAGGATCTCGCGACCTTGCACGTTTACGCACTAGCCCAGCGCTCGCTGAGTTGACTCGAGGCCCATCTTTCCAGGAGCACTGCCATTGAACTACAATGTTTGCGTCATCTCCCAATCAAGATGAACACACTGGAGCGTCAATCCCGCCGATGGTGTCGATGATATGTCGTCTCCATGGATTTTGTACCGCAATTAGTCAAACCATCCAGCTCAGTATCATTTTCAGTCTTTGAGCCATCTGTGTAGAAAGTTTGCATCAAGCTTTCTTAGAGAGCGTTTGGATTTTTCCATTGCAAATTTATAGGACAGCTAGCGGCATAATTTCTTCTAAAATAGAGTTCTAGGGTCAGTTTATAATTCGGTAGAACTGATCAGACAACCTTTTATACAACATTGGATTTGTCACAGAGCCTTTATTTGAAAACTTTGATGTAACTAAGAAAAGGTAGAGGTGTGGGAGATAAGTAAGTCTAAGCGGACGTGTGAAGAGAAAGTTGGTGGCATTCGGTATACCTTAACATGTCGGACAATTTTGGATAACTAGATAACAGAGTGTAGTTGTGTATTACTAACGCGGGTCACACTGAAGTTCTTTGCCTGGTAAGGGTAGTGGTTCGATCCAGGAACGGCATTCAGGAAGCGAGAGCTCATGAAAATGGTAGTTTACTAGTAGAGGATCTCGGTGAATGTTCTTTTTTGAATTGAGTGCAACCAATTTTTAAATATTTATGTATGTGCATATAACTATGGAACTTTTGAATTTTTCTAATAAAATTTTCTTCTTTTTTCCTTGTAATTCTTAGGTTTATTAATGCTCATCGGATTAATTGCATACATATCCATCCTAAAGGCGGAAATAGGTTCAAAATTGCGATCGAGGTCCTCTTTGCAGCCGCCACTCTTCAAGGTTACCTATGGACAAAGTTTCTTTCTGTTCGTTATTGGCTTCATAACGACTGAGTTTGTGGGGCTTTTGAACATTTTTCTATACATCAGTCTGCAAGAAATTGGATATTACAATGTAAGTATGTCAGCAAAAATTAAAATTGATTTTAAAAGAAGAAAAAATGGTGCTGCCTCACATTTTTCTCCAGTATAACGACGCACGGATGCACCAATTCGCAGTCGCAACGGCAAAATTCCATTAATTGCAATCCTCATTGAGCAAATGGAGGGACCTACAGTTTTAAGCCGACTCCGACTTTTTTGATTGGTTTTTCATGGCGAGGAATCCAAGGGACTTTCTGAGTCCTGTGTATATTGTACTGGGGCCAAAGGGTTTTCGAAATAGCACATGAAGAAATGGAGCTCCATCTTTTCTGCGCTTTCCTGAGAAATAATATGTGCAGTTCCCATTTAGCAACTGTCAGGGTGATGGCGATGACCGGATAGGAGGTTTCTGAGGCCAATTCAGTCTACTTCCTGGAAAGCTCTTTAAAATTTTTATTACCCCCTGCGTACCTATGTCCTGGAACCCAGATCAGAGAAATGTTACCTGCACACCCAAGAGATTTTATCACCTTACAGGAGTTCAATAGTTCGGTTCTGCACCATGACGTCGTTAGAGCCTTAATCGCGGCTTGACTATCGGAGAAAATGTTAATATCTCGCTCGCTCCCGCGTTCCCTAAGCATTTTGCATGCTTGCAGGATCGCAAAGACTTCTGCTTGAAAAACACTAGCAGTATTCGGCAGTTTAAAGGAGATAGATATATTGGCTTATTTAGAGAAAACTCCTGATCCGACTCCCGATTCCATCTTGGAACCGTCAGTGAAGACAGAGGTGCAAGCTTTGGAGCTTTCCCCTCGATCCATTCCTGCCTATTTTGAAAGATTGCCCTAGCACGACCCTCAAACTCTAGTTTGCGGATAGAGAGATCTGTTCGAAGTTCGAAGAAATAGGGTGTTAACTGCCCGAAAATGCTACCATATACCTTGAGAGATTGCATCCAGAGACCAACCTCCTTTAACCTGAGCGCGATGAAAATATCATAAAGTAAAAGTCAATAGGGAGTAAGTGCAAAGTGATATTCAGGGCAGCACTGGGGCAAGTTTTACGTGCTCCGGTGATGCCAATGCATGCAGTCCTTTGCACCCTTCACAATTTAGTGTTATTATAGCCCTTCCGCAGAGCTTCGCACCAAACCAGGCATACATACAGGGTTACCAATATTCGACGGACCCATCTGGCTACCCTTTATCTTTTGACAGAGACGTCAGATCGCTTAATGACATACCGCGTTGGAAGCGTCAGTCCAAGCAGATTTTTACCATGGAACAGTACACGCCACGCGAGCGCTCTCAAATTGTTGAAATTTACATTCAACACAAGAAGTCAATTGTGAAAACTCAACGTGCGTATAAAAAATTAAATAATGTGAAAAGTGCGCCTTCTAAGAACACCATTAAACGTTTGTACGAAAGGTTTTCGACTGGTGATGCTCTTTCTAATCCAAAGAGACCAAATCAAAACCGACCAAGGCGATCGGATGAGAACATTGCTCTTGTACGGGCCAGTGTTGAGACGTCGCCAAGGAGATCCCAAAATCGCCGTTCTCAGCAGTTGGGCATTGCTCGGACCACTTTACAACGAATTATCCCCATTGATTTGCATTTATTCCCGTATAAGATTCAATTGACGTAAAGATTGTTGCCTGCGGACAAGCCTCATCGATTGGAATGGGCCCAAAGAGTCATCGAAATCCGTCGGGTCCATCGAATATGGGCAACCCCGTACGTTAAAATTGGTAAAACAATTGTGTTGTACATCCACAGCACGACCTTATAAATGGTAGTCAGGCACCAACCTATTTGGCTTCGGCACTGTTTATCTGTCTATCTTCATTTCCCTTTTTCAAATATGAAGAAATGGGTCGGCCGTAAGCGATTTGGGTCAAATGCCTATTTGAGGTTTTCGTGTTATTATATTTTTTGTGGGCACCAAAAATGTAAGGAATTATTGACCCAATTCAAACCCGTCCCGATTATTTTAAAGTGTTAAGAAAAATAGTATTTCTTCCAAACTACGACAAGGTTTTACACATCCTTTAATAAACTCCACCTCCGCTAAAAAGTTATTTGAAAAATTCACAAGGAGAATTGCTTTCACTTACCCCAGAGCTCACACACAACGACAGCCAATGTTGCTTTCAATTTGGCGTTCATGTCAACAATGGCATCCGTTTCCTGTTCCGCTTAATAGTCACATTTCACACACACACACACACACATGGCGCAATGCACCTCTTTAATATACAATGCACATCTATTTTCGCCTTTGCAGCGGTTGCCGTGCTTCAATATCACCAATCTACAGGAAAAGCTGAAAGAGAACGAAACTCCTCACAGTCACACCTATAAAAGCTATAAACATTCCTCGTCCTCGGTAGCCGTCGCACCCACTGTGCGCAAGCCCCAGCAGGGTCCTCGACTAAGCACCAATAACCTTCATCAGGTGCACAATGTGTGTATGGCGTCACCCGCAGCCGAAATGGAATTGGATAGTAAAAAGCTGTTGCAACACATGCCTGGCTTTGTTCCGTGTCGCAAGCATCCGAATGCGGCAGAGGCATTCGTCAACACAGAAATGGAGCGCAGGTGAAATATTTTAGATTTTTTAACAACATTTATTTATCTGTTACTGGCTAACCCAATGACTAAACAGTAATGAATCAATTCACAATTTTTATGTGTGCCATTTTCCCCTCTTCTGTGCGCAGGTATTATTTCGAGAAATCACAACAACCGAAATGCAATTTGCATTCGAGGAACTTTGCCAAATCGCTTAATGAACTCTACACCGAGCCATCGCCCGATTTGCCACCACCGCCACCTTCAGCGATTAAAATGGGCGGCACCTCGCAAACATTTCCCCGCATGCCACAGCAGATCGCACGGTTCGGCGACTTCACGCAAGACTTTCCGCTCACCCGCAGCGTTTCGACTACCACAGATATTTATCCCAGCAACAATTTCAGACACACAACACCGCATGTGGAGCGTAAAAGTCGACGCAACATGGCGACAAACACACGACCTCTTGACCCAGCCACACTAAGCGAAAGTGAACGCGGCGGCGGTGAAAGTGAAATTGAAAGAAATCTGCCACGGCGTCGCCAATTGGCCGATAGCCAGTCTGACAGCAATTACGATGATGATGAACCACAGCGGCTGTGCGGCTTAAAACGGGGCATACGTAAGACAAAGGATGAACTTTTTCAGGAGTTTTGCAAACGTGCTGGAATGCGTCCAAAACCGAAAAACATTTACTTCATTGCCAGCGAAGAAGATGCGATGGCGACATCTGACGATGAAACGCAACGACGTCGTCTCAATAAAGCCGCAAATTGTTTTGATAGTGGGCAACGTAGTAACAGTGGGCGCCGTAATTTTGGCAGAGAGAGTGATGAAGTAAATGAAGAGCAGAACGCCAGGGAAGCGCAGGATGACGATGAAGGAGAAGGTGGCTTTTCGCAGATACAAGATGATGAGGAGCGCATCTACGTCATTCAAGGTAAGTCATTGACCTGATTTATGTGATTGAAAAACAGGGTGAGAAAGATGCAAGTATCACACAAAGGACTTGGAAGAAATATTAAACTTGTGGAGAGTGTCCTATTAGGAATGAATAATTTGAAAAACTAAAATAAAAAAGTTCTTCTCCTTATTAAAGGCTGATTAATTTATAGGTATCGGATTTTAAGGGGTTACATGGGTTTCGTTGGTTTTTTTTTTTTTGAGTTTTGAGGTTTTGAGTTTTTTTTTTGGGTTATTAATTTCTACAACATCTCAGGAATATTATCCTAAATTTTCAAGTCGATCCGAATAATGAATTTGGAGATACAGCCTTTGGAATGTGTGCGCTCCAAGCCATTTTTATTGTTACTCAAAACCTTAACGTTTTTCTCGGAACTGTGTTTTCAAAGTCAGTTGTCAAATGTTCTCGAAAACTACTCTACCGATCTTGATGAAATTTTACACAGGTGTTCGAAATACAATTTACTCGTGCTTGAACGAAGGATTTTTTTTTTTTTCAATTACAACTATTTAAAAAAAATAAAATGTCAAGCAAATTTGACCGAAATTTTCATTTTTTTGCAAAAATGTCTGCCAAAATTCCAACTTTTACTTTTTTTCTTTCCTTCGTTCAAGCACGAGTTTATGGTCTTAACTAAAGCACCTATTTTTCTTTTTTCATTTTTGATGAGCCTGTCAGTAGTTATGCTGACAACGCGGACGCACCTTTTTTTCGAGAGGTCACCGGAAATGATGTCACAATGGAGGAGTTTTAATTTTTTTTTTTTTTTTAATTTCAGAAATTATTCATTGAATATGTATCTATAAGACAGAAAAAAGTTTGAATTAAATAAATAATTTTTACATAGAAAAAAAAATATTGAAACTAGGCCTTTTTTTGCCCGACGAAACCCATGTAACCCCTTAAATTGAAATAAAACAGCGAAAATTCAAATTGATTAGGCAATCTTTATTTTTATTTTTTACATTTATTTTTTAGAGCTAATCCCAACTATGCCGTAATTCGGCCATCCGGTCGGTATCTCGCGAATAACTTTAGTAATGTTGGCTCCCCATGTTGTTGGCTCAATACTCCTACAAATAAAAGTCCAAAGATGTGAGATCACACGATCTTGGTGGCCAATCCACTGGTGCGAGACGAGAGATAAATTGCGCACCGAAACGACGACACCGTAAGTCCGAAGTTTCACCGGCTTCATGGCAAGTAGTCTGCCGACTTGTCCGAACCAAATGTTATTGAGATCGCGGACTTCAATTTCCGACATCAAAAAGTCGTTTATCAGGGCGCGATATCGTTCGCCATTCACTGTTACATTGACGCCAGCCTCGTCTCTGAAGAAATATGGGTCGATGATTCCTCCAGCTCATAGGCCGCACCAAAAGGTAGTTTGCGATGGATCTAATGGCTGTTCTTGAATGGCTTCGGGTTGATCTTCAGCCCAAATATGGCAATTTCGCTTATTAACGTGGCCATTAAGCCACAAATGGGGCTCACCCCTGAACAAAATTCGGATCCCGGAGTGCGAATCTTCAGCGAGTTTTTCAAGGTCCCAACTACTGAAATTATGACGTTATGGACGATCGACCGGCTTCAAGTCTTGGACTAGCTGCATTTTATATGCTTTCAAACCAAGATCTTTTTCGAAAATCGCCCAATTGTGACATAAGATTGGCCAAGTTGTTGAGATCGGCAGTAAATCGATTCTTCCGCGTCTTCAGCGAAACTCTCATAGCCACAATATTCTCGTCACTTTGAGCAGTACGTGATCTTATCGGTCGAGTATCATCTAATAATGTAAAATTATTCTCAATTTTGCCGATGGTTTCCCAATAGTGCGTTCGGTAGGACGGGTATGTACACCATAAGTTGGCCTTAGCGCGCGATGAACACTTTTCACAGATCATCGATTTTCCTAATGGAATTGTACGATTTGTAAACGTTGTTGTGTCGTACGTCTTTCCATGATGAAATGTCAATGAATACAGAGAAAAATTGTGTATTTAGTTCGACAGTAGTCACGCGTAATCTGTAATAAAACCTCTATTGGAAAAAGTACCTTCAATCTGATCATCCTTTGTAACCAAAGAATGAAGGCTTTTGTTTCAAATACAAAAACTTATAAACGGACGCCTTGTGGTGTGAGTTCTTTGAATAAAATTTTCATTGGCACTTTAATATGGAACCTAAAATGTGCCAACTGAATTTCTTCAACGCCGAAACTAGTTTTTCAGCTCATTTTTTTTTTTTAGGATATTTACTTACACCTTCTGAAAAGGAAAACTCATCGTCAAATCGCATAATCCTTCTGACCGACACATCTCGCAGCGTTGCGATGTAACTTCATTCTCGAACCGTTTCCTTGAAACTTTCGTCTCATTACTAGTGGATTCTCACAATTTCTATGCGTTGAACGCTCATGTCGCCTCGATGACTTAACCTCGATGCTCATTTCATGACAGCTTCTTCTTTTTCTTCTTCAAGTCATTAATCCCTCGTGGGACATAGGACATCAAACACGCCTGCGCGTCATCTTGTGCGATTTTCGGCAATGTACTGCGATTGATTCCAACTCTTTCCGATGCTTCCAGCGACCCTTTCAACAGTCGGCCTGCAAGTTTCCCTTGGTCTACCAAGCTTGCGCCCAACATTCGTGAGAGAGTTCCACTCATATGCTTTTCGTGCAATGCATGCATCTTTTTTCCGTAGAGTGTGCAAAATTCTTCTCCATTTTTTTGGCGTTTTATGAACATTTCGACGGGCTGCATTTGAGCCTTTTTCGGTAGATCTGCGTTCGAAATTATTTTGGGCAAAAAATGCGAAAGATGTTCATCAGGCAGCGCTTTATAAAAAAACCTGAAGGCTCGCAGTGATGGATTTAGTCACTTTCATGTACAGGAAGCATAAAGTAGAACCGGTCCAACGTTGGATTTGAAAATTCTCATTTTTGTGTGAACGCTGATGTTGTTATTGGGTCACACAGAAGACATCATACCGAAGGCGGCTCTAGCTTTACCAATCCGAGATTTGATGTCTTCATCCGTGCCAACGAAAGCTGTTACCTCGCTGCCAAGACAGTTGACAAATAAAAAACTCAAAGGTTCATATAAGTCTTAGCCCGAAATAGGTGGCTTTAATGGGACACCAATTATTATATTCACTTAGAAGGCACAAAGAATCACAATAAATGCATTTATTAAATCCGGCCTTCGAACACTAAAACGCTTTTACTCTGAATTGTTTGAAATATTTATGTGAATTTTTAAAACTTAAATGGGTCATGAGCTTTCGTCCTCCAGTAAAAAAAGTTTATGTGAAGTAACTTGCTGCTCTATTAATATTCTTAACCAACATCATAAGCCAAGATCATTAATTTCAAACACTTTCTTCTCTACTCTCCACTATTACAGATAATACTCAGTATGGGACAAACCCAATGTTTCGTAATTTACGTCGTTCCTCCATGTTCGTTGAGCCAACACACCTAAACAAGCTCAACTCCAATCTCTCGCTGGCTACGCTATACCCGCCCGAAGCGTCTACGCAAAAAAGCGCTTTTGGTAACGAACGCAGCGACTCAGCATTGGAAATCTGGCCACCGCCGCCCAGCTTTAGCAACGGTGAGCCCTACTACGCAGCTGGCAAAAGTGCCTACTATGGTTCGCAAAATCGTCTGCACCAAAACTATCAACCCAATGTCCAAATATACCAGAGCCGTACACTGCCGCGTTCATTCCTAAAGAGTCACACGAACTCGCAAAACAGCATCGGCTCAGGCTCGTTGCATGCAAGCGCGTCTGCGTTGCACAACACTTATAGCAGCAGCCAAACCCGCCTGACCAATCTAATGATACAACATCCGCAACAACAACAACAACTACAACCACAAAATCTTTATTTATCGCAATCACAAGCCGCGGATATATACAATTCAAGCTTTGCTATGCATAAATCCAATGAGGATCTCGTTTCGTTACGGCCCAGCAGCAAATATGACGAGCGAAGATTACAACGTCCACAGAACTCAGCCAACCAGCACAATATGAGCAATGATAGTCGTCTACAGCAAACGGCAGTGCATTGGCCTGCCGCCATACCATCCTCACCGTCCGGGTACGCGCCTAACTACCAACAAATACAACAACTGGGCGCACCGACAGCGCGTACCCATCCGACAGCTCCGCATCTGGCACACACGCTTTTGACGCGTTCCTTCAGTAGCAACACCAGCGGCGGCGCAGACAGCGGCATCGGCAGCGGAGGCGGTAGTGGTAGTGTGGTGAATGTACCGTCGAAATTTCAGCGCGCCTATGCGTTTGACGAACAGCGGCGACCAAGCGGCATGTTAGGCGAAACCTACGACCCAAACGAGCTTGAACGCGAGCGACGACGTTCACATGCCAGTGTCTACAGTGGCATATCAATAATGGGTGGCCCAAATGGCACCGGCGGCATCAATGGCACTGACCACTACGACTTGATTAATGGCACTGCGGTGTGAGTGGGGGCATAGCGTACCATCGCTGGCTTGCCGTAAATGGAGTTCTTTGTTAGATTGGTGGGTGGTACTCGTAGCAACGGCAGCAGCATCAGTCGAATGATAATAGCCGCGAGCAGAGCTTTGTAGAGGCAGAGCAAAACGAAAATTGATGATTGTCGATTACTAGTGGTTTTTACGTCAGCTTCGCCCCACCAGCCAAAAGGCCACAATGGCCGTCTTAGTGTATAAGTAATTAAAACCGAAACTTAGGAAAATAATGTTGCACTGCCAGCTTAGAAAGGAAGGAGCAGTCGAAATGTGTAGACAATAGAGGTTAAAAAGTATTTGCAATTGGAATTTCGACTTAGTGGACTGTAGAAAATTTATGGTTAACAAAATCTATACTCTAAGTAACTAAATGCACTGATTTAAACGTGAATGTGTTGTAATTTATATGTTGTGCACGAAATCAGAATAAAATACATACAATTACACTAAAAAAGGCTACTGTTGGGCTCATCATTTAAGACTGTATGGCAGCGTAAGGGAAGGTTTAACTTTTGGTGTATTTGTACTGGGTTGCCCATATTCGACGGCTATGAGCCTGAGTGTGAGCTTTAGTGGACGGACAGACGCTACAACCTAATCTAAACTAACCTAGACTGTAATGAATATTAAACTGCAAGCTTTCGATTTATACTCGTATAGTTTGCAAAAAGATATGCGTTGCACATTCAGGGTGTTAGAATTTTCGGTGGTACTCGATTTTTGATGCCCTTGGATGTTTGGTTCCTTTAGTACTTAAATGTAAATGACTGCGAGTCGAACATAGAAAGAACATTAAATCTTTCTGGACAAATTTGGGCACATAAAATGTACACGAAAATTAGGGTGGGTTAACTTTTATAGAAGAAAAAAGTAAATATAGTAGTATACAGTTCCACAGATGATCTGAAATATATTTTATTTATATCTTTATTTATTTATTTATTGGAGTTTACTCCTTAAGAAACGATATATAAGGCCCACGGTATGAAAAAAATATGGGTAGTAAAATCGTGTGAATCACTGGCGTACGCTGACGGAAGTGACGCATTGCCCTTTTTCTATATTCTAGTGAGAAAAAGCACTGCCTACCTTGTAGCGCTTGGTTGTTGGTGCAAACTTGTAGGAAATATATATTTCCTTGTGGTTGCAAATTTCTAGTCAGAAATAACACTGCCCACATTTTGGTGCTTATTTCCGTTTCCTATCTAGTGCTTGTGCGTTCGTTGAGAACCTACATATAACAGTGATATCGTCTGAACCTTTGGAGGAGATTGTCTTCAAAAACCCTTACAATGGTTCATCTGCCAATTACACGCCAATGAACTACCGCTTAGACATTTGTCTGAATACATTGATGGCTCTACGTCTGAAAGCTTTAACGGTGAAATAGAGAAAAAATTTAAGGATTGTGAGAAGCTTTCTTTCGTCAATTATAAACCAATTATATTCACACTACCAGATATATCCAGTGAAAAAGATTTAAGTACGGATCAAAAATACCTATTTGATATTTGTAGTGCTATTATAAGTGGACATTGCAACGACAGCTTAAAAAAGAAAAACCCCAAAAAAATTGTTCATTCCAGGTGGCTTACTATAGCGAATAGAAAGTAAATTTATATTTTTCCAGTAATATAGAAAAGGTCTTCATTTACTCCTTTTGCATATTAAATAAAGGGTGTTTTTTTTAGAGGTTAGGTTTTCAAGTTGGCACTACTTTTTTCGTAGATGGTCTTTTTGACAGCTGTCACTTGATTTATGCTCAGTTTGGTTTGCCATTTCATAATGAATAGACTTACACCTGAACAACGTTTGCAAATTGTGCAAATTTATTACGAAAATAATGGTTCGGTTCGCGCGACGCATCGAAGAAAATTTTGTTTTGGTTGAATGGGTATGTCAATAAGCAAAATTGTCGCATTTGGAGTGAACATAATCCACAAGCCATTGCTGAGACGCCGTTACATCCTCAAAAAGTCACTCTTTGGTGTGCTCTATGGGCAGAGGGAATCATTGGTCCATATTTCTTTAAAAATGAAGCCGGCCATAATGTTACATTCAATGGAGAGCGCTATAGAGCCATGATTAACGACTTTTTCGTGCCTGAATTGGACAATGTTGATGTGGACGACCTTTGGTTCCAACAAGACGGCGCTACATGCCATACAGCCAACGCAACAATCGATTTATTGAAGGAAACTTTTGGTGAGCGCATTATCTCGCGCCGTGGACCTGTGGCGTGGCCTCCAAGATCGTGCGATATAACACCGCTGGACTATTTCTTGTGGGGCTATGTGAAGTCGCTTGTCTACGCAGATAAGCCCGAGACGATTGACATCTTGGAAGAGAATATTCGGCGCGTTATTGCTGACATACGGCCCCAATTGCTGCAAAAAGTGGTCGAAAATTGGGCCTCTCGGCTGGAATTTATTCGAGCCAGCCGGGCGGCCACTTGCCCGAAATCATTTTTAAAACATAATGGCAAACCCTTATCTTTATAATAAAGCTAAATTCTTGGACATAACATTAAATTATATACGTTTTATTTCATCTTGAAAACCTAACCTCTAAAAAAAACACCCTTTATATTTTTAAATATCACGGTAATCGTTCTTAAGGAGTAAACTCCAGTCGCGTGTCGGAGCTGACACACACACCTCTTTTTTTATTTATTTATTTATTTATTTACGGGCTGCCCATATTCGACGGACCCGACGGATTTCGATGACTCTTTGGGCCCATTCCAATCGACGAGGCTTGTCCGCAGCAACAATCTTTGCGTCAATTGAATCTTATACGGGAATAAATGCAAATCAATGCGGATAATTCGTTGTAAAGTGGTCCGAGCAATGCCCAACTGTTGAGAACGGCGATTATGGGATGTCTATGGCGACGTCTCAACACTGGCCCACCAGTCGAAAACCTTTCGTACAAACGTTTAATGGTGTTCTTAGAAGGCGCACTTTTCACATTATTTAATTTTTTATACGCACGTTGAGTTTTCACATTTGACTTCTTTTGTTGAATGTAAATTTCAACAATTTGGGAGCGCTCGTGTGGCGTGTACTGTTCCATGGTAAAAATCTGCTTGGACTGACGCTTCCAACGCGGTATCTGGTTAAGCGATCTGACGTCTCTGTCAAAAGATACAGGGTTGCCAGATGGGTCCGTTGAATATGGGCAACCCTGTAATACATTGGGATCCCCTTGACCACCTACGCTCTACTCCTAGAACGATGGGCTGGCTTCGCGTCAACTCAGCGAGCACTGGGCAAGTACACAAACTTTTAAGGTCGCGAATTCTTTCTGGCCATGTATGGATGGGTGGCGTTCGAGGGCTATTCTGAGGATGACAAAACCTCAGCTCTCAAACTTTTTTGTTTTACAGATCGTAATTCACATGATAACGCCATTCATACTGAACAAGAACCTGCTTGTCTTTTTGATTTCAGATACTTGTAAGTCCCGGAATCCGTGTCGCTAGCAACATACTTTTTCAACTACTCTCGTATGGCCAAAAATAATTTTGATTTTTTAAAAATGGAGCAGAAAATAAAATACTGAAAACTGAAAAAATAAAAAATCTTTTTTTGTTTCCGTTTTCCCCGCTTTTAAAGAAACACCCAAAAAACACCATTTCAAATCAAGCGAGGAAATATAACTATAGAAAATATAAATAACCATTGCAAAGAAAACAACTGTGGATTTTATTTTTGATAAATTTTTTCTCGAAATGTTGAGCGTTACTCGTATACACTCTTGGAATCTGGCCCCCGTACTCCGCGCCACTCGCTAGGGAATGATGTCGGGATGCCATTAACCTCGCGAACGATATTTTCTCCGCTTCTTTATTGCTGAGAGGTCGCTGAGTTTGTTTCACAGACTCAACTTTTGAGGTACTCGCACAGAAAAAGCAACTGTGTCACCGAAACGTCTTATCAGTTTTTTAGAGAAGAGGTCTAAAACTTAGTAGGAAGGGTCTGAGAATGGTGGAGGGTGTAATCATAGAGCACAAGCATGGGAATCATTGACGACTCAATATGCCTATGCTATCGTGAGAATGAGGACACTGCAGAGCCTTTTCTATGTAGCTGTCCGGCGTTTTCTAGAATCAGACTTAGGCTGTTCAGGTGCGATGTACTGAGTATGTTGAGTCCAGAGGGGGAGGGGTGTTAGGTGAGTGGGTTTGATTGGGCATGTGAAAAGGTGGTTAGTGTCGTGCGGGGTGCCTTCACATGTCGAACATATGTTTAGTATGTCGGGGTCAATTCTGGATAAGTAGGAGTTTAACCTGCTACAGGATCTAGAACGTAGCTGTGCCTAGGTTACGCGGGACTCTCGGGGAAGTTGTAGCCTTTTGTCTGCGATGCGTGGTAGTTGGACTCCGATGACGGCATTCGGGGGTCGGGAGCTTAAGAAGGTGGTAAGGGTCTCCCGATGAATGTCGTTGATTGTCTGTCTGTACACTGTCCGCTCCAGTAGCTGTCGGTCTGTTTTGTCCTGGATCTCGTCCGCGTAATTAAGGCAGGGCCTCCTGACGTGCCTGTGAGGTGGCTCAGGCTCAAGCAGGTGTCTGCATGGGTGAGTCCTGCGGTAACACCCTAGCAGGAATTGCTTGCTGAGCAGTTTATTATGCTCCTTCACAGGTAGCATGTGGGCCTCGTCATGAAGATGTTGTATTTTTGGGCATCAATAGACATCCTGCCGCAGTCCTTATGGTAGAGTTTTGGGCAGGTTTGTAGTTCCGTCCACTGCGAATCACTGGTTCCAGGCGACGAGATAGGCGCAGCACAATTTAGAACCGGTCGGCGTATTGCCTTGAAAGTCGATAGCAACATTTCTTTGTCTTTGCCCCAAGTGTACTGTAGTGGCAATAGCGGTTGTGTGCGCTGAGGAGGAAAGCAAACTGTCGAAGGTAACTCATAATATTTTGAGGTTGTTTGTAGTCGGAATTGGTGTATCATAGACTTTTACCTTAACTTGCAGCTTAACCACTTTTGGCCAGGTGGTGAAGAAGGTCGCCGTGGATTTAGTGGGGGAAAGTTGTAAGTTTCTCGCTATGAAGAAGCGAGAAAGGCAGGAGAGATAGTCGTTTACCTTGGCGCACAGGCAAATCTTCCTCTTCCGGATTCATCAATGACTCCAAAAGATTCGCGGAAGAGTAACCTCCAACCAATCTCCGTCTGTATCTATCCTGCCTCTCTATTCCTACCTCCCACTGTAATCTATCAGGGTTTACTACAATAGTCTTCCTGACTGACCCCTTGAACTTCTCCAACCCCGCACAAATCTAATCCAATCTAATCTAGCGAAGAAATCATGCAGCATCACCATGCTCTCTAACTCTCCCCCTCACACGCTCAGCAGTTAGAGAAAAACTGTAAATTTAAAACCCAAGAATGATAGAAAGAAGATTGCGCCCATCAGAGCGTACGTGACGTCACGTTTGCTGAGTTGTGCAGTATTGCCAAACATTTGCTCTTCTCAATAAATTTAGTACTTTTTTATACCCAAAATGCAAAAATTTTTAAGTTTCGTGTTTATTTCTGTTTTTTTTTTTAATTTAAAGCTACAGAAACCTTAAGTTAAAAAACAAACTATATTATTAAACAAGAAAAGGTTAAAAAAGGTCACTCTGAGAAGATTTTAGTTCTAATGAAAAATTTTTTACTCTTATAAAATTTGATAATTTGAAAGTGCAAATTTAATTTTTGGCTCCATTTAAGATTATGCAAAAATATTAAATGTCCCTCTCTCAACTCTTCCTAACATTCAAAATCTTTTTACACATTTTAAAAAGCCTTTGAATTTATTGAATGCGAATTAAAACCATAGAGGGGTAATCGTTTCTTCCGGTCATCAATCCTTAGTGAGACATATGACATTAAGAGTTATATTCATTGTAAAAATAAACAAGAAAATACTAAAGAAACCATACTGACATTTTTACAAAAAGAGTACCTTATCTAGTAGCATAACTTCAAATATAGCAAAAAAGTCGTTCCGTTAACAAAAGATTCTCGCTTAACAAAAAAACCTCATAAATTAAATTGTACATAAGCATAACACGTTTATTTAAAAAAACGCACATTTTAAAGACAATTTGTCACGCATACAAAGTTCTTTAAGTGATTCAATAAAAATTTGTTGGGTTATTTTCTTTGAATGGGCATTTTAGTGCATTTTTATATCCAAAGCTAGGCAACACTGCAATAGCGAGAGAGAGAGAGATTTGACTGCCGAAAGCAGAAGAACACCAACAACACCTGAAATCGCGGGCAATGCCACCAGATGTTAAAAAAAAGTAAAGCTAAATAAAACTGAGTGAATTATTTAAATAATTATTAAAAAATGTATATTTTACAAAATTATAAACATGACATTTTAATTAGAACAGCTAGAAAAATGTCATGAAGCAAGAACTAAAATTCCGAGACTAAATAACAAAAAAAAATGCTAAATCAAGTTACGAAAATGGTAATCTGGCCATACTGGAGCTAAAATCACGTAACTAGTTGTCAAATTCGCTGAGCGCAAAGTAACGGGACCACGATAGGCGCCATCTCATTATTCTTTCCATCATGTTTAAAACCTAATTCTGCCACCGGACACCCTGTATATATGTATGTACTTACTTTTAGAAATACCGTAATTTTCAGATTCAAAAATTATTATTTTAGCGTAAAAACACTTCTGTTTTTATTTTACTTGCAAATTGTACGGTCATTTGTGAGTAGTTACAAATAATTTTTATTTAAATTTTGCATTTTACATAAAAAAAACAGTATTAAATTATTTATTTTGAATTTAAAAAGTCGACATTTAATCAATGCTTAATTTCGTATTGGCGAACTAAAATATTTATTATGGTTTTTTATGCTTTGTAAACTTTGGTTGAAAACTTTTGTGCTTGATTTACTTTTCAGCGCTCGCTGATTATTACCTTAGTGGAGAACTGCCAACGCTTGGGCTTGCTTTTTACTACCAGAAATCGCTGCCACTATCACTTTGCCTTCTCTGAACTGCACCACCACCACCGCCACCAAATTGTGACATGCTAAGTAAGCTGCTGGATGAAGAACTAACATCTGAAACCCCTTCGATTGCCGGCATTGAGGCAGTGTCTATTTTAATGCCACCCATTGGCTCCTCTTCTTCCGCATCCGCTTCCGAATCGTCCTCTTCGGCGTCAGCGATTAAGTCAGCCAACTCAATGGACGAGGCAGACGAGGCCTCCGCCATACTGGCGATTTCAATCGATGACTCACTAATACTTTCTTTCAGATTATCTGCGTCTACGCGTATGGAAAAGGTTGTAGAGGAAATTGTTGGGACCAATGCTGTATTGGAGGCTGCAATATTGAAAGCTTGGTGTATAATTCCGGTGGTTCCTTCGTGCTTCGTTATACTCCTCACGGCGGAAGTTGTGTTGACGAAGGTATTTAATGGTTGCTTAGACGCCTCCTTGCTTTTTGAGGTTTGCTGCATGTCAGCGTTTTGGTTCGTCTCATTTTTTTCCACGCTAACACCAAGCAGGCGCTCTGCGGAAGTGCTTGGTTTTTCGCATGCATTTTTGGACGAATTTTCCTCGCTTTGACTAACTGTTTGAGGTTGTTCCTTTATTTCTCCTACTTCTTCATTCGAAGATATTTGTTCAAGTTTCTGTTTTTGCTGCATTTTCTTCCGCTCCTGCTGCCATTTTCGTTTCGTTGCGTTCACTGGGGTTTCAGTGAAAAGCCGCTGCATTCTTTCCATGGTTTCTATCAGCGTTACTGCGTTGGTAACTGGGTTTTTTGTGATGGTGATTCGCTCCGCATAAACATTTGCCTCGAAACCTGCGGTACCTGTCTGATTTGCCCCTTTGCTTTCCTCACTCAGCAGCTCCTGCGCAATTTTTTGTTCTATATTTCCACTAACGTGCGTGCTTAGCGGTTGGTCTGCTCGATTTGCATTGGAGCTGTCGCAATTTGTACTTTTATTAGGTAGATTTCCATCCCCATTTGTTGAGGTGGACGTTTCGGATTTCGCCTGCTTCGCTAAAACTTCCAACGAACTTTCGACATCATTTTCATTGCGCGCACCATTGACAGCCGCAACTGTTGCAACAGTAGGTGACATTGTTGTAGGTCCAATTACTGTTGGAATCGGTGCGTCTGGTAATGGTGGCAATGACTTCGAATTGAGCGTTCGTGATGTTTTTGTATTTGTAATTGTAGCTGGTGAATATGTGTTTATCCGCGAAGGTTCCTCACGTCCAGAAGCTGAGGTATTTGGAAGCATTTTACAACCTTTATCAAGCGCTTTTCCGCTGCCTCTTGCGCTCAGTGCATTAGCGTCGATGCCGCAATTTACGGCTGTTGAGCTTAAAGGCAACGTAGGCATCTGATGCGCTTGACCCGTGCAAACATTGGTCGGCGCCAAGTTACTATGTGAACCGCACCTGCCGAAATGTCGGTTGTAGTAAAAAGATTCGATACCCGACTCACAAAGCGCTTCATCATCATTTCTCCTTTGTTTGGTGGATAAAAAGTGGCAGCGCCCATCACTTTTGAATAGTTTTGATTTCGCATCCAAAATTGCATTTGGATATTTGAAATTAGGACTTCTATTTTCTTGGTCCGTCAAATCTTCCAAGCAATCTTTTGGCTTTACAGCTTTGTTGCGGGTCTTTGGTTTAACCGCACGTTTTTTAGTGTTTTCCGTTTTCAACTCGGAAGTCTTCTGTATACTTTTAAAACGTGTACGATTGTTTGTGCCATATTTTAGGCAATGTTTTTCTTTTTTATGGTTTTCTGAAAGACTGGACACAACTTCGCGCATGGTCTCGGCCTGCAGACGTTGACGCTCTAGATAATTACGGAAGTTCAACTCCAGCTGATTGCTTTCATTTTCAAGCTCTTGAATTCGCATTCTGCATCCAAAAATAGAAATAAAAAAATCAAATCAAACTCATGCAAATGCAATATTTCGTTATTTTACTAACCTGGCGTCGCGCACGATTTGGTCCACAGTGCGTTCTTGCTGTGCTATACTTTGTACCATTTTTTGCAGTTGCTTTTGGGTATTCACCGCATCATGCAAAACCGGATCTCGAGTTTCGGTAGGCTCCTTCAAGATATAAAGACTGGATTAATAATATTTTTTGTCGGCGAAATTAAGAGGCAGCCGGCGTGAGACGTTCCCACGGCAGTGAGGTCTGCGTTAGCGGCACGTTCTACATTGTCCCGGATTTATATCCGGCCAAGGACTGTCACTACAGCAGCATTCCCCGTAATGGTAATGATAATGGTTGTACAGGTTAGGCTAAGGCTTTGATGCACTGCGACCAGATTGATCTATTGTGCGCCCCTAATTACTTAATTATAATTATTTAGTATACCGAGGAATCGAACCAGCTCCTTAGAAGGGAGCAATTGTAGGTCTTCCTCCTTTAGTAGGTACAAGCTGCCAGGATTCTGTGTCTCCTGTGGCCCAATGCCTCACAGTTGGTGATTAGGCGTTCCATACACAGACTCCCCTTCATCACAGCAGAACCTTCATGATCTTGTACTAGATAATCCTATTGTGTTAAAGTGCTTATTACAGGCAAAGAGACCTGTAAGTGCTTCACAGAGTAATCTGCGTCCCTTTTCCCCTAGGGTTAGAGCAGTTTTTTATCCAAGATAATTCCTAGATATGTAACCTCTTCCTTTGGAGGTACCTCTGTTCTATTTATTCCCAAGGTGGATATAGTTAGATCCCTTTTCCTGCTAAATGGGATAATAGTGATTTTGGAAGGATTGATTGATAATCTTTCTTTTCTACACCACTTCGAGATTATATTTAAGGCATCCTGCATTAAGTCTTTTATGGTCCATTCGTGGTTGCCTTTAATTATTACAGAAATGTCATCTGCATATCCTATTGTTTTATTCCCTTTATTATTAAGGGTTTGTACGAGGGCGGCTCAATAAGTCCGTGACTTTTTGTATTTCTGACCTCTTTACTGAAAAAGAAATACTGCTCCTGTCAACAGGCATCTGTCAGTTGACTCCTGTCAAAATTTGAACGTGCTGCGTCAGTTAGTTTGTGTTTTACAGCTACCTTTATCAGGCTATCCAGTAATTTGAGGAGAAAATGGAAAAAACTGAATTTCGTGTGCTTATTAAGCCGATTCACCCTTAGAAACCCACTGTTTCGACTGTTGTTTGGTCTCTGGTGTGTGGTGATGGATCCATGTTTCGTCCACGGTTACAAAACGGCGCAAAAACTCCTCCATATTGCGATTAAACAACGCCAAACCTTCCTGTGAAGTTGTTACACGATTGCGTTTTTGGTCGACTGTGAATTACTGGGTAGTCTGATAAAGGTAGCTGTAAAACACAAACTAACTGACGCAGCACGTTCAAATTTTGACAGGAGTCAACTGACAGATGCCTGTTGACAGGAGCAGTATTTCTTTATCAGTAAAGAGGTCAGAAACACAAAAAGTCACGGACATATTGAACTGCCCTCGTACCAAATCGTTAGCCAGGATAGTCCAGAGCAATGGCTGTAATACTTGGGGTAACTTGCCTCAGAGAGGCATGTTGCTTACCCATTTAACAATTTCTGGATCGGCTCCCCTATTGGAGAATGCCACTTCTATTGTTTGGAAGTTCACGTTATCAAGTGCACCCTCAACGTTCATAAAAGCACAAAAGGCTATTTCCTTAAGGTCAAGGTCAAGGTCCTTTTTTATATCGCGAACAATTGTGTGTAGTGCTATAACTGTGGATATCCCTTTTTGTTATGCAAATTGCAGTTTATCTATCGAGATAACCTCCTCTCTTGGGTAACAGCACAGTAGCGTTCCGATGGCTTTCAACATGAAAAACGTAAGAGTGATTGGCCTATAGGATTTGAGAGATTCAGGAAGCTTATTGTCTCCCTTTGGTAGGAATAATACATTGACCTCCCGCCGAGTCTTAGAGAAATAACCCAAACTAAGACCCGAAACATTCCCCGTAATTGTATGAGGAATGTTTATGCTGCTACAACAACAACAAAAACTAAGAACACAATTTATTGGGTTGGGGAATAAGTTCATAGCGTTTCTATATTTTCTTTTATTTTACAACGATTTGCTTGCTGTTTGGCAAAGGGGAAGAATTCATTCGATAGAACTCTTTCTGCTCCACAAAACTATGTTAATTGTGTTTTTAAGTTATTTAATCTTTCATTAGTTTTAAGGCCTAGAAATGGAGTACCCAGGAGGCAAAAATCAACATTTTTGAAACCTGTTCTTCTTTGCTTTTCATCGAGGTCAAAAAGCTACCGAAGCAGCCCGGAACATATGCGACAGTGGAAAAAAGAGAGAGCTCACTTTAGCGCACAGGCCATCAATGTCATTGTCCGACGCCATTATCGTGCAATCGTCAGCGTAGGAGACCAGGAAGAGTCCCTCTGGTGGCTGGGGGAGCTTCGATATATAGAAGTGGAACAGCAAGGGTGAAAGGCTAGCACCCTGCGCAGCACTTTGCTTCAACTTTCTCTGTTTGAAGATTTGGTCTCTAAAAATCACTGACGAGTGTCTACCACTCAGGGATTGTCGACTGTGAAATGTAATCTAGTTCAAAGTTCAAAAATAGCGACTTGAACGTCGGTGACACGTCCCGCTGAGTAAAGCCTTCTGAATTTTATGAAGAACGTCTCAATCACCTTTGAAGGAGACGGTCGCCAAACCAGTCGTGAATTGGCGGAAAAAATGTAGCGCGATCATAAAACGATTCTCAATCACCTTCATGCAATGGGATTTACCGGCAAATAGGGAACCTGGGTGCCTCAAGAGCTCAACAAAAAAAAAAAACACAGAAAGTCGTCTTCAATTTGCTTCTCAGCATCTCGCCCGGCATCGAGCAACACGCGGTCATAAACAGCACTTTTTGTACTGAATTGTCACGGGAGGGGAGAAAAGGTGCCTTTACATCAATATGAAGGAAAGGAAAGCGTGGATGGCTCCAGGAGATACGCCAAAGCCGAGAGTCAAACAGGAGCTTCGTTCAAAGAAGATTATATGCGTTTGGTGGGACTGGGAGAGCATGGTGCACTGGGAAATGCTCGAAAAGAATGCCACAGTAAACATTGAGCCCTACATTGTCCAGATACACCGCGTGAATGAGGCTATTCGACTGAAAAGACCTCATCGACATGGTTAAACCATACTCCTTCACGACAACGCCAGGCCCCATGCTGCACAAGTCGTCCAAGACGCACTCAAAGAGCTCGAATGGAAGGTCCTTCAGCATCCGCCGTATGCTTGGAACCATGCACCGACCGTTTACTATATTTTTCGCTCTCTGTTCAACCATATGAAAGGCATTGCCTTCGATAACAAAGTGGTCCTTAAAAACTGGCTCAGCAACTTCTTTGCCACCAGACCAGGGATGGGGTACGGTACACTAGACAGGGCTAGTGACCATCACCACCTTCTTAAGCTCCCGACCACCAAATGCCGTAATCGGAGTCCAATCATCACCTACAGCAGATGAAGAGCTCCAGCTTCCCCGTGAGACCCACCTAACACTGGCACAATTACGTTCTGGATACTACAGCAGGTTAAACTCCTACCGATTCAGAATTAACCCCGACATACTAAACATATGTCCGGCATGCGAAGACACCCCGCACGACACTAACCATCTTTTCACATGCCCCTCAAAGCCCACTCACCTAACAACCCTCTCCCTCTGGACCTAACCTGGCGAAGCGTGTTTCCTGACCCTATTTGTAGATGATATAGCCGAGGACGACCGGTGATATACACTACACTAACAGGGCAAAGTTACTGCTACAACAACAACAACAGCTCAAATGGTGGGTCCTTCAGCATTCGCCGTATTTTCTGGACCTTACAAAGATCGATTACCATCTTTTCCGCTCTCTTTCGAACCATATGAAGGGCGCGTTAAGTTTGATAACAAAGCGATTTTTGGGTAACGGCATCAACAACTTGTTCGAGAGGTGAGACGAGGTTATAAAAGTCTTCCGTAAAAACGCTACGAACTACGCCCCAACCTAATATTAAAGTAGCATTAATTTACCATTTCTTTAACAACTGGTGGCGCAATTTTTTCATTAATTTCCGTTGCCGCATTAGCAACTGGTTCAGCTTCTATTTCTCCAACAGCTGCTGGCAAGTGCTTGGCTGCTGACTTATGATCATCTTCCATCTTTTGCAGTAACGCCGAATGACGAGACTCGAATTCTTGCAGTTGCTGGCCTATACTTTCGTTGAGCTTGCGCGCTTCTCTGGAATAATCATATGCTGGCAGATGGCTAAAATGCTGAAGATGATAGAGAAATCGAGATTAGGTTTAGTTTATTTTTCTCGGACTCATGACAATATTAAGTACCTCCATTAACTTCTCCTTGTATTGTATTTTCAGTAGCTGTTTTTGATGCTGCAATTTCTGCTCGGATTCATTCCGCAAGAGCTCACGTTGTCTATTGAGCGCCTTTTTGAGTGAAACTTCTATCTGAAATTATTATTAATATTTTATAAATACTTTAAAGTCAAGAATTCGAAAAGTAAAGTTCAAGCGCATACTCTGTCCAAAAACTTCTGGCCGTTCTTTGTATGCCGCATCTCGTGCACCCAATCGGTGTAGGTCTTCTCTTCAACAGGCCTATTTTCCTTGCCGCCTTGAATGCGACCGCAAGAAAGATCCACCTGCACTGCCGCCTGCGTATGCTGTGGCTTATGGGGTTCAGCATTTGGTAGTTTATTTTGCTTCTCATTGCTGGCAATCAGCTCTCTCGAAACCGATCTGAAACTCTCGACGCATTTTGAGAATTGTGCCGCTAGCGCATCGACGGCTGACACAACGGCAACAACTTGCTTGCTTTTGCGCTTTGTGTGTGTCATTTGCTTCAGTTGGCTGGTAATCCGCTCAAGACTGCGGTTTAACTTATCGTACCGACGCGTTCTTACAGATTTTGAGAGGCGCGTGCTTGGTAGCGCGTAAGGCTGCTTTCTCATCTCTTCAAACTGCTCAGACATTTCTTTCACTTTAGTCGATAGGATCATTAAGTACTTGTTGAGATACTTTAAATGACTACTTGGCATCTCCGTTTTTGATTTTCGTGCTTCAGGGCTATGCTGTGGTGGCAATATTCTCTCCGCTTCATATGGCGCAGTACTCATTTGTGCAGTTTGTGTTCCTTTCGTGACGGCTTCTGATTTGAAAGAGGCTAATTTTCTAGCACAATCCTCCCTTTGCCTCAATAAATATCGCATGATCAGCATCAGCAATGAAACATTTTTATTACTTTCATATTTTCCTATTATACTATTTTTAAACGCCGCCTCATTGGAGGTTTTATCAAAAATTGCTTCTAGGATTTCCTTAATTTCATCATTTGTGAAACGGAAGTGCTGCGCATTTTCAAAATCCGGCAGGGTATTGCGAAACGGCACCTCAGTGCAAAATACTGACAGTGAAAAATGGCAGTTTTGTGCATAGAGAAACTCTGCCACGAGTGTGTTGAGCGCCAACACCAATGGCGACAAGGTCAGACGCTGCGTAGAACCGCCGGTGGTGGTTGTGGTTGTTTGCGCCAATATTTGGCGGCCTGCAAAAGCATAAAAAAATTATTTGGAGTTTAACAGTCAAAATTTAAAACTATTTTATGCACTGCTGTAACGTTGCACTGCTGTAGCATTGCACTGTATTACCGACTATGTACTACCGACTATCGATAAGCGCAGTTGCTATGGCAATGCGGTGCAAAGAGCGCAAACAGAAAATGTAAACAAAACCAGTTTATGAATGAACATCAACTGCTTCTGAATTTATTCCTTCAATGCAATTCAAACATGCGTAATTATAAAGCTCATATTTTATCCAAAATGCGTAAACAGCAAAAAAAAAACAAAACCACTTTATGAATGAACATCAAATGCTTGTGAATATATCCCTTCAATGCATTTGAAACGAACTTAGTTGCTTAGTTAATATTTTGCTGTGCTCACCTAATGCAGTTTTATTAAAGTTTAATATGAGATCAGTGCGCAACTTTGCTTGCAATGCCCGCGCCACATCGTCGCGTTCCATCCAATCACGAAAATGTTTTTCGAACTCTTTCACAGGTATTTTAGACAAATCCGCTAGATTCGCCTTCATATCCATCTCCGCGTAAGCCATTTTTGTATAATTCCACACAAATAGTTTTCTTTATTATAAACTTCAACCTTCTATATCTAATCAGAATTTGTTCTTGTAACAATGTCGAAAAAACCATTGACACTTTTTTGAAATTTTGTACGTCCACTCCAAGCCAATTTGAATTTGTACAGGCCAAATTGTTTGCGCAATGACCATCGTCTCCTTTCACTCTCTTTTCACTCTCTCTTCAACCACTCAAAATCAAATGTCATTGCTAAGACAAATTTCATAGGGTGTGTTCAGTGCCTTGCCATTCACTACAGAAATTTTATGGGCCAAATAGCCACATACGTAAAAGCAAGGTGGATTTATTAAGGTGACAGCATTCACCCAGCTGAATTTTTCACCGTAAGTATGGCTTACGTCAAAATGATATGCTTTGTTTGTATGTATTGGTATGTTTACATTCGTATGTTTACATTTGCTTTCTGATTTTGACGTGATGGTTGGACCAAACGCAACAACAAATACATGTAGAGTTTTACTTATATGTGTTTGCTGTCACCTGTAATAAATTCGCCTTGCGTACAAGTAACTAAAACTAACCGTCAACGTGTAATATTTTTCGCTTTTTTGTGTTGCTCAAATGTTTGAAAGAATTACGTCATAACTTAATTGCAAAATTATGGGTTTTTGTGCACTTGAGGTTTGCAAATCTAAGTTATTGAGCAAGTTTTTATCAACTTCCTGCACGCACATAAATTTAGCGATACAAACTTTTTGATTTGACCGGAATAGCATGAATTTTCGGTTGCTTCGTTAACGACCGCACCTCAAAAATGTGATTACCTATCAAATTGTTTGCAGCCTACCTTGCAGCAATAAATACAACTGAATTTTTACAAGTCCTACATGTAGAAAATTTAAAGACGAAACTTAAAAGTGTCAAAACACAGTTAGACAATAAGATAAGACACGTAATTCACGTAACTTAACTTAATTCTTCACCCAATCTGTCATATGAAAAGCTGAGGTAGTTGCTTAAAACTTAATTTAACTTAAGAAACTTAAAAATCCGCATATTTCATATTCTTAAATTTTGGTCTTACGTAATTTGAGAGCGGTGAGAGAAACGGGCTTGCCATATCATAGTTTTTGTAATTCTTAAAATTAAATGTATGTAGACATATAGACGAGTCCCACGGTCCTCGCACTTTGCCAAATTTGTCAAGTTTCCCTGATTCTAAATAAAATATTAAAAAAAAAATCGCATTCCTCACACCCAAAACCTTATCCTTTCCATCCTTACTCCCGCACAATAGTCAACGCATTATTTGCATTGTGGCTGCTAAAACAAGGAAAAAAACAAACAGTTAAACTTGGCATCAGCGGCGCCAGCAAGAGGAAGCTGGCGATCGCGGAAATAGTCCAGACACACTAAATTTAGCGAAGCCCTCAACCATCTGTGCGATCCTTCTGCAAAAAAATGTGAAACACAGCAGTAAAGAAGGCGTTTTTCCTAAGCAACGACAGGTGGGCATTTCCACCACTTAGGACTGGTAGCGGCAGGCTAATCACCTACCCTGCCAGAAATCAGCTTTTTTTTTATTAAATTTCTGTTATTCCATTTCTTTGTAACATTTCACTTTATTCAAAAGCAAATAAACTTGACTTGTCATAAGTGTGACATCTCGGCCAGAAGTTTGCTTTTTTCTTCGTCGAATGCATCATCTTCTTTAATCGCTTTATGCTTAATAGAACCATAATAAATAAAGCGTGTTGAATAATCGTAACCAATTTCTTAAGTTAGGTTAGGTTATGTTGACCTGGCTAGCTGAAAGCCATCACATAGATCTATTGGTCTTTAGTGTTACCAAATGGCGCTAGACCTTCACGTTTCTTTGTAGTAGACATCTTGTAATACGACTGAGTCTTTTGCGAATCTAAGTAAACTCTAAAGCTGTAACCGCGTAGAGGTATTCTAACTTCTCATAACTGTCAATCTGGTTCTGGCTTACGCAGAGCAAGAGCATAGCATTTCCCTCTATTCCAATTCATAGAAAAATCCGCAGCTATCGTTGTTTGTAACTTCTATCTTGTATGTTTGCGCAGCTAGAAAATTGTGGTCTGACAGTAAACCTACGATAGTTTTGCTTGCTTTTATAGACAGAGCTAATACGATTCTGGCCGATTTCTTAAGTTAAGTTAAGCTAAGTCTACACCAACCGGGTTTTGAAAGCTTCATTACAAAATTTCAAAGCATATTGAAAAGGTAGTAAGAACAGAATTAAAAAATTTTTGATTTTACTCACTACAATTTCAAAATTTGTAGTATACAGTAACTTAAGCAAAATTTGACAATTAGAAAGCAAATAATGGCAAAATCAAAATTGCAACCCTGTTGCTGTTACCTGTTCATTGCGCCTTGCAAGATACCGAAATTTCCTATTGGAAAATTTCTAGAATCCGAAACTGATGTGCTCCAAATTACGTAAAGAGATATTTACAAATAGCGGATTCTGCTGTTTCCGTGGCGCCGCAATTTTATGGCGGATTCTTATAGAACTCGACAAAAGAAAACGAATTGAAGGAGTAAAATTTTTTGATATCTCGCAAAAATACTGTGGATTGCGTAGCCGGAGTTGGACTGATGAGGGCTATATTTTTGAAGCGCGGCCAAAGGCCGCCCACGCGAAAAGGAGTTCGAGATATCGAAAAATTTTACTCCTATATTTTGTCTTATCTCGCCGAATTCTATCGAAACTGAAGGAAAAATTATTATTATTATAATTTTTTTTTATTTAATATCTCGGAAACTAAGCGCGATATCAAAAAATTGTACTCATTCATTTCGTTTTTTTTGTCGAGTTCTATAAGAATCCGCCATTAAATTGCGGCGCCACGGAAACAGCAGTATTGCCTACAAATATGTATATCGATATATACAAAAACCAATTCCTGGAAAGATTATTCAAAATTTACTAATATATCATATATATAATGGACAATAACTATTAGGCTAACATTTTACCAATAAGCGTCTTAAAAATAAGTAATTTAAAATGTGCGGATAAAAATTGCGAGAGCCGGCATTACCATTTCGCTCTGCTCTCATGTATTGACTGAACTGAGCAACTGACAATGACGTCAAAGAAAACATGAGAATCTCTTCTAAAACAAATAATTCAAAACCACTTTTATTTATCGTTTTCTCGTTCATATTTCCGATTGCATAGAGCCATCGCCAACGAAACGCAATGGCAATGAAACAATCGAATCAGAAAAGGCCGAAAGAGGAGAGCAGAAAATTTGTTGTTTAAAAAAATCAAAAACAAGAAATTGGTGAAAACGAGCGGACGTACTTAGAGCTAGTGCAGATACTCGTATTGCAGTTTGTGAAAATTATTTGTCTAAATTTATATGCCAATTAATAAAAACAAAAAAGAAAAAAAAAATCTGTAATCATTTGCAACGAAGAATAATTAAGCAAGCAAAAAATCGTTGGTGTCTGTGCAGTGCGCGAGTGCAAGTGTTCGCAGAAAATACATCAGATGCGAGTGGAGTTGGCAGTGCAAAAACGAATTGTGCAAAATGTTGGCATTGTAAATGGGAGAAAATCGTATATGAAAAATTATAATAATTTCTGCATTTTAAGCTGCCTGTTTTAAATAAAGAAATATGCTCAAATTCTGCTGAAAATTGTTATATGTAATTTTCTCCAATTGGGAGCGGTGCAAGTGAATAGAGAAAAACAAACAAAAAATTCAGGAAGGGCAGAAGAAGCAGCATCACGAAAAGCATTCGTTGCTGATTTCTTTATGATATTTCTTATTGGAGAAGAATTGCTGATTGGATATATTATTTCGCAAACAGTGCGTGTGTGTGTGTTTGAGTGAAGAGGAATTTTATATCAATTGGAATTGGTGGTTAACGAGTATTTGGAGTGGTAAGTGTGGATACACCTGAAATTTCGGTTATCATGACAAGTGGGATTCGCAAAATTTTATTACATTTGTTGTTGTGGGTGTTGTCTAGCGCATATACGAGTATATTGGAATATGGGTGGGTAAACGGTATATACTTCGTTAGTGAATTTCATTATAAAAACAGCAAAAAAATTTTAGTTTTTTGCAAAGATTAATCGCGTTTAGTTGGTGAGCGCACTGGAGGGGGAGTTAACTGGTGTGTGTAAGCATCTTGAAAATTGGTTTGTGTACTATAAAATCCGCAACCTGTAATTCGTTTCTGCGCTGCTGTGTGCAGAATTTCATTCTAAATTAATTGCTCAGTTTTCTTTTACGCTACTATAAAATTGATGGTTTTCATGTTCTGTTTGCTTAACTCTTTCAATTATTAAGTTCTCAATTAAATTAGGGGTAGTGGTCGGCAGTCACCGCGATAGAAGCTACACCGCTGGTGGCAATCTAACTAAATGTGTATAAATATATATGTATGTATTTAGGTATTTGTCTTGGCATATATATATGTATGTATAGATATACAGGGGACTTCTCAAATTACACGTAAAGTGAAGATACTGCAGTAATACACCGCCAAAACGTCAAAATATGCCTATTTAGGTAGATTAAATTGAAGAGTTTATGACATCGGAAGTGACAGCGTGTTTGTGTCATCGATCCAAAGATGTGTAAAAAATGAGAAAATAGCTAATTTTAAGTTTCGTTTTAAATTTGGTGACACAGGTAGGTGAAACGGCCAGAGTGGTACGGCACTCCCCAAGTAGCACTAAGGGGCGCCGTTTTGATACTTCGTGTAACTAATTTTGAAAAATTTGAGTTAAAAAACCAAGTTGTATGTTATCGCAGGGTAGAGTTTCTGAGTAATACATATAAAAATCTTATATATATATATGTATAAAAATTTAACTGAGTTTCTGAGTATATTTATGATGGGAAGACTGAAAAATTAGGCTGTCGATCTAAGTTTGCCTTCAAACCAGTTAACAGAAAATCCTAAGATTTTCCGAGATATCTTTAAAAATCGTATTTATGGTCCGATTTGGCACAAATTCAAAACATACACATATGGTCATTAAAATAGGTACCCCTAGTTCATATGGAAAATTTGCGTTTTTTAAATAAACAATAGCAGATATTTAGTTGTATGTGGTTTTTTTTCATAGATTAATAAAATAAAAATAAATAATTATTCAAAGATCTTTTAGAACTTAAATTATTGGCAATAGGAATAAAAAAAATAGAAATAGACATGGATGCGATACAAAAATCACTTATTAATTTTATTAAAAATGCTGTTTAAATTATAGTTGTTTAACCACTGTGTCCACCATGACTGTCAATGACCTTTTGTATTCGATTGATAATCCTACGGCAGGTTTCTATGGAAGTGAAATAGCATAGTTCTTTGATTTTTGAAATAAATCACACTTATTTTTGAGTGTTTCCTTCCGATTCGCCTCTTTTAATTTCCCCAAACGTTTTCAATGGGGTTTAAGGACAGGTGACCGATTTGGCCAATCCATAACTTTAGCATTATTTTGTAAAAACCATTCCAGATAAAATCTCTAGTATCATTCAAGCCCTTTCCGAGCCTATTGAACCTGTGGCTGGTGTTAAATAAAGGTGTTCCTATCCCCTCTTCTATTTTTAATAGTCATTGACGACGTTCTAAACAACACTCTCGATACAGGAGAATTCTCTGGAATCCTATCTGTATGGAGCACTTAGACGACTTTGAATTTGCCGTTGACATCGCACTCTTGTCACGGAATGGCGGACACATACAGAGCAAACTTAATGACCTAAGATCCCAAGCCAAAAACATTGGACTGCGCTTCAATGTCGGGAAAACTAAGTTCATAGAAATCAACACCTTGCTACGAAACAGATTCACGATTTATGGAGAATCCATTGATATTGGAAACAGTTTCACCTGCCTAGGAAGTCAAATTACCCTGGACGGTGGAGCAAAAGACGATATCGATGCGAGAACCAAAAAAATCCGAAGCAACTTTTGCAAGCCTCGAAAAAACCTGATTTTCCAAAGAGCTGACAACGCATACCAAACTACGATTTTTTAATTCAAATATAAAATCCCTCCTACTATGTGTCCGCTATATTATGATAAGAGTGCGATGTCAACGATATAGTCGAGGTCGTCTAAATGCTCCATATAACCGATGTCTAAGAACAATTCTCCGTATCTGGTGGCCCGACAATTAGATTTCAAATGAACAACTCCTCACTCGAAGCAGACAAAAACCAATCGCCATTGAAATAAGTTTATTCCCTCTTGGCAAGAGTCACAATTAAATGATCAGTAGTGCAAGTCGTTTTCTTTTTGCCACCAAATCATTCTGTGGATTGTTAGGGCTTACGGACAATTACAACAAAAGTTTTTAGACCGTCCTAGTAACGCAGCGATAAATTTTCTATGATTTTTGAAGTGAAACTTTTTAGGCGTCGATGGACGAGTGAGAATGGAGAGTAGGCCATGCAACGTTTTGGGCATTTTCGTTCCGCGAGAGAGAAAAAAGATATAACGTAGAGGAAAAGGAGAGAGAGAGCTATACCTTACATATATCTTAGATACATTTTAGGCTTTTTTCCTGAGTTTTTCCTTGTGGTTGCTAATTTCTAGTGAGAAATAACACTGTCTACCTTTTGGCGCTTGTTTGTTGGAGCAAACTTGTAGGAAATATATATTTGGTGCCTACTTTTTGGCTTTATATTTTCTTGATGCCTACTGTTTGGGGCGTTTTTTAGTCTCAATTTTTTTGGAGTTTTTTTTGTGGTGCCTACTTTTTGGCGCTCATTTCCGTTTCCTGGCCAGTGTTTGTGCGTAATATTAAGTGCTATCCATTCCGGAGTCGGATTTATTGGTATTGCATTCGGTAATTTGTGTCGTGGTTGCGGTCCTGGAATCGCTGCGTTTGTACGGGTGATAAACGCTCGGAGTAGTGCGCGTTGTTGCCACGGTTTGTGTGCGACGTTTGCCTACACCAGTCGGCCCTTTTCTTTTTTTGTAAATTTTGTACATTTGTATTCTCTGCAAGTGTTGTGAATTTATTTAGATATATATTCTTTCTCTCTCTCTCTCTCTCACACACACATTCTCTCTCGGGTCTCTCCCTCTTTCTTTGTCTGCCTTGAAAGTTTTTATTCTTTTCAAAGATTTTTAACAGGCCTCCGCTGCTCAACTGCGCAATACTGCACACGACTCATCTTTGAAAGAATTTAATATTTATTATATAATGACTATCTAATTCGCGGTTTTTTCCTATTTTTTTTTGTAATATTTTTTTTATATTTCTTTTTTTTAAATATTTTTTTATACTTCTTATTTTTTATTTATTTTTACCTCTTTTCACTTATTTAATTAAAATTTAAAAGTTATCACCAAAGTACATTAGTTTAGTGGCCACGCAAATTTACACTTTATAAAAATAACCCTTCTGCGCAACCAATAACGCATTTTAATATAACGGGTCTTTTAACCAGTTAACTGTGATTGACGAGTATACTCGTCAGGGAGAAGTGGCAAAATTTTGTGTATTGACGAGTATACTCGTCATGCGTATAAATTAGTGACCATTGGCTATTTAAATTACAATTTTTGAGAAAAACAACACATATTCTCAAATTTCAAGATGTTTAGAATATTTTGAGGCTATGCCGGAATAAAGCAAACAAATAGAAAATATAAACAGTTTGAGATGATGGCATGCTTCCCCGTATGCACTGGTTGAAAGAGTTCACCAGTTCGCATAATGAATTTATTTATGTGCGATGATAACGTTTTTTAGATGTTAACCTAAAAGGGGCAAAGGCAAAAGTCAAAAAGTGGATTTATAAACTAGAAAGCTAACTCGTGAGTGTTAGTGCATATCTTACCAAGTGTCGGCGGTTCTTATCAAATAAGCACAGTGCAACGTAAGAATTTCAAGTGCGTAAATAGTATAAAGTTATCCAGAAGTTCTGTAAATTACTATTTTTTTATTTTTAGTTCATTAGTCCCCAATTTTATAAAATGAACCCATCTTTTTCATCCAATATCTTACCAGCGCAACTTACTCTGTGATTGACGAATATACTCGTCATAGCTCAATTCTGGCGACACTAAACTGTGCGCACTTTTAAATGGGAGCGCCACAGTTAACTGGTTAAATTCACAACAAAACAGTGATGCCGTTAGCAAATAAAATTTCAATAACAACTTCAAATTTTTCCGAACTGCACAAGAAAATCGATAAATAAAAGCAGCGTACCTATTTTAATGACCGTATGTGTATATCAGTTACACCAAGAAAAACATTTTAAGCCAAAATTGATTAACTCGCACCGAATATATAACAGACTAGCGCATACCTGGTTGAAAGGTTTTCGTCCCATTTTGCCTACCGCTAAGAATGACGAGCATACATTTACACTCAGCTACGGCGAGAAGTATCATTTAAAAACCATCTTGAAAATACTCTTAACTGATAAAATCACCGATAATGATGAACTGGTGAAATCACCGTACATTTCATCAAGGTTCAGCGTATATTCTATAAAGATTTTCACCGGTTTTCAATTAAAATGAAGCTTACAAATATCTTAGCATATCGAAGAGCATTTTGCGCGGTTTGTTCCACATTGTTAGCGTCTTCTCATCTATAGACACTTGTCGACAATTTTTTAAACAAAAATCGCTTTCTAAGTGCCCGCCGGAGTGTTTGTATCTATGCAGAAAGGGTTTACTTTGAATAAAATAAAATATGGGGCTTCGCCAAATAATATATTCTTGTAATTTTTTAAAACATCATTTTTACTTTGGAATGCACCTTGATGATAAAAAACTTATTTTCGTTGGTGCGCCCTAGGGAAGTAATAATTTTACAGTTTACAAGATGAAAGCAATAACAAATTCTCGGTCTCGTGTCCACTTTACGCCCTAAGCTTTTATTTGCCACCGCACCTTGTTTTTTACAACCATTACCTTTCTCCTTAATGCTCCAGACACAGGCGTTTTTCCCCTCTTTTTTCTCTCTCTATTTTCTGTCACTATTTCTACACCTGCCACTGCATCTTCCAGCGCACAGCGATAATCCAATTTTAGTCGCACCCCTCACATCACTTGTCCACAAATTTTATTTATTTTCTTCGCTTCCCTACACTCCAACTTATCTCCAGACTCACCGACTACATACACTCATACATATGCATACATTTATCATGCCTGCTCTGCTGGCTTACTAGAGAGCTCAACGCGTTTATCAGCTGTGCTTGGCTGTTGGCTTGTCCTAGAGCTTCGTGCCTCATGCTTTTTTGCTGGGTTTTGCGTTTGCTTCCGCTTCAGATATGGCTGATGGCTGATGGCTTTGCCCTAATACGTCGTTCCACCAGAGCGGGCATATACTTACATACGTACAAGTTCGTGTTTAACCAGTCCGCTATCCTTTAGCGTATGCGTGCATGTGTGTGGGTATGCTGTGAAACACGCCTAAGCTTGCGTGTGCTCACCTCATAGGTGAAGAAGGGTTTTAAAGGACAACTGCGGAAAGTAAAAGGATTGGCTCTTTTGCATTATAAACTTACATTTGCCGTACAAAAAACGTAAAAATTTCCACAGAAAATGATGTCGGGCAGTGAAGTTGAGAGTCGGTCGCTTGTCATACCACTTGTCGTTGTTTGAATGTACATATGTGTGTAGCTGTGTGTGTAAGGAGTGGTAATTAGAATAAATTATATAGGTATGTTTTTTCACATTTCTTATTCATCAATAATTTTGGCAAAAAACAAAAAAAAATTAATTTAAAAAGTGAAATTGTTTGTGCTTGCCGTTCACACATATGTACATACACAATTCCCATACATATTTACTTAATTGCCCAATGTTGCTGAATTTGTTATTTGATTTCTGTGAGCTGCGTCATAACTTTTGTAAATGTGAATGTATTATATATATTTTTTTATATATGTATGTGTGTGTTTAGTTAAATGTAGCTGCACTGGTACATTGAACTCTCCAGTCATTAAGTTCATTGTCACAATGAAAAACTAATTCATAGTTTATTACTTTGGAAAGAGAAATTTTGCTTGGCAACGTAACTTTGGCGCAACTACTGAACCTTTTTGTATTTGCATTTGTGTATGTGAATGTAACATTTACAAAAATACGTTATTGATGGTTTGCGAAAGAAAATCGATGCATAAAAAAATGGCTGTTTGTTTTTTGATACAAATTGAGTGATGAGAGAAAATAGGAACTGCTTACCGGACATCATTACTACCAGCAGTAAGCTAAGTTTTATAAATTGCGTTGTATGGTGAAGTGCTGAACATGGCCAAGCAAGCGTTGGATATTCATATCAACTGATAAACCAACCAAATTCATGCCTACTATATATTTACCTATATCATTGAAGCTTTTTTGATATCGGGCTGTTCGGAAAGTAATTTTGTTTTTTTGTGGTGAAAATGAAAGACGATCTTCGTATAATGAATAAATATTTGATTAAATTGTATATTGACCATTCTGATCACCTTTCAACAACTTTTGCCATCTTTCTGGTAGTAGCTTGAGTCCACGCTCATACAATTATTGACCTTTGCTGGCAAAACACTGATCAAGCTGATTTTTGACGTGCTCATTTGAGGTAAAGGTTTTACCGCCCAAAAAATTTTGCAGTGACCAGAACAAATAATAATCCTGGAGAATATGGTAGGTGTGGCAGTACATTCCATCCAAGCTGTACAATCTTTTGGCGAGTGACCAAACTTGTATTGGGTCTCGCATTATCTTGGTGGAACACTAAACCTTTTCTGTTGATTAATTCTGTCCTTTTTTATTGAAGTGCATCATTCAGTTTGTCCAGCTGATGACAGTCGACTTCCGAATTGATGGTTGTGTTATCCGGTAAAAAACAGAGAGTCAGCATCACCTTTTTTTGATGGGTGTCGGCTTTTGAAATGCTTTGAACCAGTTCAGCTTTTCTGCTCCATGATCTCTTGCCTTTGACATTGTTATATACAACCCATTTTTCGTCCCCAGTAATGATGCGCTTCAAAAATAGATAATTTTCGTGATGTTTGAGGAGTGAAGCACAGACGTCAACGCGAAGTCACAAATTTCTCTCCGTGAGGACATGGTGAACCCATATATCGAGCTTCGAGGTTGAACCCAGACCTTTCAGGTGGTCATAAACAGTTGAATTCGATAAATTTAACCTCTCACCGATCTTACGTGCTGCTCTTCGCTGGTTTGCATCAACTAATGACTTTATCGCGTCTTTATCAGCTTCAACCGGCCTTCCAGAATGTGGTGCATCTTCATCAAAATTGCCGGATCGAAATTTTGCAAACCAGTTCTAGCACTGGCGTATTGTCAACAGATCTACTCCATACACATCGGTTAATTTCTTTCTGGCGTGAACAGCATTTTTATTTTTTCTATAGTAAAAAAGTAAAATATGACGAAAATGCTGCTTATTCCCTTATTCCTGTCCGTATTTCAATGGGCACCCACCAAAAACTACTGCGTAAAATCAATTAAACTTATTCACACACAAGCCTTGCTATATCAGTTGTCAAAACATATAATGACAATGCGACTTAAGTGTGAAGTTAGCTGTGAAAAAATACAATTAAATCTTCTGTCGTGAAAAAACGAAATTACTTTCCGAACAAGCCAACAGCTTCCCTACAGTCTCCTTTTATCACTTCTCTCATTATGACTTTACACGATGTCAAACGTCGATATCTATGCGGATAACGCAGGTTATGTTAGGTTGGACTTGGTTGATGCTGTAGATTGCACATAGACCAGAAATTTTTCCATAGTGATATCAAGTGTTTGTAAGAAGAGTTTAAGGACTTTATATTTTGTCTTCAATACTCAGCTTAGATAATTTAAGAAGCCTGCAGTGGCCCAGTAGGTGTTCCAGATACGTATCACGGCAGTGATAACTGGCTGCTGGCGCATAGGACAGCAGGCAGCCAAAATGGGCATCTCTCACACACTGGGCAACACACACTGCCATAGTTGTAATGATGCGGAGAAAAAGGAAACTGTCTTCCACTTCCTCTGTGAATGCCCAACCATATGGAAGGCAAGGATGTTCATCCTTGGCAAACCGCTTTTTGAAAACCTCGAGAAGCTGCCCTGCATAGACGTAAACAACCTTATAAGGTTTCTTAATCGCACAGAGTGGTTAAAGTCGTGAAAAAATTATCGTATAACTTGTTGGTAGCGATGATGTGGCAACAAAATTGTGCGAAAGCACTAATTGGATTCTTGGTGAATCACCACTTCAACCAATCAGATACCGCGGTAGGCGCCGAGGGTACATGGCCAGCGAAATTGAGAGTTTTTTTGACATTTCGCTTTCAACGTATTTCGTATTTTCGTCTTTTAATTCAAGTGCACCCGTAGTCAAGTGAATGACCAACTAAAATTACCCGCTTAAACGTGAAAAACACTTAAGGAAAGCCGCAAAAAAGGTCATCGTGCAAATGAACCAAGATTTTCGAAGACTTCTTTAACGGGTTATATACAGGTAGAATTTTCAAAAAACTTTTTTTTTTCTTAATGTACATATATTTAAGAATACACACAGAAAATTTAATATCGTTCCGGTGAAGATTTTCACAAATTTGAAAAGGCGTTTCAGAGTGCTTGAAAGGGCTTTTCAAACCTTAAACGCGTTTTTTCTCAAAATGGTTTAGTCTCAAATTTTAAGACGAGCTTCTTAAATATATTTTTAGTAAGTAATCGTAGGAGATTTCTCACTGATAAATATTTTTTTTTAGAAACAATTTAATTTTGGTCAAAAATCGATTTATTATTGAGAAACCGCCATTTTGTCAAACAAATTTATTTTGCTTATTCCTTCGATTATTTACTAGCTTTAACATTACTTGAACGAAATCTGTTTGGTTTCATAATATCAGTGGATCCAGTTCCGAGATATAGTGGTCACCGCAAACGTTTTTTTTTTTTGAGAGGAGCTCCCAGAGATCAGCTGTAGCTCCTTTCCAAATAAATATTAAATATTAATACTAAGTCTTAAAATAAAGTTAAAAGATCAATAAATTTAAAAGTTTTTTCAGAAGCGCTTTAGGCTACGTAAAAACAGAGCTAGACATACAAGGTGGCGCAAAATTAATCATCCAACTTAGTTTTTGAATAAATTGTTTACTAAATAAACAAAGCGATTGCAGCGAAAGCAGCGACACGCATGAATGCCATATCGAAATGGAAAAAGTATCTTGGCCATTCGGCCATACTGAACACGAACACTGTTATCTCTTCCGACATAGACTATCATGTAAGTCTTCCATCACCACCCTTGCTATTCTCCTGTTCACTCCCAACTAGGGAAGAATGGAAGACAAATCTTACCGAAATCGATGGCCCTCTGACTATATATACAGATGGTTCAAAACAAGACGGCAAAGTGGGATTTGGAATCTTTTCCAATTCCCCTCACATCAATCTATCATTTAGATTACCCGACTACTGTAGCGTATTCCAAGCGGAAGTATGCGCTATCTGGTATGCTGCGAAAACTCTCTTAGAAAATAGAATATCACTAGAGGATATCCGCTTTTTCACTGACAGTCAAGCGGCCGTTCGAGCACTCAGCTCCTCTTATACCCACTCAGATGTGGTTCGATATTGTCTCTTACCTCTTAACGAGATAAGTGTTCAGAATTCTGTCCAAGTTATCTGGATACCGGGTCACACTGGATTCGAAGGTAACTGCAAAGCTGATGAGCTCGCGAGAGCTGGAGCTGTGCAATCAAATGTTAGTAACTTACCCACAATCCACATTCCGCTCTCAACATATAAAATGATCATTGATCGAGAATTTCACAGCATTGCTGATCCGAGGTGGCGAGTGGAAACTACTTGCGTTACGACCAGACAAATCTGGCCATCCTACAATCTGAAGCAGACAAAATCCCTTATAAGTCTTTCGAAACACGAATTAAGGCATATAATATCTCTTATCACCGGCCACTGCCTTTTGGGCACTCACGCACGTCGGCTCGGGGTTCCTCAAAACGACCTGTGCAGATACTGCGAGGACGAAGATGAGGAAGTATCGAGCAGGCATTTGCTGTGCAGTTGTCCCGGCCTAGCCAGAAGTCGACTAGCTCTTCTAGGCTCTCCAACAATTGACAATCTTTCAGTACTCTCGGACCTGAAAATCGAATCTCTCATTAAGTTCTCGAAACGAATTAATATTTTGAAGCAAAATCTATAATAAAAATCTCGGTTAGGTGGGGAAATCATATAATATAATGAGCTCTAGAGCAACACAACGGACCCAACTTGCGGTCTATGTGGCACTCCGATGCGGGGTCACCATTAAACCAACCAACCAACCAAAAAAACAAAAAAAAAAAAAATAATTAATAAAAAAATTAAAAAATTAAAAAAAAATAATTAATAAAAATTTAACTTTTATTTTAGTTGTGTGGACTTGTAAGAATTTTGCAAGGTATTAGTGTAAACAGTTTTTAATTCACCTCAAATGACAGTAAAATTGTTTTTGAATAATTTTTCTAATAAAAAAAAATATGATTTTAAGTGATGGAAATCAAGGCCATAGTAGCCGTAGCTATAAACTTATTGTATTTCATAGTTAACTGTAAATACAATTTTCAATAAAAAAAAATTAAAAAAATTATAATGTTTTAACAAGCTTAACTTCATTTTGCTCGAAATTATAGCAATAAGGGTGTTAGATAGTGCAAACATAAGGTCCTCTGGACACTGCATACCACATAGAAAACAGTTCCCAGTTTTTTTAATTGCTCTTTGCAGCGCTATGACCCACATTTTCATCTTAACTTAAATAAAAACTTAAAAATATTATTTGAGGTCGCTTAACAGTAGTTTTTATAGTTCCAAAACTGCTTATAAATATTGATGCATATATATAAACCTGTGTGTATGCATATTCTAACTCTTCATTTGTGTATGCATATTCTAACTAACATTTGTGAATAAATACTTTTCTAACTTTTTAAATTTCCTTATCTTTTAATGAGAGAAAAAAAATCATATATTTGTGCGCTCCCATTCATTCCATACCTTCAATTGAATTGAATTTTCACAATTATTGTTCTATGTCGCCGGCTGCGCGTGATGAAATCAGATATAAATTAATTACTCATGAATTTCAGTTTTCCGTTTCATTCACTGTACCAGAACAACGCGATTTATGGAAATTTACATTTTACTTTGATTTTTTTCATTATTGGTAATATTTTAATATTTATTTATTTTAAGCTTTTAAATTTCTTAATCGGTTTATATGAAAATGAATTACTTGTTTATTATCCCCTTCACGAAAATATCAGCTGCTTGTTTTGGTTTATTATTCTGCAGAAATTTAATATGAATTCTTCTCGTTACGTGGCATTAATTTGATCTGCAAAATAATATAACACAAACAAATATTTCTCTAAAGCGGTTCAATAAAGAGATCATACGACATTTTGGTAATTTTTTTAAACAGCGGAGGGGAGTTTCTCTTACCCTGATTTATGCCAGCTAGAAAAGCTGATCTTGGCAACAAATGAAATGAAATGAAACCTGCTTATTTGGCAATTTGTATGTGAAGTGATTTATGTGTGGAAGCAAACTACTACCATTTGCCCATAGGAAGCAAATGAGGCAAAAGTATATTACCTAAGAATTTCGTGCGATTCAAATAAAATAAAAAAAAAGTTTGTTAGTTTTTTTTATCTGCAGTAATCTTTTTTTGATATTGTTTTGCTACAAAACTTTGTTCAAGCACAACCTTCTTCAAGCGGCACTGTTCGAACCCCGTTGTTAAGCGTTGAGAGTCAGAGCAGTGGAAAGCTTTTCTTTGCGAAGTGCCTATGTGCCTCACGACCAGACGCATTCAGGGTGCAAGCAGGGCTTTAGTCTTCAGTGTCCCAGTGAATATTTTTTTGAGTTCTTAATTTTATTATTTGGCCTCGGGTGAAGATCTACCTTAAATTGTTTTCCAGCTCTTTTAATTCTCGCATCTCTTTTAGAAGTTCATTGTTGTCTTGACGCCCATAGAACTTAGTATTATTTATGAAACGAGTTTATTCAAATGAACCTTTCTTACTTCGTTTGAGTTTCAGCTCGCTTTTGAAGTATTTATATGAATGTAAAGTTTGGACGTGGAAAATGAATTGGACCCATGATCAGAGGAAGAATATTTCATCACAAAACCTACAACGCAAAAAAAACCTGAACAAGTTCTCAAATTGCATCTTGAGTCCAAAAATAGAGAAGGTTTAGCATAAATCTTCATGGCGATTTGAATGGGGTTTGCACTTCGAGTTTATGGTCTTTTGTGCCCTCAACTCATCGCAGTACCTCATGCGAGTCCAGTTTGCTTAATAAACCTAAGTTAGAGCTGGGTTGGACTGATGTGCCTTTCTTCCGACCGAGATGTCTCAAGATGGCGATTTAATAGCAGTATCTCATTGGATGAAAATATATTTTTAATTTTCATTGGGAAAACATAGTAAATTGAATTTTTTGAAGCCGATCATCTCGTCTCGTTGGTTTTTTTTTTTTTTGGATTGTAAAACTTTTAGAGAAACTGAACAATATATTTTTATTATTGTTGTTGCAATAGTATAAAACAATCCCTATAAATTTTTCGGGAATGCTCTTGAAGGTCAGTTCATCCTATCCTTGAACGGATCTAAAGATCCAGTTCATTACGGTAACGCAGATCCGACAGCGATGGCAACGTAGTATAGATTCTCACTGATCAAGGTAAGCGTAAGTCTCCGAAAGAATTTCCCACACGCCCATAGTTTCACTTTCAGTTCAGAGAGTAGCAATTCAAACTCAGAGAGTTATAACTAACACTCAGAGAGTTACAATTAAAGCTCGGGATTTCTATTTTAAAGTCAGAATTTCCATTTTAAGTAAAGAAATTTAAAATTTAAGCTCAGTATAGGTAGTTCTCATGCGAGGCTTTGAATATCTTTTCACTGGGGGGGAGTTTTAAGTCGGGGGTCTCAAACCCAGCCCACAACCAGCTATCCTGGGATGCTTCGCCTTCTTACGTTGGCTCACTCCCGAACGGATGCTCCGAAGCTACCCAGAGGATACTTGGGCTAATCCCGGAAGTTGTGAGCTGCTTGAACCATATGTAAAAGAATCGTCCTTGCGTGGACTTCTACATATGGAACCATCCTCCTCATATCGAACATGAGTAGTAAAGTCCTCTCTCGACGAACAAAACTAACACTCTACAAGGCTCTCATCATGCCCGTCCTAACATATGACGCAGAAACGTGGACGATGACAACATCCGATGCACGTTGGCAACGGCGAATATCGCAGTCGACGGAACAATGAGCTGTATGAGCTTTACGACTACATAGACAGAGAGCAGCGAATAAAGATCCAGCGGCTACGTTGGCTGGATCATGTCGTCCGAATAGATACAAACGCTCCTGCTCTGAAAGTATTCGATGCGGTACCAGCTGGTGGTAGCAGAGGAAGAGGAAGACCTCCTCTACGTTGGAAAGATCAAGTGGAAAAGGACTTGTGTCCAATTGGCGGCGGTTAGCACGAGAAAGAAACGACTGGCTCACTTTGCTAAAGTCGAAAAAAATCGCGTAAGCGGTTATCCCACCAATTAAGAAGAAGGAGAAAATTTAAGCTCAGAAAATTGTTTATACTTTGCATTCAATCGGAATACATTTATCAAATTTGTACTTGATTCATTTTATTTATTTTCACGTAATGAAACAGCAAATGTTTATATGAAATTTGAAGTTTCCAAATCGTTGACTGAATATAAAATTTTCTGAATTTTAAATGAAAACTTCTGAATTTAAACTGGAAATTCTAAATTAAAACTACTTTCTGAAAAATTGTAGTGCATTTTTTTTTTCTCTTAAAAAATGCGTTATTATTTGGAAGCTACTGAAAACATGGCCATCATAGCCACGTGAATATTTGTGCGTGATTGGCGTTCGGTTGGTCGCACCCTCGAAGCCCACTGTGGGAATCGAACACCAAATGAGAAAAATATCGCAGGTAAAGCCAAACCTACTATTGAGTTTTTGCTATGAAAAAAGTTCTCATAAAAACTAGCTGACATTTAGAAACTGTGAGTAAAAAATTTAGTATTTGGCATAAGAAAAATTTAAAAATTGTGGGATTAAAAAAACACAGCAAAACATCTGCTAAAAAATTCTTAACAGTGATTTTTTTGTTTTTTTTTTTTAATTTTTTTTATTTTATGACTAAAGTAGGTGTATGTGGCCTTAGTGCCAGTCAGAAACAGCGAAGCAGATAATTTTGTTTTTATTGCACTTACGTTTTTGTTTTATCCACAGCTGAAGATTCAACACATTTTTCTACAGCTTAATGCAAATAAATAGAAATTTCTATATACATACATACATATATGTTCACACGCTGACACGCACACATAGACACCGACGCAGACACATTTATTTTTAAGCAGCAGCAAATCCGGTCATCCTTGATTTGGTTGAGTTTTTACGCCTCCACAGTTGACTGCATGCGCCAAACAACGCTACAAAGATGTGTCAGTGAGGCACAAAAAAAAAAATAAAACAAAAAACAATGTGAAGCTGCAAAGGCCTAATTTCGGAAATTAAAAAAAAAAAACAGAATATAAAATTATTTTATATTGATTACTGAATTTAAGTGCATACGTACATACACACTTATGTACACATGGACGCACTTAAGTAACACTTGTAAATGAGCTTAATGCCATTTAACAAAAAATGAAATGCTTGGCAGAGCCCGTTTGGCGACCTTCAATTAAATTGAAAATTATGTCGAATTTTGTGTTGTTTTTGTGCTTGTTGTGCCCCCATGGCATAATTCGCACTTGAAGTTTACACCTTCAACAAAGCCGAAAGACAGTTAGTTATTTGCGTGTGTGAAAATTGCTGTCAAACTAATACGCTTCCATTTCTACACACACCCACACACACACTCATGCAAATGTCCCATGCACATGTGCCCCATTTTGGCTTGACTTTATTTTGCTGACGGTTGCTGGAACTGATTGGCTGGTGTCCGTGTTGGCGGCAGTTTTTAGTGTTTACAGCGACGGTGTCTGATAACCGCACATTTTTCTGCTATTTTCGAATGTTCGCATTTGAGGTTTCTTTGTTCTCATTTTTAATTTTTTTCTTCCACTATATTTGGGTAATTTTTGTTTTGTTTTTTATAAACAAAGTTATGTTTATTTTTTTCGTAGCGTTTCATAACAGTACACACAAATAGTTGCTGCTTCCCCATTAGGTAACAGTTTTTCTGCCACTTTTATTTTATTCGCTTCGCTTCGCTATTTTGCGCTTTTGCAATTTCGCGCACTTGCAACTCGACAATCGAAATGCCATTGTTATATTCAATTTACTGTTATATTGAATATCTGCAAATGATTTCGCATCGAATGGCATTGTTGGCGCGCGAATTGATCGAATTTAAAATTTATTCTCACTTTACATTGCACGCCAACTCAAAGCCATGAAAATCAATCTACGGGAATGGGAATGGATGCAGTCACTTTGATTGGCTTCGATATGCTACCATTGCGTACATACATACATATGTGCCTAGAAGGCAGCACAATATAGGGGCTTATTGTTTCGCTACAGATAGTCATTGTTGTATTTGTTGTTGCCGCTGCTGTTGCAACTCATTCGCTCAGCAGCAATAGGCAATTTGCCTCGTTTCCTTGATTGCATACAGACGCGCACATGAATTGTTGCTGGCTCAACACACAATCTGCACTTTTTGATGTTGACGTTGATGCTGCTGCTGCTGCTGCTGGTGGCTTTTGCCTTCACATTGTCTATTTGTTGGCTTCCAAGTGGGCTCATTTTCAGACAAAAGCGAACACAGTGGTTGTCCAAAAAGTTGTGAGGTACAATCGACTTAACTTCAGAAGTCATATACAGAATAGCTGATGGGTTTTGCAATATTAAAAAAGTCAAATAACTATTTTTGTAACTCTTATAATTTAATAATTTTTTCATTTCCAATCTAAAATTGATTTTTAAAAGTAGTAGAATTTAATTAAATTAAAATAATCTATTACGAAATTGTTCATTACAGCCTGCAGTAATGAACGGCTCAATTAGTGATCAAATCGATTGTATTAAATCATTCAAATTTACTGGTTTCCTTTTGAAAATTCCCTGTTTGTAATAATGTTCCAAGAAAAAAATCAGAGACAATCAGTTTTGAAGACCGAGGGTGTATTCGCTAGACAGACATTAAAGATATAATAGACTGGTATTAGACGACCTTCATCGGGAGTCTCTTACTAAACTCTTACTCTTACTTTCCTTACACTTTTGTGAACTTCCTAGGTAGGTAGATAGGTAGGTAGGGTGGTTGTCATAAAGACACACTTAGACCTTTCGCAGGTCCATTGTGATACCACTGGAGCTTATCCTTACTCTACGTGTTCCTTTTCAAACCATCGGGTAGCTTTAATAAACGAGCAGAGCTTAGTTAGTTTTAGATGGGCTATGTCCGCTACATCGGCTAAAAATGCTGTATCAAGAGTGCGCAACCTCTTCATAGCTAAGCTTTCACACTCACATAAAATGTGTCTGACTGTTTCCTCTTCTTCTGTATTAAGAGAGCTTCTATAGAAACTGAAGTACGGGAGTCCTAACCTTCTAGCGTGGCTGCCACCATACTAATATGCCGTATATTAGGATTGGTCTGACAATTGCTGTGTAAAGCCAATATTCGATAGATGGGGACAGACCCCAACTTAGTCCTATCAGCTGTTTACAAGAGTGTAGTGCTATTGTCGCCTTTTTTACTCTATCTTCGACATTTGCCTTCCAAGTTAGTTTTCGGTCTAGTATTAGACCTAAGTAGCGGGCCTCATCACTAAATGACAGTGCCGTTCCACCTAGAGTCGGGGGAGCTATATTTGGAATTTTATGTTTCCTGGTAAATAGGATGAGTTCAGTTTTATTGGGGTTGACGCTTAGCCCATTTGCTTTTGACCAGTTTTCAACCATGTTTAGTAAATCTTGCATGACTTCTCTAAGTGTATTGGGAAATTTCCCTCTTACTTAACTTCCTTACTCTTACTGAACTTCCTAACACCGCAAGAAAAAAATCAGATCTGGAGATCGAGCGTGGATTTGGTAGACAGACCTTAAAGATTTAATAGACTGACCTTAAAGGACATTCATCGGGAGTCTCTTGCCACCTTAATAAACTCCCAACTCCCGAATGCCCTCATCGGAGTCCAAACACTAACCATTTTACAAGAAGATCTTCAACTGTCTCGTGAGATCCGCGTTATCTTGCCCCATTTAAGTTCAAGATATTGTAAGAGCTTAAACTCTTACTTGTCCAGAACCGACCCTGATATGGTAATGGTTGTACGGGTTGGGCTAAGGCCTTTATGCACTGCGACCAGATTGGTCTATTGTGTGCCCCTAATTATGATACTTAATTATAATTATTTAATATACCGTGAAATCTAATCAGCTCCTTAGGAGGGAGCAATTGTAGGTCTTCCTCCTCTAGTAAGGACGAGCCCAGGATTCTGTGTCTCCTGTGGCCCAATGCCTCACAGTTGCTGATTAGGCGTTCCATAGACTCTTCTTCATCACAGCAGAACCTGCATGATCTTATACTAGATAATCCTATTGTGTTAAAGTGCTTATTACAGGCAAAGTGACCTGTAAGTGCTTCACAGAGTAATATGAGGCCCTTTTTATCTGGGGTATTGAAGTTCAAAAATTTTTATAGTGATTAAGGCCGCTTGTGCCATTCCAGTGCTCCATGATTTTAGTTTTGATGGGGTTGCCCCAATTAATAGCCCTTTTGCCCCTTTTTTGGCATAAAAGTCTGCCTTCTCGTTTTCTTCCCGATATACTCAAAATATGCCCGGCATGTGAAGGTACACCTCACGGCACTAACCACTTATTCACTTGCCCCCCTTGAACCCACTCACCTAACACCCCTCTCCTTTAGAACCAAGAAGTCGAAGCAGCAGGCTTCCTGTGCCTATCGTAAATAAATAAATAACAGGTGGCGCAAAATTAACCATTCAACTTTATACTAAAAAAAAAATTTATTTTGAATGACGGAAATCTTTATTTCGAACCTTACGTGCTCCATTGCTTGTCTGTTTGTGATTGCCGTAGGACGATATTTGCAAATATTATAAATCTTTCTATAATTGAATAATTTTGCGCCACCTGTTAAAGGCGAATTGATTTCGTAAGTTATTTTAGGCGCCTTATTTCTGACAGCCCGCCGTTTCGTCTACCAGCTGTTCATCAGGGCTCAGGGATTGACAGCAGAGGCTGACAAGTACTTAAATGAGTTCCTGAGAGAATTTCGCATCTGCGGTTAAGACGGCAGCGAAGTGACATGAGCAATGGCTGCGTTGATTTTTTTCCTGTATCACAAATACAACCTCACTCTCACTCACTCGGAGTGGGTTTACGAAGAAACTGAGATTGTGTTCGATACATACGAAAAAAATCAACACAGCCATTGCTTATGCTACTCCATTGTCGTCGGAACAACGAATGATTAAACGAGTGTGTGAATACATGTGAAATGAGGGGGCACAATTCTACTGCAGAGACCCCTGTGATGTGGTAACTAAAGTTACGCGCTCAGTTTCGTTTTTCACCATAGCTGAAGGCCAAACCTGGTAAGCTATCATTCTTAGTCACATCCCATGTAACGTCAGCAAATCAGCTGATTCTTACATTTTCGCTGACGACGCCGACGATGGCTGATTTACGTTCGTAATTGGCCGCATCACGCTACTGATGAACTTCACCTGATGTGTGATATTTCAACTCGCTATATTTGCAGGTGAGAAAAACTGAGAGCCCAGATGTTGAAATCTTTGCCAGACGAGGGCAGAACAGCCGAGAAGTAGGTGTTGAGATGATTGCACCTCGTCCTCAAGACAGCTTCTGCAAAACGGACTTGAGGCAATCCCAAGTCTCACCACATGGACACCTAACGGACAATGTCCGGTAAGGATACCCACCAAATTCGAGAGCTGGGGCTTTGTTAGCCTTAGGAGTTCCCTCGAGCGTCCTCGATCTACCCGTGGCCAGAAGGATCTCGCGACCTTGCACGTTTGCGCACTAGCCCAGCGCTCGCTGAGTTGACTCGAGGCCCATCTTTCCAGGAGTAGACCACAGGTTCTTAAGGCAGCCCCAATCCTGTCATTTCGCGACGAAACCGTCTCCAAAGTTTCCTGTCTAGCCAGCCCATCAGCCCAGCAGTTTCCCTCTATGCTGCTGTGGCCGCGAACCCAAATGAGCCTAATATCGAAGTATTCCGATGCAATCGAGAGAGAATCCAGACATTCCCCGACCAATATCGAACGCCCAAGACCAGCATGATTTGACTTTTATGAAAAATTGCATTGCTTCTGGCCGAGATTGCAACCCCAAGGCGGTCTTTGTAATATTCGATGGAAAGGTTTTCTGGTACATTGCTGATTAGGAAAATATTACGATTGTCTAAATTTGATGCGACTTCAAAACTGATGCCAGTATGCCGCATTTTTCCCATCATCAACTTTTGCAACTTCAATGTCTCATGCCCCCCCAAGATCTTTGAAGAACCGTAGAAATGATACAAATATTCGCGTATTTCTTATTTATGGCTACAATTTCATGCAAGACTACTACAACTGCAGCTGTTGGCTTTTGCTGCCGCTACTCTTTTTGGTTTTTTTTTCCTACTTTGGTTTGGTTGTTATTTATTCACATTTATTTCTTGCCGTTGTTGTTGCCTATGTTATTTATGTAGCGCGCGCGTACATTTGCTCGTAAGCTCGTGCAGTAATTCCACAGTCGACAGACATGCAGAGTGGCGAATAGGCAGACAGACATACACTGCCATTTACGGTAGTGCAATTCCTTTAGTTGCATCAGCACCAAGGCAAAAACAACGCACATTTGTTTAGACTCGCAGTATATCTGATGGTATGCCATGCTATGCTATGCTATGCTGTGCTGTGCTGTGCTATGTTAGTATCTTGCATCTACATATTTATTTTATCTTACATCTTACAACGACCGTCCAACAGCTGGCTGTCATAGGCAGGAGCCACCATCATCACAGAGCGGCGACGTCAATTGCATAGCCCAACAACACCAGAAAAGTGTGCATGTGGCTTAATGCATTTGAAGTTTCTTCTGCCACTCTTACGCGTCTGTAGGTTTTCATCTAATTTGTTTTAACTTTTTGCTCTCTTTGACGATTTTATGGCTGTTGGTGCTGGCGTACAAATTAACTGCAATTGCCAACCGTTATTTGTGTTGGTGTTTCTTTTGTTTCGTTTTTGTAGTTCTTGCTCCACTAATGTCTAACTACTATGTTACACATACATACACGCATAGGCACCATATATACCTATACTTATGAGTGCAAGCACGCCCATATGAGTGCTACCTAGTAATGCTGGTAATATTGCAAGTTGCTCATTGTTGTTGTTGCTGCCGCTTTTTGTTCCTCATGGTGGCTTTTGTTTATGTTATTAGTGCGAAATCTTGCTTATCGAACCATTTGTAGTTTTCATAATTTTTTTTATTCCCATACCGCTTTTTTACTTCCCCGTCCCTATGCTTGAATGCGATTTTTTTCTTACTTTCTTAATTTGCAGGAACTTGAATCGTTTGACATGCGAAGCAATGCGTCACATAACCTGAAATATTTCTGATACATGCGAATATCACCATTTATATTATGAGCCTTGGCATCCCTGATCTATGAAACACGGTGAGATGGAGGCAACTTCACGTGCAAAGTCTGGGCTTTATGGCGAATGCGATAGGATGCATTTTCCAAGCTCTCAAAGCTTCTTGTTTATCTTCTTGATTGGCTCGATAACCATTTAAGCGATTTTGGCCGACTTTAACAAAGCGCGCCAGTCGTTTCTTTCTCGTGATAACCGGCGCCAGTTGGAAACACCAAGTAAAACACCTTCTCCACCTGATCTTTCCAGCTTAGAGGAGGCCTCTCTTCCTCTTACTTTGCTACCATCAGCTAGTACCGCTTCGAATACTTTCAGAGCCGGAGCCTTTGTATCCATTCGGACGACATGACTCAGCCAACTTAGCCACTGGATCTTTCTTTGATGCGCTATGTCTATGTAGTCGTAAAGCTCAATCAGCTCATCGTTCCATCGCCTGCGATATTCGCCGTTGCTAACGTGCAAAGGTTCAAAAATCTTTCACAGAATCTTTCTCTCAAACAGTCCAAGGGACGCCTAATCCTATGTTGTAGGCGGGCATGATGAAGCCTTATAGCCTTTTGCTCAAAGCTACTAACGCGTAATTAGATATGTGTCCGGCCTGACGTTTGCTCAATGGAATACATCAAAGTTCATATTCGCCAATTCGGTCCACTTCCGCTCCATAGTCTGCTTCAATTTGTTCAGTAAAATGAATGAATGAATGCAAATTTGGTTGGCACTTCGACCTTACGGTCTTATGCGCCCTCTACTGATCACAGTACCTCATCCAAACCTAGCTCTCTTAATAAACCTAAGGTGAAGCTGTGTTGAGCTGAGTGTATGTGCTTTTCCTGCAGTTTTATCCGGCCGAGATATCTTATCCTTATTCGCGCCATAGCATCAAATTGGAGAAGAATATGTATTGCAGTTTCTGGGTATTGGCAGAAACGACAACAGTCAGTGTACCACATCCCAAGTCTGTGCACTTGGCTGCGCAATCTACAGTGAGCTGTGAGAATGCCCGTGAGCATTCTCAGTTTGTGCTTAGAGAGGATTATGAGTTGCCTGAACCTCTTTTAAACACCAGTAAGAACTTCGCATGGCGTAGCCGCATAATTTGGTTCCAGCTCACGCGTCTTAGCTTAAGCTCACGTCTTTAACTATTTGCTTCTAAACTTATTCGTGGTGATGTGTTGTCCCATGGTAAGAAATGGCTCGGGCTCTATTAATAATCAGGCCGCAGCTTCTCTAGTCAATGTGTCCGTGACTTTATTCACAGGACCTATGTCCTCGTTCACATACACCTATGACCTTGGACCCGTATGAGCCGAATACGATTGTGCATTCCTGGCTAATTAAGGTTCTCGATGCACTCAAGAGCTAATGACGATTGAACCTCAAAGGATGACGATGCCTTACTATGCCTTGAGTGCCGTCAGATTGTCGCTCAGATAGCTAATTTTTTTCATTACGGAGGTTTCTGTCGAAGTTGTTCACTACACTTAGACAGATGGCATACGCTTTCTCCTGGAAGGTGCCAGGAAAACTACACATCGCCACAGATGGCTTCATTTTGTGGCTATAGAATCCTCGTCAAACTCCTAACAGAAGTGCACGCGCCAATTATTTATTTATTATATATATAACACTCGTCTGTGCCATCAGGAGTCTTCGAGTCAACTGTATACCCGTGTAGTGTACACTCTCATCATCTAGTTCGATCCTGACTTTCTTCTCAAATTGAATAACCTTTGTTCCCTTGTATTATGCCTGGATAACTTGGCAAGTGGGAGCTCCAGGCTGAACGATTTCATGCTCTTGGCTGAGTTCACTTTTAATTTACCAAAACCTTCTCTAGGCATATTAAACATATTGCGCTTGTCTGATTGCGGAATAACTACGTGAAATCGTGTCAGCTCGATCATCAACTCCATCGCAGCTCTCGAAAAGGAGGTTCTCTATACCTATGCAAACGCTCCTTATCATATAGTATGTGATCATAAGTCTAATTATCATGATAGGCAACCATCTCAGAATTCTTGGGCTGCAGCCCCAGGATTTCCCAGCTACACGTTTGCATACCATGAGAGCCTTAGTTTATTTGGACTACGTAGAGACCCAACTTGAGTGTTTGCTTCGATTGTAACAGTTCATTGGGGACGATTTTTGTTCGATCCCACCTAATTCAATATAAAATTGTCTTAGCCGTTTATACGGCATTGGCAATCATTTGAGCCGGCTCACTACGATCTTTTTCGGCTGTCGTTGTTCTCGTATGTGACCCATTTTTCAAGGGCTTCAGAAATGGGGCGCCTTTTTTATGTTTCAAAAAAATAATCGCAGGCGCTAATTCAGTTCAAAAGTTAGTTTGCGTTATTTCATATGGTATCCCCACATCGAACTACCTCTTGAGGTCAGACTTATGCAAATGGTTCCAAATGGTTTTCTAACTAATCTTGAGTGTTCACATCCTTTTGCAAGCTCACTTTCTCAAACACTTGACCAAAAATTGACACCATCTGTTGCTTTCACTGTTAGGCGCCATATTTCTATTGAACAGAGTGTAAATAAAGAAATTATAAACAAATTCATAGCAAATGAAAAATCTTTGGAACTTCATTGGCGCGTTCTTCAAACAGTAGTCATACCTGATAAAATTGGCAGAGCTGAGGACGTGCAAATTCTAAGAATTCCAATGCGTGGCCACTTACAACTGGTATACGTAGCTGATTTTCAACTCTGATACTTCGGTTTCGTGGTTTTCCCTCACGGTCACCCGGTTAGAAATGCAAACATGATTTTCTTTCACCTGCTAAAAATTTGTGTAATAGTAAACACATTTCAACAATAACGAATTGCTTGTAGTAAAAAAGAGATAATTGCAAATGATCATTAAAGCTTCTTACTCTTGACAGCAGCAGCTCACTGAAGCATAAATGATGAAATGCCTAAATTCCATTAAAAATAAAAAAAGCAAAAGCCAAGCTAAAAGCATTCGTTTAATTTAGCAGGTTGCTCACATCAATGCTGGCTTCTTTTCTCAATCACTAACTTCTTCTTCTTCTTCTCAATTTACGCACGCGCATGCAATTTACTCGTTCTTAACTTGGTCAACGGTGCTCTATTAGTCAATTTGAGCGTTTCTTATGTCGGCTATCAAACTTAATCGCTGTGAAACTGACAGATTTGTGTCTTGAACTTTCTTTAACATAAATCTTTCTTTTATTCGTTGGCTATAAAAATCATTGTATGGAATTTTTTTCTAAACTTGCATTAGCCTCAATACAGCAGCCAGATTTCTCATTCTGAAGTGGGAAGTTGATCAAAAACAGAGGAGGAAAAATCGCTTAAAATATAAGTAATTCATTTTTTGGTTTTCCTTTTTTGCCTATTACTCTTTTTTAGGGTATTCCTCAATTGTATTTTCCTATTCGCATTTTTTGTAAGTATTCAATGGTAAGATTTTTAAACTTTTTTTTTACATTTAAAAAAAATTTTAAATCGATCGGTTCAAAATTAACGAATTTATGAGCGTCCGGTGCTACAGACCGGATTTCTACTGGCTGTCCGATGGCAGAATTATGTTTTAAATTGAAGGTTTCTCCCTCTGAGCGATGAGGACACGGTCGTAGCTAGGGCACTCGTCCGAGTTTTTTTTTAAATCTTAAAAGCATACCGTTTTTCACCGAATTCTTCACTAATTTAAACATTTGACATTTAACTTCTCTCAAAATAATTCATATATATACCAGTATATACGTATAATTGGCGCGTACACCCTTTTTGGGTGTTTGGCCGAGCTCCTCCTCCTATTTGTGGCGTGCGTCTTGATGTTGTTCCACAAATGGAAGGACCTACAGTTTCAAGCCGACTCCGAACGGCAGACAGTTTTTATGAGAGAAATACACCAACCCACCCGGTTACGGCGGCCGCCCAAAATATTTGAACCAACTGAAAAAATGAACGCTGCACCTAAGCTTATTTCGATACCAGAGAAAATGTAAAAAAATGTTGTTCTATTTTGAATATTTGTAGATTTTCACTGCGCACTTTGTTCGCATTTTCAGTGTTTTTTTTCACACATTTTTCAGTTGCTTTTGTATCGCAATACTCTCAGATAGCGTTCACGTTGAATATTGCGCCTAGCAGACCACTATCACTCCAAAATACATGCACACATACTTATATAGGCCCCTCTGTTTAAGCATCAGCTCCTCTTTGGCGTCGGTGGGGCACTTGCAAGCTGCTTATTGCCTTGCATTACAAGTATAATATTTTTAATTAAATTGTATATTTTTTTTTCATAAATTTATAAACCAATATCTGCGCTTTTGTTCTCCCCTTGGTCCCCCTATTTAATTGTTACGCCTTTCTTCGTACAATGTTGCTTCGCATTCTTACTTCAATTAAAGTCTTCGGCAATTTTCTCGCCTCACCACAGAAGCCATTCGTTGGCTTATTTATTAAAGTGGCGCAGAAGTGCAAGCACCCATGAAATGCTGGGAGTATCTGGGCGAGAGCTGCGATAAGCGCGGACTATTTTGATAGCGCACTTCATATTGCGCAACGATATTGAGTAAAGTGCATTCATAAAATTACCGGCAGCTTGTGGTTAACCTTAAGAACAAAAAGGGGGGAAAACACACTTTTATTTTTGTATTTTATTTTTTAATTTTAAACATTTGCTGGCTGTGATTTATCATTTGCCAACACTTTTGTGGTTCTCATGTAGTGTCATGGTTAAAAAAAAATTATTTAAAAAAAATATTGCAAGTTTTCGCGTCTTGGAAGAGTTATTCATGATACCATTTTTCTTTTAATTTTAAAGTTATGTTTTGTAGTGCTTCTTTAATGCAGAATGAATGTTAAGATAAATTTTTTGAATGAAATTGCTCTGTAGGGCCGTTTTCTCAACTTCCTCGACTGCCCATGTAATATGTCTTTTTTGTCGATAGATGTCAGCAGACAGTTTATGCACTGCTTCACTTTTCTTGCTAAAACAAATAATAGCTGATTAAAACATTTACATATTTGCCAGTTCTGATGAAACTTTATTTTACTCATTGTACAGATCCGTCATTCAATAATAAAAGGTTTGCTCAGTAAACAGCTTTCTAGTTCCCTCTTGACAAATCAGCTCGCTTAGCAAGAAACTGTGTTGCTAACTCATGGAATTTTGAGTAAAAGTGGAGGAAAAGTAAAATGTATAGGAAAAACATTTCGTTCTCAAAAACCTGTACTTGAGAGTAACAACTTGATCAATGGCTTGTTACGGTACGCCCAGGACCAGTATGAGATGGAATACATCCTGATATACGGGTTAAAACAGGATCTTGTAGAGAACTTTTTGGCGCAGTGCGCCCGAAGAATTTCAAATCTACTAGGTTGATTTAAAAATACATAAGTTACCAACTATAGTTCATTTAGTAATACGTAGTTAAATAGTCCGTAACACCCACGGCAACATGCAAGCAGATGAAGCTAAATGGCTTCACCTAAGTGACAAATCGGGAAGAATTTAGAAAACTTTCTTTTTGATGATGGAAAAAAATAATTCAATAATTCAATTCAAATAGGGATACAGAGCTGCCTTAAATTATGTACACGTATTTGTACGATGTGAGTTATACCAGTCAAATGAGCTGTAACCATATAACCATTCGTTAACGTCGAATCTTGCTCGATAACTTTGTTGTTGCTTTCGCATGCAAATTTTTCGTAAAGTTAATAGAGCATAAAGGTAGCGAGCGGGGAAATGGCGAATAGAAGACACCTTTTGTCACTCTACGATCTGTTTCAAATTTAAAAATTATAATAATTTATAAAATAACCCACTTTGCTTCCATTTAAATAAAGAAATAAAAAAAAAATAAAAAAGGATAAAAAATAAAATTAAAAAAATTTATAAAAAATAAAATAAAAAAAATTTATAAAAAAAGTAAAAAAAAAAATTTAAACAAAAATTAAAAAAAAAAACTTTTTTCCTACCATTTTTACTAAAAGGGACCTAAATTTGTCCACTTTCTCCACGCTTTTAAATGCAACCTTTTGTAAGGGAGTGTCAAGAATCGAACGTCACAAGTGAACAAACCTTTAATAATTGATTTAGGATACAGATCCATAAGTAAAAATTCTCTCAGCTGGTTGTTAAAAAATGATCACAGCTGATATCACCTGATTCCGAAACTTTTTTTTTTAATGTACATGGTTGCTTAAAAAATGATTAAACTTCCTAGAAAATCTTATCAAAAAGTCCAAAAAATGACGGAAAACTCAAATAGTTCTCAATAAAAAGTATTATTGTAGCTAAGCAATATATTAAAAATATTTGTTCTTGTAAATTTTCCAAGTCAACGATATTATTTTGCATTTTTGCTATTATTTTTAATGTTATCCGAAAAACTTCTAATTTTACATAGCAACCCCGCCAATACGCTGAAGCAAACAGGCCAAGCAGTCATGCCATACCACATTTGACTGCCTGTCAGACTCAGACCAAGTGTGCTTGTCAAAAAAATTGGAAAAAGAAGAGTGTTTTACTTATATTCTTATATTTACATTGATTTTACTTCTCAACTAATTCCACGTCAACTACCGTAAAATGTTTGTCTTTTTTTTTGTTTTGATTCCATTCAAATTTATTTTATTTATTTTTTTTTCTTTTTTTCACCAACACCGCATCAATTTTTATGTATTGTAAGCCACTCTGTTTTACATTTGAATAGTTTTCCTTAATTTGCTTTACGGCGCTGTGTCATATTCACTACCACATACATATAAAAAATCATCATCATCATCATCATCATCGGTTCTGATTTCTCCCACTGGAGCATAGGGCCTCAGTAAAACACCTCGATCTGATTCTATTTTTTGAAGGAGCTCGATTTTGTTCCAAGTTTTTCCAGATGTTGAAACTTCCTTCTGGACAGTTCCTCTCCTCGACGGTAAACCTTTGGACGCGAGCACCTCGTTGATTTCAATGCAGTGCTTGAACGTACAAATCTGTTCACACAACTTTGAATTTTGTTTTGGATACAATTATTTGTGAGCTAGGTTTCCGATCCATGCCAGAGTACTGATAGTGCATTTGTCTTAAAGATCGGTAATTTTGTATGTACGCTGAGGATGATCGAAGAACAGATAGCTCGAAGCTGTGCATACGCGCCGTTCGCTTTATTTTCTCTGGCGATGACGTCTAGTTTTGTACTGTCTTCAACTCCAATTATACTACCCAAGTTGCTAAAGGTATCACCGATCTCAATTTGATCACCATTTAAAAGGAACGAGCGGATGCTAGTGGATCGAATTTTCATGGCTTTAGTTTTCTCGTGATTTATTTTTATCCCTGCATACAATGAGGTTGAGGACAGATCTTCAATTCTGTTCTGCATGTCGGTGTGTTTGTCGGAGAATATGCTTTCTCTATCATTAGCGTAGGCAAGGTATTCAAGATGTTCATAGAAGTTCCAATAAATATCTGTTCTTTTTCCCTCAATACAGCTTTTTAGTATATGATAAATAACAATTAAAAGTAATAAAGGAGACAACAGGTAGCCCTTCCGTACGCCAGCTCTGGTGGCAATGCTTTCCGTCAGATTACCATTGTGCAAAATCCTGCATTTAAAGTTGTTGTAGTGCGCGCGTACGAGAGATATTAGTTTCGCCGAGATCCTTCGAGCGTGTAACGCCTCCCATAAACTGTTACGAGAAACGCAATCAAAAGTTGTACTGTAATCTTCAAAGGTTAGTTGGAGGGTTGTCTGCCACTCTTGTACTTGCTCCACAATGAGACGTAGGGTGTTATTTTGATCTACACAGGAACACTTGCTTCTGAAACCTGCTTGCTGCTGTTTTCCCAGGGAGCTGTCTATAGTGGTTTTAATGTGATTCCACAGCACGTTGGACAGGATCTAATTCAACTTCAACTTAAATGTCTGAGTAATACATGAAAAGGTACAAACACAACACAACCGCGACGAAATGGCAGAACAGCGAAATACCTGGGAATTCACTTGGACTCGAAACTAAATTGGCATCACCACATTAAGGAAAGATAAAAAAAATAAAGAAAAAACTTCATCAACTTCATTGATTAGTCTACACAAAATCGAATATGTATATATAACAAGCTGTTGCTGCACAAAGCAATGATTAAATCAATCTGGTTATATGGACTACAGTTGTGGAGAATGGCTAAAAATACGCATATAGCAAAAATCTCATATAGAAACAATCCAAAATTTTTCGAATTTGACAGCTTTTCACACACGTATAATCCCAATAGCACGGATAATTTTTGAGTGCAAAGTTTCAAGTTGCTGAATAATCTGGTTGATATTTTACAGCATTTTCCTTAGAATTTCGTCATAAAAAAAGTCGTGATTTTGAAACATCTCGGACTGAGCTAGCGGTTAAAAGCGAGTTTCTGAAAAAATGGAAACTTTTTATGACTCGCCCAAGAACCAATTGGAAATAAATGTAGGCGACAGGCGGAACTACTATAGAAAAATTTTCAAGCTCCGCGCACACCCTATGCTATCAATTACTTGCAAGCATCGCTGTGAGTTCGCTGAAGCTAAACGAACCTTTTTGTCCGCCATACATTTTCAATGCTTAGAAGGTAATTAATTAATTATAACATCAATTTGTGTTTGCTATATTTTGTGCAAGAACAAGTGAAACTGAGTGCCGAGATAAGGTGCCCGCCCACCACTACCGCCCGCCCACCGACTTTTGGTTCTTTGTTGTTGTTTTTTGCATTAGTTTGTTTATTTGTTCGTTCGTGTTCTCGCACATCTGCCGCTAATTTGCTAAGTAATTCTTCATCCAACTAATTACAATTAACATTTACTGTCAGCCTTGATTGTTGTATGTTTCATGTTTTTAGGTACGTACAGTAATTTTTACATACGATCAGTATTGATAGCTGAAAATGTGCTAAAAATGAACGATACGTACGTTGCATGCGAATAGGTCGTTATCTACTTTGGATGTTTTTATGTATATTACACTATGCAACGATATTCAACTTTTTCAAAAATGACTAAATGCTTCTTCAGGCGTTGACCACGCATTTCACCTTAAATGTTCGGGAACAAAAAGAAATCAGTAGGTGCCAAATCAGGACTGTAAGGTGTATGACCCATCAATTACAAGATCTTTTGAGTTCTCGAAAAGTGATTGATTAATGCACTCCGGCCGCGATAATCTACGTGGAAAGTCGTAATAAATCGTCGCACGAATATTTTAACGAGTTAATTCCATTTCTTGGGCGAGAAGAATTTTTAAACTCACTGAAAAAAGAAAAAAAAAAGCTCGTAAGTGAAAAACCCATATGAAAGTTTATGCTTAAAAATACCAAGCCTTTCAATAAAAATATTGAATTACAGCTCATCGCACGTAGTGTTGCAAAGACGCAAAATATAAACACTCGTAAGCATGTTGGCGATGCCCAACTGAACTACTTATCCGATTCTGATGAGAAAAGAAAAAAGTGGGCACTCTAATGCACCGGAGTGAAGTAACTTAGATAATATAAAAAATGTTCTATTTAGGTTGTTCTTGTATTAATAAAAAAAACGCAAAAATCAAAGTTCCAAAAAAATTTCGTTTAAGCTTGCAAAATAGCTACAAAATTCAAACAAAAATTATTAGAACTTGTTTTGTATGCAGTTTTGTATACTCATTCAAATATGGTAGTCGAAAAAGTCTCATTTTTTTTTATATTTATAATGAACTTTATTAAACCAAATATGTGTATGTACCATTTTGGTCGACCACCTTTTGCCATTTTTCTTCTAGAGACATTATTCCATCGGTGTAAAACTTTTGTGGTTTCTCGGCGAAAAACTGCGACAAGTAATTTTCACAAGCTTCTCTTGAAGCCAACTTTACTCCATTAAGGGAGTTCTGTATTGACCGAAACAAGTGGTAGTCCGATGGTGCAAGGTCAGGGCTATATGGTGGATGCATCAAAACTTCCCAGCCAAGCTCTCCCAGTTTTTGCCGAGTCATCAAAGATGTGTGTGGCCTAGCGTTGTCCTGATGGAAGACGACGCCCTTTCTGCTGATCAGTTCTGGCCGTTTTTTTTCGACTGCTTGCTTCAATCTCATCAGTTGTTGACAGTAAAGTGTAGAATCAATCGTTCGAGCAGGCTGGAGCAGCTCATAGTGGATGATTCCTTTCCAATCCCACCAAACACACAACATAACCTTTCGAGGCGTCAATCCTGGCTTTGCGACCATTTGTTGAGCTTCACCACCCTTGCACCATGATCTTTTTCGCACATTATTGTCGTATTTGATCAAATTTTCGTCTCCTGTTACCATTCGCTTCAGAAATGGTTCGATTTCATTTCGTTTCAACAGAATCGCAGATGTTAATTCGGTCCATTAATTTTTTCACAGACAATTCATGTGGTAGCCAAACATTGAGCTTCTTTTTGTAACCAGATTTTTTTAAATGGTTCAAAACCGTTTGATGATGAATGTTTAGTGCCTTGGCGATGTCATGCCAGCTTATGTGACGGTCCTGATCAATCTTTTCCATAATTTCATCGACTTTTTCAACGATAGGTCGACCGGAGCGAGGTGCATCTTTCACATCGAAATTTCCAGAACGGAAGCGATAACGGCATTGTTTTGCTGCAGGAACTGATACAGCATCGTCTCCGTAAACTTCACAAATTTCATTGGTGGCTTGCGTGGCATTCTTCCCTTTTTCAACTTCTCCGAATTTAATTTGTTTTTTTGGTTAAATGATGCTTAAAATTTCACCTTTCTAACATATGATATGACACAATGTGATTGGTAGCACTGGAGATAGATGACTACAACGACATCTATTGACAAAATACGAAAAGAGTAATAGTAATGGAAGTATTCTCATCCTTGCTTAATTTTTTTAATTTGTTCAAAAGCTTGAAACTTTTACTTACTTTGTTTTTATTAAAGCTACTTTATTTTAATTTAAAGCTAATATAGTTTATTTGAATTACAGCTAAACTACATATTTTATAATAAATGAATGAAAAAATAAATAAGCATTGAAAGCATTGCAAATGCATAGCAGCCCGATTTTCAGTGAGTGCCAGTTTCAATGGTGAGTAAACAAAATCTGCTTCCTCCTCGTTTTTCTACCCACCCTTTTTTAGATCCCTAGTCTTCCCTTATTTTTCGGCCTACTCATATCCATATATTCATGGCGTGAAAGGAAGGAGTGAAAGAGAGTTATTTTGTAACTTAAGCGGCTACATGGCATAAAAGTGGTGCATTAATTTTTCACAAAAAATTATATACTCGCAGGTAGGAAGGAAACATGAAAAGGATAATCCGACAAGAAGAACGAAAATAAATGCGGGCGTGTGTAAATATGTATGTGTATGTACATATTTGTAAATATTATATATATGCATATGTATATGTTATATAAATAAATGGAGTATGGAGATGGGTTTGTGCGTAAGTGCCATTCACTCAGTCGGTGGGTCGATGCCCACTGCAGACAAGAAGCTTTCAAAGATAGAAACAACATTTTTTTAAACGTTTGCCCTCATTTGGTAATAGCAAACCACGGGTGCATTTATCAATAAAAAAACCGTCTCTCGTTCGGAGTTGTTTTGTATTTTTTGTTGGGTGAGGTAGTGATCAAAATGCACTTACAGCGACCGTCGTCTACTACGTTCAGTGGTCTGGCTGCTTAAACAATCCCTCTTCCTCTTCTGGGGAAACCACCTTCCCGGAACTAGTTTCTGCATTACTTCGGCAGGACCCAGAACGGCGTCCATAAAGGACCAATTCTATTCACCCACGACTGGGTCAACCATATTTGTAAGCAGTTTCATGCTCTAAGCTCGACTTCTTATGTCTCTTAACTGTGTCACATTTGTGTCTATTCACCACAATTGGTTTCAGCGTCCAGGGTCCTCTCCTTTTGACATATAGAGGTTCTATGTCATCGATAGTCTTTATTGCTCCGCTTTTTGGAGCAAGAGGAACATCAGAAGAAAGTAATATGAAACTTTTTCGACAGGTTGAATCCAGAGGGGTGTTAGATGAGTAGGTTTTAAAGGGCATGTGAGAAGGTGGTTAGTGTCGTGCGGGGTGCCTTCACATGCCGGACATATGTTTGGTAAGTCGGGGTCGATTCTGGATAAGTAGGAGCTTAACCTGATACAATATCCAGAACGTAATTGTGCCAGTGTTACGCGGGTCTCACGGGGAAGCTGGAGCTCTTCGTCTGCAATAGGTGGTGGTTGGACTCCGATTACGGCATTCACAGGGCGGGAGTTCATGAAGGTGGTAACGGTCTCCCGGTGAATGTCGTTTGATGTCTATCTAAACACTGTCTGGTCCAGTAGACTTCTGTTAGTTTTGTCCTGGACTCGTCGGCGTAGTTTAAAAGGTGTCTCCCGACGTGCCTAGGAGGCAGCTCTAGCTCAAGCAGGTGTCTGCAAGAGTGAAACCTGCGGTAGCACCTTAACTGGAACTGCTTGCTGAGCAGTTTGTTGTGCTCCATTACAGGGAGCCTCTCTGCCTCGTTGTATAGGTGTTGAAATGGGGACGCTAGGAGGCAACAGGTCGCTGTCCGAATGGCAGTATTTTGGTATGTCTGAAGCTTCATCCACTGCGTGTCACTGGTTCCAGGCGACCAGACTGGCGCAGCATAGCTTAGAACCGGCCTGCCAATTGCCTTAAATGTCGATAGCAACATTTCTTTGTCTTTGCCCCAGGTGCTGCCGGCAAGCGATTTGAGGACCTTGTTGCGATTTTGGACTTTAGTGGCAATAGTGGTTGAGTGCGCAGAGATGGAGAGCAAAACCAAAATTTTGGGATTGTTTACAGTCGGAATTGGTGTAAAGGGTTGCCCACATTCGACGGATCTTCAGCCATTTCGATGACTCTTTGGGCCCATTCCAATCGACGAGGCTTGTCCGCAGGCAACAATCTTTGCGTCAATTGAATCTTATACGTGAATAAATGCAAATCAATGCGGATAATTCGTTGTAAAGTGGTCCGAGCAATGCTCAACTGCTGAGAACGGCGATTTTGGGATGTCCTTGGCGACGCCTTGGTCGGTTTTGATTTGGCCTCTTTGGATTAGAAAGAGCATTACCAGTCGAAAACATTCCGTACAAACGTTTAATGGTGTTCTTAGAAGGCGCACTTTTCACATTATTTAATTTTTTATACGCACGTTGAGTTTTCACATTTGACTTCTTTTGTTGAATGTAAATTTCAACCATTTGGGAGCGCTCGCGTGGCGTGTACTCTTCCATGGTAAAAATCTGCTTGGACTGACGCTTCCAACGCGGTATGTCATTAAGCGATCTGACGTCTCTGTCAAAAGATAAAGGGTTGCCAGATGGGTCCGTCGAATATGGGCAACCCTGTATCTGTATATATTATACCATGAGAAGCAGTTTTAATTCCTTTGTCCAGGTGGTAAAGAGGGTCCGTGGACGTAGTGGGGAAAGTTGGAGATTCCTCGCAGTGAAAAAGCGAGAAAGGTCGGTGAAGTAGACGTTCACTTTGGAGCACAGGCTATTGATGTCATTGCCCGACGCCATTATCGTGCAGTCGTCAGCGTATGAGACCAGGGAGACTCCCTTTGGTGGTTGCTTCTTTTCGTCATGAGCGTTACCTCAGGCGTTCGTGAGTGTCGTTCGTCAGTCAAATAGTTAGTGCCTCCTTACTCAAGAGCTCCTACTCTTCAGCTGCCCGCACTGCATATAGGAGGTACTACATTATTTTTGCTGGAGTATAAAACTGTATGCATACAGGTAGTCCCTTAATGTGCAAGGTGTACCATATGCCACAAATTTTGTGAGACGCTGGGCCAAATATCTAATGGAGAATGTATGAGCACATCATATGCATATATAAATACATATATATATGAATGTGTGTGTGTGTGGGTGCATGTACAAGTAAATAAACTAAAATGTACTGCAGAAATAATTTTGACATCATCCTTGACTCGGTTACACCAACACGTATTGAAAAAGTCATAACCTTTTGCTCGCTGAAAAAGCGTGCCGCGCTTTATGCTACGTTTTTTTGTGCGTACAGCCTCTTTCCCTCAATCTGCGCATGTATTGTATATAGTAAATTAGTACACACACACTTACCTATGTAAACCACACCTTCGTTTCATGCTTTGACTTTATTTTGTGGGATGTTCCGGACGTGCTAATGCATAGCAGATCTCCAAAATGCCTCTAACATAAACAATTCCGGTCATTCAACGTTAACAAAAGAACAAAAAAAGTTAAAAAACAAAGAAATACATTCATACTAATGTATGTAATACATATATGTTTGTAATTATGTAGTGAAAGAATAACTGGATGTATGAATGCGGCAGCAGAGTGGAACCTTCACTCTTGCCAACTACTCGCCGCTACTAATGCGTGCCCTTCCACAATACCAGAACTATCGTAAATTACGTGCATACATACATACACACATCCATAGATATATACACATTCACTGGTATTGTATTCAACACACTTGTACAAGTATTTACCCAAAAAAAGATTATAATTTGTTCTAAAAACTCGCACGTAGCCGTGAAAGCTGCAGTTAAACAAGTGAACTCATATGTGTGTGCCTGTGTATGTATGTATGTCTGTATGTAAAGAATAGAATAGTGAAACTGTAGAGAAAACAAAATCGACAAAACAAAGAATGACACATAAACGGAGCTTGGGAGATGTGAGTGCGTTTGGATGTGTGCTTAGATAAATGTTGTTTTGTCGTACACTACGCTTAGAACCGCTTCGAGCATCGCGGCTAAAAAAAGCCAAATGACAACCACAATAAATACCAAGTACAACCAAAGAGCCACACTAGTCACATTGCCACGATGAAAACAGTCAAAAACGACCGAAAAACTATCAACATGCCGCAAGTCGATTTCAATCAGCCACAACAAAAACGACCATAAAAAGTAAGACCACAGATGGCAGAGTGGCGAAGTACAGTGTGTCGTAAGTGGCGCTTTTGTAACAGGTGGCGCTAAAGTAATCCTCCTATCAGAAAATGCTATAAATTTTGCGATTGGCCCCTAATGTCAGTTCTGTTTTGACATTTGTGTAGTAAACACATGCGAAATACACGTTAATAAACAATGTTACGTTACACTGCTCCAGAACGCGGAATATTGCTGACTATTTATTTGACCAATAATCGGTCGGTGACTTTGTCACAACGTGAATTTCGTCGCAGATTTCCTCGCCGTCCAACGCCTACTGGTGAAACACTGTGACGTTTAGCCGCTCGCCTCGAAGTGACTGGCACAACACGAGATGCTGCCAGGCGTGGCAGACCCCGGAGTAGCCGTTCTGCAGAGAATATTGCTGCTGTAGTCGAGGATGTCATGGAAGCGCTGTCGACATCGACCAGACGAATTTTGGTACAAGATTTGAAGATGTTTCCGTACAAAGTCCAGACGGTGCATCAGCTGTTAGCTGCTGACCGCCAATCGCGTCTAACATACGCTCAAGCCATCCGTAATCACCACCAAGAGAAAGATGATTTTTCATCAAAAATAATCATGAGCCCCATTTCCATCTTAGCGGGTACGTAAATAAGCTTCTGGGGCACTGAAAATCCGCGTGTAACCCACGAAGAGCCATTACACCCGCTCAAAGTCACTGTACGGTGTGCTGTTTTCGCTGGAGGAGTCATCGGGCCTTTTTTCTTCGAAGACGTCGCGGGCCAAACGGTGAATGGTGAGCGCTACAGAGCAATGATCAACGAGTTCTTTTTGCCGCAACTTGATGAATTGGGATTGGAAAACATGTGGTTCCGATAGGACGGAGCAACGGCACACACTGCACGTGCCACAACCGATATGCTGAAGGATGCATTTCCCGGGCGCCTAATCTCCCGTTTTGGCGATTTGCACTGGCCAGAAAGATCGCCTAATTTGACCGCTCCAGACTTCTTTTTGTGGGGCTTTTTATGTCACCGCGACTGTTTATGTCAACAAGCCTCAGACTCTTGCAGCTCTTAAAGACAATATCCGTCAAGAATGTGAGGACCTATCACCGGAAGTTTTGGCCAAAGTGATGGAAAATCAACTGTGGCGGCGGCCATTTACATGACATCATATTCTCGACTTGATGTAAAAAAAAATTAAAAGACCAAATAAAAATAATCCACAAGAAGAATCAAAGTTTTTAATTTTTTTATTAAATTACAGCCAAAAAATATCGCAAGGTTACTTTTGCGCCACCTTGTATTTTGTATAAAAATTATTATGAGCTTTTTCAGGAGCACACATTGATCAAAAAGTTCCGGAAACAACCGCCAGGTTCTGCTCTAAGTCAACTGATTTGCGTTCTATTTTTTCCTTTAAAAATATATTTGAATTTGCCACAACGAGTTAACATGAACGCATCAGAAAAGATCGTTAGTCTATCGAGGATAAGGGACAGCCTGCGTAGTGGCAAGCCGTCGACATCGAAATTTGATGAAGGCATCAATAAAGTGAAAGAAAAGTTGAGCAATAATCGCAAACTAACAATTAGAGATCTGGCAGAGGACTTGAGCAAAAAAACAACAAACGACCCAACATACATCAAACGCATCATCACTGGAGATAAGACATAGGCTTATGAGTACGACACGCAATCCAGCCCTCAGACGAGTGAGTGGAGAGCTTCGAATGAACGAAGACGAAAAAACTCGACGTTTTGAGTCAAAAAAGAAAGCAATGCTTACGATTTAACAAAAATCGAAGACGAGAGCTAGATCTAAGGCTGGCTTAAATGCATTGCAGTGAATGCGATAATATCACTTTTATAGACTTTTATTTTGAATTATCTGAATATATTCCGGGAACTTTTTGATCAAGTGGTAAGTGCGTTTTTTAATTTTTCGAGAAGATCAGTTCAAAATTTTATAACCGTCACCACAAATAAGCGAAGCCTTCAAGTGCCGAATCTCTCATGATGGAATCTTATCGGATGCTATCCAAACCGACGCTGGCTTAAGACAGAGAGCTGCATTTTGTCGCCGCTTCTTTTCCTTGTTGTCATCGATGAGATACTAACTACAGGAAAAAGAGGAATTCTATGGCAACCGATTTCAATGGAACATCTCGAAGACCTAGATTTTGCTGATTACATCGTGCTATTCTCTCAACGCAAATCGGATATGCAAAGCAAGTTGATTGATCTCGTAAACCACTCTAGTGCCGCTGGTACACCCGAACGATGCATTCTACAATATCGGAGAGGAAAATATTGAAAATGTAAACGTTTTTCAATACCTTGGAAGCCAATTCACTGCGTAAAGCTGATGTAAAAAGGATGTATCTACAAGATTGCAAAAAGCAAGAGGTGCATTCGCGAATCTTCTTTGCAACAAAAATACAGATTTTCAACTCCAATATTAAATCAGTTCTGCTCTACGCCTGTGGAACATGGTGTCTGTCTGCGGGAATTGTACAGAACCTTCAAGCGTTCGTGAGCTGCTGCTTGAGAACACCGAGTTGAACAGCACAGAAGAGGCAGACCTAGGGCGCCAAGAGCCACGCTGCTTCGAAGAGGAAATATAGAGCCGTAGACAAAACAATGCCCTGGCAGCAAGTGAAAAATATATCCGGGAATCGCACAAAATGGAAAAAATTTTACTTTGGCCCTATACTCCGCAACGGAGACGAAGGTTTGATGATGATGCTGACGATCACTACAAATAAGAAGTCGTTCTCGCAATGGGAATATGAATAATTTGTAATTATCTTTCTTTTCTGGCAAATAAAATGGATTCTATTGGATGTACTGCGATTAAATTTTTGAATGAAGAGAGGCAGGCAAATTTAAGAATACCTAAAAGGAGATAAATGTCAACTTGTGAGGAAAATTCGTGGTTACTAAAATGTATACCAGCTAGCGCAAAATAAAAAATAAATTTTATTCTTCGCATTTGGATTTCAGCCCGAAGAATCTGGAAGCTTGAAGAAAGACTCCACCTACAAATGAAAGGAATAAGCACCGTTACAAAAACTAAAGAAAAATCAAAATAAATAACCGATCTTTGATTTTAAAAATTACATAATTTTTACTCTAACGTAGGAAGCTTTTGCATTTATGTAACAGGTGGCGTAAAATTAATCACTCTATCGGAAGATTTAAAATGTTTGCAAATGGTTTTTGTTTGTATTCAGTAAAAAAGTTATTCAAAAACAAAATTAAATGATTAATTTCCGCAACTTTTGTATATTGACCCGAGAGCTTAACAAGCTTTTGAGAGATCGGAAATCTGTTTTCGGCATTATGAAGCACACTGTAATTTTAAGGGGGGAGCCTGCTTTAGAGGCTTCAATAAATCGATTTTTTTTTGCATAAATGTCTTCCCAAACTATCCAAGAATGTGTCCTCAAAATTTCAGAAGCAAATTCAAAATTTTTCGGAGTCAGAGAAGAAATTGTGAGTAAGCGTCGGGCAGGTATACGAGCGGCCGGATCGATCGAAGTGCGATTTCTCGGTTTTTTATTTTTACGATTTTTCCTAATTGGCGGGAAAGATAGGGGAAAAGTTAAACATCCTATCGAAGCGAGATAACATTGATTGTATTCGGAATTAAATTCTCTTCTAGTTGAGCCTAAAAAATCTTAAGAAAGTTATGATTGACCAACTTTTTAAACAATCTAAAGTGATTTTTTTTTTTAATTAGTGAAAAATTTTTGAATTTCTCACTTTTTGTTTAATTTTCTTGGTTTAACTAGAAGCTATAATATACTATACTAAAATAAAATATTTTTTGGGTTTTTGGTTTCTGATGAAAATTGCGAAATTGCTTGCTTGTACCAGGCATAATATGACATATATTTTAATGAAAAACTTTAAGGACACTGTTGAAATATATAACAATAAAACCTGAAAGTTTCGTTTCAATCGAATATTTCTTTCCTTCCCAAAAAAATTCACGATAAAATCGATTTTTTGAAGCCTCTAAAGCAGGCTCCCCCTTAAAGATTAGTTGAGAAAACGGTTCTTGATGGTCAAAATAAAGATGTCCATCACTCTAAATCTTTTTTTTATTAACTAAACAATTTATTCAAAAACTAAATTGGATGATTAATTTTGCGCCACCTTGTCATTTTAGAAGTTTTGAGTTACAGATTCGTTAAAAGCTTTCTATTGAATAAATGAGCTGTTAAACTCCTCTGCAACATATTTCCAAAATCTCTCCACCATTCATTTAGTGCAACCCTGCCCAAGTTCTGGATTTTCTCGTACTAATTCTAGTAATTCTTCTTGTACCAATTCTAGTAGTGAATAGGAAATAGTAGTGCATAGTAGGAAATCATTGCATGATATCCTGATGGGGGATTAGGCAGAACACGTTTCGCGATCCGTGTCGGTCGAATCTTCCGGCTGGGAGTTGGTATCCACAGTTTTGTTGTTCTGCAATTGCGCATTGGCGGCCGCCGTAGCCGAACGAGTTGGTGCGTGACTACCATTTCAGGAATTCAGAGCTACATATCTCGCGTAAGTTTGAATCTCGATGAAAGATCAAAATTAAGAAAAATGTTTTCTAATAGCGGTCGCCCCTCGGCAGGCAGGCGGAGGTTTGCCATCTCCGAGTGTATTTCTGCCATGAAAAAGCTCGTCATAAAAAATATATGCCGCTCGGAGTCGGCTTGAAACTGTAGGTCCCTCCATTTGTGGAAACACATCAAGATGCACAACCCAAATAGGAGGAGGAGCTCTTCCAAACACTCAAAAGGGGTGTACGCGCCTTTATATATAATTGCGTATTGGTATTCGCATATCGTCGTAGTCTGGTATTGAGACGTCGGCTTCACATTGGCGTTCTTTTACGCTGCAGATGAAGCTGTCGTCGTCACATTTCAGCAGCGCAAAGAAGTGTATCGTCCATTATTCCAGTATACTGGTTGACTGTTAATTACCATGTGAATTTGTATAGTCTCTAAACTCTCTAGAAGCTGCCAAGCTTTCTGATAGAGCTCTCAGGCGCTCTCAGCAGTCATTCCAAGCTTTGCATCTTTAAATTGATTTCGGCGTAGATATCTTACCATAAGAGATATATTCTATCACATTGCTTACGTGTGTCGTTTCAATGGAAAGTAATTTATTCCCTTGGTATTTTTTATTTTACCTCATTTTTCAAATAAAACACTGTATTGGCGTGCGATACATGTGGAACGTGTCAATACCAGTGAAATGAATATTCGGCTATATTGGAATTTCGGTCTCAATCCAAAAAAGACACAAAGTAAGGCGCTCGTCACTGACTTATACGAATATTTGGACTGAATCGCAATAAAGCAGAGTTGAATTGACTGACTTAGCGATGCAGTGGTGAATGGGGCGAAATGGCCGATTTAACTGTTTGACTGATTGTATATAGCTTTCGGTTGTTTGTGTGCGTGTGTGCGCATACATATATGAGAATTTTGGCTTAAATTTTGGTTTGGTTAAGTTTGCCTTTCAAAGTCTCGAATTTCGTGCTCAAATTGCTCAACGCTGCAATGGAGGCAGCAACAAAACGCAACGAAAAATTAAATATTCCAACAGCCATCAGGTTTGTGACTAATCAATTTCTTTGTGGTTGCCTGTCTACCGCTACCTCGATGTATAATATAATATGAAGATATGTGTTTTTGTGTATACTTATCTGCATTAGGGTGACCAAATGGGAAAACGATTACACCAACGAGTACTCTAAAACGTAGTAGGTACTGCCGATCAGAAACACCCACACTGACAATCGACTATGTAGATCTACTCTAGGCCGTCCTGGCTATTTTCCTTTCCTGTATAAAAAGCAAATACAAATCAATCACTGAGTGTTCAATCTCGATTCTTCTCTTTGGAACCATCATTTTTAACACATCAAACCAATATTCTTAAACATCTTGGTGGTTCAAAGCACTCATGGTGTGAAAATTCATTGCTTCTCTGCAAACATTTCAAACTTTTTCATGAATCTTAGCAGCTTTTCGAGTGTAACAGAATATGGCTCATCCATTCTCAATATATCCGTCCCAAAAATGTCCGTCTAAGTCTGGCTAAAGCTGGAGCACGACAAAGAAAATGCTCTGCACTATCTTTGTCCTCTACAAAGACTTGCTTGTGTATACATAACAAGAGCCATATTCCATGGCATCAATGGAAATTCTTCTAGAACTTCACACCTCTTCACATTCTTACCCAATCCCAAGCGAGGAGGGCTATCCTAAGAACAACTAAAGCTAACTACCATTGGCGTTGGGGTTCATCAAAGCCGCAGAAAGTTGGATATTATTGCTAACATAGCCCCGAGTCCTCCATGCATTGCTACCCATTTTCAATTTTGTCAAACACTTCAAGACTGAACTGGGCAATAAGAAGACTTGAGAAGTGTTATCTAAACCCAACAAGAGAAACCAGTACATGGTACACGGACGGGTCTCTCACCGAGGAAGGAGATTCTCCTAACAGAGACGGTTGATGAGATTTAGGTTGGTGCACTACCAATAGTCTGCTTCTCTGCAAGCTCCCCATAGCTTCTGTAATGGGTATTGAATGGTAAACTCAGCTTTTCTCCGTGAGTGCCGATCGTCCAATGACCGTTAAGCACAGCTGCAAGCTTGGAAATTGAATAGCGTGAAGTCCCCAGGACTATATGCGCCCTGTGTCTGTTGTGCTGGGGCCATAAATTAAAAAAAAATAAATAAATAATGGGCGCGTACACTTCTGTTAGGTGTTTGGTCGAGCTCTTGCTATTTATTGCTTGATTTTGTTCCACAAATGGAAATGCCTACAGTTGCAAGCAGACTCCGAACGGCAAATGGAAATACACTCGGAGGTTTGAAGTTACTTGCCGAGGGGTGACCGCTATTGGAAAAAAAACTTGTTCTATAATTTTGCTGATTCATGCAAGGAGATTCGAACCTACACACATCCGTATGGTAGTCACGCATAAACCCATTCGGCTACGGCGGCCGCCTACTGAACGGGTCAATGGAGCTCCATCCAATCCGTGCTTTTCTGAGAAATAAGTTGTGCAACAACAGTCAAGCGGATTCCGATGACCGGGTGGGAGACTCCTTACAAAAGTTGATAAATTTGGATCTGCAGCAAGACTTCATCGGAGCCTTATCGCTCCCTCCTTAGCATGCCTGCAAGAGATCCAAGAGATGTATAATCGAAGAAATTTTTTTCAAATGCCCGGCCACCCTAATGTGCCTACAGTCAACAGCTGCTTTTATTTATTCAATACATTTCTATATTGGGCGCTTGTTGCCTTTCACCTTCTACATACGTACATTTGCCCTATTGAAGTGCGCAAATATAATATTTTCCATTTAATCAAGCCTAAGTGCACTGTGCAAGAAGTTGCATTCCACTGCTGTGAGAGGTATAACAGAATTTATGCGTCTACCATGTGGCAATGTGCAAAACATCAATGGATATCCTTGCTTGCATTCCTGTATGTGAATATATTTATTGTAAATATTCTCAACTGTGTCAATGTGCAGTCATTAAAGTATCGTAAAACTTCATTTCAACTATGAAATCTGTTAGATGCACAAGCAAAAATGCATGGCATGTGCAGAAGTATACAAAGAATAATAAAGAATTTCTGCCACAGATGAAATGTGCTAGAAATAGTTTTGGAAATACGGAAATGCGCCTGATAACGGAATGGAATCGTCACATTCGTGAACGTATGGACAATCGTACGAAAAGCACTTAAGTGGGGAGCCTGCTTTAGAGGCTTCAAAAAAATTGATTTTTTTCGTGGATTTTTTGTTAAGTGATGGGTCAGTCCTCTTATCTGAATGGGATGATGACATACGAATGCAAAGGGATCGTAATGCCTTTCCAATGCACAAGGGTTTTTAAGTTCTACTGTGTTTTGAATTGCATTTTTGATTTTTTGTAAATGTGAAATTGCCAAACTAGTTTTTAAAATTATTTGAATTAAGCAAAACCTCACATGAATTGACTTTGGTTTTTTTATTTCAGTTCAAGTGGGAGCGAAGGATATGAAATTAGGAGGCAGGTGAGCGATCGTAGTAATAAGATAAGATTTGATTGATTTGTTACATTGAAAGTAATTGCTTACTTGCATTTGAAGTACCTGTTGGGCCCCAGAATGGTCCAAATCCAAAAAGGTTGAGACATAATTAAAGTCAAACAACGTGCTAACGAGTGGCGCATTGGCACTGTACTTAGTCTAGCCATAAGTTCTGATACAGGTTAAGTCCGTTATAGATATGAAATTTTAATGCCATAAATCGATGTTTTGGAGATATTTAACTCCAATTCCTGAATTTTAACAATGATTTCGGTTCATGTTTGATTTCGAAGGAGTTTTCGCTGATTACTGATTTTGGGCGGCCCGTATGTTCATTGTCATTTATGTCCTCACAACCATCTCTGAAACGTGTAAACCACTCATGAACTCTGACACGAGAAAGACAATCATAACCATAAACTTTTTTCATAAATGCAAATTATTCGGTAAAAGTTTTACCGATTTTAAAACAAAATTTGATGTCAGCTCTTTGTTCGAAACTAATTTTGGTACCGATGACACATCCTAACACTTTAGACGCAATAACTTCGCTTCCACTAAACCGAATGTCACCAAGTTTTCACTGGAAGTCAGCTAGGGATGTAACTTCCAACGCCCTAACGCATTAAAAAGAGGGCGCCATTAAAAACATTTTTATGACGCCAGTCTTTTTTATTTTGGACTTCGCCTTGTAGACGTCACTGCTCGAACCAAAGTTCTTCAAAAAGCCTTGTTCTCCCATTCTGACCACAAACTGTAGTTCAAAGGACTCAAATTTGGGATTCCAGACGGTTAATCCTCTGCGGCTATGAGTCCCGGAATACAGTTTTTGCTTTTTGGGTTGGAGCGGAATCTTGGTGGAAGATTCTAGATAATCAGCATAGAGAAGAAAATTAGCGAAAGAAAAACACGAACAGATATCATTAATAAACAAAAGCAAAAATAACAAAGGCCCTCAAATACTATACTGGGGTACTCCACAGGTGTCAATTAACTTGCGAAGAAATCCCATCGATAACTGCTGGCTGCACCTCTTTATAAACCATTCATTACACATTTTTTTGATAATGATGTTTTTTTATTAATATTTTTTTTATTACTTTTGCTTTTATAAATTTTTTTTTGTGAATACTTTTTTTATTCATAATTTTATTTTTTAATATTTTTGTTTATTAATACTTTTTTTTATTAATAACTTTTTTTTATAAATTGTTTTTTATTAATAATTTCTTTTTATACAAAAGTTTATTAACTTTTTTTTATTAATTTTTTTTATTAATACTTTTATTTTTTTATACATTTTTTAACACTGTATTATAATAATAATTTTTTTTTATAAAAAAATGTTTCTTATTAATAATTCATTTTTTGCACAAAAGTTTTTTTTATTAATAATTTTTTTTTTATAAAAAATTTTGTTATAAAAATTTGTTTATAAAATGATTTTTGCTACTAATTTCTTTTTATTTAAAAGCTTATTAATAATGTTTTTATAATTTTGTTTTATTAATAACGTTTTTTTATTGAAGTTTTTTTTATTAATTTTTTTATTCATAGTTTTTTTTTTTTGTTTTTTTTTTTATTTAATTTCTTTTTATTCAAAAGTTTATTAATAATGTTTTTTATAATTTTTTTTTATTAACAATGTTTTTTATTTAATTTTTTTTTTTTATTAATTTTTTTTCAATATATTTTTTTAATGCTTGTTTTATTCATAATTTTTTTTTTAATTTTTGTTTTTGTAATAATTTATTTTTTGTACAAAAGTTTTTTTATTAATAATTTTTTTTAATAAAGATTCTGTTTTTAGTAATTTTTCTTTCAATGTTTGTTTTATCAATAATGTTTTTTGTTTAGTAATACAACTTTTTCAACTTTTAAATATAATATTGCATAATTTTGTTTTTTGCCAAAATTTTATTACCGAATGTTCTTATCATCGTATTTGAGCGCATTGGCAACACTGGTGAAATCATAATCAATATTATATATTTCAAGGAGCACTTTACTAGCACAGTGTACTCTCTCCTTACATATATCTCTCTTAGCGGTCACCTACCGCAAGCCGAGACTTTATTCAGTACTTACCACAAATCCTTTTGAATTTTTTCAAATTTGATTCTCTTGAGCGGACAAAACTTCCATAACACATTAACCCTCTCATAACATATTATTAACTTTTTTTACACCGTTTTTCTCATAAGCGGACACCTCCCATAAGCGGAGAAATTTTTACAACTTTTGGAGTGCAATTTGTGCTAAAAGGAAGCCATAAAATAAACTAATAATAATAAATAAAAATGATGATGTATAAAATATTTAATTTAATTAAAAAAATATGCTTGTACATTTATTCTTTCTGCATGGCTTGCTTTAGTTAGTTCTTTGTAGCCGTTCACCTGAATTTTTATTTGTTGGTAGCCAAATTTTGGTTGCCAGTACCCAGAGTAGTCTTGCTAAGCCAGCTATAAACTCGTTTCTAACGCAGAAACACTAACTCAGTTTAATGTTGTGTGAATCATCGCGCCTCATTTAAACATTCATTTACTTTGGCTGCTTTTCCGATTGGGTTGCGCCAAAATGCCAATACTGCACGCGATCTCGATTTTCCTTTCCACTTGTGCGCCTGCATTTGTATGTTTTTATGACTGTTGCTGCTCTGCAAGTATTGTATTTTACTGCCTTCATTGAGTATTACTTGTTTTTATTTAAATACTTTAGTACTCATACGAACGTGTCTACATGTGGGTGTGTGTTTTATGTAGGCCCAGTGGTGTCTACAGAAACTCGTGGAGAGGGGTACACTTTTTGATATGGGCTAAATGATACATTAAATGTGCTTGTTTTCTTGTGTTGGCCGACTCGGTATCCCAATGGATTTCCACATTTTTATAGGTGTTGACAGCACTGATACAAAACTTCTGTTTTAGTATTTCGAAGAAGAAGAAGAAGAAACATAAAAAATTAGTTACATTCTTCCATAAGAATTGTTGTCGAAAATGCATTGGGGATACTTAAAACAAGACTCACCCGATTACTTTATTTCAAGAAATATACAGACTCGGTCTCAGTCGTTCAAATATTTATATATGGAAGTTTTCTACATAAAACTTTCTATCTGGAATATGACGACATTGAAAATGAAATATTATTAGAGGAGAGAACGATATTTTTCAAGAGCTAACCAATTCAAAACTATTAGCGAAAAGTGGATTGGCGTATTGGCGGCACTTTTCAGATTAAGAAAATCCTGTTTCTGCATAAATTTAGTGGTTTTAAGTTAACTCGAGTTAGTATATGCAAGTTCCCCTTTTCGAAATACATAATCAGAAAGTTGAAAATAGTTTTTCGGATGCCAGCAAAATGAGTTAAGAAAGCACTTTCATGGGTATGTCTGACCACACCTTAACCCCTTCGTTCATGTAAAAGAAAATCTCCCTCTTAATGATAAATATTTTTAAGTAGTACATGACATTTCCGTCGTAGCCGAATGGTAGCCGTTTAGTATCAAACGGATCCGAGATGTCCTTCTTAATGGTGACGGCACTGCTGGTATTGAGCAGCGTCATTTTGTGCAGCAATAGTTTTGCGGGATACCAAACTCAGATATCGCAGACTTTTCTTGCTGTTGAATTCACCTTTCAAATCGGCAAAAAATGGAGTATGTCGATTCTCGATTCATGGTTATTTTCCAAGACTTGGCGCATTGATCTATGCTGGATTTTTCAGGTCTAAAACCACACTGATAAGGTCCAATCAGTTGGTTGATGGTGGGCTTCAACCTTTCACACAATACGCTCGCTAGAACCTTATAGGCGATATTTAGAAGACTAATCCCGCGATAGTTGGCACAGATTACAGGATCGCCCTTCTTATGGATTGGGCAGAGCACACTTAAGTTCCACTCGGCAGGCATGCTTTCATCCGATCATATTTTGCATCGAAGCTGATGCATGCACCTTACCAGCTCTTCACCGCCATGTTTGAAGGTCGCCTCCCGCATCCCTGCTGTTCTTTACTCGCATTGCGAGTCATGGCGCGGTAGCGCAACAACAGTCCGCTCATCAACGTTTGGAGTATCGGGATCTTCATATTTCCTGTAACCTGTGCAGTTGTCACTATTTAGCAGGTTTGAGAAGTGTTCTCTCTTCATATTTCAAGCACGCTCTGGATGTCAGTCGTCAGATCGTCGTTTCGGGTCTTTCGATCAGGAGACAGTCATGTAGCTTGGTGTATTTTTTATGCTGGAATCAGCTGCTGCAGGGGGTTGAAGTCATGGGCTGGCCGACCTAGTCACCTGACCTGAGCCCATTGAAAATCTCGATTCAAAAATCATTATTTCTTGCCGCTCGGGACAAATGGGATATGTAGCAAACAAAAATATATATATACTAGCAAACCAGGCCCCCTTCGCTGGGCATACTAAAATAGAATAGATATGGTTTAGAACAGAAAATATATGGTTTTCATATTATTTATTTCTTTATTCTTTATTCAAGCGCTTTGGCATAAACAATATTTTTTGTTTTTCTATTTGTTTTTGAGTAAATATAAAATATAAATTGAAAATCAGGGAAAAAGAAGATTGTTTTTAAATTTCAAATCAACGCATATGAATAACTAAGAAACAATCGTCTTTTTTCCTGATCATCCATGAAAATTCGTTTCAATTTATATGTTTTATTAAGCATTGGAGCTTTTTTAACCATTATCCATTTATATTTTTCAAAAAAAAAAAAACGAAAAAAATTGTTTTTTCCACGAACACATAATTTCATTCGGATTTCACATTAAATTCTCAAATTTCGTAAGAAATTATTCACTGTTCCAAAATCCACTCCAAAAAAATTCACAAACAATTTTTACATGTTGCACTTACGTTTTTTCCTTATGGCATCCAAATCAGAAAGAAATATTGACACATTGTAACTCCCACTGTCAATTTGACAGTTCAGTTCCGCCCCAAGCGTTATAAAAGTAAGCGACATTATGGCTGGCTCAAAAGAACGCTGTACCCGTTGCCACTGCTCCGAATTACAACCAAACTTTACGAAACCCATTTTCAATACTTACTTAACAATGTGCATAAGTTTGGTTTAATTCGGTGCAAAGACACGGCGGGTCCACGTTTTGGCATATATTTCGAGACCCTAGTCATCAATAGGTATGAAAATTACCCCGTATTAAAGCACTTATCAACACCTTCCATTTGATACCCATATTGTACATACACGTCCGAAGGTTACCCGGGTCCACGTTTTGACCTATATCTCGAGACCCTATCTACCA